>NW_028301615.1:22865000-23490000 GCF_987345545.1 Pholcus phalangioides | reverse complement strand
TTAGCTAGCTTGGTTTAAGACATGTATATGCCTTTACAATGGTTTGTCATTTCTTCAACGCTGCCAATGTATGTATAATATTTATGCCTTTATAAGAGTTTACCATATTTTCAATACTCCCAGTAATGAGGTTTTTGAATGACGTCATAATCATCATCAGTATTGCTTTGAGGGTCAGGAAAAGGGTGATCCTCATAGAAGTCAGTGTTAAAATTGCCGATTTTAATTTAGAAATGCGGAAATTTGGTGGTTTTTTTTTCACATCAATAATTTTAAAAATTGTATATATATATATATTTTTACGTTTCTTTAAATCTAGATTTGTTTGTTTCATGATTCGCGCAGGAAGTCGCCATATTGGTAAACTTAGACACGGTTTGCATGTCCCTCAATGAAAGACGGAGATATCACGTGATCCAAAAAAGCCTCATTGAGGAAAACCCGGGCAACGCCGGGTATTATAGCCAGTGGCGAATAAATTTCCAGAATCACTCAATACATTCAATTACTTATACATATGCTGAAAAAACATACACAAGTCTATTTATATAGTACAACAGAGTGAATATATCGGTAGAAAAGTCCCAAAATATAAAACTTTTTTCAAAGGAAAAAAAGAGTTCTAATAAATAATATATTTCGTTTCTTATCAGAAATCTGATGGCTGTCAATATCACCCTACCTTTGTGGGTGTTCAAAGGGATATAGAAAATATCGCCAGATCTTTCGAGAATCCCTTTGTTGAAATCCTATTTATTCTTTCCATACAATATCTCCGGATTTCTTTCTCACAATACCGTTTGATTTCTATTTCTTTACCTGATACCACACAGTCGAGTCACATCATTGTGACCACGTGTTAATTCTGGAAACAATAAGTTTTATCAAATAATTGAAAACGCTGTCGGCATTCGATACAATTCTCGAAATTCTGAGTGCAATAAACAGGGTCCGGATGTGTTGATGAAATTTGCATTTTTGTTCACTCACGATTCAAAATACAGATAGCAGAACTAAGGGGCCGTTCAAGTATTACGTCAGTAATTTTCCAGCCGTTTTTGACCCTCCTCCCCCCCCCCCCCCGTCAGAAAAATTTTGTCAGCTCTGCCCCCCTACCTCTTATCACATATTGGTGCGATCAGAGACTGTACACGGGGAGGGGGAAATAGATCCTGCATCCCCCTCCCACGATCAAAAAATCATTTTTTTAATGAATTTTTTTTTGTCAAAAATCAAAATTGCGAATGAAAATACCTATATGTTATTATAATCAATTTCTGTTAATTTCAAAATTTCCTTTTAAGAAATTCATTGTGACTCACCCTCTAAGCCATATAATGATAAATCCTTGGCCCGTGGACCACATGTGGCCTGGGGTGTTATCTGATGTGGCCTGCCCCCACAAACCTAATTCTGTAAAAATGTACTAAGCGGAACATTTATAAATCGCTTAGGTGACCGATGGCACAATTCCAGAGTCTTTAGGTTGCTCGTGGGGCATTTTCAAATCACTCAAGTAGACCCGTGACACATTTTTCTGATCACACAAGTAGGCCCGTGGCACATTCATAGATCGCTTAAGTGACCCGCGACACAGTTCCAGAACACTTAAGCGATCCGTGACACATTTAGATCACTTCAGTGGCAGTCGGCATTGTTTTAGAGCACTTAAGCGACCCCCCAGTGCGGCTCTACATCACTCAAGTAACCCCCCGGCACATTCCCAGATTACTCAACTGCACAACACTAGATCTTCACTTCTGAGATATAGATGGCAGTACTAAGAAATCATGCACAACACTAGATACGCACTAAGAAATCATGCACAACACTAGATACGCACTAAGAAATCATGCACAACACTAGATACGCACTAAGAAATCTTGCACAACACTAGATACGCACTCAGACACATGCTTACACTTCCGGCACAATTCACTAGGTAGTAAATTGCCCATGGCGATAGACCTGAGTTGTGCTGGGCTTGAAAAAAAAAAAATGTTCTTAGGTCCAGTGACAAAGGTCCGTTCCATCCTTTACCAAAGTAATAACAATACCCGTATTATATAAAATTACGCGTGATTCCAATAAACGGCGCCGACTGTATTTCGTATAGTGATAAGCACAAGAAAAATGTTTTCTTTTTAAAAAAAAATTCCACAAATATACATATTTTAATAGAGGGAAATAAATATTTAAATAGGGGAAATATACTATCTCCGTTCAAAGAAAATGAGAAAATATTACCACACGAGATCCCTTTTCAAACGGTGAAAATACCGTGAAATTTAACGAGTTCTTGGAAGAGTTCCAAAAGGAATTTTTCCAATGAAAAAAAGAGAAGAATTTAATGCCGAAATTTATTTCCAACTCGAATATCATTTGCCGGTTGGATCATAACGAACGCCGTAAGTTTTGCTTCCAAATCCATTCAAATGAATTAAGAGAAATGCCTCCGTGGTTATTGGCCGGGCTTAATTTTCCAGATACTCGTCCCCATTGTGAATTTCTTAATTTTACGGGATAATTTTTTCCCTCCAGTTTTCCCTGAACATTTTAGGGATTCGTTTATTGGCTTTTGTTAATATTTATTATGGTTTTGATGTCTTCCGAGTAATAATTTTCCCCGGTTTATTTCATTGGATTCGTTCCTCTTAAGAGGGTATTGTTAATTGACGCTTTGAATTTGGAATCGGAGAAAACGCAATTAAAATGGTCGGGGAAAAGCACTAAAATTTTATTGCGTTAATTTAATTATTTTTCATTGTCGTTGTATTACTTTTTATTGGAATGATTTTGTTTTTTTTTGAATTTGTATTACTATTGTACAGGGTGGGTCAAACTTTAATGGCGCATTTCAAAACTTGTTGTGAAATCAATTGATCGTTATAGGGATGTGTTGTTCGCAATAAAATGTTCGTTAGGCCGGGATTACACTATAAAAGTTTGATAAAAAGGATTTTATAAAACTTGGAAAATTCAGCCAATAAGCTTATCGGTTCTATTCGCTCGAATGTAACCTAAGCTTTATATTGGTTGGATTTTTCAAGTTTTATAAAAGGGATTTTATCAACCTTTTATAGTGTAATACCGGCCTCAGTCATATTTTGGGTTTTTGTTTTTGTTTGCATTATATACAGTAGGAAACAGGGAAAATGGAATTTTGCTGGCGAACCGTTGATCCTAGCAGTATGCTTTTAATTAGAAAAAGTTTTCAGGTAACGAGTCGTCATTCAGATGCTCAGATACGTCATTCATGTTTCGAGGGGTTGTATAGTTATTAAAAACAACTACGATTTTATACAGTCCCAATGTGCTCTAAAACCGAATTAGAAAGTTGTTGCCCTGTCCTCTAATAATGCCGACAAAAAAGAAATCCTCGTTTTAAGTGCAATATCCACTGAGATATTCGAATTCGAAAAACGGAGGGAAAAACAGCGTTAAATGCGGGTAAAATGGGGTTTTCCGCATTTCGAGCTATTTTCTCCCAACTTTGCTCCCCTTTTTCGATGGAAACGTGGAAATGTTTTTGTTGGCATCAGGAGAGACAGGGCAACTACTTTCTAATTGGGTTTTGGGACACACGGGGATTTTATAAAACTTTTTATTTTTTTATTTCAATAACTATACAGCCCCTTGCAACATGAATGACATATCTGAATACTACGCGTTATTTCAAAACTTTTTCTAACTGGAAGTATACCTCTAGGATCTACAGTTCGTCAGTAAAATGTCATAACCCGTTTGCTACGCATCCAGTATATGAACAAAATTTTGGACATTTGGAATTTTATTGCAGACCCACACTTTCATAACGTCGAGTTCTTGATTTAAAATGATAATAATGATGTGTAGGCCTTCAGGCCTATCCTACAAATTGGTTATATAAACCTAAATTAGTTTAGTTGAGAAGTTTTATTCGAGAGCCAGTTAATCTTTTCGTAAGCTTTCGAATTTTTCAATCAGGTGCATTGAAAATATAATCAGAAAATCCACTGTTAGAATCAAAATTCATCATTACATTAGCATGATCATGGCTCGCCGTTTATGGTTTTTTTTACAACTATCACTGCATATCATGTTTTAGAAACCACGTGCTGTAAAACGAGTGAAGAAACGCCAGAAATTTTGCTGCCTGACTTGTCCCGTCGCTGAGATTTTTTCTGGTCCAGCGTTGTGGCAAAGTCGGGATCACTTTACTAAAATATAGAAAAGAAGTCAATTTACAACAAATTATGATAATATCTATGCTGTAAGAGGGTTACACCTTTTTTTTCGTGTTGATGAGCACCGTGTCTATATGCATTTTCAGTAACCTAATGACAACTTATACCCATCCTTCAACTGAAACCAGAATATTCATACTTTCCTTTCACGCAAACAATACCACTTATAATCTTTTGGCGTTTCTGTTCATGGTATCTTTTCATGTAAGCAGCACCTCTTATTACATTCGTGTGCCGTTTCTGTTAGTACAATCACCCCCCGTATATTCGTGGTTTTTTCTACTTTATTGGAAAATGGGTTTTTTTTGCAACACACAGAAATTGTCATTCATGTGTTTTGTTTACAAAATTTGAGTTGTGCATGTTTTGGATATGGATCGCTAATGACATTACTGTCATCACTAGAGCCGTGGCAGCTCCTGAAGGCGAAACACCAGGGGTTGTCCGAATGGCCCACCCCCCTTCTGGTCCGAATTAACCTTTGGCCACAATGTTCACTCCAGAGAAGAGATTATAAAATACATTGTCACGTTAGCGAAACAAGTGGGTGGAAAAGGGTTCAATGATATGGGTATAGAAGTCGAACAGCTAATTAATAGCAACTCCGAGGTATTGACCGAGGAGGAATTAATGCAGCTGGCTGCTCTTGAAGCTGAAGCGGTACCAGATTAACAAGATCAAGATAAAGAAGTAGAAGACAATGCCACCATGAGTAACATAGCGGAAGGATTTCGCAAGTTTAAATCAGCAATACATTGTTTGTTTGACATAGATCCCATCTATGGTACGTTCTTCACAAAAAAAATGGTAGAAGAAGCCTTGTCATCATACTCCAACATACTTGATGATATCAAGAAGAAAAAACGGCAACCAGAAATCACAATGTTCTTTCAGAAAACATCACTTTTCTTTTACATATCCTTCTAACTTTGCGTCACCCTGCTCTTCTCATGCTGTTCAATAAACGAGGTATACAAAAACCTATGGTTTCGGTTATTCGTGGATTTCCCGTATTCGCGGTCACCCCCGGAACGTAACCCCCGCGAGTACGGGGGGGGGGGGAGTGACTGTAGTTTTCATCCATGTAAATAGCGCCATATATTTACGAAATTCGTGTGTGGCGTTTTCTGTTTATACCTTTCTTTTATATAAGCAGCGCTTTTCATCACCATCGTGTATCCCTTCTGTATATACTTATCTTTCATGTAGAGAGAACCTCTCATCACCTACGCGTAACATTTATGTTCTGGATTTCATGTGAATATCACCTTTTATCACATTCGGGTGGCATCTCTGTCATCTTCGTCCACCCATTTGTATTTACATGAAAGAAAAACATTCAGAAACACCACACGAAGGTGATGGAGAAAACATTTCTGTTCGTCCTTTTTTTTCTTTTCGTGAACAGAAAGATCTCTTACCACCTTGGTGTTGCGTTTCTGTTCGTACATCCACATGAAGATGGGAAATTTTGTTACTCTTCAGGTTTTACTTCGATTTTAGAACCACCCTGTGTATTGAAGGCATTCATCGTGGAAAATTATCTATCGAGGAAAAAAAGACAAATTTATGGGGGAAAAAAACCACAAATTACACAATATACTCTTTATAATAAGTCACACGTAATTAGCTCCATTAAAAATAATGTGCAATTCAGTTAGTTGAAGCTGATAGAAAGCGTTTGGATCTGATCGGTTAATACGTTTCGGTATTGGTTATATTTTCAAGATATTTTAATTAATTTTTTCTTCAAATCTAAATTCAGGGATTTAATACCCATCAGTAAACGAGAGAAAGCATTAGATAGCGAGAGACACATTAATTTGAATCGCCCTGCGAAACGACGCCATAAAATTCACTTCCACTTGTCCTTAACGCGCTTGTTTTGATACGGAGAAAAGCTCAGAGAATTGCCTCATTTGCATATTAACGCACAAACTCGCTAACGAAAAGTCATATCTCTAGAGACATTAACGTTGCAAACTGAATTTTTAGTTCCATCATTTTTAAAAAAAAAAAGAGTAAAAATCCGAGGTTTCATAAGACGTTTAGAGAAGCTTGTATTAAAACTCACCGGGAATTCTTCTAAGAATTTCTCCTTGAGCTGTTTACAGTGTATGCGGTACACGGGGGTGGTACCATCCCCCGAAACCTCATCTCACCGCACATCATAACATTAGCGAAACTTTAAAAGGACTTTTAACCAGTATAAGTAGTTTTATATTTAAGTAACGCAAAGAGAAAGTTGAGTCCGTTTAAAGATTGAAATTTCATTTTTTGAAACCGCGAGCCCTCCCAGAAATGTACTCAGAGTTGGGTAAATTTGAATAAACTGTCGTATGATATTCTCTTAAGGACCAGAGCATTTTCTCGACTGCATAATTCTATAAGATGCGCAATTTTTTGTCCCTCCTGTTCTTCATAATCCCGACATTTAATTACCATGTTGGGCATATTATCTTGGTGTAAAATTTTAAACACTTCCGTAGCTTGGTATTAGGCTTGGCTCTCAAGAGAGCCGCATAACGAGTCTGGTATCAGAGATGGTTGAAGTTTTAAGGAACTGGTAAATACTCAGACATTTTAAGATGTTTTTGAGGCTATATCGGTATAGTGATTCTTCAGATTCGGATGCTTACAGCGTGACACACAGAATGTTTCCAATCTTACAGACATTGCGGAGTCAAATTAAAACATTCCATCTATCCCGCGGGATACCAAGTCACATTACGGTATCTAGAATTGCAAAATGATATTCACACTCGTAAGGATATGATGTATTGTGACGTTTTGACAGATAGACCAGCTGGCTCCGGCTCAAACAATCCTCCCCCAAATCATTGAGGACCTTAATTTATTTTGAGAACTTATTTTTTGAATTAAATATGTAATTTTAATCGATTAATTATTTCATTAAATATGGATATTTATTAAATTAACCCTATCATTAAATTTGAAATTTTATTAAATTATTTTTTCCATTGAATACATATTTCAATTTAATTATTTTTTTTCCATTAAATATGGATTTTCAGAAAATATGACATTTTATTTCATTATTTTTTTTGTCAGATATGAACTTTCATGAAATGATTCTCTCTTATTAAATACGAATTTCCATTAGTAGAGTTTTTTTTTTATTCTGAATGATTCTTTTTATTGATCCTGAATGATTATATTAATTAATTAATTTTTTCATAAATTTTATTACTTTAATAGCTATAACACCCGGCGCTGCCCGGGTTTTCTTCAATTACTGGGAGGATTGAAAAAAATGGCAATATAAAGACATAGTTATACATTATACCGGCAGCATTAAAGAAGTGACAAACCGTTGTAAAGGCATATGCATGTCTGAAAGGCATTGCTAGGGAACCACGGTAACTAAAGTAAACATTCCGAAAGTGATTGTTGAGGCCGAGAAATCCTTGTTGCCCGACAGTTTTTTTACCCATTTCGGGCATTCGCTTTGCCCTGACGCACTTTCTAAAGTAGTAAATCGTTCAAGTCGGATCCCGTTTGGTATATATGCAAAATTTGGCGTCGATCGGTCTAAAATTGTAGATTTGTATAGGGAACACACACAGACAGAAAATTAATTTTATATATATTATATATATAGATAATATATAATAGTAGCTATACGCCTATATATAGCCCGGGTTTTCTGCAATTACTGAGAGCATTCAAAAAGTGACAAACCATTATAAAAGCTCATAGTAAATTATATTACATATACTGACAGGATTAAAGAAGTGCAACCCCCATTGTATAGCCACATACTGTTATACATATGGTAACAGGATTAGAGAAGTGACAAACCATTGTAAAGGCATATACACGTCTAAAACGTATTCCAAGGGAACCTCGCTAAGCAAAGTAAATATTCCGAAAATGATTGTTGAAGCCCAGGAACCATTGTTGCCCGACGGTTTTTCACCCATTTCGGACATTTGCCCAGCTCTGACGAACTTTTAAAGTAGCTTATCGTTCGAGTCAAGGCCAGTTTGGTATATATGCAAAATTTGGCAACAATCGATCTAAAATTGTAGATTTGCATAGAGAACACACACACAGAAAATCGATAAATATGGCTATACTAGCTATAGTACCCGGCGCTGCCCGGGTTTTCTTCAATGAGGCTGTTAGAAACACGTGATATCTCCCTCTTTCTTTGAGGGACATGCAAACCGTGTCTAAGTTAACCAATATGGCGACGTCCTGCGCGACTCATGAAAGAAACAAATCTAAATTTAAAGAAACGTAGAAATGAATAGTCCCCACCCCCTTTTTTTTTATGGGTGTTAGGTATTTCGATTCCCTCCCCCCTCAACTTCAAGTTATCTATTTCTGCCTGTTTGAGCTTCCAGAAATGCTCAATTAAAGCTGTGGAATTTTTTCGATGCACTTTACGGGGCCCATAACTAATTTTAAAAACATCCTAAACTATATGAATTTATGCAAATAAATATCAAAAGACAATACGGAGACATTAATTTTCATGCTTGAGAAGATATAAATAAAAAGTTGAAATCAATGTTATTACATGGATATCAAACTCAAAAGTAGATCCGGCAAATTATTCATATTTTTAATTTTCTGGGCTTCGTATCTCCAAGTGAATTCAATATTTCAAAAATCGAGAATTCAGTTTAATTTTTAAAATTATTGATGTGGCAGGAAACCCCCCCCCCCCCCACTAAATTTCCGTATTTATGCAGTTAAATCGGCAATTTTAATACTGATTTCTATGAGGATCACCCTTTTCCTGACACTCAAAGCGATGATGGTGATGATTATGACGTCTATTCAAAAAGCCTCATTACTGAGAGTATTGAAAATGTGGCAAACCATTATAAAGGCATAAACTATTATACATAACTGGCAGCATTAAAGAAGTGACAAACCATTGTAAAGACATAAACACGTCTGAAACTCATCGCTAGGGAACCACGGTAACCAAAGTAAACGTTCGGAAAGTGATTGTTGAGGCCCAAAAACCATTGTTGCCGGACAGTTTTTTGCCCATTTGGGGCATTTGCCCTGGTCTGACGAAATTTTAAAGTAGCCTATCGTTCAAGTCGGGTCACATTTGGTATATATGCAAAATTTGGCGACGATCGATCTAAAATTGTAGATTTGTATAGAGAACATACAGACACACACACAGAAAATCAATTTTATATATATAGATACATAGATCACATGTAAACAATAAACGGATGATTCTGTTTACAATTCACTATTAAAAAAACTACCCATAATCGTGGTAAATATTAAAACTTTTGGTGCAATAATAATAATTTTTTAATAAATAAAACAATAATTTTCGCGCAGAGTTTACATTGGACTATCAAGAAGTTGCTTGTCGGGATTCTGACTCAGACTCAATTCATACATAATGCATTCCGAATGAACCGTTCCACAAAGCTGTATAGATAAAGGCACCTAAAATGTGTGCATGGAAAGAATAATTTCCATTTGAAAGCAGTAAAGAAGGCGTGAAATTCGGAAGATTTTGGAGAAGATCCAGAAAGTCCTGGCTTAATGTGGATCCTATTTTTTCCCCCCCAGACATTACTGTTCAATTCCATTGAACAAGGCAATAAGATCCCGTTCTCACATAAAATTGAATTAATCGAATCTGATACTGCACAGGGAGATTTATATGTTATCGGATAGCCATCATGCGCTCATGTCATTCGATAGCTCGTAAATCTCTTAGAAGACAATGTAGAAAGAGCTCGTCGTCCATAGATTGGTATTTAAGACTAATCTCTTTGCTTATTTATAAGCTCGAATCGATAGCGTATAGCAGTGTTTCCGAAAGTGGATAATACTTGGAATGGTCCAAGGGGACGGTAGAAGCTACGAGTATAACATGAGATCCTATGGGTTGGCTTGAGTCAGGGGAGATGAGAGAAAGAAATTATCTGGGGAGGGGGGGCGATGGAACAAAAAGTTTGAAAAACTGTGGTCTATAACTGGTTCTCAACCGGGGGCCATATGACCTCAGGGGGCCCTACGATATTCCACGGGGGCCACGGATGAAAATCTGGCAAAAGGGGAGCCACGGCTACTGATACGGGGGCCACAAAGAAGTTTGTGGAATTAAATTTTTTTAGTCACTCTGACTAAAAAAGTTTAATTTCAAACAAAAATGCATAGAATATATTTTTCGCAATTTTTCCGCTATTCAAGTAACATTAACATGAGGAAGGAAATAAAAAAAACCGTTGCATGTAATCTCGGTGGGTTTACGACTTGGGGGTGACAGTAGGCCCTGACACAAACTATAGAAGAGGTTTAAAGCAAAATGGAGTAACTGTAAAGACAAAGTTGTGTGTGTTCGAAGACTTTTCATTCAAAGAGGGCTGCCATAAAGAAAGCAGACAAAGCTTTGTTGACCATTCATTGACATTTTTTTGAGTGCTGGTAGTAAATGCAATCAAAGAAGTAGATGGGTGAGAAATGAAAGCTTGTGTGTAAAAAAAATACCATCGTTTTCATGCAATTACAGACGGATAGCCATCTAGTTTAGCTCAAAGCTATCTTCAACCGGCACTGAGTGGTCTGATCATTGATAATTTTTGTCGCACCACGGTCATTTTCTGTACACGAGGGCTAATTAGACCCCGGGACCTACAATTTATTGCCGGTTCCGAAAGGCAGGCTTGTTTCTTATACTCACCGAGAGGTTGGTGCGCTAACCCCTCGATGGGGGACTCCGAGCGGTAGCAATTTTTTGCTGCGGTCAAGTCGCCATTTTTTGTTGTACCCCTGCGTCAGGAAAGTTTTCTGACAAGGACGAACCGGGTAACGAACTCGCGACACCTCTAAACCTGAGTGGTCCGATGGGGAATATATTTATAAAAATCGAATAAAGAACGATTGCTCTGGGGTATTTTTTCAATGAATTTTTGGGGAGGGGGTGTGCCAACACCCATTGCCTCTACTGAAAAGAAATAAAGTCGAATTCAGTTATAACGAACTCCATCCAAGAGACCAAATCATACACGAGAAAAAATACCCACGAAAATAATTTTTTTAAAACTACATTGCTCTATAACTTAAGAAACAGTAATTGCATAAATTTGCTGTTGCTTCGAAATCGCAAGTGTTCATGTGCCATTCATTTCAATTTAACAGGAAAAACGTGATTTTAAACATATTTACGACGATCTTAAAGTCATTTGGTTTGCTGATTGGTTTCTATATGAAATCCAAGCAGATAATGTATTGGTCTGTATCTGTCAAACTAAAATTTGTGGTTTTTAGTGTTGATAATACGCATGCAAAACCAATTCAGCGACGCATTTTTCACAATCTTCAAAAACCTCGTTTTATTTGATAGTTGGAAATGATGTCTGAATGCCAAAGATTTGGAGTTCGAGTCAAAATGAAAATGCCAAATAATTGAAATTGTGCTTCGTATAAATGAAATATTTTAATATTGAAAGCTATATATATATAGAGGTTAATCGTAACCGTAGTCAAACGTCTCATAAATGTGAAATTTTGTCATAAAACTGAGTGTAAGGCCCGAATCCCCTTGCGCACAAGTGGAGTTTCGAGGCATTTAAGCACAACCGAGCCCCTCTTGGCCATTTTTCTTTCCCCCCCCCCACCCTTTCTTCCTTTTGTTTCCTTCCTAAATTTATAAAAGTAAAAAGGACATAATCATTATAAAAAGGACTGCTTTCACATCAAATTGCAGATTTTTTTGGTGGGGATACAGTCAACCCCATTATAAAGAACTCCAAGAGACCGGAGTAATAAAGAAATTTCGTTAAATTTCAGATTTTTATATTGCTCCTATGTAAACTTATCCGGGGGGATTAGAAAAGTTTTCTTTAAAACGGTATTTTTTCCGTTATAACGGTATTCGTTAAAACGAGAGTCGACTGTATTTCGTCTCGAAGTATTTTTTTACGTGTATATGCAGACTGCATGGGTAACAGGGCGTATGGCACTACTTGCGAGCAGTTAGTCTTAAAGACATACCCAGCTGGAAAAAGTATCCAAATCACGTGTCCAACTCAGATATGCCATTCATGTTGTGAGGGGTTGTATAGTTATAAAATTAAAAAAAAAGAAAAAACTTTTTACACCATCCCCGTGTGCCAAAGAACCCAATTAAGAAGTTGTTGCTGTCTTTTCCGATGACAATTAAAATAATTTTACGTTTCTAAGAGCAATATTCACCGAGATATGCGAATTCGAAAAATTGAGGAAATTTGGGAAAAAAAAAAAACTGCATTAAATGCTGGTAAAATGGTTTCCTCGCATCTAATGCTGTTTTTTTTTTTCCAACTTTCTTCGAATATCTCAGTGAATATTGCACTTAGAAACGATGAATGTTTTTGTTGGAGACCGAGAAACAACTTTCCGATTGGGTTTTGGGGCACAGGGTGTCCGCATAAAAAGTTAACATTTTTATTTTAATAACTATGTAACCCCTGACAACATGAATCAAATATCTGAGTACTACACATTATTCGGGTAATTTTTCCTACTTTAAGTCTGGCTCTAGGACCAATGGTTCGCCAGTAAAATGCCATATGCCCCGTTACCTAAGCGTCCAGTATATTAAACATAGTACGGACTGTTATGTGAAATATTGTGTTGTGTTTAAGCCAACTCGCACGTTGCTTCGTTCGCCTGCGAGAGAGCGGTCACATTATGAACCAAAAAGCCACTTGAAGGTAGCTTGTTATCCAACGAAATATCAGATTTTGACCGTATCGAAATTCAAGTCAAAAAATTGATAATTTTCTTATTTCAAAATCTGATTAGGGGTCACTCAAGTATTACGTCAGCATCGAAGGGAGGGAGGGGGTTTCGGATTTGCTGACTTTTGATGACAAGAGGGGAGGGGGGGGGTTTGAAGGTTGCTTACGTCATCAACCACCCCTTTTTGAAGATATAAAATATTCTAAGCTGCTGACGAAATCTTGCTGACGAGGGAAGGGGCGGGGGGGGTCAGTGTTTTGCTGACGAGGGGGGGGGTCAAAAATGGCTGAAAATCTGCTTATGTAATACTTGAATGGCCCCTTATTTATATTTTCCGATGGGCTTGAAATCCTGATAATGAATCATTATTATGTTCATATGAACAGTTTTGTCACTGCGTTACACAATGACAAAATCCGCATATACCGAGTGACTTGAAATGTTACGCCGTCCGCCAAAGCAGTTTTTTTTTTGCCTTGTAGCATTTGCAGCGAATTCACAATGGCAATAACAATTTTAAGGGAATTAAAATTAATATTAATACTTGTTGCTGCGTAATAATAATAATAGTAAAAAAGAAGAAGAAGAAAAGTAAGGAGGGAGAGCAGAGGTCAAAAGGTGACGAGAGCTCCCCTCCCGTCCCCAGGGAGAGAGAGAGAGAGAGAAAAAAGCGTTTTTATGAGAGTGTGTGTGAGTGAGGATGAGTTGAGACCTCGAGCTGGTCAATTGTACAACGATTCCCTCGATCGGGATTTCGTGCGAGTTCATTTGTTATATTTGTGAATTAAAATTATCGTAAAATTATTAAAAAGTGTTTACAGTCCACTTCTTTCGAGTGAGTTATCGTACATCTGGTCCGTCTCATACGGAGAAAAAGAACTGTGAAAAATGTCGTTCAAATCGGAGAAGACGTCTGTGGAGCGAGTTTGTTTTCGTTGAGTTCTTGTGTGACCACGAAAGAATTGTGAGTGGTGCTAACATAATTCAGAATACGTAACTTTCATCGTCAAAATGTTCGCTGGAGCAAAAAGGCAGGACTTAATCCAAGTTGCTCAGGACCTTGGAGAAATAGTCATCGAGAATGCGAAGGTGAGTGAGTTAAAAGAACTTATTTTGCAAAATCAAGCATGTGTAAAAGATCCCGACTTTGTAAAAGACTATCTAGCCACAATAATAGCAGATAGAAAGTCAGAGGAACTAAGAGAGGTTGAATTAGAACGCATGAAATTAGAGCGCGTCAAAACAGAATTAGAGTTAGTTAGAGTACGTGTAGAATTAAATTGTGACGGCACCGAACATAGTAAAACAGAAGTAAAGGAAGACACAATTGAATCTCTCATTAAAAGTGTGAGAACTCTAACTGTTAGAGTACCCAATCAGCCGGAAGGTTGGGGGTATTTCTTCGCATCACTTGAAAGAGCATTTAACACAAAAAAAGTGCCAGAGAAATTTAAGTCAGAAATTTTATTGAATTTGTTGGGTGAAAAGGCAACCAACGTTTTGTCTCACATAAGCGATAATGAACTGTCAAATTATGATAAGGTAAAAGAAATTATTTTACGAGAGTATGAGCCTACACCGCAGGTTTGTCTAGAGAATTTTCGAAGGGCTCATCGTAATAATGAAACACATGTGCAATTTGCGTCGAGGTTAAAAACGAGTTTCGATTACTATCTGAAGCTCAGAAGAGTGTCAGATTTTGACACATTAAAAGACCTCATTGTTGCAGATAAGTTGTTTGAGACATTAGATAGAGAAACTGCTTCTCATATTAGTGTGAGGCAAGGAGAAAAATGGTTTCGACCGCTTGAATTAGCTAAAGAGAGCGACATATATTTTGCTTCACGAGGTAGATCTCTCACTGAGAGCAATAGTGGGTTTCAAAAACAGCGAGGAAATTTCCACTTAAAAAATAATAAAAATGTGTCAAAGGTGTTTCTCTCGGATTCAAAAGACTCATTATGCGTACAATGCGGAATTGAAACTCACGCATTGTACAAGTGTTCTGATTACAGAAGCAAATCAGTGGACGAGAGAATTAAAATTGTAAAAAGTAATAATTTGTGCTTCAATTGTCTGTCATCTTCCCATGGGGTGAAAAAATGCAGGTCAAGGTTCTCTTGCCCCAAGTGCAATAAAAGACACCACGTGACCCTGCATTTCCCCCGCGAAGAAGAAACTGTTGCTGCTGCTCCTGCAGGAAGAACGGAGATGACACATTCTCCCCCGAGAAATATAACGACGCCGAAACAGCACAATGCCAACCCCATAACAGCCACCAGCTGCATGGGAAACAAACAAAAAAAGACAGTTTTACTTAGTACAGCGAGATGCCTTGTACAAGATAAGGATGGTCAATACCACAATGGTAGAGCGCTGCTAGATGGGGGTTCTATGTCGAACTTTGTAACCAGAAAGTTTGCAGAGAAACTTGAGTTGAAGAAAGAAAAAATAAATCTTGTTGTATCTTGCTTAAACGGGGCGTCAATGCCAATCAAGGGATGCGTGAGAGCCTCTCTCGCTAATAAAAGAAAGGACTACGAGAGGGAATTGGACTTCTTGATAGTGGAGAAAATAACAAATAGCACTCCCTCCCAAAAGCTAGAAGTGTCTATTGAGGGGGTGAGGGACGTAAATTTAGCTGATCCAGAATTTAACAAACCAGGACAGATAGATATATTGTTGGGAGCTGAAATATTTTATGAACTATTATTGACAGGACAAATTTCTCCTAGTGGCACCGATTTAATTCTACAAAATACAATATTCGGGTACGTTGTAAGTGGCGCATTATCCACTAAAGAGAAACAAACAATACATTGTGGACTAGTTCAACAAGAGAACTTGAATAAAACAATGCAAAAATTTTGGGAAATTGAAAGTGTTGGAGAAAAGCCAGTGGTCTCAAAGGACAACGAAATTTGTGAAACCCATTACGAGGAGACTCATATGAGAGACAATAAGGGGCAGTATATAATCACCATGCCTCTCAAGGAGGATCCCGGGTGCCTTGGAGAGTCCAAGAGTATGGCGTTAAAACAACTAAACTCTCTGTGGAATCGGTTAGAGAGAGACAAAAATTATCAGGCATTATACAAAGATTTTCTCAAAGAATATCTAGAACTTGGGCATATGAGTGAGGTGAATGAGACCACAGAGCCAAAGGTCACATATTACATGCCCCATCACGGTGTATACCGTCCTGATAAAACGACAACAAAACTACGAACTGTTTTTAATGCTTCCACGATTACCACAAAGGGCAATTCTTTGAATTCTCTTCAGTATAACGGAGGAGTGATCCAAGAGGATCTTTTTTCAATAATGATCCGATTTAGGAAGCACGAGTTTGCTTTCATTGCGGACATCGAAAAGATGTACCGAATGATAAAAATTCATCCGAGTCAAAAAAGCCTTCAAAGAATTTTGTGGAAGGAAGGCAAGAACGAGCCCATAAAAATTTATGAGTTATCAACTGTAACTTACGGGACAGTGAGCGCACCGTTTCTCGCCATGAGAACCTTGAAACAACTCGCACAGGATGAAGGAAACAACTTTCCTCTAGCGGCTTCTGTCCTAACCAGTGATTTTTATATGGATGACGTACTATCCGGTGCACCAACCTTGCTGGAAGCGAAAGAGCTTCAACAGCAACTGATAGGCATCCTCAATACTGCAGGTATGAAGCTGCATAAGTGGTGCGGAAATAATCCAGCGCTCATTCCAAAATTATTTTCAGATTGTGATTATACCTTTTCCGACCCAAGTGAAATAAAGGCTCTGGGAATTTCCTGGAAGCCAAGTGAAGATTGCTTTTCTTTCAGTGTAAAAGCTGACAGCAATACAGTATTCACCAAACGGAATGTTCTATCTACCATCGCAAGACTTTTTGATCCACTGGGATTGATAGGACCTGTGGTATCAAAAGCAAAAATTTTCATGCAGAAACTGTGGCTTCTGAAAATTGACTGGAATGATCCACTTCCAGCAAAGGAGGCACAAGAGTGGCACGAGTTCATCGAATCTCTTCTGTCTATAAACAACCTAAAAATAGATAGATGTATTTTGATATCTGAGCCAACTACGATCGAGATTCATGGGTTTGCAGATGCCTCTGAATCTGCATACGGGGCTGTTATCTATTGCAAGTCTACTTCATCTACCGGACGCGTGAGTGTAAAAATGGTTTCGAGCAAATCAAGAGTAGCTCCAATTAAACGTACAACTATTCCGCGGTTGGAGCTGTGCGCGGCAGTGTTACTAGCTAAGTTGATGAAGAGTATAAAAGCTTCACTGAAGCTCGACGTTTCAGCAGTGTATTTGTGGAGTGATTCTATGATTGTGCTGTCTTGGATCCAGAAAGAACCACATCTTCTGAAAACGTTCTTGGCAAATCGTGTAGCTACAATACAGGAACTAACAACTGTGCAACAATGGAGACATGTTTCATCCGAAGAAAATCCTGCAGATCTCATTTCCAGAGGTCTAGCTCCAGAGAGACTGGAACAAAGTGTTTTATGGTGGAACGGTCCAAAGTTTCTTATGGACAGTGAATACCCAAACAGAACGATCCCGTCAGCGGTCATACAAGATGACTTTCAGCGTGAATTCAAAATTTGCAGTATGAGTGACAATATTTGTGATATACAAACTTTTAGGGTTTCAGTTCGATCATTTATCAGTGATTTTTTGAATCTTAGTAATGTGTATATTAAGATTGTTCGTATTTTGAGTTTCATTTTTAGGTTTCTTAATAATTGTAAAAACAAGAAAAAATATAGTCCTTTAGATGCTGAAGAAATCAATAATGCTGAGCTGCATCTCGTGAAATTGATTCAAGGTGAGGAGTTCAAACCAGAACTCAAAGGTCTGAAAGAAAAAGGTAAGGTCCCTTTCGACAGTCCGATAAAAAGTTTGAATCCTTTTGTGGACGAAAAAGGAATCTTGAGAGTTGGTGGCCGATTAAATAATAGTACACTGGGCTATAATCAGAAGTTTCCTATTCTATTGCCCACAAAACACCGATTAACCAAGTTGATTGTTGTACATTATCATAATAAGTATCTACATTTAGGGCCACAAGCATTATTGAATCAACTCAGACAAAAGTTTTGGGTTATAAATGGTAAAAGTGTATGTAGAAAAATTGTTCATGATTGTATTGTGTGCTTTAAAGCTAAACCTATAACGGCTCAACAAATTATGGGTGTTTTACCGAAGGATCGTGTAACGAGAGATTTTGCATTCAACATTTCTGGTGTTGATTTTTGTGGACCCTTTTCTATAAAGTACAAAAATCAAAGAAAGGGTACCTTGAATAAAATATATGTGTGTATTTTTGTATGTTTAGTGACGAAAGCGATCCATCTGGATATTGTTACTGATCTTACCACTGCTGCATTTATTGCAACTCTTAAAAGGTTCACTTCTCGAAGAGGAAAGTGTGTTAAGTTGTATTCAGATAATGCAAAAAATTTTGTGGGAGCAAATGTTGAGCTCAAAAACTTATACAACCTTGTAGCTCAACCAGATGAGGACCTTGCTGGCTATTTATCCTCGGATGGCATAGATTGGAAATTCATTCCTCCCCGAACACCAAACTTCGGTGGTCTCTGGGAAGCAGGAGTGAAATCTTGCAAATACCACTTAAAACGAACCATCGGCCAGACAAGGCTCACTTACGAAGAATTTCTTACTGTTTTGACTCAAATAGAAGGAGTCCTAAATTCTAGACCAATATCTGCCATGTCAGAAGACCCAAATGACTTGGAGGCCCTAACACCTGGTCATTTTCTTATTGGAAGACCGATCACTTCACTTCCAGAACCAGAGTTGACTTCGGTGCCAGAAAATCGGCTTAACCGATGGCAACAAACAACGAAATTCGTACAAGTCATTTGGAAAAGGTGGCATCGAGAATATTTGAGTACATTACAGCAACGGAATAAGTGGTTCTTCGAAAAGGAAAACGTTAAAATAGGTGACATGGTCATTGTTAAAGAGGATAATTTACCTCCTTGTAAATGGTCTATAGGTCGAATTACGGAAACATATCCTGGCAAACAGGATAACAAGATTAGAGTGGTTGCTGTGAAAACGGCTTCAGGCACATATAAGCGACCAATTTCAAAATTGTGTATTTTACCTATGGAAAATTAATGTAAATATCGTATATTATGCTTTATTATGTATCGGAAAGTGTTAATTTATAATGTAATTGAGTGTGTCAATTTTCTTTATTCTGTGTATTTAGTTAAAATTTGTATTTGTTCAGGTTTTGATATGATCAGTTTTATATATTATTACATTATAATTGCAATTGGTTGAATGTTCAAGGAACATTGCAACGCCCGGCGGTATGTTGCTGCGTAATAATAATAATAGTAAAAAAGAAGAAGAAGAAAAGTAAGGAGGGAGAGCAGAGGTCAAAAGGTGACGAGAGCTCCCCTCCCGTCCCCAGGGAGAGAGAGAGAGAGAGAAAAAAGCGTTTTTATGAGAGTGTGTGTGAGTGAGGATGAGTTGAGACCTCGAGCTGGTCAATTGTACAACGATTCCCTCGATCGGGATTTCGTGCGAGTTCATTTGTTATATTTGTGAATTAAAATTATCGTAAAATTATTAAAAAGTGTTTACAGTCCACTTCTTTCGAGTGAGTTATCGTCCAATACTCTAGAATACACTTTAAGACATTCATTTTTGAAAATATTGTTGGTACTGCTACCTACTTCAAAATCAGAAGTGCCTTATGTGGTGATGACGAAGCTCAGGTATAGAAAACTAAAGTCTTCATTCAACTTTGTTCCTTATAAAGAAAGCTTATAAACTGACCTGAAAGATCAAACTTCCTGTTCAGTAACTTTTCAAGACCCAAAGAGAAACCAAAACAAAGGACGTCGACACAAACAGAAGACAGGTAAGATCGTAAGAAGTGAATTTTCCCACACTCCACTTTATAGCAATGTGCTGCCATCTAATGTCAAATTTAAAAGTGACTCATGTGGTGATGATGAAGTTTAAAGTAAAAAAACTATATTCTTTATTCCGCTCAGTTCCTTATAAACAAACTCATAAACTGAACTGGAAATTGAAACTAAAAGTTCGGTTATTTTATTTGAGCATAAGGAGGCGTCCAAAACAAAGAACCTCTGAATGAGCAGACGACAGACAACAAGTCGGTTTGTTCGGTTCCTTACAAGCTTAGCTCACAAACAGAACTGGAAGTTTGTACTGCCAGTTCGGTTATTTTTTCAGGACACAAGGAGAAGTCCAAAACAAGTAACCTGGAGAGAAGCAGACGACATTACTGGTGGGACTTATTACTAGAGGGAGAATCCAGCCACCGCGACTGCAGCGACATCAAATGCAAGGAAATCGCGTGACTCGGTCAAAACAAACTTCCCGCCTGGCAATTTTTCCAAAGAAATGTACAGTTCGGTCTCTAAATATTGGGTTTTAAAGATTTAAAAGAAGGATAGGGAAAAGAACTCATCTAAAAAGAGGTGAAAAAAGATTAAATTATTTTTATTTAATACCGGAATCATTTCTTTCATTATTTCTTGGATTTTCCTTCATTATTTTTTGAATATTCTTTCATTATTTTTTGAATATTCTTTCATTAATTCCGGAATTATTTCCTTTAATTATTATTTCTTTCATTACTTCTGAAATAATTTCTTTCATTGATTTTCTGATTCTGATATCTCATCGAATTCTGGAATTAACTCTTTTTCATTAATTTTGGAATTATCTCTTTCATTAATTTTATTATTATCTTTCATTAATTTTATTAATATCTCATTAATTTTATTATTATCTTTCATTAATTTTATTAATATCTCATTAATTTTATTAATATCTCATTAATTTTATTATTATCTTTCATTAATTTTATTATTATCTTTCATTAATTTTATTATCATCTCTTTCATTAATTCTTTCACTAATTTTCGAATTATCGCTTTTATCAATGCTGTAATTCTCTCTTACATTAATTCTACAATATTTTCTTCCATTAATAATTATAACTTTCATTAATTTTGAAACTATAACTTGAAATTATAACTTTCATTAATTTTGGTATTATCTCGTCCATGCTGTGAAATTATTTTTTCATTTATTGTTTTAAACTCCTATTTATGCCATAAGAAAATAACGGGGGGGGGGGGTCGTGTTTGTTTTCACCGAGTCACGTGATGTTCCGACGGAAGATATTGGGGGACACAGTTCTCAGCACTGCCAAGGCGGAGACCACCTACTCTCTCCAAAGACTTGATTTATATACTGTTGGTGCTGCCATTTAATCTCGAAATTTCAGGCAACTCATGAGATGATGAAAGAGAGATAAGAGAGTTCTTTGTCATTTTTTGGCATGAAATTTTTTTATGAGACGAAAATTTCGGTAACAAAATTCGTACATTTGCAAGAATCGATTTTATGTAGAAAAAATAATTATTTCTTTGTACAAAATCATTCGGAAAATATGGGTGATCGAACAAATAAGTGAAAACACGGATTATGTGGTCTTCGGATAGGGTTACCAGATTCAAAACTGAAAAAGGGGAACGCCTGGTGCGAACCTTAGGCAGTGCCGTCTTAACGCATGCTTCCCCCCCCCCCCCCCGAGCCGTGCCCGAAGTGCCTCAAGAGAAGAGGTGCCTCAGAAAAACGAGACGTAGTTGAATTTTTCGAGAATTTTCCAGGTAGGGCCTCCAAAAAATCCCTTGGCTCGGGGGGGGGCTATGATGCTATTACGACGATCCTGCCCGTCAGCCCTACTCTTGTGGAAGTCATGGAATTCCAGTAATTGATTCCTTTACTTCTATTAATTAGACAAAAATAGCAATAAAAAATTCGAAAAATGATCAAAGTTATCGAATTGCAACGTATATTTGATAAAGAGATGATGAAGCGCTTTAAAAGTACGACAAAATGTTATGACTGTTCAATATGATTCAAGCCACGATGAAGTGTCAGCAGGTGGACCACGCAAATTATTATTAATGATCTACGAATTTTGTAAAATTAATTTAAATGTCATTCTCTCTCAATGGGTCGTGTTTGATTACGATACAGACTATCAACGCGTTCATGAAATAATGAAAAAAATTAGACTAATAAAACGCGTTCTTTCTGGAAAAAAATTTCCCTCCAAGATTTATGTTCGCAACTCGAAAAGTTTGTAAGTCGGGAAAAACTACATAAAATTTTTTTAGAGGGAGCCGCAAAAATTTTTTTTTGCATTGGGCCGCGAAATTCTTCCGAGCCCGGACCTGTGTCCGATTTTGAATTTAAATATCTCAGGGAATAATGCAGTCAAAAACATGTGATTTGTTTGTTGGACTCGGAAGAGAAAGAGCAACAACTGTCTCATTGAAAATTAGAGGGGTGGGGATCGTACAAAAATTTACACTTTTTTATTTCGTGTACACTGTATTTTCATCCTCAAAACTCGTGCAGGGTGATTTTTGGTCATATTTTGAGAATTTTTAAAATTATAACCATACCGCTACGACGAACGGTTGATGGATAAAGGCTGTACCAACACTCCAAGGTGAAACCATTGAATCTTATAATGACCATAATATTACAGGGCCGCAACTGGGGGGGGGGGGGACAGGCGAGTCTGTGCCCCGGGCGCATTACAAAAGGGGGCGCAACTTCAACCTATCCTTCAGCATTACGGGGGGGGGGGTGCCTAAATGAGTAGTTGCCCTCGCTAACCAAGTATCCAGTTACGCAGTTGCGGCCCTGCCAATAGGTATCTTATTTCTGACGAATCGCCGTTATATTGGGTACTTTTTCTTTTAGATACATTCTCAAGTTTGTAATTTACACCTGGTAGCATTTCTTTTACTTCTATGGATCAAACTACACAGTTGATCCACTAACGACACATAAAAATCATGTCCTTATTCTGTAGAACTTGGTTTGCTGCATGGGACCCATCTGGTCACTTCTGGCAACCAAGTGACAATTAGATCTGGTTCCGATTTTCAAGAGTAAATATGCAAATAGGTAGGTAGGAATTTTTAGCTAGGTGCTAGTGCCTCTCTCAGAAAAATCGCTTTGTATGAGGGCGTATGATAATGTTAAGACAGTCCCGGGCGAGCTTTATGAAAATTGTGAAAAGCTAATCGAAAAACTTGGCAATAATGTGAAGTCTAGTTTTCAATATAATTAGATTCTCATCTTTCGAGCCATTCTTGTGATAATGATCTTCAACTATACAATCAAGTGTTCTTACAATTTTAGGATCTTCTATCGGATGATGGATGCTGAAAAAAAATCGTGCATTAAAAATAAAATACCATATATCTTTTTGGTGGTGCCCCTTTAGTACTGATACCCTAAGCACGTGCTTATTTTGCTTAATGGTTAATCCGGCCCTGTGACTTTCTCCGGAATGAATGTTTCAAACAAATATTTAAAAAATTTTCACACGTATTTTAGTTCATTTTTTTAAGTTCATAGTATGGCTACAACATGGACCTATATCATTGATACATTATTGAAAACGATGTGAAAGGTTGAACTTTTCAATTGTGATTCATTTCTGTGTGGCTACTCCCTCATTATATACTACTTTTATCCGCATGAAGAGAATAAAATTAATAAAACTGCTTGCTATCACTTTTTGTGATTTTCATCACTACAAGAATGCGTATTTTGGAAGCTACAACTGACATTTTCTCAACGAAACCATAATCATTTACACAAAAATAAACTAATTTGAAATAATACAAATTTCATCCAGTACATTAACTTGATCACATTATACCGTCTTCAAGCTCAGAATTTACATTGATTGAAAATAATTTATTATATATATATATATTTTTTACTGTATTCTATTACGTTCATTTTGCTCTTTCGTTATTTTCATAAATTAAAAATTAATCAAATTAAATTCAAACATATTTATATACTTCAGGCAATTTTCGAATAACTATCTTCTAATGGAAAAACGGGTGGGGGGGGGGGCGGGGGAGTAGAAAACTATTCACGTTCGCTAGAGGGGGCCACAGGAATGAGAAATGGTTGAAAGGGAGCCATGGACAAAAAAAGGTTGAAAGGGAGCCATGGACAAAAAAAGGTTGAGAACCACTGGTCTATAACATCATTTCTCAACCGTTGTGGCGTTGCAGAACCCATATTCTCGATGAGTTTTTAATTTGAATCAATATAAGTGCGTGCGTAGTTTAAGTAATTTTTCAAATGATACATAGACAGTCAAACCTGGTTAGGACGTCACCCGGTTAACGCGTCGCTCCGCTTACCGGGTCACTTTTTGGAAGTCCTCGGGCAAGAATTGGCACAGATAGGGCTTACTCTGTTTAACGAGTCACTCCGCTTACTAAGTCGTATTTTTGCTCTCCCAAGAGTGACTCATTAACGAGGTTTGACTGTATTCATGATTTATGGATCCCTCGAAGTAATCCCCACGTCCAAGGGTCTTCAGTCTGAATCAAAGCACCGTTCATGTCCATCATCCCGGAAATGCAATCCAGGGCTGAAGAATTGTCTTCAAGCATGAATTGGCACAGCTATGACTTACTCCGTTTAACGAGTCACTCCGCTTACTAAGTCATATTTCTGCTCTCTTAAGAGTGACTCATTAACGAGGTTTGACTGTACAAGGCTACTATTTTGTTGGAAGTGAAGTTTTCCGTTTTCTAAAGCAGCGGTCTGCTAAATATTTGGGCAATGGAATCAGTAGAATTTGAGAAATTAATATTTTTCATAACAGGTTGCGTGACGTATGGATCACCCTGTGCAATAATTACAAAAAATGAGCACAAAAAATTAAAATAAATGCTTGCAAAAACCATAGGGACCCCGAGCAGCCCCTGTTGAGAAACGCTCTACACAGTGAATATATTTTATTTTAAATAACCTCTCTCTCTCTCTCAGAGAGACACGGTTACGAAGATACACTTTCAAATCCATTAAAAAAAAAAAAAAGACGTCCGCCATATTGAAAACTTTCCAAGTATCAGTCGAATGAAAAAAAAAAAAATAGATATCTTACAAGAAAACTCTTCAAAGAGAAATAAAAACCGAATTTATTATCAATATTATTATCCTTTTTTTTCCCGTTCTAATGCACAGAAAACCGTTTCCTGTCGGAATAGACCTATTTCTATACGCTACTACTACTACCACCACTGAAATATTTTTTCTATGCGCTTATTCCAAAAGTACTACGTAGTTTTTTTTTCCTATTCTGTACTATCTTAGAAAAGAAAATAAGAAAGAATAAAGATGAGCAGGAAAAAAAAAACGTCTTCTGATCTCTTTATGTGAATCTCTTTGTATGTGAAAAGAGTCTTCTCTCTGTGTTATTCCTTTATTTTTACTACTATTTCTCTTTTCTCGAATGGCAACGGGAGAGAATTCAGCGCGCAACGTTTTGGCGTCCATTGAGAACCTCCCGAGTGAGAAATGGCCACAGTATGGAGACTAAAGGACCGTTTACGGAAGGTCCAGGAAAGGAATAATATATTTTTTTACTTGAAATTTCCTTTTTTTTTCTCAGAAATATTCTTTCATTTATTTCTCTTTCCTTTCACATTCTTTCAAAATTCATAAGAAAAGTTTGCTCACGTATCGCTCGAATTGTTTCTTTAACTTCATCATAAATATTTTTTATAAAAAGAGAGTACATTTTGTTTTATACTTCTTTTAAGAAATTTATTTTTCACATCGTATATCTTTTGTGGTGATATTAATCATGTCTGGTAAGTTTAAATAGGTGTGTTTTTTTGCTTTTTTATGTGAGATATACGGAAGGATTGTTTTCGGTTTGTTTTCTTTAGTGTAAGTTTGTTTCACAGTAGATGTTTTTTTCCTTTCTTTATTGTTTGATAATTGTTTTGATTGATATAAGAATCTGTTCGTTTGATAATTACCGAGAGAATTATAATAAAACAATGCTTCGAAATGTTGAATTTTTTTAGTTTTGTTATTTGTTTATCAGAACGACAATGATTTTTCAACACTGACAATTTCTCTTATCTTATGCAAATACAAATACAACGCCACAACAGGTAAATTGCCCACGAGGTGGCTGACTTAAGAACATCATGGATCCCCGAGCCATCCTTTGGAGGCCCTACCTACTACTACTACACCCCCCCCCCGTGGAACCCCCCAACGAATCGGTACATGCGGGAATGTGCGTGTACGTGTAGTGAAACCTGACGTGAAGTTTTTGTTGTTTCTCTGTAATGCTTGTTATGTGTAGTGCTGCCATCTGCCACCAGTTTTTCTAACTATGAGTGAAGTGTTATGATTGAATGATTTATCGTTGTAGGACTGTTGCTCTCTGTGGCGAGACTTTTTTAACAGGGAGATCGGCTCGCATTTGCGCCTTGAAGCTGGGAACCACAGAAAACCAACTTCAGCCGACCACCACTGTGGAGTTCGAACCCGGATCCTCGCATCGCGAGTCCGTCACTATAACCACTCGACCACCACATGACAATAATAATTTAAACATGGTAAAAATATTTTTTTAATTTAATTATTTTTTTCGTGTATAAGCAGTAGGGATGATTGGTTTTTTTTCATCACACAACGTTTTTTAAATATAAATCAATTCAATTTTATTCATCACATCATAAAACTTACATTGGCAAAACGAAGGAAATCCATCCAAGGGATCGTTGTCGATCCATACCGGTGGACCCGATTATTATTGAGTTAATTTTCAAACACGAATAGTAAATATTAATAATAAACTAAAATAAATAAACAAATAAGTAACAAACAAAACAATGAAAAAACGCAAGACAGAGAAATCATCTAATGAATATGACATACATACACACACACGCAGACCCAAAATATTACATTGATTTAAATTGAAATTAGTGATTTGTTTTATTAATATAAATAAAATAAATTATAAATGAAGCAAATAATTAGTATTAGTATTGAAATAAATAATGGCAACAACGGAAGGTGCGATTCAGAAATTTTTTGAGTGATAGAGTAGTGTTTTCCTTTTCTGCGATAGCTCTCAATAGGGGAAAAAATATATATAGTGCATATTAAAAATAGCTTTTAATATCATTTATAGAGAGCAAATATTGTTTGAGACGTTTTTTCAATACAGATATTGAAGTGCAGTGAATAATCGTGACACAATTGATCTTTTTCATTTTGTTTTTTTGTCTACTCGTTAAGGACAATTGTTTTTCTTTAAGGTATTCTCTTTCATTATTTCTTCTTTATTTAAACACAAATACAAAGGCCACAGCAGACTAAATGCCTACCGAGGAGGCTGAAAAAAGATGCCCATAAAAATATTGATGGACATCTTTTTTCAGCCACCTCGTTAGGCATTTTGTCTTAGTGACGGACTCGCATTGCGGGGATCCGGGTTCGAGCCCCACCGTCGCCACAGTGGTGGTCGACTGAAGTTGGTTTTCTGTGGTTCCCAACTTCGAGGTGCAAATGCGAGCCGATCTCCCCATTAAAAAGTCTCTCCACAGAGAGCAGCAGTCCTACAAACAGTGCAAATATTCAGTCACTACACGTCACTCACTTCACTTCTGAGATCATTCACTGAAAAATCATACACAACACTAGATACACACTCAGACTGTTAGGAATACACACACACTTCCGACACAACTCACTAGGTATTAAATTGCCTATGGCGATAGACCTGAGATGTGCTCGGTTTGAGAAAAAGAAAGAAAAAAAGGCATTTTGCCTGCTGTGGCCTTTGTATATGTATAAAAAGTTAATTTTTTATTTAATAACTATACAACCTCTTGTTATCCAATTCTAATTTCCATGTATAATTAGTGTTATACAGGGTGGGCAAAATGTCAGAAGAAACAAAAAAAAAAATCATAAAAACCAGAAAATAACAGAAATAAAAAACGGTTTGCGCAGGGTTAGTATGACGGGAAATTTTTAAGACAGGGGAAAAACAACTCAGAGAAACAGCAAATACGTGGCGCGGACTTACACAAGTCAAAGAGAAAACTTGCATATAACTAACAGAATGCCTCCAAATCGTTTATTACAGCAGTATGTGTTCCACATGATCACCACCACATTGCAGGCGAGTCACAAATCCAGCAACGGCAGAGTGCAGGCAGCAGGTCCACATACACGGTTTACAACAGTGAACTGCTTGTGGATTAGGATCTCAAGTTCTTATAACCGTCTCATTTGCATATTTCCACCGAAGTCGCTCGTACCAGCGCCACCTATATCTGCTGTTTTAGAGTTATTTATTTTTTCCTGTCATAAAAAATCGAGTGGCCCAACGATGCTAACCTTCCAAACCGTTTTTTATTTCGGTTATTTTTCCGGTTTTTATTCATTTTTGAAGTGTCTACGGACTTATGCCCCTCTCTCTCTCTCTTCCCTGAAGTATCATTAGTATTTTATTTATTTCTTCATTTCCATCAGCGTTTTGGTGCTTTTTGCATTTCATTTTTGAATATCTAATCGCTTAAAACAATTGTTTTTCATCAATTAACGTTTCTCTAATCGGTTTATATAACGATCGATATAAACCGATCTTATCGCACACACTCATAACATCCGATTAATCTTCTAGTGAATGTAATACTATAATCTATGGATTTGTCTCCGTTCAAAATTGCTTTCAATTTATAACTCGAGGGTAATTTTGAAAGAATGGTCGAAACTTTAATAAGAGACGGAGAAGTTGCATGAATGGATTACCCTCGGGTTACGAAAGTGCGAGCAACACGGAATAAATTAGGCCCTGGGAACATAAACGTCACGCGCACATGTTAATTCTGTTTGATATTAATCCGGTTTTGGCAATTAATTTACGATGAAATTTAATTAAGTACTTTCTGTGAGGCACGGATTATTCTCGCTAATATTAATGAGCGTCCTTCCGGGCATAAATTCCGTCAACATTATAAGGCATATTATGGCAGCTTTAAACGTTGCACGCATCGCACGACGATGTCACTCTAAATGACTGGAGCCTTTTTTTTAAATCGTACTCACAAATATTTAAATTATCATACTTTTGAAAAAATGGCAGGAGATAATTTTGATACTGCTTTTCGTATACACTTCCTATGAGTTTAATAAAATATGTTTATTGCTTCAGGATTTTGTTTGAAACCTTGAATTTTGTATTTAGACTTGATGCTTTGTAGTTTGGCAGTTACCAGATATCAAACCTTTCTATATACTTTGTATTTTGGCGGTTACAAGATATTTTTGACTCTACTTGATGCTTTATATTTCGGCAACACGAAATATCTCCCCTTATTTGATGCTTTGCATTTCGGCAATAACAAGATATCTTACCGTTCTATATGCTTTGTATTTCGCGACAATTACACGATATTTCGCTTTACTTGATTCTTTATATTTCGGGAATTACAAGTTATTTTGCCTTACTTGATTCTTTGCATTTCGGCAACACGAAATATCTTCCCTTATTTGATGCTTTGCATTTCAGCAATTACGAAATAACTCTCCTTACTTGATGCTTTGCATTTCAGCAATTACGAGATATTGCTCCTGACTTGATGCTTTGCATTTCGACAATTACGAGATATCTTACCGTTCGATATTCTTTGTATTTCGAGAATTACACGATATTTCGCTTTACTTGATACTTTGTATTTCGGGAATTACAAGTTATTTTGCCTTACTTGATTCTTTGCATTTCGGCAAGTACGACATATCTCTCCTTATTTGATGCTTTGCATTTCGGCAATTACAAGATATTTCGTCTTACTTGATGCTTTGTATTGTTCAATTATAAGATATCTCGCCTTTCTTGATGCTTGATATTTCGGCACTTATGAGAGATATCTATATTTTCTTCATACTTTGTGTTTCGGCAACTAAGAGATATCTTACCATACTTTATGTTTTGTATTTCGGCAACCACGAGATATTCCCGTTTTACTTGATGTTCGGAATGTGTACAAGGTGCATGCACGGTTAAGTAGTACAGTAGACTATCGATAATGTGGCCGTGTACTATTCTGGCCCGCCCAGTAATCCGGCGTTTTTTGAAAGAAGAGTGTATGAGAACATGTCACTGCATGTCTCTGTGCGCAGAAGTTTATATTATTTAAAGAGGTTTTTTTTCAATTAACGTTCGGTAATTCGGCGATTTTGTTATTTCTGCACATCTTGGATGTAGTTTATAGGCAATTTCAGAATCACGTAAAATTGCCCAATTTTTTTTTTCTTTTCACTAGGTAGTTACTATTTTGAAGACTGGAATTAAAAAAATAGGCTGTGCCAAAATGTAAATTTCTAAGAAAATCGATGTAAAGGGGAAAACGATGTATTGGAAGCTGGGCCGCAACTAGGGGAAGCAGGCGGGTCTTGTGCCCAGGCGCTGGGGGGCACTTAATGCACCCTTTAACTGCTTCTTCTACATTGCGTGTGGGTGCCAAAATGCGTTCTTGCCCGGCTGAATAAGTATCTAGTTGCCGTATATGCTAGTATATCAAGCGCTACCTAGTGGGAGCTGCAACAAACTAACCAAATGCCAGAGTTCTTTCAGCCTTGTTTCTTTCTATTGACGTTGGAACTTACATTAAATATTACATAAATTATAAGAAATTCTTTATAATTTATTATATGATAATTACGGCAAAATATACAGTTAAGGTTCAACGGTTTTTTTTCCTCAATTTCTCATGCGATTTTAAGTACAATTAGGGAATTTTACCGACTTATGGCAATCTTTTCAATGACGATTAATGACGTACCGTTTTTCAACGTATTCAAGATCCCATTACCCCTTATTTTTCTCAAGTAAATATGGTCATCATTACCATTTGAATGTTTTTTCCCGTGAAATACAGTTTCCTTTACTGCCATTTGCGTCAACCATTTATTACCCTTCACCCATTTTAGCCACAATTTGCAGTACATTTTTCGTAAATGCATTTTTTTTTTTGCTACAATCAGTGACATCCTGTATTTAGGATCGCGATTTCCTGCATTTACCTTGACGAGTTGTGGTAAGGCCTAAGTATGAAGGTAAAAATTTTTATTTGAACTTATGTGGATATTGCTAATATCAATTGCAATAATTGGATAATTTTTCCATTCACTTAAAATTGAATTACCGAGTCTGCCTGCGGACCATAGGTTGAGAAACTCTGTACTGGATAACACAAAATTATGTTTTTGTTTCCGACCAGGGATTAATGCATTGCGGTTTTAATCACAATTTCTCCAGTTCTTCCAGCTGTCAGTTTATTAAATACTCTACACTCACAAAAAAAATAGCATTTTACAATCAAGGAAAGGATTGCGAGCAGAATGCCAAATTAGGCTTTGTTTATGCCTATCGTATGTACACGGAACCATAAAGGCATTCTATTCGTTTTTATTATCCGCACGTGCCTACTTATATTGTAGAACGCTGACCATCTATCCAGCTCGTTTTTCGATACATCTTCATGCTGCAGTACTCGTAATGGTTCAAAAATGAGACGCAAGAGGCAACTTTAATAACATTGCAAGAAGTCGGTAATATAAAAGTCTCGGAGCATAACATTTTCTCTTATAATTAGAAACAACGACGGTATGGTGAAATCTGGAAATATAACCCAGGGGAAACAAAACAACAAATAGTACATAAAACGCGTAATTTGGAACACGAAATTGTTCGTTGTAGTTGTTTCTAGCCGTATATTAACAATATTTATTTACTTTAATATATATATATATATATATATATATATATATATATATATTAATTTTTTTTTTAAGTCCACGCAGCTTAATGTGATCGCATCCAGACTCAGTTTCTGATAGCAATAACCGAGTGATAATTATAAACCGGACGTATGGTAGAGAGGTATTGGTTAGGGTATTGGTATTAGGTATTGGCTTCCGGGGCCATTCAAGTATTACGTTAGCGTCGATCAGAAAGGGGGGGGGGATTTGCAGACTTTTGATGACGGGGGGGGGGGGGTGTTTAATGATGCCTACGTCAGCAATCAATCAGAGGTGTGTGTGTGTGATATCGACCTTTAGTGGGAAGGGGGGGGGGCACAAAAAGCTTAGGGGGCGAGTCACAATGAATTTCTTAAAGAGAGAAATTTTCATTTTTTACTTTTCAAATAGCATTGAAATTATAACTGAAATTTGTTATACAGTCGAATCCCGTTTTAACGAATACCGTTATAGTGAAGATCTCGTTTTAACGAACACTTTTCTAATCCCCCCCCCAGATAAATTTACATAGGAACAATGCAAAAACCTTCAATTCCCTTATAACGAAGTGATTTCTCTCGTCTCTTGGTGTTCGTTATAACGGGATTCGACTGTATTAACATACAAAGTATTTTATTTTATAACATACAAGTATTTTCTTCTGACATTAAATAAATTTTTCAATTGGCATTGACAATCAGTTTTTTTTCTCGCGTCAAAAATACATTTTTGATAGTCTCGGGGGGGGGGGACGCATGGGGCTTCTGTTAGCCCCCCCCCCCCCAACGTCTGTGATCCCATTATGCGTAATATGAGGGTCAGAGCTGACGAAATTCTGCTGATGGGGGAGAGTTTTACAGACTTTTGCTGACGCCGCTGTGGTGGTCGAGTGGTGACGAACTCGCATCGCGAGGATCCGGGTTCGAACCCTCACCATCGCCGCAGTGGTGGTCGGCTGAAGTTTGTTTCCCGTGGTTCACAACTGTTTTTGATGCATATTTCAGCGTTTTTCTGTGCATATTTTGCCCCATTTTAGCTCGTATAATTTTCGCTCTACTGATCAAGAACTGAAGGAAAGAGATCTTTCTCGCGGTATACATTTGCTTTCACTATAGAAAAGCCATTTCAAAAGTAGCTTCACACGTACATGAAATACACTACGGAATGATTACGACATTAGGTACGGAAATGTTTGTGTAGGTCTTTTCAGCCTGATAACAATAACGTACGGGGGGAAGAAGTTTAGTTAAAAATTAACTTCAGAATGCGCAAAAAAAGAAGAAAAAAACTTCCGACGGGAAAAAATGATACCATTATCCGAAGTTTCGATAACTATGAAAGATTTTTTTCTCATGTTATGATGTTGTTCCGCTCCGCAAAAATGATAACATTGTGCGTGATTCTAATTAGCAGAGTCGACTTTAATATGTGAAATGTATAATACGATGCAACAAAATAATATTGGTCGCACAAAAATAAATGCACATAATGGTTTCATATCCATTTGTTGTGTCACTGGTTTCACGGAAGTAAAAACGAATTCGGGACCATGGGCTGAGACCCAGAAATTCCTGAGAGCCATGAATTCATATATTTTCGGGGTAGAGTCGACAACTCAAAAAGACATTATTTCATTATTACATTCGTGTACATTGTACACGAAAAATAGTTGTTGATTACGATTAATTGTTGAAAAATAGTTTAAACGAAAATGTGAACATACTGAACATAACTTCAGAATTGATGAATAGTTCTTCTTAAATTAATGAAAGAAATTGCTAATTCAAGAATTAATGAAAGAAATTGCTAATTCAAGAATGAATAATTCAAGAATTAATGAAAGAAATTGATAATTCAAGAATGAATAATTCAAGAATGAATAATTCAAGAATTAATGAAAGTAATTGATAATTCAAGAATTAATGAAAGTAATTGATAATTCAAGAATGAATAATTCAAGAATGAATAATTCAAGAATGAATAATTCAAGAATTAATGAAAGAAATTGCTAATTCAAGAATGAATAATTCAAGAATTAATGAAAGAAATTGGTAATTCAAGAATGAATGAAAGAATATGATAATTCAAGATATAAATTAATCAATTAATATTCAATTTAAATAGTTAATGGAATAATTCACAATTCAAGAGCTTACGAATGCTCATATTTCAATAATTAATGAAAAAATTCATATCTTCACAATTGATGAAAGAAATACATGATTCAATAATAAATTAAATAATTTCAGGATTCAAGAATTAATGAGGAAATTCGCAATTCAAATAACCAATTAAAAATTTGAAATTAAAAATAAATACATAATTGATGAACAAATGCATGAATCCAGAATTAATGATAAAATTCTTATTTCAAGAATAAATGAATGAAATTGATAATTCAAGAATGAAATAAGAATTATAAGTCAATAAAATACATAATTCATGAATAAATCCATATTTGAAGAACTAATCAAAGAAATTCACAGTTCAAGAATCAATTATCAATTGGAAATTAATAAAACGAATACATAATTTTGTAAATAAATTCGTATTTCAGGAATTAATAAAAAAATTAATAATTCAAAAAATTAATGAAAAAATTAATAATTCAAAAAATTAATGAAAAAATTAATAATTCAAAAAATTAATGAAAAAATTAATTCAAAAAATTAATGAAAAAATTAATAATTCAAAAAATTAATGAAGGTAATTAACAATTCAAGAATTAATGAAGAAAGTGAAGCAAAATTGAAATTAATGAAAGTTTTACATACTTGCAGAATCCGAAAATATTTTACATAAATACAGGGTGGGCAAAAAGTCCGTACAAACTCTTAAAAAGAACCGAAATATAAAATTTGGAGGCATTCTATTCGTAATTTGAGTAATTTTCTTTTTACGTACGTCAGCGCCATCTATCGACTGTTTAGTGTTTTTTTTTTCCTGTTTAAAAAAATATATCCGCGACCTAGAGATACTAACCCTGCAAAATGTTTTTTATTCCGGTTGTTTTTCTAATTTTTATTCAATTTTAAAGTTTCTACGGGCATTTTGTCCCACCCTGTATATTTGTTTAAGTTTGAAAATTTCGTGAAAGGTTTCGTTTGACGACTCCCACTTGACTTTACATTTAGAATCTATACTTCATCTCTCATATATCACGTTGTTCCCTTTCATCGATGACTGAACGTGTTCTTGAGAATTGAACAATTCCCAGAAGATAAGATATATCACGGAATAGGCTAAAAACACACACAGAAACGTTGGAACAGAGAAAGCCATATTTTCTGTACATTTCAATTTTCGTAAAACCGTATTCAAATATGTAGAAAGCTAAAAATATATATATAAGATCAATTTCTGCTTTTGTCGTCTTGAAGATGTATAGGTTCTTTTAGTTTAGAATTAGGGAATACTTTTCGTTTCTGATGTTTGTAGTCAGGAAAACGTGGGTATGAATTGTGTCCATCAATCTATGGAAGTATTGCATTCACTCATGCACATGCGCTCTAAACTACAGTTTTCATAGATTTTATAATATTTCTTGTTATATATGCAAATCACACACGTTTTTCTCGCAAAATTCACAGAAAAGTACAAAAAAAAAAAAACTTTTTCCAGTATGAAGAAAATGGATAATTCAAATCCATTACACGCCGTTAGTGATTCCAATCGGCCTATGCCTGTTCTTCAGTGAACTTTCGAAGAAGTTCAATTTGAAACATGGAATTAGTGAACCAATTACCTTGTTCAATGATGTAGGAAAAGGATATGGGGTTAACCTTATATAGCAGAGGTTCTTAACCTTTCTCATCCGTGACCCAAAATTAGCGACAAGATCAGACTTCGCAACCCATGGGACTGTTTTTCGAAATTAGGGAAACCAGTGACGAAATAAGTGCATTTATAATAGGATTGTTAGAGGCATGTCGCTCCCCCTTCCCCATATACTGCAGCAGGGACCCCTGGGTCGTGACCTTTTCCCGTCCTTTAGGACAGGTTAAAATGGGCCCCCGTTATAGTGAATTTATAGTGTGAAAAAAAAAATAGATTAGAGCCGTTCCGCGCAACGGACCTGGAACCCTGTCAGCCTCGCCCTGGTGGGAACCACTGTGAAAGGTATTATTCATCTTGGAAGCCCTTGCGAATCAAAATCTGGGTCGTAACTCGTACCTCAAGAATTCCTAGCTGTTAGTGAATTAGAACAACTTATGTCGGAAACCCCCCCGAGTTTGGGTCGTGACCCACATCTCAAAGATCCCCAGCTGCTAGTGAATTTGAGTGGCCAATCTAGGAAGCCCCCGGCGAATCAAGTTTAAGTCGTGACCCATGGTTGAAAAATCCTTGGCTGTTAGATATGAACGACCCATCTGGGAAGCCCCACGACCCAAGTTTTGGTCGCGGTCCATAGGTTAAGAACCCCTTCCTTATAGTCTTATAGGGGATACTAGAAAACAAGCCATGCGGAAGATATGTATCCAATAATCGCACAAATTAAACGAATATAAAAGCTGCGTATATATACGGCTTTCAAAAAATTGGAAGTGCTTTCCTAATTGGAGAAGGTACCATGCAGTTCAGTTAAGTTTTCTCAAAGTAATCTTTGGAACAGTTTACTTGGTCATGGTTATAGGGGGAAAAAAACCATTAAAAGCCATTAATTACATACAGCTTTCGGGTTGTTAGGCTATGATCTAAGAAATTCAGTTCCTTATGTTTCGCCCTCATCTCTGACAGCATCTTCAGAGGTTTAAGTTGTGTGTGGAGTCTGGTGACGATTCGCTGTTGATGTCATTTCCTCTCTGGTTCTCTTGTTGGGGGTACATCTCGGCGCCACTGGAGCAACGGGAATCAAATGATGCACTTTCATCATCTTATCCTTCCGATTCATGTTGTTGTGCTTTTTAAAACTGTGTGCGCAATATAAAATGAATGTAACAACATAAATCGAAAGGAGGAGACGATGAAAGTGCATTCCACTTGGGGCCCAGTTGCTCTAGCGGTGCATAGAGCCGAGATATATGCCCCCGACGAAAACCATAGAGGAAATTACCTCGACAGCCAATCGTTACCAGACTCCACGCACAGCTAGTCAAAGCCGGACACTTTTCAGTCAAACCAGATAATACAACACTTCCGTGACCGATCAAGTCGCGCCTTCCTCGTTTGTCGCAAAGACCTATGCGTATTTACACCTCTTAAGATGCCTGCCACAGAGGCGAAACGTCAGGAATTGAATTTCTAAGAACTTGACCAAAGAACTTGAAAACCGTGCGTAACTGAATGCCGGCCATAAAATCCTTAGGCAATACATGAAAAACATGTTTTGAAACATCCTGTAGGTACCACTAGTATAAACGGATAGATCTAATTATTTTGACGAATTCTTTTAATACCGCTTCTCATTAGAATAAAAATGCAACTTCAGTTTTGGATACTGACCAAACAGGTCGTACTGTTCTTTGACGAGGTGTAAAAAACCTGTTTCACGCTAAAACACGTGACATTGTCGTTGACATGACCTCCACTTATTATTTCTTAGCTAATGATAAATGCTATTTTACCGAGTGTCTTCCTGCTCTTGAGTGAATTTGTGATTTACAAGCAGTAGGAACAGTTCTTCATAAATTTCATATTATCGTGAATTATACAGTGCTATTTATTAGCATGCACCGGACACATGTCTTATACAAGATGTGAGTCTTTCATCGCTAGTTTTCTCGCCATCAGCTGTCTTTGAAGTTGAAAGCCACCCTACTCGAGAGCTATAATGAAAATTATTATTTTATTTTTTTTTTTTCGTTTTAAATTCCAAGAGTCACACAAGAAATGTCAGACAGAAATTTTTGTGGTCTGGAAATAAGAAAAAAAATGAACTTATAGAATTCTCTCTCAGGTTTGAAATGTGTTCAGAAACCACACAATTCCACGTAAAAACCAATTTTGACAACATTCACTGAAACTTTTTAAGTGATTTTGATTACAGATTGCACAAGCTATTTAAGTTCTTGTGCGTTTTTTTTAAATAAAAAAATAAGCCAAATCAGAGAATTATTAAATCGACTAACTACAACGAGTGATATCAGTATGATGCTAATTTTTCAGACACGAAGTTTCCGAAGATTTTCGAACACACACGGAAAGTTTCGATACTTCTCTCCCTGGGAAATATTTTCCAGAGCCCATGTCGAACAGCATCTTGGATGTGAACGTCATTAATCATTTCTTAACAACCTACCTCATTAGCCACAATCTTCGACGAACAACCCTCGTGTGGTTTCGAACATTTTCTCGAACACGAATGATTCCACCGTTATAAGCAATAAAAAAGAAAATGATCCGACAGCAAAAAGTAATTAGCGGTATCCTTTTTGGGTGTATCCTGAGCTAGACCAACAACGGACTAGTAGGTATCGCAGACAGCAACTTAAAACAATAAAGAAGTCAATACCTGTCTTACAAGAACCTAATTACATTGTGTTATGTAATGTCTACAGATGTCCTTTTCCCTCAATGCAAATATCCACTAAACACGAATATCCATGGTAATGCAATACAGAACAATACTAATGAGCGCATCTGACTATTTCACTGTTGTACTCATTTCACCATTGTTCATCGTTTTATGCCGGTTATTCCCATACAGAGATATTTGAATATCACCGGGATTACAGAAAAAAGTTTGATAAAATATATTTTAAAAATCTTGAAAAAAAAGCAACCAGTAAATATGTTGGTTACGTTCGCTCGAATGTAACCGATACGCGTATTGAATGAATTTTTCAAGTTTTATAAAAGAACTTTTACAAACATTTAGTTTAATTTCCGCCCATGTACTACTTACTTTAAACGCACACCAACATCGGTCATACATCCATACAGCAATTTACTACCGATCGATTTGGGTCGGAAATCTTTCTATCTAGTGAAAGTCCTGGCATATTTCCGGACTCGACTTGCGCACAGAAGGGACTTTGTGGAGGCATATTGAGAAGGCGTCATCTATCTATGGTCACCTCAAGTTAAATAGGGAAAGAATTTATACCCATGTCCTTCCTCAATAGCGAACCCGTAGGCTTGACGGTGGCATTCATGGGGTGTAAGATGAGCAGCTTTTACTGTGCTCCTTGTACCCTAGATATACTTAACTACCATATCCACACAAATAATATAGTATGAAAAGTCTATGGGAAACATTTTAATGAAATCGAAATATAGCGTGTAGACCATAGGTTCCCAACCTTTTTTGTCCCATCACCCCCTTCTTCAGAATTTTTTTCTCCCATCGCCCCCCAACGGCGGGGCGGGTGTGGGCGGGGTGCATGTGTGGTGTAGTAGTAGTAGGTAGGGCCTCCAAAAAATGGCTCGGGGATCCATGATGTTCTTAAGTCAGCCAGCTCGTTGGGCACTTTGCCTGTTGTGGCGTTGTATTTGTATTTGTATTGTATTGTATAACGCAATCTAACCCATAGGATCCTATGTTATACCCGTAGCTTCTACCGCCCTCCTGAAACTTTCCATCGCCCCCCAGGGGGCGTTAACGCCCACGTTGGGAATCACTGGTGTAGACCTTAGATACACCGTTCACATTCCAAGGGGTTGTATAGTTATGAAAATGCAAAAACTGACTTTTTATACGGACACCCCGTTCGAAAAAAGTGTGGTTCGCACACTCACACATGTGCATTAAGATGACACTATTAACGGTTCGCGAAGCAAACACTCAAAGAAGCTGGGCCCTGCTATGAATTATTTGACACACTAAAAAACGTTTTCATGTTTTGTTAATGAACTTCCGTTTCGCTAAACGCTCTGCCCCTCGTGACGAGTGAGATATTGAAAAAGTTGGTAAAGAACTGCATGAACTAACGGCTGCCACTTCTTGCATACCGAAGTGGCATAGAGGACCACCCCTGCGCCGCCAGTGGAGCTCGAACCTGGATCTGGACGTTGATAGCCACGCGACCTTACAGTGGCCGTAAGGAATCCAGTCTAATTCGCTCTCCTCTGCAGAGATTTTATAACCATTATATTTGACATACGTTTGTCAAATTTCATCGCCGCATTCTCCTGTATAGGGCCTCTGCCAATCAATATTTAGTAAATAAGTACGAATCCCCCCCCCCACCTCTTTAATCCCACAGCCGTTCGGAATCTACAGGGTGTCCTCCTACAATTGCTAATGCGACCTCTATCTCAGCAACCGTCCGTCGTACAGGTGTGATTCCAATTTGAAAAATGACCAAAAGGCAATAAGAAATTACTCTGTGCCAGTTTTCAGATTGAAAATACAGTTTGTAACAAAATAAAAAAAAATCTAAACTTTTATACGATCCCCCGTTCTTTAACTTTCAGTTATAAAGTTGTTGCCCTGTCCCACCTGAGGAGATCCCAAGTTTCTAAGCGCAATATTTGCTGAGATATTCGAATTCAAAAGCAGGAGAAAATAATAAATAAGGAAAAGGAGCGTCATTCTTTAGTTCTCGCTGTTCTTTCATAACTTCTCTCCGATTTGGAATTCAAAAAATATCTTTTCAAATATTTCACTTCGAAACATGGGATTTTTTCCTGTTGGCCTCGGGAGATACAGGGCACAACAACTTTCTTATTGGAAGTTAGGGGGAAAATGAGACCGTATAAGAATATAGATCTTTTCATTTTATGAAACACTGCATTTTTCACCTTCAAAACTGGTACAGGGTAATTTTTTTAACGCCTTTTAAGCATTTTTTTTAAATTTGAATTATACCTCTACGACGGACGGTTGATGACATAAAGGCCACATTAACACTTACAGGGCACCCTGTATACTGTTCCAGACTCTCCCACGAAGCTGGGCTGGAAGAGATCTCGGCAATGGGATAAGTCCAGTGGCAAAGTTCTGGCGTTCATTCATTCAGGGCACCCTGTATAATAAACTGTGTACATCGTGGTCTAATTAGCCCTCCTGCGTAGAGATTTTTTTCCCATAGTGAGGACGGAAATTAAAACCGTCAATAAATTTCAAGAAAGTATCGTATACTTAATTAAGTACGACTTTTCCATACGTAGAATATTGGAATCATCTTAAATACCATAAATGGTTCCAGGAAAAAGAACTTTGTTTTTTTTTACGTTAATAAACAAAGCAATACATCAAGTCCTCCATCGAAGACGTCAGAACTTCAGTGAGCACGAGATTCATTTATTATACGAACATCAATTAAAATGACAGCCCCCTGATTATTGTAATTCTATACTAAAGGTCCGATCGAAAAATCAATACTATTGACAACTCAGTTGTAAGTGGATTGTATTTCGATGAGGGGAAGACCTGGCAGACATTCACACTCGTCGAGCTCGAGGCCATGTTTGCAAATCGTCACCCTCTCAATGAAAGTGTTTGAAAAGAGTGTGGTGGGGGGGGGGGGGGTGAAAGGTCGAAAAATTGATCGCAAATGTCACGAATATTTCTAGAATTAGGGAATCCCTTCACCCGTCTCTTTCGTATTGAAAATCAATTTGGAAAGAGTTACGGTGGATCGCATTACGCTTTCTACGGACCAATCAGCTGTTTTATGTGAAGTCTCAGGTTGATGTATCGTATATTGATTTTGTAATACGATGACCCCTCTCTTTAGGATTATTATGCGTGCGATGAATTTATTACTTTTCATTTATCGGTGATCCCATAAAGACGTAAGAGATGCATCTCAATAGAAACTGTTAGTAGAGTGGCGACATCCTTTTTTGAATTATTATTTTTTGAATTGTGATTCAGATTCGATCTTAATACGTCTGTACAACTATTTCTTTACAAAAAAAAATGTTTTTCCACACTATAATTCGTAATTGCACCGCGAGGGCGTGGAGTCCAATGCACCCCATTCCTAATAAAGTGGACTCGTCCTCTCTAACCACGCACGTGAGCTTCTTCATTTCTTCAGCAGCTGAAGTTAAGACCATTATATTTTCATACCGTTGTCAAAAAACGTGTTATCTTAGTGACAATTTCATTTTTTCTCGATAGCAAAAATTAATTGGTGCCCAAAAAGCCGATGCACATTCCACGATATGTCTCAAAATGTTGGCTCAGAACCACATAAAGACAATGTGGTAACGAAAGGCCACTTCGGCTGCCAAAAATTGCGCAGACAGATAAGTCCTCGAAGGCACCGACAAAGTACAGTGATGAAGCATTTTAGCAGCGACCGTGGCAGTGTAGGTGAAGAGAGCGAAAAATGTAATTTAAACGAAGAACACGCTGAATAAGGTTAAGTAGGTGATTATTGAATTTACAAAAAAAAAACCAATTTATTACTCTCTGCTCTTCAGTAACATCACTAAACTAAATATTGAATAACTGGTAGATCCCAAGCGCGGTCTCCGAGTTTGAATTTTGACGCACACGAAAATGCCGGGTTGAACAAACACTACTCAAAGCCATTGTAGCTTGTTGTAATGACGCGGAATTTCGCGTATGGGGACTATTAATTAAATACATGAGAAAAAAGCATTTAACGAAGAAAAATAAAATCACCGATAGGGGATACGTGATAGTAATGTTTCATGAAATGCGGCTAACGGCTAACAAGTTAAACCCATGCAAGTTTAGGATGGGAGATACCTAAAATCCAAAAGTTGCCGTGAACCAGACAAAGTATGAGTTGACGAGTGCCACTTGTACATAATGCCATTTTCGGCGTATGGTTTGGAAAATGAAGAATAAACTAGAATTGCCAGACGATCGCTGACGGCGAGAATCACACAGTCCTTGACGGACTACTACTACTGAGAGTCACACATGTACCTACCTCGCTCCCTAGTTTTGCGGAACTTGTAATGAATTCGTACATGTTGGAATATGCGTGTACGTGTTGTGACGTTTGTTTCTGTGCAATGCAAGAAACAGACGTCTTCAAAAACATTTAAAAAAAATGCTAGAATATGTTGTGCCGCAATCTGCGATCAGTTTTTTGACTGTGAGTGAAATGTAATAATTGAATAATTATACCGTTGTTCTCTGTGGCGAGACGTTTTAACTGGAAGATCTGTCCGCATTCGTGGGAACCACAGAAAAATACCTTTATCCATCCACAACTATGGCGATGGCTGGGTTCGAACCCGGGTCTTCGTAATGCGCGTCCGTCACTATGACCTTTCGACCACACCACACAACTCAACGGACTGAAAGTTTTTTTTTTCTGTTATGAAACCGGTTCCTCCACGAAAAACAGCGCTCGTTCATTCGACGTCGTCACACGGCGATAATCGTGTTTTACTGAACATTTGATCATTTTTGTCGCACCACGGTCATTTTCTGCACACGAGGGCTAATTAGACCGGGACCTACAATTCATTGCCGATTCCGAATGGCAGGCTTGTTTTTTATACTCATCGAGAGGTTGGTGCGCTAACCCCTCGATGGGGGAACTCCCTGAGGTGGAAAGTTTTTGTTGCGGTCAAGTCACCGTTTTTTGTTGTACCGCTGTGTCAGGAAAGTTTTCTGACAAGGACGAACTGGGTATCGAACTCGCGACACCTCTAAACATCCTTTGGTACTTTAGGCGAGTATCTTATCGACCGGGATACCGCGCCCAATCGTGCTTTACTGGTATCGGCCTTCAAATTAATTAATCACGGGCTGTGATGAACATCCCTTTAGAAATATTGTATTCGACTGTGTATGTATTGTAAATACCCACGCGCTGAATTGGATTCTGGCTACGTCATGAAACGTCACGATGGGCGCGATTCCATTTATCTCCTTTCGGTAAAAAGGTCGCAAGTAAAAGGAGCAGGTTGGGGTTTTTCCGTTGGCGGCTTTGGCGCTATTTTAATGAGTTCCCCCCCCCCCTTTTCCTCCTCGTTTCCACTCCTTGGAAAATGATCCCCTCCCTTCGCTCGTCAAGGTCAGACGCCAACTCAGTATGGACATACAATACTTATTATACACGTGATTTGTGGTTCGTCAGATTGGTGGGTACATTGATCATGAACTTGTGAATTTCTGTATAAAAAGATAATATTGTCACCATAAATCCATTGTCTTAAATTGTTTTGAAGCACCCCCTTTTCCCCCGAATTCAGGACCCATTTTTTTCGCATAATCCTTCTTCCTATGTATTAATTGCGTGCCATTCCGGTTGTTAAACCGAGTTACAGTTTAATTACGACCACCCTGTATAATCACAACATCGCTTCCACCGAATACGTTTTGCAGTATTAAGAGAAACGCGCATTCTCAAAGCATTCCTCCCCCGGTCATTCATTAGACAAAGGCGTCAGGGTTTTGGGATAGCTCCGCGTAATCTTTATTGATGTCTGGCTAGTTCCCGGCGCCTTAAATGTTTACTCCCTTGATTAGCAATAGTGTTATTGGGGGGTGCTTGGCTTTCCCCCCACACCCTCCTCTTTTCAATTAATTGTATGAGATTTACCCCTGATTAGAACGCTTTCTAACTGATTGAGATAAAGCCGTATACGCTCCGAGAAGGACGCCTCGTTCGACATTCCATTACTGAAATAGGAATGTCAAGTCGTAAATGGTGTAGCTAAATCAATTATTCAGCTAGCGGGGGTTGTTGCCGAGGGTAGAAAGAGTAGCACCGGGTCATATTAATAGGATGCGAATTTACTCTGCCGTGCTTTATCGATATATCGGCCGTTTTATCGCTGGTTTCTAACTAATTATGCACACGTGCACGTTCCGCGGTGTGTATCAGTTCTGCAGCCGAACCGAGTCGATATTACTCGGGGTATCGTAACCCGCTGATTATAAATACAGCAGATATATACGTATATGAATCTAAGAATCCTGTGCATATCGGATCGGTCATTCGTTTGTAAGATGAATTAAGTCATTGTTCGAGGGGGGATTCCCAATCAGTTGGAATACTTTGATGTATTGTGGAAATTTAAGCCATTATGTCTGATAACAACATTCACGAAATCGACCTGAAGTGATCCGTTTAGTTTGCATGATCCATGATGGCTTGATTGTATGTGCTTGGAACTTGCATTGAGAGTAACGATTACATTATAAACCTCTCTCTCCCACTGGGAACCGAATGAGTCTGTCTGATAAGACAAGTACATTTGAAGCACTGTGTTTAAAGTTTTGTCCGCGTTATGGACCTCAGTAATGCTCTTGGAAAGGTATTTGCAGTTGATTGATTATTTATGTCTGGTACTTGGGAGGGATCAATTGCGACGAGTACCTCCAGTGGTTGGTGGAAGACCCTCTCGGTTCTAACGCTCGTGGCTACTATTTCAACATACCACTGAGTGTAGTTGTTTAAAATATACTTTTGTGGTGGACTACAGATTGCAAGACAAATACTCAACCGTAGATGCCCCTCGTACACATTCTTCTGGGGAAATTCAATCAAATTGGTTACGTGCAGTAACATGTTGTGTTTATGTGGGTGAATAAGTGCATGGGTAATCAAAAAAATTTCTGCATCAAGTAAGAAAAAATTACTTTTATTTTTAAATATTATAATTAAAAACTTCAGGCAATCGCTTGTGGATAATACACGATATGTTTTGTTTTTCCATCTGGTGTGTAGATGTACAAATTTTTGGGATTTCCAACACGCGAACAGACGACGAAAAGCTGTCCGTAAGAAATTCAGGGCTCAAGTAGGTTGATACCTGCCACTGCTAACGACTGGCATCGCGTTTTGTTGATTGTCATGGCAAAAACTAAACGAATCGGGAACTGTAATCGCTTGAAAGTGAATGGCATTTCTTCAGTGATAATTGGGATACGTGGAATGAAAACGTCTTCTCCTTCGGCACATCCAGTTAGAATCGTTGATTCAATGACGTAAATGTGAAATTTCTTCACGCATAGTCTGATGGCATTGCAGAGTCTCGGTGTCTCCAAATTTTTTAAAAACATTATAGTTGCTCCGACTTTGAGGGTCAAATTGTGTGGTGGCACACCCGGAATATCCAAAGAGTTCAGAAATTCTGCAGGATACAAAACTGTCTGCGCTGAGTCTGTGACAGTGTCAACCGATTTGTAAGATGTAGTCTCTCCCGGAATAATTTTTAGGATTTTTTCGATGCCGGAACGCCCCTCACAAAGCCAGTCATGGTTTCGGTGATTTTGTTGAATGTTTGGGAAGACTTTGTCTGCAAGTTCTTGAACTGAATTTAACAGCTGGCAAAATCCATTTGGGAAAGTAATCAGTCAAGTGCTTGGGTCTACGTGAATTCTTCCATTGCCAAGTTTCATCAACTGATGTAAAAATGATAGCAGTGCTGAGTCATTTTGCAGTTGAACTCGCATGTTGGTAGATAATGATAATTTTTTAACTTCGTGCCAGAGTGTTGATGATTTTAGGCAAGCATTAAGTATGGCTGGCGTTGAAAATTTTTATTCCCAATTTTGTCGTCGTAGTTGTTGTTCTCTGTTGTTAGCGACGTCAAACGTCCAGCTTATGCAGCGAATATTATTCAAACGCCTTTTAAGCATTTTTTAAATTGAAACTATACCTATACAATGACGGATTGATGAAATAAAGGCCGCATTATCACTTACAGGACACCTTGTATATAGGCTAGCAGAAATACCCGGCGCTCTCCCCGGGTTTTCTTCAATTACTGGGAGGATTGGAAAAGTGACAAACCGGTATAAAGGCATAAAATGTTATAATAACAGAATTAAAGGTGTGACAAACCATTGTAAAGGCATATATTCACGTCTGAAACGCATTGTTGGAGACCACGGTAATCAAAGTAAACGTTCCGAAAGTAATTGTTGAGTCCCCAAAACTATTGTTGCCCGACAGTTTTTTGCCCATTTCGGGCATTAGGCCCAGCTCTTACGAACTTTTCAAGTAGCCTACGGTTCAAGCCCGGACCTGTTTGGTATATATGCAAAATCTGATGACGATCGGTCTAAAACTGTAGATTTGTATAAAGAACATACATATATACTTTCACATTTATACATAGTTTCCCAACCTTTTTTGTCTTGACATATGGCAGCACTACACATAACGAGCATTACACAGAAACAAACCCATATACGAATTCGTTAGGGGCCGTTCAAGTATAACATCATCATCGATAGGGGGGGAGGGGGTTTCCGATTTGCTGACTTTTGATGACAAGGGGGGTTTGGATTTTGCTTACGTCATCAACCACACCTTATGAAAATATGAGTTAGGATTCAGGGGGGCAGAGCTGATGACGGAATTTTGCTGACAAGGGGGGGGGGGGGGTCAAAAATGGCTAAAAATTTGCTTACGTAATACTTGAACGGCCCCTTAGAGACTCCGCAGAGGAATGTGTATAAGCTGCATTGTACGGTTGAGAAGTAGTAGTAGTCTATTTCTTGCTTAGTATTTTATTGTCGCCGTAGCAGAGAAGGCTTGCTCGCATAGACATGACGTTGAAAAGGACAAAAGTGCTTTCGTAAGATACTCCTGTCTCAGTCCAAGCCAAAAAGCAGCCAAAGTCGCCTCGCTCTTGGCGAACTTACCTTTGAGTGTGGACTCGGCGCAAAGATCAACAAACTCATCTTGTTCGCAAGCAGTGAAATTTATTTTATCCGCACTGTCTGCGAAATCAAGGGGTGAGACAACGCAATCAAGATTCTCAGTGGAAAGAGATGGAAAGTACATACTTATATATTGCATCTTGCAATCTTGATAAGTAGACGCTGTTGTGGTCGAGTGGTCATAGTTACGAACTCGCATCGCGAAGATCCGAGTTCTTACCTCACCACAGTGGTGGTCGGCTGAAGTTAGTTTCTTGTGGTTCCCAACTTCAAGGCGTAAATGCGAGCCGATCTCCCCATTAAAAAGTCTCGCCACAGAGAACAACAGGCCTACAACAATAAGTCATTCAAACATTACGCTTCACTCACAGTTGGAAAAACTGGTGGCAGATAGCAGCACTACACATAACAAGCATTACACAGAGACAAACTTCACGCCAGGTATCACTACATGTACGCGCACATTCCAACATGCACCAATTCGTTAGAGGTTCCGCAGAGGAATATGGATGATGTCACTCTCTCCGCTATTACTATGAAGGTTTCGACATCTGGGTGATGTGAAGATAAATCCAATAAAGAAAATTACACTGGTCATGCGGGGAATCGGACCCTCGTCCTCTCACTTGCCGGCTTAGCATCCAAAGCCATTAAACTACAAAGCCAACGAATCCTCTTTCTTTAAGCTCGTGTGTGCTGAACCAACACGATCTATAGCAGAAGGAGGCCACGCGAAGCTTTGACGTCACTGAAGAAGTCCATTTCATCTGTAGCCATTGTATGTAGCAGTTCGACGCATGCGATATCTTAACCTTTTTTTGCTGTATATCCAATGACTATAGGTGAAACGGACTTTTTCGGTCTTCAGTGACGTCACGAGCTCCGCGCGGAGGCTTTCTGCTACAGAATACAGAATGAACCGAGCACGTCCAGGCTCTATCGCTATTGCAATTTAAGCACAGTGGTCATAAGACCGTGGACGTGCCGGGAAAATCTACTGGTGTATCAGCCAAGTGAAGCTACCCCCACCCCAAGTCAACTCAACCCTTCAGGGCGCCTCTCGCCAACTCTCTCGTCACCCTGCCTCCTTCACATTCCCAACCCAACAATAGTCCAGCATCTCCGCCCGGCACCACCAGGACGTTCACGCCCCCAACCCCAACAAAACATCCTCAGCCAAGTCTCACAACAGCCGCCACCCAAAAATCCACAGCACTCCCAACGACCGAATTCTCCCGCCCCTTCCGGAGCTTCATTGTATATCAAAACAATAAATAGTTGCACACAAAACATATTTGCAGACATCTGGATGCTTCACACTTTCCGCCACAGATGGTGTTGGCTGATATATAATATCGTGTGGCACCCCTTAGCCGATATCGCGCCACCCTAGGGTGGCGGGGCAAAACGGTTGGGAAACAATGCCCTAAGAGGTTCAAAGGTTAACATTCATGAAATTTGGTCAGTAGTTGTATTTCACGACGTAAAGATTCACTAAGAAAGGTCATGTTATCGAAATTCTATCCCTATGGGGGTCATATGGAGAAATCACGCCGTACCGAAACCACTAAAACTATAAATATGAAATTTGGTCTGTATATTTTTGTATTATGTAATGTCGAGATTCACCGAAAAGGGACTTTTGAAAATTCATCCACCTAACGGGGGAGGGGGGGGGGGTTTCAAAGTTTATATCGAGGCAATCATCACTGAGCCGAAATCGAAAAAGCCACAAATATGAAATTTAGTCAATATTAAATTTTATAATGTAGATACCAACGAAGAGACGTGATTTCTCGCAATTCATCCCCGAAAAGGATCATGCGGGGTTCAAATGGTATACGGCGAAATCATCGCCCAGCAATTATCAGATAACCGAATCTCCGCGAGCGAAGCCGCGGGTAACAGCTAGTTATGTTATAAACCTCTCTCTCTCTGCTGCTGGGAATCAAATGAGTCTATTTGATACATTTGAAGTATTGTGTTGAAATATTTGTCTGCGTTATATTGACTTCACTGGAGCTTTGAAAGATCTTCCCAATTCATTTCTCATTTACTTCTGGTGACGGGTGGTCATTTCCGAAGTGTACCCGCGATTCATAGAAGTCCCTCTCAATTTCAACGCTCGTGACTAATCTTACACTGAAGTGTGTGTCAATTGAAATACAGAGTGGGTGAGAACTACATGACACATTTAAGAAAATAATAAAAAATGAAACAATCGGCGGAAAAATGGCAATTTGCACTTATGGTAAACTGATTTAAATCATGATTAAAATCACGATTTATTTTAAAAAAATCATTTTTTAATCCTAAAATTTCGTTTTTCAAATACATGTTTTCAATGATATTGAAGTGAAAGTAACCTGGTATGGCAGAGAAGCTATTGCATATGTGGTTAAATTCGTGATCAAAAGAAATAAAGATCTTTATAGAGGGGAGATTTGATATCACTTTAAGAGGGGAGAGAGAGCCGTCATGAATAAAAAAGCACTTTCTCCACAAGAAAAATGTTATTCCATGAAGTTGATTTGGGCTCAACGGGCACAGATTTTTGGTGTTTCACATTTCTTGATTGAAGTTCGTTTGTTAGTTTATTCATTAATGCTGAATAATATTTGAGAGATTAGGTGACATGAAAATATGCAACCTTAATGGTTAAAGTGATTTGTTTTAATTAATAAACAGCCAGTTAGTTAAAATCAAATAATCCGACTTTTTATCAAAATCTAATATATATATCATTAGAAACATTTTTGCAGTAATGTGGGGGGGTTCCCTCCTTGAGAACGACCTCCTCACTGATCCATATTTTTCGTTTTTACAACTTTTCAATAATAACGTGATCTTCACGTATTCCCAAGGGATCAGCATGATCCGTCCAGGGAATTTGTTAGTGTTAGTAAACATCCATGCCCGAACCGGGATTCGAACCCACACCTGCGCAGTGAGAAGCTAGTTCCCTAACCCTAACTCGACTGCCATAACTTCTCATCTTTCACCTTTTCATAATATATGTATATATAAAGCAATAATCCGATTTTTTGATTTTTTTTAAAATCACGATTTTTCCATAACCTATATATTTGCGCGTAAAACACTTTTATCATGGCGTAGAGAATTTTAAGGCTCAAAGTTATTATTTCTCTTTCATGAATCCGTTGCTCTAATGAACGATGGCAAATCATAATCTGACTCGTATGTCACTTGGGCCCAAACTTTAAGGTAAAACCAGAAAAATAAAAGTGAAATGCAAGCAAAAACATTTCAACAAATCAACGAAATCATAACCAGACCCGCTCTGCAACACGTAAAGAGTTGTTTTCGTTAATTGTGACATCCACCAGGGAACTAAAAATATATGAAATGAGTATAATATGACCTTAACTCATGTGAAAAATCGATTCTAAATTTTAATCTTCAAACTGGCCGCAGTAATTAACATTCAAACAATCCTTTGCACACATGCAAAGCTACTCATTTAATAGTAAACGGTATTCATGATAATTCTCTCTCCTACTCCCTCTGCATCATATAATTCCGAACATAATTGAAAATTCAACCAGTTTGGTATCAAAATACCGCTAATCACCAATTTCTTTCGTTAGTCAAGCGAAACTAAGAACATTAAAATGAATGAAAACTCTATTAAAACATTAATGATTCTTTTCCAGGCAAAAAAAAACAGGAATTTCAGTATCTTCAGGAAAATCAGGAAAATTTAATTGAAATCGGTACAAGAGAAAAAAGAGTGGATTCTCTTCACAAACACACACGGGCAGTGACCTCGATTTAATTAAATAAATCACTGTGTGGTGGAAATCTCTCTCTTAGAGACAGTGAGAGTATTTTCAGGAGAACACGAGTCTCTCTCTAGCGCGTATGTGTTGTGAAAGATCTTTTCCCGAAACTCCCAATGGTGTTGCTCGGAAGCATCTGTGGCATTCACTTAGTTATCTAGCTACACACAGAGATAGCATTACCCCGCACTCTGTAAAGTAGTTAGACGTAAGTAGAGGAGGGACGTTAGAGGGGGAGAATGACGGTGGCGGATGTTCAATTAAATCTGGATGGCTAATGAACCTGGAGTGAGAGAAAGATTTTATATATAAGGTAGCGTCGTGATTTCGTGCACCGGTGGCGCTCTCGTCTCTCGCTCCCTTTGCTAATCAAAGTAATTAGGAGATGTTTTCCTGGACGAGAATTCCCATGCAAGACGCATTGTAAGTATTTATAGGCCGTGGAGATATTATCTGAAAAAATGTCTAGATCAGCGTTCCTCATCATTTCTGAACCGAAGGACCAGTAGAATGTCTAAAACAATTTGACGGACCATTGGTGTCACGTATTACGGGACATTCCTTTGATTTTGATTGTTTGATTGTTGATTTTTTTATACATTAAATATCGAATTTGTAATATGTACTAAAGTTATGGATACATAGCGTTTTCATAATATATAAATCGTATTACGATAATTACGACAATAATTATACAAATCAATCAAATTTTTACATTTTCACACATACATAAAGATTTAAAATTAATTTTTCTAAAATATATTTGCATGACCATGAACGAACCTTTTGCTTCACATATTTCCCAGGCTCAACGTTTTTTCTTCATAATTTCAATGACAATTAGGCATTTTGCCAACTTCTGGCATCATTATTGATGATAATGATTGACAATGTCCCATATTTTACCTTATTTAAGATCCCAGTTTAACGTGTTCTTCTCAATGAAATATGGTCATCTCTGATTATTTGAATCCCCCCCTCCGAGAAATACCTTTTTGTTCATTGCAATTTCTAGTGGTCCTTTCCGCCCCCCCCCCCCGCAGTAATTAGAAAATTGCAAAATTGTATCCTCACTTCATACGAGCCCATCAAGATATCCTACAAGACCACAAAATACCGAAGCTGGGCACTAACCATTGAATTCTGCCTCCCACCTTCACACTCGTTAAAAAGGATTACGCCCTCCTTCAATTAGGCGCTTTTTTTTCGAGACATGTTACACAACTGACCGGCCAGTGATAGCAGTTGTGTGTACTTTGATTTTCTATAACATAACGTAATTTATTTGTCCCCAGTCATTAAGATAAAACAATGCAAGTTAAAGTTTAGAATTAAATTCCCCCCTGAGCCTTGCTCCGTGCTTACCGGACTGTCAGCTAGAATTTTCCCGGCAAGACCGCTCCCTCCGGGGACGCAGAGCTGATATCCCTGGTGCGACAGAGCCTGGTCACGCTCGATTCGTTCAGTTCAGTTCAGCCTGCCGGGCATTATTTTGCTCTAGTTGTAGTCAATATAGCTTATTAGAAGCGATGAAGCTCAGCAGGACGTGAGTACCGTTTCTGAAATACATCAGACCTTACCCGTTTCTTGATCATCAGCGACGACCAATCGGATTTCTCGTATCTACTTGTTCAACCACAACCTTCTAAAAATACGGATAGCAATCGTTGGACATCAATCTGAAATGCACGGTGACCGATCAGAGCAATGTCTCCATCTGACGGGCTGAAAAGCACACGCTGCAGTCATTGTCTGTATGATATTGAAAAAATAATAGATTTCTATCTGGAAACGCAACTAAGACACCTCCTGATGATGTCGGGCCGTTGGTCTCAGGGAAACATTGAAAAAAATGAACTCGTATGAGTGACTGCCCTCTACAACGGAGAAATATTTTTCTATCGCTAACTTTTTGAGCAATTTTTCTTTTGCAATCGACTCAGATTTTGAACTCCAAGGGAAGAGTTCACAGAACATGCAACTGACCCTCGCGCAGTCTAATGAGCACTCTCCCCCTTCCGTACACGAAGGCTGCCCTTACCAGACGCGGGACCCGGTGCGAAAATGATAGTGGGGCTCATTAGCCCTGATTTGTTTTTTCCGTGAGCGAGGGTGAATCGGAAATATTCAGGAAATGAAAATGATGAAAATTTAGAATAAATGAAAGAAATGGTTTCAGAACTGATGGAAATTCAGAATTCCAGAATTGAAAGTTCAGAGCTGCAGATTCATTGAAAGAAAAAATTCCAGAATTATTTCTTTGCAGATAAAAATGCGGAAAAAATTCCAGAATTATTTCTTTGTAGATAAAAATGCAGAAAAAATTCCAGAATTATTTCTTTGCAGATGAAAATGCAGAAAAAATTCCAGAATTATTGCTTTTCAAATGAAAATTCAAATTTACAGAATTGATTAAAAGTTAGAATTTATGAAAGAAAATCATTGTGACCGTAAATGCGGGGCCCCAAAACGAGGGGCCCTGTGCACACCCTAAGAGCTGCTCTACCATACACAAACCGTTTAGTTTCAGTATTTATCCTCAAGTTCTGCCCTATTTCTATTATCATCGACACACACAAACCACACTCATTCATACCCTGCTAAAATCATTACCTAAGCGGATTACCACATTCAACATGATACGACATGCTCCATTTAATTCGATTACATTTAATTACGTTCGTTGATGTAATGATTACATTAGTATTATATGACCCGCGTCATGCACAAGCTACATGGGGAATTAAGTATTCTGAGAATTATCCATTTTTTCTAAAAGAATCTTGGTGAACGCAAGATTTATGTTGGAAGAGAAGTTTTTTGTCTCGGAAGAGAGAAACCGGAATGTGGGATTCAGATCCTTCAGGGCATGTAAACATGAGACTTAACCGATCCTGTAAGAGGAGGGGGTAGCATGAGGATCCACGTCGGACGATACCACTAATGTAATTAGGCTCCATCTCAAGAATTATCAGCAACAAACCTAAAAATTGAGTATAAAGGATCAGGATCTTTTGTTCTCTCTCCCTCTTTCTACCAAACGTTATATATTTGTCAGGGAGCAGAAATCTCCTGAAAAGTGAGATTCCGTCACCGCTTCTCCCAATTTCTCTCTTTTGAGCCATAATTAAATTATGCATCGCCCGTTTTCTTCTCGGGACGCACTTAAGTTTATTTGTTTCGCTTCTAATTTGTTTCCGCTTTGAGGCTACAATTAGTGTTCTACGCGCTAAGAATTTTTTGAGCTGAACTGTAAAAAGCCTCGTTGGAAATGGGAATATCATTTTTGTCCTGGAATATGTAATTAAGTGGAATTGAAATATACAAAAAGAGTGATATCAGTGACTCCTTTCTTCGATTCACTATCATTCGTAGATGATAATATTTTTATTGTTTTTAATGGGGGCATGCACAGTGCATCCGAAACGGGATCCGGAAATTTCGCTCGTGACATTTCGCCCTGGTATGTTCCGTCGTAGGAAATTTGGCGTCTGACATTTTGCCTGCCCTGACCGTCTGATTTACTGACTGTGTGAGTGACCGTATGAGTATGTGAGCGTGAGCGACTGTCTGGTTAAGTGAATGACCGAATGAGTGACATAACTCACATGATATTTATACAAGGGGCAAAATGTCGTGTGTGAAATATCCGAGGCTGAATGTCCAACTCACTTAGTCGCTCACTTGATCACTCATAAGGTCAATCACTTGATCACTCATACGGTCATGCGCTTGGTCTCGATGTGGTCATTCATGTTGTGAGAGCAGGGCAAAATGTGCAACTCATTTAATCATTCCCATGCCACATCCGAGGGCGTCTGCGTATCATGGATTGTTCATGTATAGTCTAGACAAGTGTTCCCCTAAATCAGCAATATCGCCCCCTGGTGGGCGATGAGGGCAAAAGAAAAGAAGCAACGGGTTTAACATAGGATCCTATGGTTTCGTTTGAGTTGAGGGCGATTACAGAAAAAAATATCTGAAGAAGGGGGGGGGGGTGTTATGGAACAAACATTTTTTGGGAAACTATAATCCAGGCCATAATTCCCCAACCTTTTTTGCCCCACATTGCCCTTTCAGAACTGTTTTCTCTCATCGCTCCCAACGCAATCTAAATCATAGGATCAAATGTTATATACCCGTAGCTTCTGCCACTCCCCTCGAACATTCCATCGTCCCCGGGAGGGGGGGGGGGTGTTAACTCCCACATTGGGAATCACTTGTCCAGGCGATCGTGGGTGGAAATAAAAAACTATTTGGGGTTGCTGGTACACCGTCTTGGTCCATATGAATTTTTCACGCCAAGTCGTTTCTGTTGTGTTCTGTCTGAGCACTGCAAACCTAAATTTTTTTTGATGCCAAAATAGCGCTGTAAAATGCGAGCCGATCTCCCCGTTAAAAAGTCTCGCTACAGAGAGAAACAGTACAAATATTCAGTCACTACACATCACTCACTTCACTTCTGAGATATAGATGGCAGCACTGAAAAATCGTACACAACACTAAATACGCACTCAGACTGTTAAGTACACCCACACTTACACTTCCGGCACAACTCACTAGGTAGTAAATTGCCTATGGCGATAGACCTGAGTTGTGCTCGGTTTGAAAAAAAAAATAGCGCTGTAGATCGATAAACAGGGCGCAACTAGATGCTTGGTCAGCCGGGGGGAAAAGCACGCATTTTGACGCCCTCTTGTAATGCTGAAGGACTGCTTTTTTATACCCGAAATGTGATTTATCTTGCCCAAAACTACAATTTAACATACTCCATTACAATATACGTAGCCTACGAACAAATTTTGACGAATTAATTTTAACTTTAACACCTGTGTTGAAATATATAGATGTCTTGGTTTTAAGTGAAATATGGGTTTATGAAAATGAGATTGCTTTGTACAATATCCCCAATTTTTCAAAATTTTTTCAGTGTCGTAATGAAAATAGATCTGGAGGAGTTATGGTTTTTGCAAAAAAATCACTCAATTTCAATCAAATCACCTTTGTAACTATGCAAACCGCTGAATATGTTGTAATTTATAGTGATCTCTTGGAATTGTTGGTTTTTAGTGCATATAGATCTCATGCGTTCTCCTCTGACTGTTTTGTATCTGAAATTAGTCCGATTTTACAAACACTTAAATATCGGAATGTTGTTCTGATTGGTGATATAAATATAGATTTATTGAATGTTAATGATAACGTTGTCATTGATTATCTTGATTTTCTCTATGGTATTGGTTTCCAATGTTTCATCAATAACATAACCAGATCATATTCTAATGGCAGTGGATCATGTATTGACCACGTTTTCATCAGAATGAGCAGAAACATGGAATGTGTTAATTCATTTGTTTTCCAATCTAGTTTGACTGATCATTATGCAATTGGTTGTAAATTAAATTTTATTAACAATACTTACAATTCCAATAAATTGAGAAAGAAATTTATGTCTGTTGATTACCAAAATATTACTGATTACTTAAACAATTATGAATTTGCATATGTAGAAAGTGATCCCAATATTTCATTTGACTCTTTTCTCAAAACTCTTGAAATTATCACTATGAATCATACTAAATGCTTTAATAAACCGAAAAACAGAAAAAAAAATAGTTGGGTTACAAAGGAGGTTTTGGATCTTGTAAAACTAAAACAAAGTCTCTATTTTAAATGTAAAAAATTTCCATTTGATGTCTTGGTGAACATTGCATATAAATCGGTTACTTCTTGTGTTAAAATGAAAGTTACTGAAGCAAAAAATAAATTTTTTCTTCATGAATTTAATAAATGCCATACATCACAACAACAATGGAAATTTGTAAATAAAATATTAGGTACCGATGGGCCAAAACAATCTTTGCCTATGGGAAGGGATCCAATTTTAACTTTAAATAATATTAATACCCATTTCATCACGATGTCGGGTGGAAATAACTCTTCATATCAAAATTATGTTCCTGCCTATTCAATTAACAATAACTCTCAATCAATGTTTTTTTCTGAAATAAGTTATACTGAGGTCTCGAATATTATATTTGATATATCTCGAGGTAAAAATTGTTCTAACATTATTAATTCAAAGATACTAAGAGTGCTTCCAAATAATGTGGTTTCTTATATGACCCAACTTTTTAATGACTGCATTAAATACTCTATTTTTCCTGATGTTTTAAAAATTGCAAATGTTACACCAGTTTACAAATCAGGAGATGTGAATGTTTTTAACAACTATAGAGCAATATCTGTTCTTCCAACATTTTCGAAAGTGTTTGAGACCATCATAAAAATCCGAGTATTTGACTTCCTTAACAAAACAAAATTCTTTTCTGATAATCAGCATGGGTTTCTACCTAAAAAAAATACTGAAACAGCATTATTAACTTTTACTCAATTTGTCTATGAAAACGTTGATAAATCCCACAAAGTAATAGCAATATTCTTGGATATAAGAAAAGCTTTTGATTCAATAAATCACGATATTCTCCTTTCGAAAATGTATTCAATTGGCATCAGGGGTGGTACACACGATTTGATGAAATCATACTTGGAAAATAGAATCCAAAGAGTCAGATGTTCAAGTTTCTACAGTTCTCCTTTAATAATTAAAAGGGGAGTCCCTCAGGGCTCAGTTTTAGGTCCCTTATTGTTTCAAATATTCATAAATGACTTTTGCGACATTGATATTTTTGGTAAAATTATCTGCTTCGCAGATGATACGGTGGTCATGTATGCAAGTAATGATCCACTAGAGGTATTGAACCAAAAAATAAATGAAGATCTTTTAAAAATTCGGAATTGGTTTCTTATTAATGATCTGGAAATTAATATTGAAAAGAGCAAATACATGAAATTTTCCCTACGAGATAATTCTCCTGACCCTATTCAATTGATATACCATACTAACCAATGTAATCTCACTTCATGTTCATGTAACTGTCTTAAAGCTGTCAAGAGTATTAAATATCTCGGCCTCTATTTCGATAATAATTTAAAATGGAAATCACACGTAAACTTTCTACATAAAAAATTGAGGTACATGATTTTCAAGTTTTTTCATCTCAGAAGTCAGGTTAATAAAGTGTTCATCAGAAATTTGTATTTTTCGTGGTTTCAATCACACATATATTACGGTCTTTGTATATATGGTGGAGATTACAATAGTAATATTCGTCCTATAATTAATCTACAAAAAAAAGTAATTCGACTAATATATAATGACTATAACACCCAGTCTAATATTCTTTTCCGTAATGCTGACGTCTTAACTGTTCGTCAGTTGTACTTGCTAAAAGTTACAATTACTCTGTACAAAAAACAATACCATTTGCCCATGCGCACTACAGTAAATCCACGTAGATCAAATTGTATTTTTTCTATTCCACATGCACACAAAGATATTTTGCAAAAACACTTCATTTTCATAGCGCCAAGGTTCTTCAATTCAATACCTTATGAAATGCAAACAATTACAAATCTGCCTCATTTCAAAAGAAAACTTAAAGAATATCTTCACTCAATAAATGATATTGAAATTTATTTTCACATAGCTCCATAACTGCAAATCTTATTAATCCCTTTTTATGTGTAATTAAAGTAGCACTCCGAAAGCCAGCCACAATATGTACATGTATATACACACACACATTTCTTCCCTCCCCCTTTTTCTTTTTTACTTCAATGTAATGAACACATTATAAATATTTACTAATTAATTTCGAAATACTTGTACTACTAATTAACTTGATTTTGTATTTATGATTATTTTTGTGTTTGAATTTATGTATATATATATATTTTTTCCCATGAAACGTTGTATCAGTTTTTAATTTTTTTTTTCATGATCATAACCCCAGTATTGGCAGCCATTTGCCTCTTGGGTAGTGTTATTTTTGCGAATGTAACTGTTATTTAATAAAATAAATTGAAATTGAAATTGAAATTGAATTCAAAGGAAGAGTTTAAAAGAGATGGTATTTTTTTTCGGCCCGAAATATACTGAGAAATCGAATGTTCTGGATGTTATGCCGAAACTAATATTGGGAAAAAAAACCGATGTGTCTCTTCCGGGAATCGAACCTCGATTCCCCTTGCATACCGGGCAAGTGCGCTAACCAATACACCAGAGACACATTTTTTCGATCCCTTATAACACGCACTAGTAGTGTGAATCGGAGAGAGTTTGTTACAGCAAAACTACAGCAGTTTTAGCAAACGCCCCAGGCGTTTTTGTATTAAGAGAGATATTCTCTTAATACTAATATTAATATTAATTACAAATATAAGTACAATATAAGTAATATAAATACAAATATAATAGAAAATTCTTGAATTCAATATTCTTCCTTGAATCATTAATGACATACCTGAGTTATACATGTCATTTGGGAACTTTTCCTCATTGAAAGTATACGTTCAGGATCAACGGTCCGACAGTAAAATGTCGCACCCCTGTTTGCTATACACCCTGTATATATTTAAGGATCTGAAATACACAAATAATAACTAGGTATATATATATAAGAAGTAGAGAAATATCTACCAAAAGTAATCTTCCCTGGACAACATTCCTGCGATAAGTTGGATTTTTTTTTTTTTCCTTTTTCTTCGTTTGCTACAAGTTGCGCAGAGTGTCTGTGTTTCCTACAGACCCACGTTAGACCCTCTTCCTCGTAAAATATATCTTTCCTTAGAAAAGAAAATCTTTTTGTAAGGTGCATCAATGTCTCTTGTCGAGAGCAGTGTCAACAAGAAATCTTTATTGACCTAACTCTTCTACATCGCTCTTACAAGATCCTATAAAAAATGATGAAAATATATGTATACGTTATATTCCTTTGGGAACAGATTTTCCTCATGGGGGAAAAAGTCCCACATATACTCCAACATATGCAATTCTTGCGCAGAGTATGCGAGGAAAAGTTACTATGAACGCGTATGAAATGCAATACCTTGATCCTCTAAGTAGTCATATTGAAAACATGTAAAGCGGGGATGACATACTGAACCCGTAACTGGCGTCGTGGAGGTCGTTTTGAACCCCCAGCAAGTATTGAGGTATCCGACTACACCTTTTGTTGTCACTTCTTTAAAATGGTACTGGAATGAACTTTAATAACGTGTTGTTGATACAAAGTATATCGAAATGCTGAAAACTGTGACAAGTTTTGGTCTAGCTGTGACATTTTCCATAAAAAAGTCATTTTTGTGTCAAATTTTAGGCAAAATCCACGTGATATTCGAAACACGATTGCAAAAAAATTTTGTTAATGGAATGTTTTGTGATGTTCTCAATACATATAGCTAGTAATTTTGCAGGTTATGAACGAAAATTTAAATTATTCCATGATATGCTCATAGGTTGCACCCAAATATCTTAATGTACGTGTGAATTTTTTGAAATTTCATACTACATTTCGTCTATAAAGCACTGTAATTCAAAAAAATATATACGTGATAGACCTTAGATTTCGGTTCATAACCTCAATAATGTGTAGTAAAATATCATATTGAAATTTCGTAATGATGCAATGAATAGATTTTTACAAATCATGTCACTCAAATAAAATGTCAAAAATAGCATTCTTCGTAAAACGCGTTCAAAGTCTTTATTCACGTATTAATTTTTCTTTTCTAGTTATGGGGGTAAAATTCAAAGTGAACAGTTATCTTCTGTCTTCTTCACACCAATAACTATAACTGTTCACTCGGAATTTTACCCCTATAACTAGGACTATTACATGGTATGTACTTGCACCTTCTGCATCTATTTATATTTTATGTATTTTTATATTGACTGAAATTTCGCTTTTTTTCTTCAACTGGACAAAAAAAAATTGTTTGGCTTCATATTTTGATTTTTGAATTCAATGGTACCACAGCAGAACGTCGGGGGATCGATCATCTATTTAGGCTATGAAGGCCAAGAAATGCTCTCAGAAACTTTCTGTGTTAAGCCAATGTCAGCGTGTTTCCCCCGATGAGAGCTCTAGACATTGGCTATGACTTTTTAATTTTTGAATTCTTTTTGAATTTTTAATTTTTGAATTCTTTTTGAATTTTTCATTTTTGAATTCTTTTTGAATTTTTCATTTTCGAATTTTTCATTTTTGAATTTTTCATTTTTGAATTTTTCATTTTTGAATTTTTCAATTTTGAATTCTTTTTAATTTTTCATTTTTGAATTATTTTTTGAATTTTTCAATTTTGAATTCTTTTTTGAATTTTTCATTTTTGAATTATTTTTTGAATTTTTCAATTTTGAATTATTTTTTGAATTTTTCATTTTTGAATTCCTGTTTGAATTCTTTTTTGAATTTTTCATTTTTGAATTTTTCATTTTTGAATTTTTCATTTTTGAATTCTTATTTGAATTTCCCATTTTTGAATTTTTCATTTTTGAATTCTTATTTGAATTTCCCATTTTTGAATTTTTCATTTTTGAATTCTTATTTGAATTTCCCATTTTTGAATTCTTTTTTAAATTTCCCATTTTTGAATTATTTTTGAATTTTCCATTTTTGAATTATTTTTGAATTTTCCATTTTTGAATTATTTTTGAATTTTCCATTTTTGAATTATTTTTGAATTTTCCATTTTTGAATTATTTTTGAATTTTTCATTTTTGAATTCTTTTTGAATTTTTCATTTTTGAATTCTTTTTGAATTTTTCATTTTTGAATTCTTTTTGAATTTTTCATTTTTGAATTATTTTTGAATTTTCCATTTTTGAATTATTTTTGAATTTTTCATTTTTGAATTCTTTTTGAATTTTCCATTTTTGAATTTTCCATTTTTGAATTTTCCATTTTTGAATTTTCCATTTTTGAATTCTTATTGAATTTTCCATTTTTGAATTCTTTTTGAATTTTCCATTTTTGAATTCTTTTTGAATTTTCCATTTTTGAATTCTTTTTGAATTTTCCATTTTTGAATTCTTTTTGAATTTTCCATTTTTGAATTCTTTTTGAATTTTCCATTTTTGAATTCTTTTTGAATTTTCCATTTTTGAATTCTTTTTGAATTTTCCATTTTTGAATTCTTTTTGAATTTTCCATTTTTGAATTCTTTTTGAATTTTCCATTTTTGAATTCTTTTTGAATTTTCCATTTTTGAATTCTTTTTGAATTTTCCATTTTTGAATTCTTTTTGAATTTTCCATTTTTGAATTCATTTTTGAATTATTTTTCAATTTTCCATTTTTGATTTTTTTTCAATTTTCCATTTTTGATTTTTTTTAAATTTTTTTTGAATTTTTCATTTTTAAATTCATTTTTGAATTCTTTTTTGAATTCTTTTTTGAATTCTTCATTTTTGAATTCTTCGATTCATTTATTTTTGAAATGTTCATTGTTCATGTATTTAGCTTTCTTTTTCCAGTTCACATAATTAATTTGTTTTCAGTTTTCATATATAAAAATTATCCTTTAACAATATAATATATATATATTAAAATTATATTTCGAAAAATATATTTCTGATTGAATATCTTCGTCATTATGAGAGAGAAAGAGTTTGGCACTTATATCTGAAGAGGAAACGAAGAGGGTATTCATAATCTCGGAAGATTATGAAAGGAATTACATGTCCGTGTCTTCGGATATCGCATATATGAGTAGTTTCGCTGACAGTTCGGACAGGTTGTCAGTGTGACATCACCTCTAAGGTCACTCGCTCCGGCTCCTTATTCTCTTCTCAGCATTGGCTACTTCTCTGCGATGACGTATTGACAGATATGCTTCCGGCGAGGATAGCCAATAGCCTGACACCACAGAGAACAGGATTTTTCTTTTCCTTATTTTCTGAGAATAAACTAGGACAGAGGGAATCAGAATCTGTACAGAAAACCAAGGATACCGTATAAGGTCTCTATTCCGTACCATTAAATTAATTTGAGCGTGATAAGAAAGAAACCGCGTCTGTCTGTAAATGCTGACGAACCCGGAATAGAAAAATCTATTTCTCTCATTCAACTTATGCGGTAATCAATTTACAGTCGGTCCAATAAGTACAGTCGAATCCCTTTATAACAACCTCCTGGAGACCGGAGAAATCTCTTCGTCATAACGAAATTTCGTTATAAAGGAATTCCAGGTATTTCCATTGTTCCTATGTAAAGTTATCTAGGGGATTAGAAAGAAATGTTTGTTAAAACGAGATTTCCGCTATGACGGTATTCTTTAAAACGGGATTCAACTGTATATGATCAGGGGTGGCTTAAGAGAGGGTGCAAGTGATGAGGTGCACCCGGGTGGCTGATTGGAATGGGCGTCGAACTAGGCCTTTGTTCAGACAAATGAATTTTTAATATTTTTGTACAATAAATTTTCACAGCACACCACACACGGCCGCTCTTTTCAGTCATGCCTTGACAACGATGAGAGGGAACGGACTGGGCCTGAGGCAACAATACCAGAAACAACAATGGACTCTATATACCACGGGGGAAATGTGCATTTTGGTGCTCTCTCGTAGTAATTTTTCGGGAGCGGGCAAGGAAAGAATTCGGGTTCTAACTTGTCCCAAGCTTGGAGCACCTGAACACCCTCCTTGCACTCCCCCCAAATTTATGCTTGGGAACCTTGGAGTAGGTATTCCTGCGTTAATGTCCAATTCTATGTTTGAGATAAATTAAAACATTTAGTACAAAATTAAAGAAAATATGATGGCTCACCAATAAGAGCTGTAATGCGGAAAAAATGTCTGTCTGTTTAAGAATGGGGAAGTAACTCTGTACTAAAAAAAACACAAGGCAGTTTATAGAGAGAAACGATGTCACTCTCCGCTGTTCATACACACCACCAGATTGGTGGTTCGATTCCTCACAGAGGAATGTGAATTTTCTTTGCGAACAACATCTCAATCTCCGCTTGGTTATCCAGGCTTTCGTACTTCGTATGAACAGCGGAGAGTGACATCGTTTCTCTCTATACGTCGCCATCTGGGGGCTAACGTTGTAAGAGCTATTAGCTGAGCTAGGCTGCCCATGCACAGTCCCGTTCAGCATTCATACATATGCTCTTAGGAATGAAAATGTCTCCGTCCTCTGTAGTTCAATGGTTAGAACACTCGCCCGGATAGTGAAGAGATTGGTGGTTCGATTCCCCACAGAGGAATGTGAATTTTCTTTGCGAACAACATCTCAATCTCCGCTTGGTTATCCAGGCTTTCGTACAAGGCAGTTTCTTTGATCGCGGGACGTATGGTCACGGTCATTTTGTTCGGTGAATAATGTGTACGGCTTTGGACGGATAAAAAACCAGATTTATCCCAGAGTCCAGCGTGGCTAAAAACCCTTCCAGCGTTTCACCAGGGCTCTGTTACATGAGGCCATGAGACTCTGCAAACCGGGAGGCAGGTAAGTTCGAGACGACCCTGTATGCGACGACCCAGTGTAAGACATTCACTGGAAAAAGTCCTTTAATCGACCACGCCATTAGTGGTCACAATGATGAAGGAGATGTAGACCGTTATTAAAAAGTGGGTCTGGCGCTCTGTTTAACTGTTTCACGGTGACGGTCACTGGAAAATGCTTACCATAAAGCTTTCCGTTGTTTTATGGGTATGGAACCTACAGTATTGAACATTATACAGTGAAAAACAGCTAAGAAAATGGTTTCAGGTCGTGGTGAAATTTTGATTTTCCACATGTTTCGTCCGTACATGATGTGGAAATCTGCTGTGTTAACGGAGTTTACTGGGATTTTTCTTGGCTGTCCTAAATTACTGTTGGTATTTCTTCGTGCAGTACCAGTAGAAAATCCCCTTATTTCTTTTATCCTAGGATCCCACTTGAATAGGAGTCTCGATGATAGACTGTGAATCTAACTCTCTTATTTAATATTTGCACAGAGATCTGGTACGCCGTTTTATTCCAAAGAGGTGGCTGTATCGGGATTAGTTATTGTGGCACCTAAATATGATTTATGTACGTTTCGTGGCTTTGTGGGTTCAGGCGCTCCTACCACTACTACTATTTAACCTTACATGCACCTCGTACACACATTCCTCTGTGGAATCTCTAACGAGTCGGTACGTATAAGAATGTGTTTCTGAGTGTATGTGTGGCCCTAACGTATTTATGCTGTCAGAATTATGATTGTATGATGTTCTTGCTGGTGCTGTCATCTGGCTTCCATAGCTTGAAGTAGTGTTCAGGTGCTGCCATCTACCCTCTAAAGATGGAAATGGCGATGAATGAAGACTCTCGGTGGTGATGTTTCGAATATATGACCACCATGGAATCTAACTGAAGAGGTTATCTTCTCTCCGCTCGGGTAAAATACCCACCTGACTTTCCTGGTTGTTGCCTCCGACAAATCACGAAAGATTATATTGGACCAATCAAAGCAGGTCTGAATTGTTTGCTTTTTTTGGCTGATACCTTAAAGAACCAGGAGACTGCCAAGCTTGGAAAACTGTAAGTATTCCTTCTCCTCTACTAAAATTCAAATGATGATTTGGATTTCGGGGGTTCTACACGGTGAAGACAGGACAACAGATGGACCACAAGTATTTTAGAGTGGTACCCCCGTGGTATTAACCGTCAGAGAAGGCGTCTCCACGCAAGGTGAATTGACGAGATCAGGAAAGTGGCAGGAGTCAAATGGATGGCTAAAGCATCAGACAGAGCAGAATGGAAAAATTTAGAGGAGACCTTCATCCAGCACTGGATTGAAAATGGTTGTTGATGATGATGGTGATGACACGGTGAAACAAAAGTCACCACATGCTATAAAAATCACGGTACCCACAAATCTTCGGCAGACATAATTTTCTTCACCGGTGATGTCCACCGTAGATATAGACAAAACGTCAATTCCGCAAGACCGAAACTCTTCAGCTCGAGACCATCTTTTCAACACGACGCGATTAAATCATTCTTCAATTTCGTTAACGTTATACGAGGTATTATCTCTTTGCCTACAATCTAAAACTCAATAAATCAGATGTTACATTATACAGTCGAATCCCGTTTTAACGAATACCGATTTAGTGAAAATCTCGTTGTAACGAATACCGATTTAGCGAAAATCTCGTTGTAACGAACACTTTTCTAATCCACCAGATAAATTTACATAGCAACAATGCAAAAAACCTGGAATTCCTTACAACGAAATTTCGTTTTAACGCAGTGATTCCTTCGGTCTCTTGGAGTTTGTTAAAACTGGATTCGACTGCAGTATCAATAAACTTCATATTATGTGATAACGGTATCAAACACACACATATCAAGTATAATTACTCGTCCAATCACTCGTCCTAGAGTAAACCAATGTCATTAATAATAAGAAAACCCCTGACCATTTAAGTAAGTCTAGACATGTACCGATAAATCACTGAGGACTACCGAGGGATAGTGATAATAATAATAATAGCGGGAGGGGGGGGGAAACCGATATTAATTGGCGGAGACACAGGTGTTCCGAAGAGATTCTTCCGGTTCTTTTATTAGATTTGGCCGGGAAAAATTTCCTGTTTGCTTTCGGAAGTGAGGCCTGGTCAAGATTTCCGGTTCCACTGACAAAAAAAGGAGAAAAATCACAAGTAAAATAACATCACTAAATTTATCGATCGATCCGCAAAAGACGTTTTCTCTTATTATTGTTATCATCGTCAGGAAAATACGATCGATGCTTGTGTGTTTTCCCTCCCCGACCCCCTTCATTCTGCCCGTAAAGTTTGTTATCCCTTTTTTTAACCCGTAATTTATTTTAAGAGTGAGATAACAAGAGACAAATTTTCGATTTTATGCCTGTAGGGTTTTTTGGCTATAGCGCTCTATGCATGAAATTCCGATTTTTCATTAAATAGTGGAGTACTGAGAAATTGAATTTTCTGGATGTTAATGCCGAAACTAGTATTTGGAAAGTGATTTGTGTCTCAATCGGAAATCGAACCCGGGTCCCATGGGTGGAGATACGGGGGCGTCAAAAGTGGATGTCATCATCATCATCACCGTGCCCTCCCCCCAAACTTCCAAATCTATCTCCACCTATGCCGGGTCCCTCTTGCATAACGGGCAAGCGATCTAACCAATATACCAGAGAGAGACACATGTTTCAATTCCTTATAACGTGCATTAGTAGCAGGAATCGCTGAGTGGAGACAGCAGCCTTCCCTTAACAGCAATTTTCGCCCCAGTTGGCGTTTTTGTATGAAGAGATGGTATTTTTCCGGCCCGAAATATACTGAGAAATTGAATTTTCTGGATGGTAATGCCGAAACTAGTACTTGGAAAGAAAAGTGATTTGTGTCTCTACCGCGAATCGAGCCCGGGTCCCATGGGCGGTGATAGGGTGGGTCGTTGGGGGCCATTGACCCTCCCCAGCGTCAAAAATGGAGTCGACTGATGTAATGTATATATGTCTATGTGAATTGACATCATCACCATTGTGCCCCCCCCCCCCTCCAGACTTCCAAGTCTATCTCTACCTATGCCGGGTCCCTCTTATATACAGGGCAAGCGCTCTAACCAATGTACCAGAGAGAGGCACATTTTTCAATTCCTTATAACATGCATTAGTAGCGTGAATCGCTGAGTGGAGACAGCAGCCTCCCCTTAACTGCAGCAATCTTCGCCCCAGTTGGCGTTTCTGTATGAAGAGATGGTATTTTTTGGGCCCGAAATATACTGAGAAATTGAATTTTCTGGATGTTATGCTGAAACTAGAATTTTCGGGAAGAAAAGTGATTTGTCGGTATGCAAGAGGACCCGGGTTCGACTCCCGGAGGAGACAAAAATCACTTTTCTTACCAAATACTAATTTCCTACGGCCGTCGCCGTAGGAAGGAAGTATAATACGGTGATCCTGCAGGGTCACAGCGGGCCGAATACAAATCTTTCTGCACGAAATTCAATTTGTCGCACGAACTCAAATCCTCTGTTTTCGCGTTCATTTTTATTATTTCAAATTATTTCATGTTTGAGCAATTTTTTTTTCACTTTTACTGCCCTCTATGGCTTTAACAGAGAACAAAATATAAATAATTGAATCTACAGACACTTCAGAACAGTACCCATGCCCATATGAGTCTTATGTTTTATAAGTCTTAACCCTTAACTGCCGTGGTGGGGCCATATTAACACCACGCATCCTTCATCTTGCCACCCCTTGAGAAAGAAATGCATGTGGACCATCTTATTTTCAGTACCTTTCAAGCTAATTGCTTACACGTGATGATATTATGTTATTCCCCTTTTTCTTCCCTCTATATCACAGTTTCCCAACCATTTTTTTGTCCCATCGCCCCCAACGCGATCTAACCCATAGGAACGTATGTTATACCCGTAGCTTCTACCGACCGCCTCCTGGAACTTTCCATCACCCCCGATCGGCCGTTAACACCCACGTTGGAAATCACTGCTCCATATAAGATTCAGACAAAACTATTGGTCTGCTAAATCAGGAACGGTATCCCTGGTTTGGCGCATTTTATCTAAGCCCTCGTGTGCATGAAGCAGGACCGTATCCAAGATTTTTGTTCCCCCCCCCCCTCCCGGACAAACAATATTTTGCCACCGGCGCAACTTTGACTCTTTACTAGCCATAACGGCCGTAGACAGCTCTACAAGCAAACGGCCAGGGACGGCCGAGATGGGGTGTATGGGTATAAAAGAGATAATTGTGAAAGGACAGGGAGGGATGATTGACAACTCTTGCCGGAGCGGGAACGAGAAAGACAATAGTAGATGCCCCCATCAATTTGATTTCAAAAGCTTCATTCAAGCTTCATGATAAAGCTCACTGTTGTTTGTAACAATACAAAATGAAACTGAACGTCGAAAAAGGATGTGGAGGTTAGGTGAGGAGCATAAGTTCGGACGAGCCCATTTCAGGAAGCAAAAATATGTTATTTTCATGGAATTCATCAAAATTCGATAACTTTATAACGGTGTTCTTTCTTCCCACCTAAATTTTGAAACCAGGGACAAAACAAATGCCCACCCTCCCCCGCCCTCTTAACGCCTCCTCTAGTTCCAGCCGTGGCATGAAGTGACCGAAGTTTTCTTGTCAAAAACTACCAAATATCCAAACATAAGATTGGAAAATAAGAACCTATAAATTAAATCTGATATCAAAAGTAAAATTTCTCATGTACATAACGATAAAGTGCCTGTGCTGTAAGGAGTTTCAAAAGCATATTTAAAATCCGTGATCCTCCACAAACACATAAAAAAAATGACAAAAGCCTTAAGAAAAAGGACTTTTGTTACTTTAATCCGTGCCTTTTCGTTAGAATAAAGGGATAAAAAATATAACGGGGAAAAAAAAAGGATCGTCTTGCTTTTCCTGCCAATACAATAGGTTTCTTCTTCTCTTTCCCATGTACTCTAAACACAAGGAAAAAGTATTTTGAATAGAAAATACAAGGGGAGGAACAAGAAAAGAACGTAATTCCCTTGAGATCATGATCCAAGATTCCTCTCTATTGCATTTTTTTCCACCTTATACCTTTTACTTCTTTCCTTGTTTGTTAGAGGATAAGGAGGAGGGAAAAAAAATACAAAATAGTGGGTAAGAATGAAAAGATAAGGTAAAAAAAAGGAGATTTTTTATTTATTTTTTGTTTCGAGGAAGTAGTGGTAGTAAATAAAGGATTCGTTTTTCATCCTTTCTTCCTCTTTAGGAGATCTAACATCTTGGCATGACGCAATGACGCGAGGGAGATCGCAGGTATCAAGCTAAATCTGGGAAGAACGTGATGAAGCTTCGGGAAAGGATAGTACTGAGTATAAAACTATATAAGCGAGGACATTATAATGGCTTTGACGGTGTTTCCGAGTTCCGACTAGAGAAGATCTGAAACAGGGAAATCTGAATCACATCTGAAACTTAACCTATGGGACGCGACAAAAAACTAGGTTGCAAATATATATAAAAGAGGATATGAAAATGGTTACGACGGCATTTCCACGTTCCGACTGGAAAAGGTCTGAAACGGGGGTTCTTAACCTATGTGACGCGACAAAAACATAGGTTGCAAGTATATATAAAAGAGGACATTAAAATGGTTTTGACGACATTTCTGAGTTCCGACTAGGGAAGATCTGAAACAGGGGTTCTTAACCTATGTGACGCGACAAAAACATAGGTTGCAAGTATATATAAAAGAGGACATTAAAATGGTTTTGACGACATTTCTGAGTTCCGACTAGAGAAGATCTGAAATGGGGGTTCTTAACCTATGGGGTCACGACAAAAAACTTGTGTCGCAGGGGCTTCCAAGATAGGTAGTTCAAATCCGCTAACAGCTCATGAACCACGGGTTCGGAACCGAACTTGACTCGTAGGGGCTTACAAGATGAACCGTACAAATCTACTAACGGTAAGGGGTTCTTGAACTACAAGCGCGGATCCACGGAGCAGCGAGGGAAGGGCGATCGCCCTTTTCAAGAACCGAATAATACGAGGGAAATTGTCTGTCCCTTAAAATACGGGATGATGCAATTGACCTACACAATACGTCGTTTGTCTGACACAGCAATTCTAAATCCGCCTGCACCCTGCACATTCATTCGCGACTAAGGATGCACGCCTTCTGTTTCAGTTCGAAGCTGTGTCCACTATATTCAAAGTTGAACGTTGAATCGGCTTCATTCGCAGCTGAAGAAGCATACCTCCACTCCATATGTCTGCCTCCACTACATTCACAGGTGAATATAACTGCTTCCTCTCGATCCGAATTCGAAGATATCATTTCACTCTTTTCTCCATTCGCAGCTGAAGATGTTGTTCACTCAGACGCGGATACGGGGGGGGGGGAGGATTGGAACGATCACCCTTTCCAAGAGCCGAGTCTGTCCCGTATTTTAAGGGACAATCAAACGAATTTACGCAATTCTCCCCCACCGACACATGGTCCTGGATCTTCGCCTGTTGAGCTATGAGTTCTTGAGTACCAAACTTAATTCTCAGGGCTCCACGGATGAGTCGTACAAATGCACTAACAGTTCTGTTGTAAATGCACTTATTGCGTCACTGGTTTCATTAATTTCGGAGAACAAATAGTCCCACTGATCACGAAACTGTTCTTGTTGTTGACTTTGGGTTGCAGCTGAAAAATGTCAAAAACTCCCTGATCATACTCCCTTGACATACATGCTGAACCCATGACCAGAGGGCATAATATGGCCCTCTAAATTACCTAATCAGATCATTTCCCATCAACAGATCATTTACCCCATCGATGTTGACGTAATACTTTAATGGCCCCTTATTACTGACAAAATCTCCTTACGCGCATTTCTGTGGAATCCGCACCATGCTACAGTCAATTCACTTCATTCCGAACTATTAAGTTTAAAAAATTCTCTGGATCAACCGTTATTTACTAGTATTTACATAATATGGAACAAAAAGTTCAGTAATTTGAATACCAATTATTTTAAATTCAAAAGCATTTTTGATAATATTTTACAAAAAATATTGTAATAAAAGAAATTCCTTGGTCACTCAATCACCATCATCATCATCATCCCATCGAATTTATTGGAAAAGGTGGATAATAAAACTTTGATATTAGATTCCGAAAGTCAAACAGATTCCAAAAAAGAGAGGATAATTTGCATTAAATTAGCGAGCCAAGGATTATAAGTATAATGAAATGACTATCTCTCTCGTTGCTCCTTAAATGTTTAAGAAAATAAGTAAATATGTTTCTCTAGATAAAAATTACATGAATATTAAAACTGACACCATTGAAGTGATCGAGAAACAAAACACGCATGTGTTTATCATGTTTGTCTTTAGGATTTCGATGCTGTTAACTAACAAAATTTAGAAAAAGGAATTAAAACATCTTCAAACATTTAGCTAATATCGAGAAAAATCAATCTCCTCCGTAATGTAATCTACATTTTCTACGTATCACAGACTGTATATCCTCATAAATATTTAATTTTTTTTCTCCTAAATACTCATTTTTCTATTCTCTACACAAGGAATTTTTGCAATTTTAATGAGCCTCGTATTAGTTAATATTCTAGTATATATTCTTCTTCAAATATGATTAATGATTTCCAGTTGAGATTAAAGTAATGAGACGCAATGTTTATTCTGCGATAATTAAAATATTATTTCTCAAAATTTCTCCTTGATTTTCGCGTTATGATTTTCATATAAATACATTTTTTTAAATGAAGTTAATATTTTTGTGACATTATATGCTCAATTTGATCGGAAATATCTCCGAATGTTAGAGATTTACTAATTGTACATACAGTATATATATGATTTTGTTTCTATATTTTCCTATTTCATCATCAAGATTATGTCATTATTACGTGAATATCAGGCCATGATTAATTGAATAAAGCGTAAATTAGATTCGATTTCGGTTCTAATTGTGCAAGGACAAACTAGATAATGCTGCGCCAAAACGTATACGATAGGAGACTTGTTCTTCTCATGTCGAAAAAGTAAAAGTACGCATGATGAGAGAACAATGTTGCATAAAACGTAGGACAACGTCGTAAGTTGTAAAAAATTATAACTTGTCATGAAAACCAATGGCTTTGATCAATTTAAAAATGCGAGATGCGCATCGCAATGGTCAAATAAAATGTCACGAAGTGAATAAGGCGTAAATATTACGTCATTATTGCGTGAATACTACGCCAATATTGCACGAATAGCACGTCATTATCATGTGAATATTACGTCATTTTTCATCAATACTATTCTCATTTCAAGTGAAAATTATGCCATTTTAAGTCACCGTTACATCACTTTGAGAAAGGTGGATGATAAAACTTTGGTGGATAATTTAACATTAAATTAGCGAGTCAAGAATTAATTATAAGTATAAGGAAGTGAGTGACTTTCCCTCTGTTCCTTAAAAATTTATACTTGATAATTATAATAGTGTGGAACTTCGGTTAACGTGGAAAAATTCTGAACAAATTCTAATGCTCTTTGTTTATTTATTTTCACGCCATCACAACTGAGCTTATGGTTTTTTCGTCCACACACGTGCTGTGAAAAATAGCGGGTAATATTCTCTCCTACAAGTGTTCGCTCAGCGTGCCTAACCAAAGAGATTGTGCCCTTTGGGAAGACCATTGGACTGGAGGTGCATGAGCCCTACTTTCAAGAAATATTGGAGGAGCGTGGTCATACATCAGCATATGAACTGATAGTTCTCTATTGCGCGCAAAAGCTTATGCACGGGATCAGGGGAGAAATGTGGAGTCCCTCACTTCAAATAACATTAAGAAACTTGCCCCCTCTCCCCCTTGTCTTCAAAAGTCAGCAAATCCGAACCCCCCCCCCCCCCCCCCCACACTCGATGCTGACGATTCGATGCTCGAATGACCCCTAATAGTGGAACGAATTACCCCAGTTTCTGGTTTCCTGTGAGGAAGTTTGATTCAAATAACGAGCTATTCGGATAACGAGCACGTTGGCGGAACGAATTAAGCAAGTCAATCGAAGTTCCACTGTATACAGGGTGCTCCCGGACTCACTCGAAGATACCAGGTATGCTTTGGATGTCTGCCGCAGCGATGACAATCCGCGCTACGAGAACCCTCCGGTGTGTCCACAGGCGTCGCATAAACGAGTGGTTTAAGGTAACCCCCCACACCCCACACACACACAGGAACCCACGAACGCATTCAGCGATCTACTGACATCTACCTCCTTTCGTCTCCTCTAGACTCAGAGCCTGCATGCGTTTTTCGCGATTTTCACCCTCGAAACGTGGTTTGCGACACCATGTTCCATCGCAATATTTTTGTTCCTCCTGATGCCTACTAACAACCCTCTGAGTTTGTCGGTCTATTAACAGAACACCCTGTATAATATAATAGTATTACTAAAGTTCTCTAGGAAAAAAGTCACAGGAAGCTGAATATTAAACTGACACGACTAAAATGATCAAGAAAGATGTTCAATTGAAAGTGAATAATGTATGTCTTCAGGATTTCGATGCAAACAACCAACAACATTGAAAAGAAATGAAATTAAACTTCCATTTACAAGCTAATACCGAGAGAAATTGCTCTCGCGATACTTTGCATTCTTCGTATCGATATGTATCTCCTCATAAATATTTAATTTTTTCTCAGGTATTAATTTTGCTATTCCCTGAACATTTGCAATTTTAATGAGCTTGAAAAATTCAGTTGATTTTTTCGTATACTCTTCTGGAAATATGATTAAAGGTTTCCAGTTGAGATTAAATGAATGAGGTGCAAAATGTTCGTTATGTGATGATTAAAATTATTATTTCGAAGTTTCTCGTTAGTTTTTGTAATTATTAATGACATTATGATTCGTATGAATATGTTTTTTGAATGAAATGGTTGTTTTTTTGTTAGCATGTTATCGATTTGATTTGAGATATTAACGAGCATTAAAGAAATTAAATTTCACACATATATGCTTTCGTACGAACACATTATATGCTTTGGTACGAAGGATTTTAACAACTGGATGTTGCGAAGATGGATTTTTTGGAAAGAGAGATAATGCAACTGCCTTTGCGGGGAATCGAACCAGTGTCCTTTCACCTTCCGGGTCAACGCACTAAGACTACAAAGCCAACGAATCTCTCAATCTTTACTTAGAGCTCGTGTGCACTGAAAGGGACGTACATGGACGGCAGGACCTGACTGGGACCAAGCTCACAACTACTCACGCTGCCACCAGATGACGACTTATGAAATTATGACATCACTCTTTCATAAGTCTTAATGCGTCATCTTTTCATAAGTCGCCATCTGGTGGCAGCGTCAGCAGTTGTGAGCTTGGCCTTAGTCAGGTCCGGCCGTCCATGTACGGTCCCGTTCAGTGCACATGAGCTCCACCACCAAACCAGAACATGACTCCCACTGCCAAAGGGGATATAAGGGGTTCAGATGTCATGCTGGAAATGCTTTTCAGCATCCAGGCTGGGAAAGCCACCACGTAGAGGTCATAACAGCGGTAACCAACCCCCAGAGCAATCAGAAAAGCCAGCATAAAGTGACATCTGACACCACTTCTCCGGGGGGGGGGGGCATATTATATGACATATTGCTTCAAAAATCTAAAAATTACGGTCCTGTCTCCGCCGGGACAGGATGACTTGCCTGTACCCATCATCAAAAGAGGAGCACCCTTATGGCAAATTCGAAGCACGAATGCATGAGAAATCAGGATGATTTCAATCCTTGAGTGCAATTAGTAGGTGTTCAACTGGAACGTTGATCAAGTACTCGCGAGCACGAAATCGCACACGAGCATCGATCAGTGAGGGTGCTTCGGGGAGCACCGCAATGCTCGCGAGTAACGGGTTGAAGATTCCTGATCTACATCCACAATTTCGATATGTGCGTGTCTCGCGTAGCCCAAGTCGGTACACACTCTACAACGTACTGTTGCCTCTCTGGACTACCGGTTTGGCGGGTTGAGAAAAAGTACGCCAACCCCGTATCTAGTTACAGGGTTTGACATGAGGGGAATCTTTGAGTTCCCCTCTATTACTTGGATAGAAGCTGAGCCTCATAAAATATCGGTGTAGCCGAGGTTGACGCTTTGAGGTTCGTGAGGATAGTCGCCGTTTTTCCTTCGGAGACACCATTAAGTGGTTTGGGGTTTAATCATTAAAGTATTTAGTTATTTGGCATAATTGAGTGATGCTTTTCTTCATTCTAATAAACCAGCGTTTCTATCCTATGGTCCGTGGGACCAGAGGTGGTCCGTGAAGATGAGACGGATGGTCCACAGGAAAGATTGGTAATTTAATTTTCATTTATTGAAGAATTATTCAGTTTTGTATGTAATTGATATGCAACTGATATTGTAATATCCTTATAGGTTCGAACAAAAATATTAGGCCCGCATAAATTGGAGTGGCCATATTTGATCGAGAGAGAGAAAAAAAACGGGAAATTGCGATTTTAAATACAGGATATCACTCCTTGGATTCAAAGAGCGATAGGGAGTTGATCCAGACCAACTTAAACAGGATTGCAGCATGGGCGAATGTGTATGGAGCATGACGTTTAGCGTAGATAAGTGCATGGTCGTTCATTTTGGTTCGAACAACCCACGGTTCTCTTACGAGTTGAATGGTGTCACTATCCCAGATGCGACTAGGGTCACCGATTTGGGAATTCTCATTCACGAGCGGCTTAGGTTTTCTGAATATTGTTCATCGGGGGTCAAAAAATCGAATAGAATGCTCGGTCTCATTTTCAAAAAGGTCTCTTCCCGTTCTTCTAAAGTCATTCTTCCGCTTTTTCGAGGTTTAGTTCGTCCTGGACTGGAGTATGCTGTAAGGTTTTGGAGACTATACCTACTGAGGGACATAGACTTGGTTGAAAGGGTGCAGAGAAGCGCGTGTCCTTATTGGCACACAGGGCTAGAGTTATGAAAAGAGACTTCATTTTTTGAATATGTTAACATTGGATGAACGCAGGTGTCGAGGAGATATGATCGAAGTGTCCAAAATTTTCAATGGGATGGATAGGATGGACCATGAACTTTTAGTACACCGCCAATCGACTGCTTTTACAAGGAAACACCAGTGTCGATTTGTAAGGGACAATGCGAGGTTATGGTGTCGCAGGGAATTTTTCTCTAATAGGGTTGTTAATAAATGGAATAGCTTACCCCCGGAGGTAGTAAATTGTAACACAATTGGCACGTTTAAAAAGAAATACGATTAACATGTTGGGGTAAATCGAGAAGCTTATCCATTCTTAGAATAAGACAACAATAAATACAATATGGGCATTGTATAGCATTTTATCATGTGTATATATTGTTTGTAATTGCATTTTTTATTGAATTGCTGTATTTTTGGAATACATTCGAATCCCGTTTTAACGAATACCGTTATAGCGAAAATCTCGTTTTAACGAACATTTTTCTAATCCCCAAAATAAGTTTACATAGGAACAATGCTAGGTAACCAGGAATTCCTTTACAACTAAATTTCGTTTTAACGAAGTGTTTCCTCTTGGCGTTCGTTATAACGGGATTTGACTGTATATGACATCCATATTTGTTATGGGTATCTTTTTCTCTGCCACCTCGTTGGGCATTTTGCCTGTTGTGGCGTTGTATTTGTATTAGTATTTATATAAAAAAAGGTTGAAACGATGCCTTAGGGGGGAAAAATTAAACAATTTTAAATATGTCAGTTAAATATATCAATGCATGAAATACATTCTATAAAGAAACGTTCAATACCCCCTCGTATATATTCTTTGAAATGTATATGAGAGTAAAAAATATATAAAAATCCGGCGCACACAAGACCGGTGAGAGGAAGCCTCTTGGCTTTTCCTCTTTTCAACCATGACATGAAATACGTATGTTGTTCGGAAACCGGACATTGGCCTCCCACTCAACCTTCATCCACTAAATCATTCATCTCCTTTGCTTGTGGCAAAACAAAAGAGAAATTCCAAACGCATATGCCAAATTCCATCCCATCTGATTGAATGCATGCCCTTGTTATATTTCTTCTCCGCCTTTCATTTTGCTTCCTTACAAGCGATTGAAATTTATTCCATGTTTTTCTAAGAATATAGCTATGCAAAGAATGCAAAAAAAGTAGCTATGCCGCTATTCGGAAATAAATATGAATGGTTCGTCTTTTCTGATCGGGGGAAAAGCAATTCCTTTTCCCTGATTCTTTGTATATAAAACTAATACTTTAAGTGAAATTGTTACTGGAAATATTTTATAATAGCAAGCATAAACCGGTGCTGCCCGGGTTTCCAATGCTTTTAAACGCTTTCTGAAAATGAACGGCTGGGCCACGCGACTAACAGCTCCGAGGGGGCCAAATTTGGCGTTGAAGACCCGAGGGCGCGGTAGCCCAGGTCGATGAGATACTCGCCTAAAGTGCCAAAGGATGTTTAGAGCTGTCGCGAGTTCGATACCCGGTTCGTCCTTGTCAGAAAGCTTTCCTGACACAGGGGTACAACAGAAACGGCGACATGACCGCAGAAACAATTACTACCGCAGGGAATCCCCATCGAGGATTTTAGCGCACCAACCTCGCGATGAGTATAAAAAACCAACCTGCCGTTCGGAATCGGCAATAAATTGTAGGTCCCGGTCTAAAATTATCCCTCGTGTGCAGAAAATGACCGTGGTTCGACAAAAATGATAAAAAAAAAAAATGATTAAGACCCGCCACCCCCCCCTACTCTGGGAGTACTGAGATAACGACAAAACAAGTGGTGCTTTCGATGAGCAAGCCGAGAATTTTCAATGCACTCTTTGCAAAGTTTAATTACAAATTTAAATTATAGATGCGATGTGTGTGTGTGAAGTTAATAATAATACGAAAAAATGTCTTCATTCCTTAAAAACTCTGGTTCCATTTCTTTTTCAGATGATGACCTTAGTAACCCGCTCAATCAAACTGATTTTTTTTAGATTAAATTCTGAAAACGACATATAGATGGCGTAAGAACATATGCTCTAATTGATTTTTCTCTATTTTTTTTCACTGATAGATTTCTTTGTACTGTGTGTCCTCCCCCTCCAACCCCTTTTTTTCCTCGATCCTATTCAATCTGTGTAACGTCTGTGTTTCACTTCCTTCTATCTGTTACAGCAGGAAACGAAACGAAGCGATTTGTTTTTCGTTTGCGATGTGAAGCATGCCCATGCTGACCATATTTCCTTGAGAAAAATACGGGGAATTCGGCTTCGAAATACGGTAAAATACGGGACATTGCCAATTATCGCCGAAAATGATGCCAAAAGTTAGCAAAGTCGCCAATCGCAGAAAACAAGCGCCACTTCAAATTTCAGTGAATTTAAAAAAAAAACAAAAACAAATGTTTATAAAATGAATATTCTTGTTTGTAATAGTAATTATCGTAACGCAATTTCTTAGTTGGAACGTCCTCAAAGATGGTGGGATTTAGAAATATAGTAATTTCGTGGAAGGAAAAAGTTTTCTTAAGGGGTAATACTATTCAATACCCGGGGAGTTGCGTTGAAAAAATGGCAACGAAGCTCCTGTGTGAATGAGGTTTGCGAACAATTCGGTTTACGAACGAATTAAATTCGTAAACCAAGATTTGACTGTATTTTGATTATAATGGCCATCCGCATTCACACTCATTCCATTCATCAATAATTTTTTTTCTGAATTATGTCATTTCATAGCAAAGAATCTTTCCTGAAACCGTTTTTACGTTTATCTACTGCTAAACCGAACATGCACCTCGTCCATATTCCTCTGCGGAACTTCTAACGAATTGGTACGAGTTGGAATGTGCTTGTACATTCCATGCTTGTACATTGTGTTGGAATTGCTTGTCAAGTTTGCAACATGTACAAGCGACGTGAAGTAAGTTTGTGCGCGTAATGTTTTTATATATAGTGCTGCCATCTATTTTTTTCTAACCATATATGAAGTGAAATGATTGAAGATTTGTAACCGTTGTTGGACTGTTTCTATCTGCGGTGAGATTTTTTAATGCGTTAAATTAAGAGATTTAGGACTTTTTAATGTGAAGGTCGGCTCGAAGTTGGCGATCACTAAAACAAACTTCAGCCGAGCACCACTGTGGCGCCGCTGGAATTCGAATCCGCGTCCTTGTAATGCGGGACAGAGTGGGCGGGTATATGAGATGCGAGTCCGTCACACAACCACTCAGAGTTAAATACAGTCGAATTCCGTTATAGCTAAAATCTCGTATTTTCGAACACTTTTCGAATCCCCTAAATAAGTTTACGTAGGAGAGAAATGTAAATATCTCGAATTCCTTTATAACGAAATGATTTTTCTCCGGTCTCTTGGAGTTCGTTAAAACGGGATTCGACTGTGTACCCGAAATATACGAGTAAAGACCCTAGTAATCCTTATTATTAAATCCTATTCCATTTGAAGAAAGAAATGCCAATCCACTCACACAGAGGAGGCATCAGTTCAGTCACATTATAAACGAGTATATACGCAAAGATCGCAAGTCTTTCGCTTCCATTCACGAAAACGTCTTCAAAGATGATGGGATTTAGAAATATAGTAATTTCGTGGAAGGGGAAAAAAATGTCTTAAGGGGGGAAAACTATTCAATACCCGGAGAGTTGAGCAGAAAAAATGGCGAGGAAGCTCTAATGTCTTGTGTGAATAAGAAGGGAGAGAGAGAGAGATAGGAATATCCTCTCACATATACACACACAGAATAGAAAATCCCTACGGCTAATGAGATAGAAAACGTGACTTTTTTCAAAGTAGGGAGAACAGAATTTTCAACTCGGAATGTTTCCGCACAAACGTATCTATACTGTATGTACTCTTTTATTTGAGAGAGTGTGTGTGAGAGAGAGAGAGAACTCCAGGCTATATTCCCTCTCTCTCTCTCCAGTTATCCATGAAGCAAGGATAAAAGGCTCTTTGTTCACAGTATTGTATTAAAATCTCCAAAATATCCCTAAATTGAAAGAAAACTCTATTAAGGAATAATTATTTGTCCCTTTATATTCAAATGCACAAAATTTTATTTATAGAGCAAAAAGGAGACGTTCTTTCCGTTAAGAAAATGAGTGCGGTTATAATCGAATTCTAAATAATTATCAGTTTACGATTACTATCACAAATTGCCAAGGAATGAATTATAAGACCAGTTTGATATTGAAATCAGTGGAAAGATATGAGAGTGTTTTATACAATGTGTAACTCTCTCCGCTATTCCACACGAAGGTTTTCAACAGCTGGTTGATGCGGAGAGGAATTCGCGGAAGAGAGAAATTTCTACAGCTCTTGAGGGGGGAATTGAACCCTCGTCCTCTGACTTGAGTGCACTAGATTACAAAGAAAACGTTTCTCAACATTTCCGTAGAGCTTGTGTGTACTGAACGGGACCGTTCGTGGATGGTCGGGCCTAACCAGAACCTCCTAGAGATAGAAGGCCTCCGCACACTGTTTGTGACGTCAGTAAGCTGTCAATTTTCCCTCAGAATATTCAGGGGAAAAATAATTCCCTGCTCGTGCCAGTATCATCGTAGCCAACCCGCAAGGGTAAAAGGCTTATATCCCTGGAGGGACAGAGCCTGGGCCGTGACTGGTTTGTCGGAGTATCATCGTAGTGAAGAAATGAAATGATCGGGTTCAGAGTTGGCGATTTTTATGCCCCACATCCAATCACTATGCGGTATTTGTGAGCCAATCAGGAAGATTCTACGCCAAAATAAGAAGAAACGAAACAGGATGCTTTGTTTCAAAATGTGACAAACTTGCTATAGTTTGTTTCAGGTTAACTTTGCAGTGAAGAGAAAGGTAGAGAGTGTATTCCTTCGCCGCAAAATATAGTACCCATACATCGGAGGTTTCTGATGATCATTTATATAGAATATTTAAATTTTTTTTATGATTTCGAAGAAGATACTGAAATTTTACGGTTTCGAACCAATGTATATTCGTTTAAAATTTTTAAATTAGAAAAAATATTGGTTACCATTATCAAAAATCCATGGCGAGCTCAAGAACACTTTGGCAAATTTTCCCCGCCAATATCACTCTGTCGTGCTTTTTTTTTGGTTGCATAATTATATATATACTAGGGGGGCTCTGCCCCCCTGCCGTATTTGGCGGCCAACCCCCCCCCCCCACTTCTCTCCCGGACATATCTTGTTTATTTCGTCCCACTTCATCAGCGTGCTATGGAAAAGGGGAAAGGGACGTGTGAAAGCACCAGCCTACTGAAGAAGCGAATTTTAATGAAAATAATAATAAAGCAACAAAAAACAAATGAGATACATCAAGTATCCTCAGAAAACTTCCCCATGGGGGTCCCCAGATTCAATTCGCTGAATTTCAGTGGGGCCCCACACTGGATATATCTTGGGCTACCGATGTGTTGCAAATTTTACAATGTTAAGCCACAAAAATCAATGAGATACATTCAGGGGCACCGAATTACAACCTGCCAACATTTCCATGAAGCCCTGACCTGCAAGCTTGTCGGACACCCCCCTGTGAGAATTTTTCATTTTTATCAATTTTACAACGAATAAAATCCAGGGCCCCACATTCAGTAGCGGGGACACAATACGCAGATGTTTAGTGGGGCCCCAGACTGGCTATATCTCGGGTTTCGGCTGTGGCAAATTCTACAACAGAAAAGAATGAGATTCATCCAGGGCCCCCAAAATCAAACCTGTAAACATGGGGCCCCCCGACTTGGAAGCTTGATGGTCATCCCCCGGTGCGAGTGCCACGAAAAATTTTCATTTGTATTCGTTTTACCAACGAATAAAATCCAGGGCCCCCAACCAATTACCCGGGACACCAATTCGCATACTTTTGGTGGGGCCCCAGACTGGCTTTATCTCGGGCTTCCGCTGTTGCGAATTCTACAACAGAAAAGAATAAGATTCGTCCAGGGCCCCAAAATGAAACCTGTAAACATGGGGCTCCCGACTTGGAAGCTTGTCGGTCATCCCCCGGTGCGAGTGCTATGAAAAATTTTCATTTGTATTCGTTTTACCAACAAATAAAATCCAGGGCACCCAAAATGAAACCTGTAAACATGGGCCCCGACTTGGAAGCTTGTCGGCCATCCCACGGAGCGAGTACCATGAAAAATTTTCATTTGTATTCGTTTTACAAAAGAATAAAATCCAGGACCCCCCAACCAATTATCCGGGACACCAATTCGCATACTTTTGGTGGGGCCCCAGACTGGATATATCTTTTGCTTCCGCTATCGAAATTTTTCAACGTTAAAGCAGCAAGAAAACAATGAGATCCATCAAGGGCCCCTGGAAATGAAAACTTTTTACTTATACGTGAAATCTTCCCCGGGTACCCCGACCCTGTGTTGGGAGCACTGCTGTTGTGTGTGTATATTATACATATATATACCTCTCGGCATGGACCTCCCTCCCCCACAAAGGAAGGGCTGACAGGGGCCACAACGATTCTTACCACTTTTTGATTTTTCACACTATAAATTAATCATAGAGGGGCCCCTGAAAAGCTGGTTTGGGGGCTCGAAATCTAAATTCCAGCCTAAAGGCTGTGCTGTAGGATGTAGGAGCCTCTTGGTACATGCACATAACATGGTCCCGATGGGTCAAATGGGTCCCGATATGTGAATATCGACCCAATATCGATATATGATATCATATCGATATATAAATATATGAATATGAATGTACGATATATGAATGTGAATATCGATATATGAATCGAACCCACTTCCGTAACAGAGTTTCCGTCACTCAAAAATTTCACCCACTTCCGTCACTCGGTTGCTTAGCAACAGGCCCTTTTCGAGTTTGTTTGTGATTTTATATTATAGAATAGATATTATATCGTCATTTTGTTGAATTTTCAAATAGATACAATTTTTCAGTCAGTTTGGCATGTAGTTATACATAGACCTACACACCCAGACGAATATTCAATCTTTTTTTTTTCTCCATAAAATAGCCTCCAACGAATTCCGATATTCACTCATAGATTACAGGAAGTGTCCCTCTTTCACGACAGCGCCGAAACCGTTGTGAGAGGCTCTCTTTATGGGTGTAGGTTACGATTCCAGGCGCCCCCCTTTTTTATTTAAATTATCTTTCTAGCCGTGTTCGTAGGATAGCGGATAGCGGAGGGTGTTGACATAAGTAATGTCTCTTTTGCACCCACACCAACATGCCATCTTCTCCCCCACAGCAGAGGCTGTTCCTCCAGATGCCCCTCCGGTGTCTCTCCAGATAAATATAAATAAGCAAGAGAGAGAGAGAGACCCACAATGGTTTAGGCTTGCAGTGTATTTTTTCCTTCTGTGACAATTGTATCTTTCATTTCACCAGAGATAGAAACACGCTAAAAAGTTCTCCGTTCTTTTTGGCAATAATGCATAAAGCACGTTATTGAAAAGGAAGGAATTTTGGATTGCAGATGACCTGATGGAACACATGTTGGAGCAACAATTAATAAGTAATAGAGAATCCGATATAGTTCTACAACTTCAAGTGAGGATTCCATAGAATGGGCATCCGTAAAAAATGACTAAAACTGTAATGATAACAAGTGGCATCGCCGTATACCGTGCGTTTGGATGGGTGAGCGACGGAAATTTCGGCAAGAAAAGTGAGTAAAAGAATTCTAAATTTTTCCTTATCATTTTTATTATTATTATTTAGGGCTATTCCCAAATTCAAACGTAAAAACCGGGTTAATGGGAGTTACTAAGATACTTTTCAATTAAAAAAAATGATTTTTTTTTCAAAAACCGCACTTTCATTTCTGAAAGTATCGACGATGGTTTTTTTTTTCATTAACTAAATGTTATTAACTGACTGCAATTTTTTCTACAAGCATTACGCGTAAAAAATATTTTTTTTCTAGGAGATTGGCGAGAATCAGCCATACTTTACCGAGGCCGCGCATCGATACATAGGTTAAGAGTCTTTCGTTGTCATAGCAACGAGTGATGCGGTTCCCTCGTAGCTTCCTCTTCACTGCAAAGTTAACCTGAAACGAACTATAGGTAGTCTGATTGGCGTTTATGGCAAACAGTGCAGAGGCCTTCTATCTCTAGGAAGTGATGGCCTAACTCGAGCCGAAGCTCGTAAATGCTGTGCACTGTGATATCACATCATCATTGGATAAGTCGCCATCTGGTGGCAGTGTCAGCAATTATGAGCTTCCGCCTGAGTTACATCCGACAGTCCATGAACGGTCCTGTTCAAGCGCACACGAGCTCCTTGGGAAGATTGCGCACCGTTTTCTTTATAGTATACTGGGTCTAGGCAGCACCTCCTAGACATAGAAGGCCTCTGCACTGTTTGCCATAAACGTCATTCAGACTACCTAGCAAGTTTCCCACATTTTGAAATAAAGCATCCTATTTCGTTTCTTCTTATTTTGGCGTAGAATCTTCCTGATTGGCTCACAAATACCGCATCGTGATTGAATGTGGGGCATTGAAATCGCCAATTCTGAGTCCGATCATTTCTTTTCCTCACAACGATGATACTGGCACGAGCAGGGAATATTTGCCCTGAATTTTCTGAGGAAAAATGGACAACTTACTGACGTCACAAGCAGACTGCGGAAGACTACTATCTCTAGGAGGTGCTGGTCTAGGGTACCTAGGGTACCAGAAATTTTTAGGCAAATACGACGATGTCGGTCCGATTCCCACACAAAAGAAGTTGAACTTTGTCTCTTTCCTAAATTCTTCTTCGCGTCAGCCAGCTGTTGAAAAACCGTCAAATGATTTACAGGTTGTGGAAATAGTGAACGTTTTAATATTACGTGAACGGTGAAATAGTCATTCTTCCACTTTTCCGAGGTTTAGTGCGTCCTGGACTGGAGTATGCTATATTTTGGAGACCATATCTACAGAGGGGCATAGACTAGTTGAAGAGGTGTAGAGTAGTGATACGCGTGTCCTTGTTGGCACAAGCGACTTGAGTTATGAAGAGAGACTTCATTTTTTTTAATATGTTTACATTAGTTGGACGCAGGTGTCGGGAAGATATGATCGAAGTGTTCAAAATTTTCAACGTAATAGATAGGATGGACCATGAATTATCAATACGCCGTCAATCGACTGATTTTGTAAGTGGACACCAGTATCGATTATATACTCACTGTGGTGGTCGGCCGAAGTTGGTTTTCTGTGGTTCCCAACTTCGAGGCGCCAATGTGAGCCGATCTCCCCATTGAAAAGTCTCGCCGCAAAAAGAGCAACAGGCCCACAACGGTATATTATTGGACCGTTACACTTCACTCATAGTTAAAGACATCGATGGCAGATGGAAGTGCTTTGCACAACAAGCATTACACAGAAACAAACTTCACGTCAGGTTCACTACACGTACACACACATTCCAACATGTACCAATTTGTTAGAAGTTCCGCAGAGGAATATGGACGAGGTGCATGTGTGGTTCAGTAGTAGTAGTATCGATTGGTAAGGGACAATTCCAGGTTATGGTGTCGCAGGGAGTTTTTCTCTAATAGGGTTGTTAATAAATGGAACAGCTTTCCTCCGGAGGTCGTGAATTCTAGCACAACTGACACCTTTAGAAATACAATAAACATGTTGGCAGAATCGAGAAGCTCTATCCATCTTTAGAAAAAGACAACCATAAGTACATTTCATGAACATTGTATAATAATTCATCGTGTATATATATTGTTTGTAATTGCATTTTTAACTAGGCTGCTGTATTTTGGAAATATATGACATCCATATTTTTATGGGCATCTTTTTCTCAGCCACCTCGTTGGGCATTTTGGCTGTTGTGGCCTTGTATATGTATTTGACTGTATCACAGAAATTAGGCTGAAATAAGAGATTGCACTTGTGTCGTAAAATTTTATTGAAGCACCTGCGCATCATCTTAAAACACGTACCGGCATTCTAACGTGCCACCAATCACGTGTGATGATTCTTTGGTTGTTGATAATGGTTTCGAAGAGCACCATGACGAGGCCTGTATCTTCTTCGTTCTGAGATATCGCATAATAAAGTTCGCTTATTCATGTTAAGGAGAAACTGCATTTCAATTTTTTCTCCGTTCGTTTCTTAGTTAAAAGTCAGTGGCATAAGTCACATTTTCAACTGTTTTTTTTTGTCCCGAATGTCTCGAAATGCAATCTCGAAAAGCTAGAAAAAGCTATCAGTTTATTAAAAGGAACAAATAAACCAAGACTAGCTTGAATACAGTCCGCCACGAGATTGTGAAATGACAGAACTTTTAACACGGGAATCTGTAAGTGCTAATGCGGCCTTTATCTCATCAACCGTCCATCGTAGTGGAGGTATGGTTTCAGTTTAAAAATTGCTCAAAATGTATTCCAAAATTTCCCTGTACCAGTTTCGAGAGTGAAAATACAGTGTGTCAAAAAAAAATAAAAAATAATAAAACTATATTTTTATACGGTTCCTCCTCGCCCTGTTCTCTAACTTCCAATTAGAAAGTTTTTACACTGTCTTCTCAGAGTCCAACAAAAGTGACCCTGTGTTTTTACCTGCAACATCCGGATTTGAAAACAGGAGGAAAGTTGCCAAAGGACAGCATAAATAAAGGAAAAGGGGAAGTTTTTTGCTGTTGTTTTACAAGTTTTCTCCGATTTTGGAATTCAGGTATTTGAGCGAATATTGCGCTTAGAAATATGGAATTTTCACATCTGGCATCGAGAAATACAGGGAAACAACTTTCTGATTGGAATTTAGAGGATAGGGGACTGTATAAAAATTTATATTTTTCTTATTTTCTGTGTGACACTTTATTTTCAGTGTTAAAACTGGTACAGGGTATTTTTTGAAAGCCTTTTGAGTATTTTTTCAAAATTGATATCACGCCACGACGGATGGTTGATGAGATAAAATCTCACGCTTGCCGGGCACCCTGTATATAAGAACAATTCTAGTAAAACCTTCTTTTTCTCAAAACGAGGATTAGTCGACTTACATCACCGACTTTAACCCCCCTTATAGAGAATTGAAAAGCTGTGTATGCGAATATACAAAGTGATTTCATAATTCGCCCTCCCACATTTTACGGGCTACCCGTTGATCCTAGAGCAGGCATCTTCAACCTGTTGCCCGCGAGCACCACGGTGCTCCCGGAAGCCTCCAGAGTGCTCGATGATCGTGTCCAGTTTCGTGCTCGATAGCACTTGATCAACGTTCCTTGTACCAGCTACATTCAAGGATAGAAATCGTTCTGATTTCATGCATTCGCATGTTAGTGCAGTGAGGGTGCTCGTCTTTTGATAGTGGGTACACGGAGTGCTCGCGACTGGAGAAAAAGGCTGTGGACCTCTTATCCTAGAGGCATACTTTCAATTACGAAAAGAAATCGAATAATCGTATCAAAACATCGAAGACTTACAAGATTTTTCGGAAGACTCATCGTATCTGGAGTTGATGATTTAGGAAAAATTCATCTCGGCCTCCACGGGGACTTGAACCCCCTGTCATTGCGAATGTGCCTCGGGCCACTCAAGTGATGTGAAACTGCACCGTGAGTCACTTAAGTGATCTGTTCATTTGCAGCTCAGTCCCTTTTTTAAAAAAGAGATCGCAGCCCACAACAGATCACTCATGGGCGCGGTAGCCCAAGTCGATAAGATACTCGCCTAACGTACCAAAAGATGTTTAGAGGTGTCACGAATTCCATACCACAGGTTCGTCCTTGTCAGAAAACGTTCCTGACGCAATGGTACAACAGAAAGGGCGACATGACCGCAGTTAAACATCGCCACCGCAGGGATTTCCCCATCGAGGGATTCGCGCACCAACCTCTCAATGAGTATAAAAAAACAAGCCCGCCGTTCGGAAACGGCATTAAATTGTAGGTCCCGGTCTAATTATCCCTCGTTCGCAGAAAATGACCGTAGTGCGACAAAAAAATGATCAAACAGATCACACTCCGACGGCCACATTCAGCCCGTGGGCCATGGAACGAGTATATACGATTGTACGTAGACGTCAAAGAGTAAGTTCGAGGAACACGAATGATGAACAGTGCAGTGAATCATAAAAAGCAAGAGCGTTATATATAACAGATTCCATCTCTCTCACATCGAACCATATATAGAATCCGAATATCGGCTGCAATATTCGCCCCCCCCCCCTACCCACTTATACGTATGGAAGCAGCAATGTTTTGCTTATTGATCGTTCTTTGATAGCTCGGGAACCGATGCACTTTTTTTTTCTTCTTCCCCCAATTTACTCTCCCTCAAGAACCGCATACCATAAGATGAAAAGGAAAAGCGATATATGGATTTTTTTGCTGAAATGCATCGAAAAAACAAATGCCTTTCAGAGAGAGAGAGAGAGAGAGAGAAAAATAGCGTATATATACAGTGATGCGAGATGCCTTCCAGCTGCGGAATCTCCTCGAGGAGAGAGAATCAGACTTTTTCCTGGCATTCTTCATTTCTGAAGCATCTGCTGGATCGATACCACGTGATCGAGTATTTATACTTGCACTGCCTTTTTATTTTCGTTTCGTGTTTTATGCATGCGTATAAGAAAATGTGATTTTTTTTGCTCGTGTATGAAAAAGTAAGATGGGGGTGGGTGGAATGAATTTTTTTTTTTTGAGAACATCCTAAATCCAGGGTGCTCAATCAGCACCTCCTAAAGATAGAAGGCCCCCCTCAGAATTTTCTGGGGGAAAAAATTCCCTGCTCGTGCCAGTATCACCTTTTGTGAGGAAAAGAAATGATCTCGGGCTCAGAATTGGCGATTTCTATGCCCCACATCCAATCACTATGCGGTATTTGTGAGCCAATCGGGAAGATTCTACGCCAAAATAAGAAGAAACGAAATAGGATGCTGTGATTCAAAATGTGGGAAACTTGCTAGGAAGTCTGAATGACGTTTGTGGCAAACACTTCACAGGCCTTCTATCTCTAGAAGGTGCTGGCTCAATGCTCAAGCTTTTGGAGAGGGTGGCTGACTTCATTGATCGCGGGCCACTCAATTGACTTGTAATGCGCAGTACGTCACTTTGAATGATCCGTACATGTGCCGCGGGATGCTTAAGTGCTCTGGAAACGTGCCGCGGGCCACTTGGTTCGTGACAAATGTGGACCTTTTATACTGTAACTTTTTATACTGTTACTTTGTGCTCAAAACCCCAATTACAAAGTTGTTACCTTGTCTCCCCAAAAAAATATGCAAAAAAAAATCATGTTTTTGACTGCAATGTACATTTACACGTTTCTGAGTGCTATAAATGCGTTAAGGCCGGGATTTTCTAAACTATAAAAGTCTGATAAAAGAACTTTTACCAAACTGGAAAGAAAATAAGCTAATGCGATACATTTGGTCGGATGTTAACGATACTGTTGTTGGTTAATCTTTTCAGGTTTTGTAAAAGATCTTTTACCATAAGATTTTTAATCCCGGCCTAAAACGCGTTTTAACCGGATTTATCCTGTTTTTTCCCCAACATTTCTCCGTTTTTTTCAATCCAGATATCCCAGTGAATATATCCGCCTAAAACGGGTTTTTTTCTGGCACCCGGTGTATATCAAGAGATATACACCGGGTAAATATCTCTTGAGATATTTGAATTAAAAAAATCGGAGAGAAAGGTTGTTCTTTCTCAACTTATCTCCAACTTTTGAATTCAAACATATCAGTGAATATTCCTCAGCAATTATTATTATTATTATTTTGGCCTCAGGCAAGACCGGGAAGCAGTTTGCTAGTTGGGTGTTTTAGGACAGAGTGATCAAATAAAAATTTATGTATACGACCATAGGCGTACGCAGAATTTTCTCGAGGGGGGGGGGGGTGGTTTCCGATTTTTTTTCCTTCTGGGGGGGAGGGTTAGAACCCCAAACACTTCCCCCCTTTGCGTACGCCAATGTATACGACCCCTCAAATAATTTATGACATTTTCAAAAACCACATTTGTTTGAAAACTTTCTGTAATTGGAAATAAACATCTAATGTCAACTATTGCAGTGATAGTCCTATGGACAAACAATTTGAAACAGCCTCTGTATTACTAGAAATCTTAGATATAGGTTATATAGGCACCTTATATTAACATTTCAGGGTTTGCGTAAATTTATATTGATCAATAGCTTCCTATTGGTATTACCCGGGAATATGGTAAGCCACGCGATTTCTACATAGGTTGTTTGCACACACATACATGGATGTTATCCGCAATTGTTCGCGATTTCCCACATTGTATTGTGGTAATTTCTCCCACCGGTATATAGGAATCCGATACTATGGTATATATTACGGGTTATTTATTCCAAATATGGCGTCGTGTAGAATTTTGGATGTAACGAAAGGTTATCGATTTGAATAGCTCATAACTTGACAAGCAATTTAAATGAACAAGTCGTCTACGTAAGAATGAGGAGTGATAATCCCCCCCCCCCCGGAGCACTTTTATATAATGTCTTGATGGTTCCATAGTGCTCAGAAATACAAAGAGTCAGTGTTATTTCATTTCTGTGAAAAATGGTGTCTCGGTATTTCACGCATAGCTTCGAAAGTGCAAAACGCCTAAACTAATATTATTTGCATCGATGAAAAGATCTATATTTCATCTTTATTTATGCAGGGGGCGTAAGCAAGATCGGAGTTTTTTGGAGGCTGCCTCAAAAGGTTTTGGGGGAAAGGAACAAGGAGTTTCTTAGAGAGATTATTCTGAGTTACCACCCGTCAGAAAAGCACTCAAATTAACCCTTTCACTAACGTTTTTTTTCTGAGAAATTTGTAAAACAGATGCTTTAATAAATGAACTTGAATACAACTATCGATAATATTTTGGAAAAAAAATCACCAGGGGGAGGAGAGATCAGAGAGGGACATGTGTCCCAATGGTGTTTTTTAATGGTACACATACGTCCTAATTGACATTGCAATAATGATTGATTTATATTTTATTAATTTATTTTAATTTATTTTTTATTAATTTATATTTAGTTTATTAATTTATTTTTTTATTCAAATCAATTTTGCGAAAGATGTTAATAAAATAATGAAATTCCCGCGCGACATAATCACATGCCCCTGTGGCAGTGAAAAAGGTTAACGGAAATCTATTAAATTAGCATACACATAAATGATGTTTTCTACGATATTTACTTTGTTTTTTAATATTAAAATATGTGTTATAGTCGTGGTTGGACGGGGGTCCATCACTGTTGAGGAAATCAAATGAGTTTACTTACACTTAACAGTCAAATCATTTTCCGATTTTGAATGTCATTGCGCTGAATGTCTATATTCTATTCCTCCAGATAAATTTCCCACCTGAACATAATCTTCCACCAAACAGTCTCCTCCCTTTATTTTTATATTTGCCACATATAATTGTTTCCATTAGTGGTTTTATACAATCGGTAAATGATGATCATAGGTTTGTGTGAATAGTGTGTGTGTGTGTGAATTCTATAGTATTTGGTTGGAATATGATATCTCCAAAAAATTACTTTTTGATCTAAAATTCTTGCTCATTATAACTATTTATTTATACTACTTATTTGAGAGAACTGATTATAACTTAGAAGTGAGATAAATGCACAAGTACGTGCGTACGGCTAAACGACATCCTGAAGTATGTTAGTTTCATTTGTATTTGGGTCAATATCTTATTTTCGATTTTTAAATGACAAAGAAAATGCTTTTATCTCAAATATGTGATTTTGGAGTTATTATGTTCTGACAAACACCACAGAATTTGGTCTTTCCTTCTCAGTCTTGTGACTCGAATGAAAGTCTGTACATGAATTGATGGATTCTAATTAATAACGGACCAAACACTAACAATCGCCTCCAGCTTATTTGGTTAGCGTTTCAAAAAAGAAGAAGTATGCAGCTTTAAGTAATGAGCACTTAAACACAGAACACTCGAATTCACTGTGCCACCGAGTGCTTCAAAAGATTCCTATTATGAATTATCGTAAAATACGCATTACATCAACCGAGTACATTCCTATATGTTAGGACATGCAAATTAAATCCCAGATACTTTGATAGAGAGTCTTTACAATTCCCACGATTACTTTGAGGATATTTTTAGATTTATCCCGACAAGCCGTGTCCTCCATAACAGCGTAATGACACATTCGAGTATCAGAAATATTCGGACACACACGTACGCTATTCATTCCTACAAAACTCTCTCTACCAGCCATTTAAATTCAATGAATAAATATGCAATATTTCATATATCTTACGCAATTTCTATTCATAAGAGGTAAGTAAATAAATAAGAAGAAACATCTCTATTTCAAAGAGAATCTCAAATCATTTCCTGAACATATTTCCAAGACAACGCAGACAAAAGACAGAGACGAAAAATAACCGAAAAAATCCAGAAATTCTTAAGACATTCGAAGAGAAGAAATTGAGTGAAATCCATCGTTTCTTGGCTAAGTTCCAAACTTCACTTGACATTCGACTTTAAAGTTTTATAGTCTTTCTTACCGAAATTGCCATTATTTCAGATTTATGTTTTTGCATTTCGCTTCAGTTACTCCCGTTTATTTATACTGTTTTTTTTTTCCTGTCTTCTTTCCCCCTTAAATATATATATTCTTTCCTTTGTCTAAGGAAATTCGAGGCAAGGAAACAAAGCGAGCTATTACTCAAATAGACTAAGCTCTTTGAAAATCCTCCTGTTTTCCTGGTTTTTTTTTGGGAAAGGGAATTTTTTTTTCCTTGAAGGGAAAAAAAAAAATCCCTGATGTATTTACAGTAAAAATGAATGTAGTTCTTTACTGATAAAGAGAAGAAAAGCTTAGAGAAATCGGATCACTGTAACCGAAATATTGCTACTGTTGTTTTTTATCACCAAATGGCCATAGTCATTATAAGTGATGGTTAATGATGTTGTTTATGGTGGGGGATTTTTTTTTTAGGGTGAAGATTGCGGGGGATAAGAATCCGTTTTATTTTAGGATTTATTATTAATATTGTATATAGTTAATATTGTTTTATTTGCTCGGAGTAAATATTTTCCTGCAAAATAATGTATTTTTTTTTGTGAAGATTAACAATTTTATATTCGAAATGCATTCTTTAATACATTATAGACGTTATTTATTTATAATTCAGATATTTACTGCGTAAAAAAGCAGCGGAAATACTCAATGATCAGCGAAAGTGCTTGAAATTGTTCAAATTTCATCTTTTTCATATAAAAGTATTTCAATCACTAAGTGTTCAAAAGAAACTAGCTATTTAAAAAAGCATATTAAACCGTTGTATGCGAGGGAAAAAAAAGCAATTTTAGTGAGGGATATATGGAACAAACAACACAGATTTTATCTAGCAAAACTGTTAGTGCATAACTTCACCGACCGATAGTGCTGTAAACACATAAAGAGTCAATGAATTTACCCTTTATAAGGCTCCTGGGATAATAATTTCCCACCATTGAAGTAATTATTGCCTGAAATTCGTTCTTTTCTTGTTGTGATGTCGTATGAAATTGGGAGGATTTGTTTATAGATGAAAGTATTTCATTGATATGAGATACATTTTCTGCCTATAATGAAAGATTTTTCATGAAAGTGGGAACTATATATCACAGTGGTTCGTTCACTAACCAGGTGCGAAACGAAATATCATTGTTCTGTGGAGTTAGCGGTCGAATTTTCCTTATTACAGAAAAGCAGTGACTGTAACTAATTTAATTGTATATCAATGTATAAATTTAGTATCACAAATTTCTCGATGACGTCAAAAACTTTGCTCGAAAAAGATTTTCAAAATAATATTGACAGATTTAATTGTACGTTCTCAATTTTTCTTTTGTTTTTATTGTCAGCAATGTGTCATAATTTATGAATTCTTTTATTGTTTTCAATTTAGTAAATGTGTCAACCTTTTAAATAGCGCTCCTTCTTTCGTTCAAATGTTGTGAAAAGGTGTTATAGGCAGTAATTTGCTTTATCGTTGCATGCATCCATGCCTCGAAAGGCATCTACCTTCAAGTAGTATGAAAATTAAGCTCTATAAAAAGAAAGTCAAACAGAACACAAGTATATATATATAGCGCCTAACCTTTAGAAACCTATACGTCAATGTCGTAGATTCCCTTGTGAAAGTGATAATCCGTCCCTGAAACTGTGAATGTGGTCAGTTGAAAGAAACTGACCATGAGAGAGGGGAATTTTTTTTTTACCTTACACATTCTCTTCACCATGGGAAAGAAATTGCAAAGGAAGTTCCAAACGCACAATCCCGTGTAAAATAAAGAGAATTTGCACGTTGTGTCTATTTGAGGCATGTTGGACGGCCGCACACCCCTCCATGAGTTTGACAGACGGTCCCTGACTGCTAGAAGGTATAGAGAGGATATCTTAGAGCAATACGATTGACTTTTCAGGGACACAGTTCGCCCTAGGTTCCTGTTGATGGACGACAACGCTCGTCCACATCAAGCTCACCTTGTCAACGGTCATCTGGAAATCGGTAATATTTGGCGTATGGATTGACCAGCCAGATCTCCTGACATAAACCTTATAGAACATGCCTGGGAAGGGCAATTGCATCTCGCCATCCCCCTCCGAGAACCATCCCGAAGATGAAAAACTGTATTGCATGTATATACATACATGTATTTTTTTCTGATTTATATATTGAATTTTATTGTGTAAACATGTTTATTTTATTGTTGTTTTGTGTTCGGGGATTTTTTTATTTTTTTTTATTGGCGTCATCTTTTATGAATTTTTCTCTTTGTATATATTCGTGTGTATGAATGTGTACTGATGTTCCCTGCCGTCTCTTTCCAATTTTATTGATTGTTTGAATAGTGCACCTGTGGAGTTAGAGCCTACTGGCCTTGCACAGGTTTGTATATAATAAATAAATAAATAAATAATTGCTGCAGGAGTGGGAGCGATTGTCTAAGGGACTCCTCAACTGCCGCGTGTCCAGTATGTCATCACGCTGTGCGACCTGTCTGACTGTGAGAGGGGATCACACCCAATCAATATTAGACTCATTTTCGGTTTGATCTCGGAACGTGGATTTTGGACATTCCTGCAATTACAAGGTTTACTGATAATCATGCATCCGTAGAATGACTTTTATATGGTACATACACCTCTTTCTCTTTTATAACAGTGTATTTGTACCAAATTTCATTACAATGTATTTGTACCAAATTTCATTACAATCTATTTGTACCAAATTTCATTGCAATCTATTTGTACCAAATTTCATTGCAATCTATTTGTACCAAATTTCTTTACAATCTGTCCATTATTTTTTTTTCAGAAATTCGGCATAATATGCTAATTCGTTTAATTTTGCACGCGAGTGTACAGGGATCATAGCGGTTATCACGGCCCGATTAGGACACTGTAGACTGGATACGGAAATTTTAATCGATAAGGGAGCATTGTGACCTCCTACATAGTCTTGCTCATTGATAACGATAACTTATAGAGAAAAATGTAACTGGTGCAACTTTAGATTCAAAAATATGCAAAATTAAAAAACATTACACGAAAAAGAAATTGATTACAAAACCGAAGTCCCGATAGCTATAAACGAATTTTTCTCCAATGTTATGATGTTGGTCCGTTCCGTACTTTGCGAAAGTTATCGCAGTATACACGAATGATAACAATATCCGTTATTTTAATGAGCGGCTTTTCCTACAGCAGTGTGTGTGTTATAGTCCCCTTTGGACCATTTTTTCTTCTCGTGGTCCCCTGTCATATCCGAGAACCTCTCTCCCCCACCAGTATCAACGAGGCACTTTCAATTGCTTTTGTTTTAGTAAATTTATACTGAAAGAAAATTTTCTAAATACCGTCGGCATCCAGGCCCCTTGACTAGAGTTTGGCGAGTTCTTCGGGGAAGGGGCTCTATGCAGGCCTGTCTCAGTCGTATGAGTTCCTGGGCAAATTGATGTTCTGGGAGCCTCATACTTAGCTTACATATTTACTACTTATTCTCGAAAACTATTAGTAATAAATCTCATATGGACGTGAGACTTCCCCGGATCTTTCCGGGCTAAAATGCCCATGCGTTAAGATAACCTTTTATGGGTTTTACGGGCAGTTTATCTAGCTTTTGAAATTAGTTACACATTTTTCCACCACATTTAAATTAAAAGCTTTATATCTTCACATATGATTTTTTTTCCCATCTCTCTTTGGCGCTCTTAACTACCTGGTATGAATCCCCTTCCAGTTTATTTTCTCCCGTGGCCCCCTTGAAACATTTCAGTATTACAAGGGGGTCATATGGCCTCCCGGTTGAGTATAGATTAAAAAAGGAAAAAAAAAAAGTCTGTAGAGAACAAGAATTAACCTTTAATATGAGTCTAACCTTCACGATTCTTGCTCATTTACGTTGAATCATTTAGTTGAGAGTTTATTTGACCTCGCAGAAGAGATCGATTCGCCTTCTGGGTCAAATATTGAAGTAGAGTCATTTATCTAGATAATATGGGGCTTGCGTGCTACAATTGAGACGTCAGAAGTTGTTGACGGGCTCAAATGATCTTGGATATAAGAGTGTTGCGTGTCCTGCCCATAGATGGATTATATCGATGGTGGGGGAAGCTTCTCTCACAGCTCTATGAAAGAGTGTGACGTCTATCAAATCACACGCACAGGAGAAGCGAAAAAAAAATCTGTGTGCGTGTGACGTTTGACTTCAAATGTGATCATTTGTTCAACCAGAATTTCTGAAAAATACGCGGTACAAAAATATTCGAAAATATATTTTCTCCAGCAACTTTTATACTGGGTGCCATGTATGTGCTAATGCGGCCTTTACCTCATCAACCGTCCGTCGTAGAGGTATATTTCGATAATTTAATAATTTACCAAAATGATCAAAATCGTTCAAAAATTACCTTGTACTAGTTTTGAGAGTGAAAATACAGTGTGTAACAAAATTTAAAAGAAATCTAAATTTTCATATGGTCCTCCTGTCCTCTAACTTTCACATAGAAAGTTGTTCACCTGTCTTTTCTAGACAAAATTCCATGTGACAAAATATATTCCATGTTTCTAAGTGTAAATAATTCGCCAATATATTTGAATTCGGAAATCAGAGAAAAGTTATTAATCATTTTATTAAGTTCCAAAACTTATTTATAAGACTAAAATTTAGGGTGGTTATTTTAATGAATAGTGTCGAGTCGCATGTACAGGGTGATCCGCGAATAAGCCCTTATTTCAAAATTAAATATCTCTACAACAAAGATCAATAGAATTATGCGGTAAACGGTACGTTTATTAGCAAAACTGTGAGAACGTTGTACAGAAATTTCGAAAATTTAGTTTTTTTTTAATTTTTTAAAATTAAAAAAAAAAAAAAACTGGAGATTTTGGGGTTCCGAAAATCCTCATTTGTCTGAAGAGAAACCACTGCATTCGCCTAAAGTAACTGCATGGGCTGCGGTATGCGCCAGAGGCATTATCGGCCCCTTCTTCGTGCGAGAAACGATTACTACTGAACGTTACATTACAATTTTGGAACAATTTGTCAGCACACATGGCGCATACCGCAGCCCATGCAGTAACTTTAGGTGAATGCAGTGGTTTCTCTTCACACAAATGAGGATTTTCGGAACCCCAAAATCTCCAGTTTTGTTTCATTTTTTTAAATTTTAAAAGAGTAAAAGAAAAACTACATTTTCGAAATTTCTGTACAGCATTCTTACAGTTTTTCTAATAAACGTACCGTTTACCGCATAATTCTATTGATCTTTGTTGTAGAGATATTTAATTTTGAAATAAGGGCTTATTCGCTGATCACCATATATCTGATAAACCAAAGTTTTTAGGGCAATTATTAGGACAGAAATCGAAACCGATCGCAATCATCTAAGAAACTACAATTTTGGAGAGGTGTATGAGAAAATAAAACTGATCGCTATTATTTAGCGCAAGTATCTGAGAAATTAAAATTGGGAGAATTTACCTAGGAAAGTTGGGAATTCAATCATAAGAATTAAAATTGAAGTACTCATATGAGGAATTAGAGCCGATAGCGATAAATCTGAGAAAAAATATCTGAGAAATTAATCAGAAAATTACATTGTAAAAATTAAAATAGGAAGCCTTCGTAAAAACACTTTGAGACAAAGGTATTGTCTCAGAAATGAAAGTAAGAAATTATTTGAGAAAAAACAAATTAGAAATTAAATTTAAAGTAAAAAAAATAAAAAATATATAGCGAAAAATTGAAAAAAAAATTAACAAAGGAATTATCACAGAGATAAAACCAGAGACGTATAAAAATGCGAGGGAAATTTAAAACTGAAAGAAGTTAGAAGTAAAAATAAACATTTATACAAGTATATGTTACGGTAAAAAAAATGCGATAAATGCGTAATGCATTTTGGTAAAATTGATAATTTTCCTTGAATCAATCACTTTTACCGGAGATAATGCATAGTACCCAAGTGCCGTTAATAAATTTAATAAATTCCCCTTAATTTATCACTTTTACCGGCGATTATGTGTTCCCAAGCGTCTTAGGTAAATTTGATATGTTTACCTAAATTAATCACTTTTACCGACGATTACGCATAATACCCAAACGTCGCGTTGTTGGTAAACATGATAAATCGTACTATATGCTACACATGATATTACATGCATGTATTGTATCTTTATATCAGGGGTAGGATCGCAAAATTTGTTATCAGTATATCGTGGTCTGACTACATTCATCGAACATACTACACTCATTTGTATTTTTTTTTCATACTTATCAAATTTGCCAATTACACTAGGGTAAGAAACCTCAAGTATAACGGCGATGAATTTCAAGAATTTGTCAAATTTACCACTGGGGGGGGGGGGGGAGTAATTACTATTCATAATCTCCGGAAAAAAGTGATAATTTTATTGCAGTGTCTATCAAATTTACCAAAGATGCTTGGGTATTGTGCATATTCGCCGGTAAAAGTAATGAATTTATCAAACTTCCCAAGACGATTGGTAAATTACACATAGTTATTGCCAGTTGTTAAGTATAATAACACGTTTAATATATACGTTTTACCGTAACGTATAAATTAAACGCGTATATTACCGTAACCTATTCAAAGAAAGAAGTTACCTCAGTGATAAAACTAAAATTACCAATAAAATGAAAATCATAAATCAACGGAGAAATAAGAAAAATAGAAATTATCCGAAAAATTTATAAATTGAAAAAAAAAATCGGGGAGAAATAAAGCTAGAAAGTTATCCCGACAGACACCGGTAATGCATTCAGTGAATTACCTTTTTCATACGCAATCGCCACAGACCATAATACATTATCTACTTCATTTCCCTGAATTTTCAAAAAAAATTGAATGAATAAATAAATCGAATGGAAAATCTATTACGAGTCACAAGCATTCCATCTGAGAAGAGAGTGTTTTTCTCAAAAATAAATGAACTGGAAATATACTAGTGCCCATACACACATACACTATTTGAAAATTTATTAAAATAATATTTAGAAACCTATCGTTATAAGAACGTTTCTTTTCTACAAGACACTAAAAATACACTATAAGTTTTAAATTCAGTGAATTTAATATTTTTAAGCAAGCAAATTCATTAATTTTTCTATTCGAGTAGTTTAAAGTAATAAGAGAAAAAAATAAATCATCTTATATAAATTAAAAATAAAAAATTGTGGTAAAAATTAATATCAAGCACATGCCTTAAACTTAAAAGAAAGACATGATCGTGAATTACGAGGCAATTATATGAGAGAAAAAAATTAGGGCAGTAATCGGAGAAATGTAGGACAATTATCTGAGAAATTACAATTTAGGGAAATTATCTGAGAAACTAAAATTAAGGGTAATTATCTGAGAAACTAAAATTTAGGGCAATTATCTGAGAAACTAAAATTTAGGGTAATTATCTGAGAAACTAAAATTTAGGGCAATTATCTGATAAACTAAAATTTAGGGCAGTAATCAGAGAAATGTAGGGCATATATCTGAGAAATTACAATTTAGGGAAATTATCTGAGAAACTAAAATTTAGGGTAATTATCTGAGAAACTAAAATTTAGGGCAATTATCTGAGAAACTAAAATTTAGGGTAATTATCTGAGAAACTAAAATTTAGGGCAATTATCTGATAAACTAAAATTTAGGGCAGTAATCAGAGAAATTTAGGGCAATTATCTGAAAAATACTATTTAGGGAAATTATCTCAGAAAATAAAATTTAGGGCAATTATCTGAGAAAGTAAAATTTAGGACAATCATCTGAAAAACTAAAGTTTAGGGCAATTATCTGAGAAACTAAAATTTAGGACAATTATCTGAGAAACTAAAATTTAGGGTAATTATCTGAGAAACTAAAATTTAGGGCAGTAATCAGAGAAATTTAGGGCAATTATCTGAAAAATACTATTTAGGGAAATTATCTCAGAAAATAAAATTTAGGGCAATTATCTGAGAAAGTGAAATTTAGGACAATCATCTGAAAAACTAAAGTTTAGGGCAATTATCTGAGAAACTAAAATTTAGGACAATTATCTGAGAAACTAAAATTTAGGGTAATTATCTGAGAAACTAAAATTTAGGGCAGTAATCAGAGAAATTTAGGGCAATTATCTGAAAAATACTATTTAGGGAAATTATCTCAGAAAATAAAATTTAGGGCAATTATCTGAGAAAGTGAAATTTAGGACAATCATCTGAAAAACTAAAGTTTAGGGCAATTATCTGAGAAACTAAAATTTAGGACAATTATCTGACAAACTAAAATTTCGGGTAATTATCTGAGAAGTCGAAACGAATCGCATTTATCAGAGAAACCGAAATTCTTATGGCAATTACCAGATAATTCGAAACTGATTGCAATCATCTGAGAATTTACAATTTTTGGGAGGTGTCTGAGAAATTAAAACTGATCTCTATTAACTGAGAAAACAAAATTTAACGCATTTATCTGAGAAATTAAAATCGATAGCAATAAATCTGAGAAAAAAAATTGAGGAAAGCTATGCGAGAAATTAAAAATCAGAAATCACATTGTAAAAATTAAAATACGAAATATTCGTAAAAATTAAAGATATCGCCTCAGAAATCAAAGTAGGAAAATATTTGAGAAAAATAAATCAGAAATTAAATTCAAAGTAAAAAATGAAAAAAGTGTAATAGAAAATTAAAAAAAAATTATCACAGAGATGCAACTAGAAACTACCTGAGAAGTATAAAACTAAAGTCAATTATGTGAGAAATATAAAACTAAAAGAAATTATCTTAATGATAAAACCAAAATTACCAATAAAATAAAAATCAGAAATCATCGGGGAAATGAAAAATAATAGAAACTATCAGAAAAATTTATAAATTGAAAAACAAATCGGGGAGAAATAAAAGCTAAAAATTTATCCCGACAAACACCTATACTGCATTCAGTCAATTGCATTTTTCATACGCACACAGTCGCCACATAATACGGTATCTACTTCATTACACTCAATTTTTAAAAAAAATGAACGAATAAGTAAATCGAATGAAAAATCTATTACGAGTTGAAAGCATTCGATCTGAGAAGAGAGTTTTTTTCCTGAAAAATAAATGAATTGAAAATATACGAGCGCACACACACTATTTGAAAATTTATTTAAATAATATTTGGAAACCTATCGTATAATAACGTATCTCTTCTATACGAGACACTAAAAAATACCAGTTTTTATTCATTAATTTTTCTATTCGTAACTAATATCACTTCAAGGATTTTCGTTGCTTTTTTTATTTAAGAAAAATATTTATCTATAAAAACGTGAAAATTGATTCGAAAGTTTTCTTCGATATAATATAAAATTTTTCTGTCGGTGTTTATTTTCCATTCCGAACTCCAAAAAATGAGTATTTCCGTGTTTTTATTACTTATCGGTCAATAAAACTTAATAACGTTTTCCCGTTTCTTCTATAAACAAACGTAATATTTACTGAGGATTCCATTAACGTATTTATCTAATAACAATAAAATACACGATTGTTTTGAATGTTTTTATGTTTGTAGAAACGAATCTTCTCACGAAAACGGAATTTTTATAGAAGTATTTATTGAATTATTTCACATCGCGAAGGAAAATATTATTACCTTTTCATAATATGTTATGTACTTTATGCATATTTTTATTTATGTAAAATAACATTTGATTTCATATTTGAAAAAAATAAATTAGAATATTAATATGATTATAAGTTTTTCTCTTCAGCAGAAATATAGGGTAGGCAAAAAGTCAATAAAAAATTTAAAAATGCATAAAATCGGAATAATAACCGAAATAAAAAACGGTCTGCAGGGTTAGTATCGCTAAGTCACGGGATTTTTTTGACAGGAAAAAAATAACTCAGAAAACAACCGATAGGTAGCGCGAACGTACACAAGTCAAAGAAAAGTGTATCGATTCGGTCCATCCAATCTGTTGGAACTGAAAGATGCGATCCGTCGAGAGGCAGGCTCGTCATTCGGGGAGTCTTTGAAAATACACCAAAAATGGTGTAAGTGTATATATATACATACAAATATACATTATTATTCCCTGTAGTAGTATTCATGTGGAACGCACATTGACGTAATAAACGATTTGGAGGCATTCTGTTCGTTATTTGCGTGTCTTATCTTTGACTTGTGTGTGTCAGCGCCACCTATCAGTTGTTTTCTGAGTTTTTTGTTTTGTTTTTCTGTCAAAAAAATTACCGTGACCTAGTGATTCTAACACTGCAAACTGTTTTTTTATTTCGATTATTTTTCTGGATTTTATGAATTTTTAAAGTTTTTACGGACTTTTTGCCCACACTGTATATGTATATTAAATACAATTAAATGAGAGGGAGTAATAACCATTCAAATGCGATACAATTCCGCACAGACAATTCAGCTGAAGGGGGAAAAAAGATTAATAATATAATAATAAGGTAATAATATTATATTATTAGATTTAAAATGATTTATAAATCTCATTTATGACCTTTAAGAATATCCTTGACCGAAGATGCACTACTCCAATTTGTGTTAGTTTCTACTTTTCCTGTGCAGAGGCGTTTTGAGTTTCCAAACATTGGGATGACGGACTTGGAACAGTTGCTGCTGAATGAACTGTGCCCGCCCTCAATATTATTATTGGTTTTTGCCAAGCCGTCAATAGTGGCGTCGAACTGATTCCATAGTTCTATGGGAAATTTTGAAAATCTCTCCTACGATTTCCTCATGTTGCCCTTCCAATCCAGGTGTGTTCGGAATAATTTACAATGTGTATGTTTTTTTCCGAAGTTTAGTTTTTTTCATTGTTGTTTATTGTTTTAATGTTTTACGTAAATACAAGATGAAATAAAAAATCAGCCAAGGGGTCTAGAGACCCATACTGGATGATACATTGCAAATTCAACGAATAATAAGGAACACAGTTGCATATTAGTAAACAGCATCATGAAACTGAAACGGAAAAACGAAATATTAGAAAAACACACACACAGTTTTACGAAAATAGGGAGGGGGTTTCAAAAAAAAAAATCAAATGTCAAAACAAAACTTCCACATAATTTTTAGTATTTTTGGCAACAGCAAGGTGTGCAATTATATAAAATACACATTGTGCATGATTTTTCAGATAAGTATATGCAAATAAAAATCAATGTAATGTTGCAAAGCGCAAGATCAAATAGATTCATAATTCAACGGATTGAGGAGCATAAGGCAAATCAAATGAAACTCTCGATGTCACTTATTGAAAAAAGATATTACTTCATTTGTCTTTTGAAAGGTAATAAGTTAGTAATGTTAAGGATATCAGGTGGTAAAGAGTTGCAAAATTTTGGGATGAGGTAAGTAAAATGCTTCTTGAGGAGAGTTTTGTGAATGAGTGGTAGAGAGAATATATTGTTCAATCTATTTGAGAAACGGGAACTGTTCAATAGTAAAGAAAATTGTCGTTTAAAAATAATTATAGTAGATTTGTAGAAAAGCTGACGTAGGGGTTATCATGCAAATATTCTTCGTTGTCTCTGTAGTACTCGCTAACTAACAAATTATGAGGTAAAATTTTACCTCCCTTTTCACTATATAAAAACTCCAACGTCGTCGTCACAGAACAAAAAATATCGAACGTATGGCACGGAATCCTTTTCCCATGCAGCTAAATTGTCTCGCGCAGAATTGTCGGCACTGAATTGTCGCAGATTCATATTTATCACTATATTAAATTTTATCACAAAAATGAGAAACTTTGCCTGGTTTTAATTTATACATACAAAAATTGCCACGTTTTTAAGACAAATAAATTCAATTGGTCGAATGGTCGACGCGTTTCGGCTCTTCAATGGAGAGCCGTCATCAGGACCTCGTGGTCAGAATTCACACGAATGAGTCGTGGAGGGGTGATGTTTACGCCTTTGTATTTGCTGTATACCGTTGTTCTTCCATTCGATTCTTCAAGTTTCATGATCTCTTCTATCTTCAAGAAATTTGACTTCCATACAATATTCCAGCCAACAAATATACTCACCTTTTCTCATCTGAAAGATCCTATCTCACCCTCCAAAGAATCTGGTATCTACTTCATCCCATGCAAGAATTGTGAAAAGGGATATATTGGCCAAACTAGGAGAAATCTAAATGTTCGAGTTCTCGAACACCGAAAGCATGTTGAGAAGGGACGGACGGATAATTCGGTTATTGCCCAACACTGTCGGCAACGTTCACATTATTTTGATTTTGATAAAGCGTTTGTTTTTAAAAAAGCAACACACAATTCTGAATTTAATTTTCTCGAGGGATACTTCATCAGAACATGCCAGAATTTCCTCGTTAATGATGGAAGAAACACGCCACCGATTTCGTCAGCTTGGACAGACTTTATTAACCTCAGTCGTGACAAAACTTTCAACACTCTGCAGCAGATGGCTCCCCAATTCGCATCCAAAGACCACTCGGACGCAGCAAATACAAAGGCGAACTCTTCGGACGACCAGACGCGCGTAAACATCACCCCTCCACGACTCATTCGTGTGAATTCTGACCACGAGGTCCTGATGACGGCTCTCCATTGAAGAGCCGAAACGCGTCGACCATTCGACCAATTGAATTTATTTGTCTTAAAAACGTGGCAATTTTTGTATAAATATTGAATTTTGTTCAATATAGGATGTCAATAAAATTGATTTCTACTAAATGAAGAAATGAAAAAGTATGGGTCCTGTTTAATTAAAAGAAAATGTTTGAACGCTTTCAGAAAATTCTTCATGTATTCCGATCTAATAAGTAAAGTATTCAGTAAACAAGAAAAGAAATATACTAATTGTGAAATCAAAAGATGACTATTTTCATCTATTTGTGCTCGCGCGTGCGTGCAATAATCAGTATATTTTTTCTACAAATCCAGGAGCTTTTGAAACTAAAAACAAATTTCGCCTATAAATCCAGCAGGACTCGACGTGATGGAAATTCAGGCATTCGCCACCTTCACTTATGAGAGACTGATGGTAGCACGAGCAAGAATAAAAAGCAAGCACAACTCTGACAACATAAATACGTTAGGACCATGCATATACATACACTCCTACCGCACGTTTCGACATGCACCGTCCTCCCGAATGTGTATTAGGTGCACATACGGTCAAGTATTGTTGACATGATCAATACATGATCAAACTATGATTCCAAAACAAGGCACGTCTCATGAATGTGAAGACATTTTTATTACTTTTTCTTTGGTTTTCGTTTCCAGTAATTGTGTCTTAAAGCGTGTTTAGACGGAGAAATTAACACAAGGATAAAAATGGCGAGCATTATTTGTTAATAGTGAGCAACTTACGCCTTTCAAAGGGGTACTTGATCGTGAAAGCTTCAACAGCACAAATAGATGTAACCCAGACAACTCCGGTATTTCTCAGGGTAAGTACCTATTGTATATACCGTTTTCGCTGAGCATTACTACACTATTATATCTACGAATAACACATCAGTCAAAATCTTCAGATTTTTTGCGAGCCAATCTCTCCGTTAAAAATGTCTCGCCACACAGAGCAACGTTACAAATATGTTATCATTACACTTTACTCATAGTTTGAAAAGTGGTAGCACTGAAAATTCACATATAGCACTAGATACGCACACAAACTCTTAGTTACACAAGCACACCCTCCCCGCACAACTCATTTAAGTAGTACATTAGTACTTATCAAATTTACCAACGACGTTGTGGCACTGCGCATAATCACCAGTAACAGCGATTAGTTCAGGGGAAACTTACCAAATTCACCAACGACGCTCAAATACTATGCATAATCCCCGGTGAAAGTGATCAGTTCAGGGAAATTTACCAAATTCACCAACTTAGATACTAGGAATAATCGTCAGTAAAAGTAAATTTAAGTGAAATTTATCAAACTTACTGAAATGCTCGGTGATTATGCATAATACCCGGATTTATCACATTTATCGTAACATATGAAACAAAACGGTTTTTATGATCCAGGAATTACAAAATGAAACGTTTCCTTGAAAAAAATGTATCTGAATATATCATGACAATATTGTAAAAATCACGGGCAAAGTTGAATTGATATCAATGTTCTTTGAGTTCTCACTCGTAACTACAATCCATTGTTCTTTTTGAGAAAATTCTTCTTCATTTATTTACAGATTCTGATAAATTGATGGTAAATGTAGTTTTTGTTTCCCCTAGAATTTATGGTAAACGTACGGCGTACATACCGAAATAACTGTGAAATATATGACATTTTATTTTCGGTTCAGGTACCGAATGGTGCAGTCAATCCAGTTATCAGTTACTCGAGAGACCTCAAACTCACACAAATCATTCATTTTCTCCCAAACAAAACACGCGCGGAATGTTTCCATTGATTCATTTACTTGAAGCTTCAGAAAATAAATTCGTTATTTATTTACTCTCAAATGCGACTCTTATGTATTTTCTATTATTTATAGCATCCGTAAGACAAAATGTATTCGGTCTGGTTTCGGGAAATTCGTTTTATTGTGTAATTTCTATTTGAATAACACGGGACGTGGAGAAACATATAATGGTTTATGTCAGGGGTGGCACAACTTTTTCAGCCCGCTGGGCTAGATCTGAGGTAGTTCTTTCTACTTCTTGCAATCGAGAAGCTTGTATATATACTATCTATACGTATATATACAATTGATTTTCTGTGTGTGCGTGTGTGTTCTCTATACAAATCTACAATTTTAGATCGATCATCTCCAAATTTTGCATATACACCAAATGGGACCCGACTTGAACGATAGGTTACATTAAAATTTCGTCAGAGCAGGGCAAGTGCCCCAAATATTCAAAAACTGTTGGGCAACAATGGTTTTTGCGCCTCAACAATCACTTTCCGAACGTTTACTTTGGCTAAGCCGGGTTTTCCTAGGAGCAGGTTGCCTGCACCGTGTGCAGCGTAAAAACGCTGATTAGTTTAAAAAAAACGTAAATTTCAGGTTTTTAAACAATCAGCGATTTCACGCTGCACGCACCGTGGAAAAGCTTTTCGAATACATAGCTAAAAAGCAAAAAAGTATTCATTTCTATGTTTCTTTAAATCTAGATTTGTTTATTTCATGAGTTGCCCAGGAAGTCGCCATATTAGTTGACTAAGACACGGTTTGCATGTCCCTTTAAGAAAGAAGGAGATATCACGTGTTCCTAACAGCCTCATTGAAGAAAACCCGGGCAGCAACGCCGGGTATTATAGCTAGTTTTATTATATAAAAGGAACGAAGCGTAGAAATTGAAAGCGTGGACCACGTAGAAATGCGTGCGATATTAATTCCACCTATGAGCTTGCTGTAGGTACGTTCACACTGTGCTGACGCGACGTGGGAATGTGTCGGATGATGAAATCCGACGTAACACGACTTATTACGTGTCACAAAAAAAAACATCAAATCCTTCAGATTTTCGTCAGTCGTGTGATGGCATGTGAAGATGCCATATTTGTTTTTAGTCTTTGAAATTGCAAAATTTAGTCTTTGAAATTGCAAAATTAAACAAGTGTATTTGTGAATATGAAATAAATGAGCGTATACGTTACGGTAAATTTGATATATGCGGTTGCTATACATAATAACTGATTATTATGTACTAACTAATCATCTTGGTGAGTTTAATAAATTGCCCTAAATTTATTTTACCGGTGATTATGCGTAGTACCCAAGCATCATTGGTAAATTTAATAACTAATAAAAAATTGTAGCTTTTCCTGGCGATTATGCATAATAACCATGCGTCGCGTCGTTGGTAAACATGATAAAACGTATTCTATATGATATGCGTAATAATTCATACATGTATTGCATCATTATATCGGAGTACGATAGTAAAATTTATTATCATTATATCGGGGCACGATAAAATTTGTTGAATTTTGATTGACAGGTCAGTGCTTTCAGCCAATGGGTGTCAAAAACGAGGTGCTATGTATACTCTATCACCCACCATTTTATGACACGAGTACCCCCCAGAGTCAATAAAATTAATTTAAATATCATTATATTTCTCTCACGAAAAATTCGAGTCACGCAGCCATAGGCGGACATAGACTTGAAAGTCAGGGTCTGGGGGGCACGATTATGTCAATTCATATATACACAAATATATTAGATCAGTCGACTCCAACTTTGACGCTGGGGGGGGGGGGGCACATCTCTGCCCATACAGGCACCAGCATTTTTAAAACACTTCCGATGCTCTGCTTTTCGGGTATATGTATTATAGCCGGCTGTTTCGAAGGGTATTGCTGGTCCTATTCCAATCATAGTGAAAAATGATTTAAAAAAAACTCAGAATGTATTCAGGAATCATTTATAAACTTAAATACATAGTTGATAATAACTTCTTGAAAGATAACGTCTATGCGTGGGTTGATTCAAATATAAATTATACACGGAATATGTGTCTGGGGAGGAGCATATTATGAAAACATTCGCAATCTAGACAATCTTTACGATAAATTAAGAGAATTAATAAATGTTCCAATAGAAAACAAAAACATACAGTGCCACATATTGACACTGAGACAGAACTACATGTACAAAATGTATAAATGTATCATCAGAAACGAAGAGTGGTTAGTAAAAAATGAAAATTGAACCTGGAATATATATAAAAATATCTATCAAGTGCCTAAAAGTAACAAAACATCATTTCAAAAAAGTTTTTGTTACACCGCACCGAAAATAACGAACTTCATCTACTCTAGTAATTACACAAATAGTAATAAAAATACAGATTACAATGTCTTTATTGTGATCAAAAACACAGATATTAATGCAGTACTTTGAAATAAATTATTGCACCAATGCATATTAGTTGTATACTAAAATACATCTACTGAAGAAAAGAGCTGTCGCTGAGAGGGAGAAAATCTTGTAATAAAAATCATATAGGCCTGTTGGAAGGACTTCATAGTCCCTTGGGGCTACATAGGGTATGTGTGTGTGTTTTGTGTCGATTGTATATTGTATTACATATTTGTATATTGTATTACATATTTGTATATTGTATTATATATTTGTATATTGTATTATATATTTGTATATTGTATTATATATTTGTATATTGTATTATATATTTGTATATTGTATTATATATTTGTATATTGTATTATATATTTGTATATTGTATTATATATTTGTATATTTTAATATATATTTGTATATTGTATTATAATCAGCTGCCAAATTAAAGGTTCCATCCCCACCAGTTCGTTCCTTTTCAGTTCGTTATTTTCCAAGCTCCGAGTAGAGGAAATAATTTCCGTAATTCGTCCTTAAACCTATTTTTGAGTAGTTTTGAGTACAAAAGTGAGTTATAAAAAAAAGTTTCAACTTTGTTCAATGGTGAAATGCTTTGAAACGGGTTGAAGATGTCTGCTGTATGATATCCATACATATAAATATACATACCCTCTCGCGTATGACACAAATCTATCTATAGACACACAGAAGACACTGGAGCTTTTTTTTTTCCCCATGCAATGGCTCAGTTCCGATCCAGTAACATAAACATATGACGCTGTTTGCTATCCCGGAAATTGCCCATATTTATGTGAATATTATTCAAATATATTCTACTGAAAGCGAACGCATCCTGGAATATGGAATCGCCGCGAGCTTCTTTCTCGAATGCATTTCACGTACGTATTCCGCTGCCGGAGGACTCAGATAAACATTCGCCGGTGTAATGTTGTAATGCATTTTTTTTTTTTGCTATTTTATTTTATTTTTTCAAAGTTGGATTCAAATGCCTATGCGTGAGTGTATAAGATACCCCCCTGCAATAAATATGTAAACCGAAATTTATATATTTTTGTTCTTACTTCTCACGGAATTTGTTTTTGTTCCTCCCTTCACATGTGCGTTATGTTACCATTTTCATGCCGAGGAACGGTTACTGAAGCCTGAAAAAGGGGAGCTGAAAAAGCTTTTCCCCTGTATATTTTGTTACGAATGAAACTGAAACCAGTAATAGGAATGCAATACATTAAGCTAGTCGCCTTCAACGCGTGGAACGCGGGCGGCCACATTTGGGGCTCGGAGCTTTTTCCAGTGGCCCGCCGATCCTTTTCAGGAAATGGTTAAAAACATTGAAAAACGATTGATTCTACAACTAATGAAGGAAATAATTTTGGAATTGTTGAAAGAAATTACTCTTCGTAACTACACAATGAAAAATAATTCTAGAGTAAATGAAAGAAAGAATTCTAGAGAAATTAAAAATAATTCTAGAATAAATAGACAAATAATTCTGAAATGAACGAAAAACCATTTTAGGTTAAATGAAAAATAATTCTAGATTAAATTGAAAAAATAATTCAAAATTAAATTGAAGAAATAATTCAAGATTAAATTGAAGAAATAATTCTAGATTAAATTGAAGAAATAATTCAAGATTAAATTGAAGAAATAATTCAAGATTAAATTGAAGAAATAATTCAAAATTAAATTGAAGAAATAATTCAAGATTAAATTGAAGAAATAATTCTAGATTAAATTGAAGAAATAATTCAAAATTAAATTGAAGAAATAATTCAAAATTAAATTGAAGAAATAATTCAAGATTTAATTGAAGAAATAATTCCAGAATAAATGAAAAATAATTCCAGAATATAAATGAAAGAAATAATTCCAGAATATAAATGAAAGAAATAATTCCAGATTGAATTGAAGAAATAATTCCAGAATATAAATGAAAGAAATAATTCCAGATTGAATTGAAGAAATAATTCCAGAATAAAAGGAAGAAATAATTCCAGAATAAAAGGAAGAAATAATTCCAGAATAAAAGGAAGAAATAATTCCAGAATAAAAGGAAGAAATAATTCCAGAATAAAAGGAAGAAATAATTCCAGAATAAATGAAAAAATAATTCCACAATAAATGTAAGAAATCATTCCGGAACAAATTTTTGAAAACTTAACTGAATTAATGAAGGAAATAATTTTAGAATTTTTGAAACAAATAATTTCAGAATTAGTGAAAAAAAAACACATTTATGAATAAAAACGAGGCAAATAATTTCGTAATTTCTGATAGAAATTATTTTTCCACAACCAATAAAAGAATAACTGCATAATTTATGGAAAGAAATTATTCCAGGATATACTGAGAACGAAAAGAAATTTTCTTCTAACGTTTTTCTTTTGCATTCGCTGCAGAAAAGCCATTGCAAAAAAAAGAAGCTCTGCACGTACATGAATCACAGCAACAATTGCTGCCCGATTAGAATATGAAAAAGTATGGAAATTTTCGTCAATAAGGGAGCCTTCTGACCTCCTACATAGCCATACAGATTCATAAGGATAACTTTTAGGATAAAATGAGTTTGATTCAACCTTAACTTCAAAACACACAAAAAACCCTCCCTACGAGAAAAAAAATTGATAACATAAACCAAAATCTGATAACTATAAAAGCATTTTTTTTTACCATGTTATTATACTGGTCCATTCTGTGATTCCGTTCTTCGCAAAAATAGTAATAATATCCGAAAAATCATATTATCGGTGAGTATAACAAGTGCGCCACATTTTCCTTGGTTCCAGACTGTACTGCTGAGCGGCTTGGTTGGCGCTATTGTTTTGTTGTCGCACAACTACCTTTTCTTCTGATGATGCCAACCAATAGCACTGGAGAAATGTTGAGATTCTGTTCAGAAGTTGATGGCCGTTCATTCGGGGTCTTCTTTCCGCCAACACCTCTGAGACTTTCCATTTTTCCGGATTCCTCATGTTCCCGTAAAGTACTATTAAACCACGTTCAAAGTCACTTAATTCGTGATTACCTGCCATTGTAGCAACTGAAAAACCATCGTAACAGTTTCTCTAGCTACCCGTTGTCGTCATAGGAACTGGTGCCGCTGCGGTGAAAGAACAGTCATAGTGATGGACCAGCATCACTAGGATTCGGGTTGAAACTCCACCGTCGCCACAGTGGTGATCTGCTGAAGTCAGTCTTTCTGCGGTTCCCAACTTCGAGGCACGAATGCGGGCCGATCTCCCCGTTAAAAAAGTTGGCCACAGTGAGCAACGGGCCAACAAAGATACAGTTATTGAATCGTTATACTTCTTTCATAAACAAGGATGGCGTCACTCTCCGCTACCATACGGAGGTTTTTAACAACTGGCTGTTGCGAAGATATATTTTCTTTTTGGAAAGAGAGAAAAAATTAACTTCGGAGAGTGACGTCATCCTTGTATAAGTCACCATCTGGTGGCAGCGTCAGCAGTTGTGAGCTTGGCCTGAGTCTGTACGGTCTATGTACGGTCCCTTTCAGTGTACACGAGCTCCAAGGTAAGATTGAGGGAATCGGTGCCTCTGTAGTCTAGTGGTTTAGGGCGTTCACCCGGAAAGAGAAACGACGTGGGTTCGATTCCCCGCAGGGGCAGTTGAATTCTCTATCTTTCCAAAAAAAAGTATATCTTCGCAACAGCCAGTTGTTAAAAATCTTCGTGCTTCACTCATAGTTGGAAAAAACTGATGACAGGTGGCGGCACTGCACACAACAAGCATTACGCAGAAACAAATTGTACTTCAACTTCACTACACGTACACAAAACATTCCAACACATATACCAGTTCCTTAGAGGAATATGGACGAGATACTAGTGTGGTTAAGGGCCGTATTCACCGACATGGTTTAAACCTGTAGTTACAATTTTTTAGTAAGAGATCAACATAGATTGATTAAAACCCTGAATTTAACCAATCCGTGTCGATCTCGTATCAAAAAATTGCGACTATAGCTTAAACCACGTCGGTGAATACCGCCCTTAGAGTAGTATTAGCATGTAGGTGCTGGTGATCACATCGAGTTACGTTGATTGGTTGCATTTATTTGAACTTGTCTGCACCAATTATTTTTTTATTTCTCGATGATTATTGTTTTGCCTCATTGTATGACATTTTGGTTTCTTCAGGCTCAAAGTTACGTTTTATTGTTGTGTGAAACGCGATTGAAATCAGAACAAAATCATAGCACAAAGGTATAAGAATAATCCTAAGAATGGCAGATAGAAATTTATTGCAGTAAAAATCTACTGTTATTTTTATTCCTGTACTGTTAATATCGTCCAAGATGGAGGAATAAATGAAATAGACCTCCTCTTTTTCCTTTCCAAATTTTTTCTATCCCTTACATTGAGAAGATTTATGAACTCTGTACTGCCAGAAACACCTGCTGTAACCTCATGAGAGCTGGGGGGAAAAAATTCGATTTTTTTCCCCCCGTTTAGATACTTTTTTTCTTCTTCTTCTTCCTTCTTTCTTTTAAGTTTCTTTTGAAAGACCATTTATTGACCGGTTCGCTTCTGTATCAAGTAAATCAACGAACGTCACTTGTTCGAGTGAAATAGCCCGTGATTTTGCCGAAATGATGGCAATATTTAACTCTGACATCTTTCGCTGGAGTTTAGAAGGATCCGGATAAAGGGGCAAAAAATACTATTGTAGGGGACAAAAATTAGACTTGATAACGGACGTTAAACACATTTGATGTTGTTCTTGATTCCGTTCCTGTTTTGAGAGGAACAAATGTGCGACCCGTCCTTTTCGGAAGGTTTTCACAATGTCCGCCCAATCGACGACATCCTGATAATACATTCATCACAATCAACTTTTTACTCATATAACCATATCTTAAGGGAACTAAATTAACCCCTTAAACTGCCGACGAAATATTACACGATCCGTTCCCTAGTGCCACACGTTTTCGATCACAAATAGTAAAGACATATAAATACGCCGGTAGCAATTAACGCACAGACACTCCCTAGGGGGTATATATATATATATATATACGGCCGTGGCAGTCAAGGGGGTTAATGTGCAGCCAAAAGTTTATTTTTATTGTAAAATTTAATAGGGTGTTGCTGGTTGAAAGGCCAAATAAGTCAACACGTTACGCTTCTGAAATCATGGTGAGTACGAATTTTGGTGAAATATTGGAGGGTAAATGTCGAACTCAAACGATTACTTATAGGGTCACTCACTTGGTCGCTCATGTGGTCAGGGTAGGTGTAATGTTCTACAAAACTCCTAAAAATATCTTTATTGCCATTAAAATTCTTTTTCCATTTATATTTTCTTACAGTCGAGTGTAACACTCGTATCTATTCAATGATCCTCAGACAGACATGAAAAATGAATCGACGCTACAGATACATCAAGCGATGTTGACAAATGACAAGAACATTGTCAATACGGATGTTATATTGACAAGAACTTCTGTCACTGTTCAACTATTTCAAGGGGATTCGCCTCATAAGAAGAATGACACGAGAGGTGTATCTTCAGACATAGGAAAGAAAAAAAAAACTGTATATAGATTGAGAGGATATATATAAAAAATCGATTGAAAAACTGCACAGGGCATTTCCAGTCTCTTTTATGTCCGTATTTTATGTTGCCATCATCGAGACGGATACTGTCTTGAAAAATAATGTCTTTATATTGATGTAACAGATGAGGACTACATTCCATTTCTCATTCCGAGCGATACCGAGCCAAGAAATATTTCTCAAATTTGAATTTGTTCTTTTTCTTCCTTTAGGTTCTTTATATGAATTCGAAGAGCAGAAATATAAAGGACCAGCATAGTATAGAATCCGGCCTAAAGTGGCGGAAGGGTGGGCCGGAAAACAGAAAAGCCGGATAGGCAGGATTTCTGTAAATACTCACGTCATACCCCCACCATAGCATCAAAAACACCATTTTAATACCAAAAACCGCTCCTATTCGTATTCTGTGACATCTTGGTACAGGTCAGTATTTTACACATAAATGTAATGTCCTTTATACATAAATATAATATATTTTACACGTAATGTATATACATTATGGATGTACATGTCATATAAATGTTTGTTACGCAGCCCTACTGTACTGTGCGTGTTAAAAAGTTATTATAGAAAAAGTAAGTCCGAGCATATAAAAATTATTAGAAAATTATGCCAATAGTTCTTATTTATATCATTTGTTATGTGTCATTTTTAGCCTCTAATAGTCATTATTTTATGTAGAAATGAAAATTAATGTATTTCTCGGTAAATATCGCCGAATTTGCAACAAACTTGGCGAAGTTTGGTGACAACCGCTATGATTTGGCGACGTCATGGTGCCAAGAGACTAGGCCAGATAGTACGCGCCAGTTAGTTGCGAGCCGGGTAGTTGAGATTCTGATGTATTTTATTTTTATTTTTACACATATATTTTAAGTAATATCGATACATGTCTCGTTAGTTATATTGTCTGGGTACCTACCAGAACATACCATGTATTATACGGGGTGCCGGAAATTATAGAGAGCGACCAGCATGCCGGAAATTCGAATGACAGGTACCGAAAAATTATGAACTTCGAGAAAGGGTGGAATTGACATTGAAAAAACAAATTGGAATTAGACAAAACATCCAAATAATGTGTAGAGCTCGGATAAGTCATTTACATTGCATGGGGCTGTATACAGGGTGTTCTATAAGCGCTAATTCCGCCTTTATCTCATCAACCGTACGTCGTAGACATATAGTTCCAATTAAAAAAATGCTCAAAAGGGTTCAAAAATTACCCTTAATCAGTTTCCAGAGTGAATATACAGTGCGTGACAAAATAAAAATACCTAAATTTTCATACTTTCCACTTGTCCTCTAACATCCAATTAGAAATTTGGTGTCCTGTCTCTCCTGAGGCCAACAAAATATGTCCATGTTTTCAAGTACAACATTCGCTGAGTTATTTGAATTCACAAATTTCTGAAAATGATGGGAAGAATCGCATAAACTAACGGACAAGCTCATTCAACGCTTCATCTGCTGTTCTTTTACCCCCTCATAAAAGTTTTGCCAATAAAATTCTTATCAAAAGGGGAAATCGAGCTTAACCAGATTACGATCAAGGATGCAATATTTCACCCAAACACCTATGGTATAAAGCCAAATAAGCTCTCTCTGTTTTCTTTCCTCTCTTATCACCGTCAGGCTTTGCTGTAACCCTATGAAGTTGCTCTTTTTACCTTCCTTTTATTTCTATACAATTATTAGTGACTTTTTTTTTCCCGCATATGATGTATCCTTCTATTATATACATATAAGAACAAAAGAGAACTGGTTGGGTGAGGGTGAAAAGAGAAATCTACTTCGTATAACCAACACTCACTTATCTGCACTTATGTGTTATACTGTTTTCCTTTCATTTGTTTCTTTTTTTTTCCCTTCAACTTCTTTACCTTTCTCTAACGTGTGGTTAGGTTAAGATGAGGTTACCATATTTTTCACCCTTCGTCAAATGGAGATCATCCGCATTTCTTGCCAATAGCTTGTAAGCGGAGCGGTTAAAAATATTTAGTTATCACTGTTCAAGAGATTCTAGTTTATTTTAAGAGGATTTCTTCCGTACAGGCTGTCCCAAATTGTTTGGGCATGCGGATGTCCCTGCAAAAACTTATTACTTTAATTCCAAGAACATTTTCATAATTATATCACGAATATTCGGTCCCACAAGAAACGTGAAGGTTCGATAACGTATTGAAAAATTTCATCCATTGAAACGAATTTTTACACGAACCTGGCATTTTATGAATATTTTCCCAAGTATTGATTCTTACGGGAGAGTGCCCGTGATTCCAATAACGAGGGGGGGGGGAAACATTATTTCCCCGTAGGAAAGTAGAGAGGAATTCTGACCGATTTTCCAGGAAAGAAAGCAGTACGCACAAGTGCAATGAAAAGTCGTAAGATGTGCTTTTATGTTCCCATCCTCTACGGCCGTTTATATTACTGAAATCCAATATATATTCCATTTAGGGGATGGTGTCTCCCACCATATACTCCAGAAGCAGAACTTCTTCTCCAGGGAGGTTGTAAGACACTGAGTAGAGAAGAACTTCCGAGACGTAAAATTGCAAGATGTGTTTTTTTGTTTTGCTTTTTTGTTACACTATTTTTATTGCTCCTGGAAGTCTCCAAACGTCGAACTACTTCAGTTTTATTATTTCCTGAACTTTTTATTTATGTTCTTACACGCACTTCTATCCGGCATCCGACAATAAACATTTACTGTGTCTTCCTCTTGTTCTAAACTTAATTGCCGAGGAGGAGATGAAATAATATAAAATCGGTGGAATCGGGTTTATGATCATCTGAATCTCTACGGATTTTCCTGAGAAGAAAACGCATTATTCTAATTGATTCGCTTTGCTTAAGGTCTCCCTCCGCGGGGCGTGTTGGGGCGCTGTGGACCGCGCCGGCGGGGTCGGGTGTCGTGGGTGTCGGGGCTGAGGGGGGAGGGGGGTCGTGCCAGCGGTGCTGTCCTGGCTTTGTCGGGCGGTGATGTACCCTGGGATTGGGGGTTTTGGTGTGGGGGGGAGGTGTGGTTGTGCTGCTTGGGGGGGTTGGCGGGATGTTGGTCCGAACCGGGTATGCTTTACCGGCCGGCTTGCCGGTTTGAGTTTTTTTTCCTGCACGCCCACGATCTCACGATCAATGAGCTTATATCGCAAAAGCGACAGAGCCTGGGCGTGCTCGGTTCTATACTATACTATACTATCTGACTGCGTTGAGAACGTCGTTTTGGAAGAAAATATAGATTTTTCATTTTTTTTATGAAAGCTTATGTGCTTTAAATGTTTTGAATTCGAATATCTGAGCGAAAACTGCACTTAGAAACTTGAATTTTTTTCGTTCACTTTCAAAGACACAGGGCAACAACTTTCTGTATGAAAGTTCGAACACGGAGGAAGCCGTATAGAAACTCAGATTTGTTATTTTGTGACACACTGTATTTTGACTCTCAAATCAGGTACACAGTAGTTTTTGAGCACATTCTGAGGATTTTTTGAATTAGAATCATGCCTTTACAAGCATAATACAACCATCATGCTTAGACAACCATAATGGCATTGCATAGTATTTTATAATGTGTATATATTGTTTATAATTTTTGTGAATGTGTTTTTAATTAGGTTTTTTTTTTTCAAACCGAGCACAACTCAGGTCTATTGCCATAGGCAATTTACTACCTAGTGAGTTGTGCCGGAAGTGTAAGTGCGTGTACCTAACAGTCTGAGTGCGTATCTAGTGTTGTGTATGATTTTTCAGTGCTGCCATCTATATCTCAGAAGTGAAGTGAGTGACGTGTAATGACTGAATATTTGTACTGTTTGTAGGACTGTTACTCTCTGTGGCGAGACTTTTTAACGGGGAGATCGGCTCGCATTTCCGTCTCGAAGTTGGGAACCACAGAAAACCAACTTCAGCCGACCACCACTGTGGCGACGGTAGGGCTCGAATCCGGGTACCCGCGAAGCGAATCCGTCACTATGACCACTCGACCACCACAGCGGCTTTTAATTAGGTTGCTGTTATTTTTGAAATATATGACATCCATATTTGTTATGGGCATCTCTTTCTCAGCCACCTCGTTGAGAATTTTGCCTGTTGTGGCGTTGTTTTTGTATTTACGATGGACGGTCGATGAGGTAAAGACCGCTTTAGCACTTGCAGAACACCCTGTATAGCCCTGGGTCAAATAAGTCACAATGAAATAACAACTTAATTCATAGTATTTGATTGCATTCGATTATAGTTGTCATCGAAAAGACTTCTTGAAAATGCCAAATCCTGTTATATCGATGTTTCGGTTACGACGAAAAAAACTAGAAGATTCTTCGATGCCGTTATAATCGAATTTGACTGTAGTCTCAGTGTAAAAATAGGAAATATAACACTTATGACTCTCGTGTGTGGTACGGAATCATAATCGTCAGTGTCATAACGATCAGTAACGCATAATTCTTGCTAGATCTAGAGCTCCTTGAAATTCTAAGAGGCCCTAGTCAGAGGCGACCTCTTCGTCCCCCGTGGTGGCGCTAATTGCGGTTGTCACAGTGTAGATAACCTCCAAGCGTTAATCTTTTAGTTTTGTTTTTTAAACTTTCTATTATATCATAGGCGATATCAATTAGTAGGGCTCCCTGGATCCCTAGACTGACTCCTCCACCATCTTTGGATGAGAAGTTATAGCGTTTTGGCTGCGGAGGGGGGGGGCTGGAATATCTAGCGCACTCATCACGCTACGTCTAGCAGCCGCAAAAACTAGCCGTTGTCGTGTTCGAGTGGATATGGTGACGGACTCGCATCGCGAGGACACGGGTTCAAACAACATCATCGCCGCAACAGTAGTGGTCGGCTGAAGTTGGTTTTCTGTGGTTCTCAATTTCGAGAACACAAATGTGCACCGATCTCCCCATTAAAATTCTCGCCACAGAGAGCAACAGCCCTACAACGGTACATCATTTCAGTTCACTCACAGTTAGACAAATTTATAGTAGATAGCAGCACTACACATAACAATCATTACACAGAAACAACCGTCACGTTAGGTTCACAACACGTAGTCGTACATTCCGGCATGTACCAATTCGTTAGAAATTCCGTAGAGGAATGCCTACGAGCTGCGCATGTATGGTTGAGTAGTAGTAGTAGTTGCGGCAAAACGAGTTTTTTTGTTGAAAGTGACACCTAAGCATAGAAAAGCAGGAAAGGGAACGACACTGTAGCAATATTAATGGTGTCACACTCCGCTCAAAGATCGCGGACAGGTAACCCTACGATTTCACGGAGCCTTAAATATTGGCGATCATTGTCCCCTATCCTGCTTTTTATTTTAGCGATTAGCTGTCACTTGGCAATCCTGGCGCAAAACCGGTTTTTTCTTCTAAGATGGAAGCACTGAGTTCGTGCTTCTTTCTAGATGATTTAAGGGGCCAATCAAGTATTAAATCAGCATCTGGGTGGGGTGGGGGTATTTCGGATTTGTGAACTTACATGACATTATCATTCGTTCACAGTCACCATTGTGAACTCGATGACAAGGGGGGAAGAGGTTTGAAGGTTGCTTACGTCATCAACCACCCTTTTTTGAAGATATGAAATATTTTAAGCTACCGACGAAATTTTGCTGACGAGGGGTGGGGAGAGGGGTCAGTGTTTTGCTGACTTTTGCTGACAAGGGGTCAATAATGGCTAGAAATCTGCTGACTGACATGAATGATTGAATGCCCCCCCCCCCCTAATGATTAAGGGAACTGCTGTGATGTCCTAAAGAGTGCTTCTCGAAACCTTGAAGCAGAGAGACATGCTGGGAAAAGAACCTTTCCGGGTATTAATGCCCAGGCGAACTCTGAAAGGAATGTTTACTGGTCTCCTCAGGGAATAGAGTCCTGTGTTTCTTGCATTCTGAGCAAGTGCGCTGTCCAATACACCGCGAAAAATGCTACTTTGTCAGCCTTATAACGCGTACAGTACCATGACACGCTGGAATATATTTGACAGTTAACCTTTCCGGAGAGTTTATGCAGTTCCGACGGAACAATGCATATGCAGAGTGTTGTGTATTTTTTAAAAATGCGTTCGAATTCAGATAGGCGGCATTTTCCTCAGCTCAATATACCAAGGAAACCGATATTTTTTGGATTTCATATCGAGGTGAACTCGAGAGTGGCAGAGAGAGAGAGAAAGACAGAAGTATGGTTGAGCTTGTGTGTGTGTGTTCCGTTAAACACTAATGAACCGGATTCTTGGTTGGTGTTTGTACCTTTTCTCCTATTGCATAAGACGGGAATGCTTTTGTTAATTTCTGTGACAGCTGTTTTTCCCCCGTGTCTTTATTCCAATTAAAATCATCCGAATCTCCTTTCGAGAATCTACCAAAGCCACCTTTTCCGAATGTAGAAAATGAAACAATACGAAAACTTCTACCATCTCATATTTGCTTCTCGAAGATTCTCACGAGATGCTGAATAATTTCGTGGAACTGAATTCAATCCACGTGAATTCAGGAAAAGCTCGAGACCTCACAAATATGTTATTCATATTCATTAACCCTTCATAAGTATTGCGTTTTAATCTAATCGGGTTAATTAACTGGAATTGTGTTAGAAATGCGATTTTAATACAGAGTTGAGATTTTCAGAAACAACAGGTTTTACGAACAATTATAGTTACTTCCATCGAGTTTATTCTCGTGTCTCAAAATATTTGCGTAATACTGAGTTGAAATTCCTTTGCTTGTGGAATTAAATACCGATGTTTTCGTGTGAATGAAACGAACTGCTGGGATTAGACATCACATAATTCAAAATTCGGATGTTTTAAATTAGATTGCGAATGATGTTTCTCTTTGGGTAAAAAAGGGAAATATAAACAGTAAATAAGACAATTTTTCTGATTGAAAGTACACAGTGATTCATTGGTAATTCATTCGGTGTTACAGTGCAGGGTGGAGAACATAGTGCACTATTAGAGATAGACGGCTTTTTCTCAGCCCAAATACATCAAGGAAACATATCTTCTGGATTTTGTGTCGAGGTGAACTCGGAAAGAAAAGTCACCTGTTCTCGACAGTGACTCGATCAATGCATCCCCTTTGCATTCCGTTCAAGCATGCTACCATCTACACTGCTAGGTACACGACCCTGCCTTACTTATTCAACGCACTGTAGCGTGAGGCGTTGAAGATAGAGACATTTGTAGCCTCTCTTAACTTCAGCTAATAGCCCGCAGGTGGGACGGTAGTGACAGATATTAACGGCATTTTCGCAGTCCAATATGCGCCACAGTGCAGGGAATAAGGGAACATTGGTCGTGCCTATAGTGGTGTAGATGATAGTAGCATGCTTGAACGGAATGTAGGGGGCAATGTGTACGAGTCCCGGCGTTGACCAGGCGACTTTTCTTTCCGAGTTTACACCTCGACATAAAATCCAGAAAATATCTGTTTCCTTGATACACCGCGCTGACAAAATGTCTATCTCTAAGAGTGCGTTATGTTCTCTACCCTGCACTGGAGCACCGAACGAATCACTGAGTACTTTCAATCACACAAATTGCCTTCTCTTTGCTGTTTATACAAGTTGTATTTCCCTTTCTTTACATCATTCGCAATCTAATTTAAAACATCCGAATTTTGAATTATATGATGTCTAATCCCAGCTGTTCGTTTTATTCACACGAAAGCATCGGTATTTAATTCCACAAGCAAGGAATTTCAACTCACTATTACGCAAATATTTTGAGATACGAGAATAAACTCGATGGAAGTAACTATAATTGTTCTTTAAACCTGTTGTTTCTGAAAATCTCAACTCTGTATTAAAATCGCATTTCTAACACAATTCCAGTTAATTAACCCGATTAGATTAAAACGCAATACATAGGAAGAGTTATGAATATGAATAACATGTTCGTGTGAGGTCTCGAGCTTTTCCTACTCTCTTGAATTCAGTTCCACGAAATTATTCAGCATCTCGTGAGAATCTTCGAGAAGCAAATATGAGATGGTAGAAGTTTTCGAATTGTTTCATTTACTACCTTCGGAAAAACAGGGCTTTGGTAGATTCTCGAGGGGAGATTCGGACGATTTTAATTGGAATAAAGACACGCGGGGAAAAGCAGCTGTCACAGAAATTAACAAAAGCATTCCCGTCTTAAGCAATAGGAGAAAACGCACAAACACCAACCAAAGGAATCCGCTTCATTAGTGTTTTATTGAACAAGCTCAGCCATAACCTCGCTTTCTCTCTCTCTCCCTCAGTCGAATTCCCGCAACGTGACGGGAAATTAAGTGATGCTTCTACAACATACCGAATTTCACGACATGTGGTTGGATGGCGGACCCTCGCGTGCCACACACCATTACGAGGTGAGAGGGAATTCTACCGTCTTTACAGCAAGGATGGGGGAGAAAACAATCCACGTACCAGTCACATCACTGAGGTTATCATTAGGACCAATTTATTAAGTTCGGCACGAAACACACAAGTCCTCTGCTTGAATTTTCTTTTTTTCCAGTAGCTGTTATTGTTCTTTTTTGTACAAACATGAATAAGTAAATAAAGACGCGCATCAACACGGTAATTATACGCAACGCTCTTTTTTTGAGCATGAGAAATGCCTCTGTGTTCTTACGTTATTATTGCGTGTATATGAATATCATCAAGGCATTGATTACGTTTAGCCACTTCTGATCAGATTCTCATGTATCCGTGCTGTACACCAGTGGTTCTCAACCTTTCTGCACCCTACGGGCACTACAACTAAGTGATTTCTCCGGTCTCTTGGAGTTCGTTATAAGGAGACTCGACTGCATTAGTTTTAGTGCAAACTTTACATATTTATGTACATCCACGAAAGGCTGGTTGCACTTACATTGCGGGAAGGAATGTGTAATACTGACACATTGCATCGTATTGATGGACACTGATGTTCGTAATGATTTACTCTGCCATCTGTATTATATTTCATGGAGGCATGTTATTGCTTCGTAGTATCTGTAATCCATGTAAATCTCTTATCTGTATCTATGTAAATCTGTTATCTGTATCGATGTAAATCTGTTATCTGTATCGATGTAAATCTGTTATCTGTATCGATGTAAATCTGTTATCTGTATCGATGTAAATCTGTTATCTGTATCGATGTAAATCTGTTATCTGTATCGATGTTAATCTGTTATCTGTATCGATGTAAATCTGTTATCTGTATCGATGTTAATCTGTTATCTGTATCGATGTAATATCGGTTATCTGTATCGATATAATATCGGTTATCTGTACCGATGTAATATCGGTTATCTGTATCGATGTAATATCGGTTATCCTACCTTTTGCTTCGTATCATATTGACGAACATTGATGTTCATAGTGTTTTCCGCTGCCGTAATTTTCAGATTTTTGTAGCAATATTTCATATAATATGTGCATTGTTTTCCCTTTTCCCGGAGAGGTTACGCCTTAAGGCATCATTTTTCCGGGCTGAAGCTTTTCTGATTGCTCTGGGGGTTGGTTGCTGCTGTTGCGACCTCTGCGTGGTGGCTCTCCCGGCCTGGATGCTGAAAGGCTTTTCCAGCATGACTTTTTAACCGCTTATATCCCATTTGAGGACAGAGTGCGAGTCATGTTCTGGTTTGGTGGTGGTGGGAAGAAGGGAAAATATCACTTTTTATCTCTGTTTTAATGTTTTTCTTGCAAGTATAGTTATCATGACGGAAAAACAACAATGCCGTGGTCGACGTTTATCAATCACAATACCGTATTCCCAGGACTAATATCGACGTTAAATCAGTTTTCATAGCAGTATAGATATAATTGCAGCAGAAACACCTTTACCATGATTTGGTCGTGTGTTTTCACAGTGACGTCTCGGAAATTTTTTTTTGTGATTTTCAGAACAAAATGCTCAAATTGGTGGCTTTGATAAATGGGAAGAAAAATTACAAATTGGTCAAGTAAGTAAAACGTGGAAGATTTTTTCTCATTTTGAAAAGAGGCCGGAGCGTGAGTCTAGTGAGTGTGATGAATATAATCGGACCCCGATATAACGATAAAATATTTTACGATTTTACCCCGATATAATGACACAATACATGTATGAATATTACACTGGGGAACATTTTTTATTTTTCATTTTCTGTTGCATGGGATTTTTCAACTGATCTGTTATTTTCTTACCACTGATTTCAAATCTGAAATAGATTTCTCTCTGCAAGCCATGGACGTTCCCAGCAGAGGCGGGGGGGGGGGCTGCCCCCCCCCAAGAATAGAAATTAAAGTGTAGTAATTGACACACAGCGCAGACGTATCAATTTAGTAGCGGTGAGTTGCTCCCTCCCCCCCCCCATAGTTCAGATCCTGGGTACGCCCTTGCTGCAAGCTCTAGTTTTTATGCAGTTTGATTGTATATACTATTAAGTGGCTAAAAGTTACGGGGTATCGGCTAGCAATTTGCACCAGCTTAGTTCTTGCAGATTAGTTGTACTACTGTATATATTAACTAACTAGAGTGTCGATTTATCAGTCTGTAGCATCAGTTTTATAAATTTATTCCAGTGGCTACTAGAGGGCAGCACTTTTCTAATATGTAGGGTGTACTATCAGAAAGACGGCCGCAATACATTTTAGCTGCAGATGCGATAAGGAAATGTCACGTTTTTCTTTCCCTTTAGTGTTATTTTCGTTGTCAGTTTCAAAATGAGCAGACAAATGCATTTTGTGGAATTAGTTTCAAATCTTATCCGTGGCTTCTTCAAGTAAATGTTCAAATAGTTCTAATGCATTCTGTGTTATGTAAGCGGTTGCTACGCACTTCTCCGACAGTGGCGTGATATTTTATTGTTTGTGGAGCGTGCTTATAAAGCCTATTTTGAAATTCAACTTGGGCACTAAGGCAAGAAAAAGGCCTTCCTCATATTGTGTGTCATAACTGCGAGGAAATGCTTCGTGACTGGATAAAAGAAAAACGAAAGGGTTTGCTTTTTGGAATTCCCATGGTTTTTGGCGGGAACCCACAGATCACATAATTAAATGCTATTTTTGCCTGGTCAACAAAAGTATTTTCTGACCTCCTTTTCGGAAAATAGGCAGTTTGTTTACTGCCGCGATATCCCAGGTCTTCTCGGAAAATTAGGTGTCAGTTTCTAAAGTGCTGCAGAGTGGCAGTTATTAAGATAGCAGTAATCGCAATCTAAAAGTCTGTTTAGTCGAATTGATCGATTCCTCGAGAATCATGGGAAGTGATGAACAGGTAGAGCGCTTTCATCAAGATTTCAAGACGATGGGACAAGGCTACTGGGACAAAAATATGATGGCGGTCTACTGATGTAACATCAAATTGCCTCGTTAAAGGCCACTAACGTACGAGTTATAAGCGCAAATTAATGCCTGCAAATTGCCATAAAAAATAAATTCAAGGGGAAAAAAACTAAAACTGTTATTTTTTAAAACAAATGTAGTGCTTGCAGGAGAAAATCTAAATTCAGGTTTGAAATCATCATATTTGAATTAGGTAAGATCAAGTGCTTGTATAAATGCGAACAATTTTGTTACCCCAATGTTTTCACGTATATCATGGGGTTTATCATGTTTACCGACAATGCTTTGGTTGCATAATCACCGGTAAAAGTGATAAAATTAGGAGAAATCTATCAAAATCACCAAAATGCTTGGTCATTATACATAGTCACTGGTTTTTATGTATAATGGCCACATTTATCACATTTAACGTAACATATGTTACATAACATACGTTTCTAAGGTACCCGACTACCTTAAAACCGTCATTTTGAAAGAAAATATGGATTTTCATTCTTTTTTTTAATAGAACCCCGGATTTTTGTGATTTCAAAACAGGCCTTGGTTTGTTTATATGACGCTCAGATCCGAAGTTACGTCCACTTCAGTGTTACGTTTTTACTTACAAGTAATTTTGTACAAACAAATTTCTACTTACAAGTACAAATTTTAATATAATATTTTGGTATACATTGTTGAGGTTATAAATCAACATCTGAGGTCTATCGTATAAATTTTCTGAATTACAGTGTTTCTTATATACGAAATTGTAGGATAAAATTTCAAAAAATTCACACACGTACATTAACATGTTTGGGTGTAACCTATGAGCATATCATGAAATCCTTTAAATTTTGGTTCATAACCTGCAACATTACTAGCTAAATGTATAGTGAACATCACAAAACACTTCATTAACAAAATGTTTCGCAATCGTGTTTCGAATATCACGTGAATTTCGCATAAAATTTCACACAAATTTTTCATAGTAAACGTCATAGCTAGACCAACATTTGCCACTGTTTTCATCATTTCGAAACACTTTCTATCAAAAAATGTTATTAAAGTTCACTCCAGTGCTATTTTAAACAAAAGTGACAATAATGTTAGTCGGATACCTTAATACTTGCTGGGGTCAAAATGACCCCACGACGCCAGTTACGCACAAAGTTTTCACAATCTTCTAAATTTTGGTACATAACCTGCAATATTACTAGCTAAATGTACTGTGAAAATCACAAAGCATTTCATTAACACAAGTTTTTGCAATAGTGTTTCGAATATCACGAGAACTTTGCTAAAATTTGACGTACAAGGGACTTTTTCATAGAAAATGACACAGTCAGACCAAAATTTGCTACTGCTTTCACCATTTCGAGACACTTTCTATGCAAAAATGTTATTAAAGTTCACTCCAGTACCATTTTAACAAAAAAATGAGGTAGTTGGATACGTTAAGAAAACTGTATACAGTATTTGAAATGACAAACCAAACGAACTCATCAGATACAAACGTAACAAAAAACCTATAAAAACGCATAGAAAATGGATTCCAATTTCAGAGTTGTTTCTTTCTTTCCACATAAGTTTCATTTTCAGCATACTGATCCCATAGAAAACGAAACTAGAATCGGCAGAACTTGCTCCTACACCCATGTTTGCTCCTTTTTATCCGGAAAAATACTGATTCCACTCATTTATTGCTGTAAAACAACAAGAAAAAGGGAAACCTACTGGAACAATTTCAGGAACATCAAGCGAGCAAAGGTAAACAAGATATTCCAGAAAATTGCTGGGAAAACAAACCAATGACGTATATGAAAAATAAATAAAAGAAATTGAAGTAAAAAAAAAGCTATAAAACAACATCATATACGTGCAGTTTTATTTCTATATATATGTTTTATTTCTGGTTTTAGTTTGTTTTATTTAATACGGAAACAGAGATCGCCTATTTATGATCGGATTACGACTGGAAATGTAAGTTCCAGATATTGTGTTACAAGATGACGTTTTGAGTGTATTTTATGTTCTCATTCCTAGAAAATTCTCGATACGGCTCCGTAATATTATCCTTATGGTTCTGATGGAAGATGGGGAAAAAAAATGTATGAAAATACGTACGTAAAGAAAAGTGCATTTTGCACGACAAAATGGTTTCTGTGTTACACGTCAAGGACGGAAGTGGAATCAAGGAAAATTTTATGTATATATTTGCTTCTACTTTGTTATGTCCCGATTTCATGGCCGGCCGGGCATGTAAATTTTCGGAGATTTATCCAGCTCTGTTACAATATATTGTGTGTGGATTCGGGAACTTTTTTGTGAGAGAAGCCGGAAAATATTTTTCTGCTGTCGATTTTTCATTCAAGGGAAAATTTTCAATAACCGCTTTTTAGAAATAAATTTTAATTTGAATCTGATTAAATATTTTCCCTATCATTGATATTATGAGCTGAGCTATACAAACTTCCGTAATTCATCTATATACACTCTCTTCCAAATTTAAGCACGCGACGGCTTATATAACATTACGACACCACTTTGATCTTCCCCCCTCTAGATTGCACGGTTAGTGGAACACAAACGCGTGGTACAAACTCGCGCATACAGTCCCTTCACGTGGAGCCGTCGGCACTCAGTACCACCAGCAGATAGTGTCTTTCCAAGTGATATTGCAACCTTGGAAGTAACAGTTGTGGAGGTCACTCGTCGATTCCGCTTAGCTACTATAGCACTATACCGATTACAAAAACAATTCCCAAGCAAGTCAAACAGGTCACCGGAGACATGGGTTCAATCAACCAGGGTCACCACGCCCATCTGATGATCAGTATATTGCTATACTATACTCAAGCGGAATCCAAGAATGACTTTCACCACTGTTGCAGCATCACTTGGTAAGACAATATTTGCAAGTGCTGTGTGCCGAAAGCTCAACATGAAGAGACTCTGCGCCCGAGTACCACACATTTGTGTTCCATTAGCCGAGGATACGGATAAAGTAGTATCATTATGTTATATAAGCCGTTCGTGCTTAACTTTTGGAAGCGAGTGTATATAAAATTTATTTTCTGTCTGTGTGCACGTCTCTATACAACTTTAGACAGTTCGACGCCAAATTTTGCATATATGTCATACGGGGTTCGACTTCAACGATATTCTGCTTCGAAAGTTTGTGAAAGATGGGAAGAAACATGCCCGAAATGGGCGAAAAACTGTCTGACAATAATGGTTCTTGGGCCTCAACAATCATTTTCGGAACGTTTACTTTGGTTACCGTGGTTCCTTAACAATGCGTTTCAGATATGAATATGCCTTTACAATGGCGTGTCCCTTCTTTCACGCTGCCAGTATTATGTATAATACACTGCTCAAAACAATTAGGGGAGCACATGGTTTTAACAAAATTACGCAAAGATGCATACCGATAAGTAACATAAAATGAATCATCCATAATTTAAAGCCTAGCAGGAAACGGAAGAAGAAAACTTCATATGCAAATCAAAGTTCATGACGTCAAAAACCAAAAAAAGGAGATAAGGGCAGAAATCGGGATCTTGCAGAAACGTCTGTTTTACTGCCGTAACTGTGAAATTCGATTGCGCAGTATTTTTTTTTTAGACAATGTGACTTGAGGATGTCTCAACAACGTGATTTACCGGAATCCATGGCATGGCGTGTTATAGGCAGACTGGAATCCGGGCAAACACAACGTAGTGTCGCGGACGCTGTTGGAGTCACCAGAAGTGTTGTTGCAAGGCTGTGGAATCGATTCCAAGAAACAGGAAATGTTGACGTCGACCACGTGCCACTACAGCAACTGATGACCGGTATATACGGTTAACAGCCCGTCGAAACAGGACAGAGAATGGCACGCAGCTGCAAAGACGGTTGCTCTTGGCAACAGGACGAAGGGTGTCCAGCCAAACAGTACGTAATCGGCTTCATGAGGGAGGGCTCTATGCACGTAGGCCAATGGTCTGCATTCCGTTGACCCCACGCCACCGTGCGGCCCGAAGAAGATGGGCTGCTGAACATCGAGATTGGGAGCAACATGATTGGAGCCAAGTGCTATTTACAGACGAGTCCCGATTCAGTCTGGAGTGTGACACCCGACGTGTTCTGGTATGGAGGGACAGGGGCACTCGAAATGACCCCGCATTCGTTCGTGAAAGGTCACAATACAGACGAGCTGGTTGGATGTTATGGGGTGGAATCAGCATAGGCGGACGTACGGACCTGCATATCATTCGGAATGGCACTTTGACGGCCCGAAGGTATGCAGACGAGATACTGCGACCTCATGTCATCCCTTACGCTGGAGACATTGGAGATTCCTTTGTTTTCCAGGATGATAATGCCCGACCGCATAGAGCTCGTTTGGTGGAGAACATGCTTGAAGCTGAAACAATACAGCGTATGGAATGGCCAGCGTGCTCTCCTGACCTGAATCCAAGACGACGCATTGCTGCGCGACCAAGGCCGCCTGTTACTGTCCGAGACTTGCAGATTGCACTTCTTGAGGAGTGGAACAGTATTCCCCAAAGTCTGATCGATAACCTCATCGCATCCATGGCAAACAGGTGTGCAGCAGTCTTAGCTGTTCGGGGAGACCACACGCCCTATTAAAACTCATGCATCATGTCTAAACAGTACTTTTTTTTATCGTTTACATGTAACCAAATTGTTGCCCTAAATCCTCTTTTCATGTTTTTTCCATATTTTCAAAGAATTAAAGATTAATTCCAAATTTTTTGACGTCTTTTTTCTGTATTGCGCAATGATACGCGCGTACTATCCATTGTATGCCAATACGTGGCTGTCTCGCACGGTTTTCTTCACTTTTTTGCTTGCTCCCCTAATTGTTTTGAGCAGTGTAGTTCATTCCTTTGTAATGGTTTGCCAATTTTTTTCAATCATCGTCCCACTAATAGAAGGAAACCCGGGCAGTGCCGGGTATTATAGTTAGTTAATGATATTATAACACTCATCCAAAAAAAATCGATGACAGTGAAAATTATATTCACCGAAATCATCAGGTACAAACGTAACAAAATCTGTAAAAATTCATAGAAAATTGGTTCCAATCTCAGAGTTGTTCCTTTCTCGATTTACAGTAATATGCCTCATTTTCATTGTACTGATCCCACAGAAATCGATCCAAGGATCGGTGGAATCACCTCCAACATCCCCGTTTGCTCCTTTCTATCGCAAAAATACGGATTCCCACTCATTTATTGCTATGAACTAATACGAGAAAAACAACAATAGAAAGAAATTTCAGGAACAAAAAGTGATCAAAGGTGAATAACATATTCCAGAGAAATGCTGGGAAAACAAACCAACGGCATATATGAGAAAAATAAATAAAAGAAATTGAAGGGAAAAACTATATAAAACAACATCATACGTTGCAAACACACAATGCTTTGTTTTTATATGTATTTTATTTTTGGTTTTAGTTTTCTTAATACGGAAATAGAGATCGCCTATTTATGATCGGATTACGACTGGAAATGTAAGTTCCAGATATTATGTTTCAAGATGACGTTTTGAGTGTATTTTATGTTCTCATTTCTAGAAAAGTCCCGATACTGCTCCGTAATAGTATCCTCATGCTTCTGATGTACGTATAAACGGGGGAAAAATCATAAAAATATGTTTAAAAAAAAGTACATTTTGCACGATAAAATGGTTTCTGTGTTCGCGTGAAGGAGGAAAGTGGAATCAAAAGAAAATATAGGTATGTATTTTTGTTTGTACATTTTTTATGTGCTGTACAGGTTTCGTGGGTTTTTCAGATATAACAGAATAGCTCTCTCGTGTTTTTGGCTAGACTTTAATTTATTATTCTACAGCAGTCGCAGCAGCAGCGGCGGAGGCTATAGATACGCCGTCTTTACACGGCTGTGTTTTTTTGTGTGGCTGGAAAATATCGGTCTGACCAAAAAAGATAAGAAAAATTGCAGGTATTTTGTTCCATGCAGAAATGTCTGTTTGAAATAAATGTGTTTTTTGAGAAATCGGTGCAGATGCATAAAATAATTATATACGCATATGTATTTTTTACAATAAATACAGTCAAATAAGAAGACATCGGGGGTACCGAGAAATTTTGTCATTATAATCAAGACTGTCGTATTTTACACCTTTTATTTGAAACATAATTATATGACATCAAATACAATACATTTAGTTCAAATTTAGTATGAGAAATCATATTTTACTGGTAAAATTGCGGGAAAAGATGATCTAACAAATATTAATATCTGGTTTATTAAACACAAATTAAAATTTAACACTCGAAAATTTATCTATATGAAGACAAGAAACACATAAATTATAACACAAACACACATCCTAAGAATACTTAATCATTGTGAGTGCCTGAAGAACAATCAATGCAATTGCCAAGAAAAAGATATTGTTCGGGAGTACAACTAATGGATATCACAACCCATAATGACCTTAAATGAAACACGAAATGTGATATTTTAATTAAAAAAGGATTAGAAAATATATAGTGATTATTTACACAATGAAAAACTCTTGATTGATGATCATTTTTTAAAATATCCATTTTACGCATGGATGTATTCTATTACCACATATGCAATCAGTGCCTGGGAAGGAGCATATTACGAGAAAATATTCGGAAATTGGATAATATATAACAGTATAAGATCTCAAATATTAATCGATAGTTCCAAAACACAATGCCATACTCTAACTTTGAGACAAAACGTTTTGTACAGAGTTATCAAATTTTCACAATTAAATGAAAAACTACTTAACGAAAAATCAAAAAACAGAACTTTAAATTGATATAATCGAGTTTATCGAGTGTCAAACCAACTAAAACATTTTATAAAAAGAACTTTTACTACATTTCCCCTAAGATACTAAACATTTTTCACACTGAAAATCAATTTATTAATCATAAAACGTAAATCACATGATTTTTGACTTCGTCAGACGCATACATTACGAAACCATTTAGATGAACGTATTGAAAGAGTATATACAAACAATATTGAACTTGGAGCAAGTAAATAGTACAATGGTATAAAAAGAGAAATGATGTACGATAATTATCATATATTGAACTTTACGATAAGCAACAAAATCGTGAATGTTATTCAGATATATACACAAACGAAAATACACTTGAACAATAATGCCGCAAAACAATATTCTGTAACTTATTCCTTTAGGCCTTCACCCTCTGGTCCGGGACACGAGACCCACCCTTAGTTGCGGCCCTGATTATCTACAATGATACTTCATTCTAATGTTTATTACAATCTTGCTTCAATGCCCTCAAGGGACTGAAAAGCCCTTCAACGTGTTCGTTTGTAATGCGTGAGTGCGTATGTGTGTGTTGCGTATTATATGTTTGTATTGTGTAACACATGTCTAAATTTGTTAATTATATATTTGTATTTGTGGAATAAAATAAAAAAATATATATATCTGTACGCAACACGGGACATCGGTAATTCCCTATTCTGTCAGAAAATTGCCAATTAGTGATTAGAAGCAGTCCTTCTTTCTACGATCCTTGACAAGAAACAAGAAAGCAGGAAATAAAATGTCATAGCAAGTCAGCAACTAATTAACGAACAAAAAGTTTAATTTAGGAAAGATTACACAACCACACTCAGTATTTTGACCTTTTCCCGACTTTTCTTTTTTTTTTTACAAAAATATCCCGTTTTTTGTGGTTTTTTTTCGATGAAGTTTATCTTGATTCATATATAAATTTTACTAAAATCAGCAATTAAGATAACTAGCACAATTTAGAAATTACATTAAAATTCGTACGCTTGTATGAGTTGTAGTAGAAGTTGTATTTGGCCGCCGCAAATAATGGTTAGTCGTAAGGCTAGCGTAATTTAGATCAGTAAAGAGCCAGATTTTCCTAGGAGCAGGTTTTTCTACAGCGCGTGTAGCGTGAAAACGCTGATTGGTCAAAAAACCTGAATTGTAGGTTAACCAATCAGCATTTTCACGCTGCACACAGCGCAAAATTTCTACTGCTAAGAAAACCCGGCTCAACTCGTATCGAATATTGTCCAAGAGTGAAATGTGAAACATCTCTCATAATGACACAGCGTCTGCTGCAGCAGTTAATCCAATAACGATTGAGGTGTTATCCAATAACACCTCAAATGCTATTGGGATGTGATTGAGCATTGTATGCCCATATTGAGTTGGACTCTGACATTGACGCTTGAAGGGAGGGTTCATTTTCAAACTAGGGGAAACGGGGGGGGGAGGGAAAAAAAGTCGCTAAAAATAGCGCAAAAGACGCCGATGCATAGGCGGAGATTGACTTAGAAGTCTGGGGGGGGGGCACGATGATGATGATGTCAATTCATCTATACATAAATACATTAGATCAGTCGACTCTACGTTTGACTCTGGGTATTACTCCCCGTATCTCCGCCGATGGAAAATACCAACTTGCTACTATTCCCTGCGACCTTTTTACCGAAAGAAGATAAATGGAATCGCCCATCGCGTGCTTGACGTTTCATGACGTAGCCAGAAGCCAACTCAACATGGGCGCACAATACCGATCGGACATCTGCAGACCCGCAAAAGTGTTTACATTGAAATTTATTGAGGGGTCTTTCCTAGCTTTTTAACACAGTGAAAAACTTAATATAGTAAAAATATCATTAAAAATGTCATTTAACCATTGATTTGTTTCGAATTTTTTGTGAACATATTATTTAATACAAATACAAATACAAATACAATATACTCTATTCTATAACATTAGAATGTGTTTTATATCTTTAATACTAATTTTTTTCCTAATTGAAAAAGCATTATTTACACCTTGCGCGCATGTGAAAATAGCATGGTATCAATTTAATTGAATCAATATAACTAATCAATGTCGTTGGCATCAATAAAACTAGTTCAAAATAGAGAAAATTAATGATTCACAAAGTGATATAAAATATTTGAGATCCATTCATAATTACTTGGATTATGAAATATATATATATATTTAATTTTATTTCCGAGTTCTAAACTTAAATTTTAAATAACATCAAGAGTTCTAGGAAATTTAAATATCTTTCATCATTTCATGAACTAAACCAGTGATTCCCAACGTGGGCGTTGACGTCCCCTGGGGGGCGATGGAATGTTCCAGGGAGCGGAAGAAGCTACAGGTATAATATAAGATCCTATGGGTTCGATTGCGTTGGGGGGGCGATGGAAGAAAAAATTTCTGAAGAAGGGGGCGATGAGAGAAAATTTTCTGAAGAAGAGGGCGATGGGATAAAAAAAGGATGGGAAACTATGAACTAAACAGTTTTTCCTTTATTTTTTTGAATACATTTTTATTCAATTTCTATTTTATCTTGCGAGCAAGGTGTTAATAATGTGGTTTTTTTTTCATTGAACAGTATCGTTTTATTTTACTGTTCATTTATCAATCAACAGTAAAATAAATTCGAATAATGTTTTTGTAAGAATTAAGTCTACACATTGATATTTTGAATACCATTACTTTTAAAAGTAGTTAATTTATAAAAGTTACCTTTAGATACTTTTAGCCTGTATTTGTTCCCTAATTATATATTGGATATCACGGACAAATATCCCGTTTCTTGAAATCCGTTACATAATGGGGTGTTCGTCTGTACCACAGTTTCCCAAACTATGCTACTAAAACTCCATTATATAACGGATTTCAAGAAACGGGATATTTGTCCGTGATATCCAATCTATTTGGTTTCATCACCCCCTTTTTCGAAGAAATTTTTTTTACTTATCGCCCCCCCCCAACTCAAGTGTACCCATAGGATCTTATGTTATACCCGTAGCTTCTATCGCCCCCCGGACTATTATTTCGCCCACTATGGGAAACACTGGCCTGTAGTATAAATGAGTCGTATATATTCACAATATTATTAAGGAAAAACTCCCTCAATATATACATGCATTTATTTCATCAGCAATTGCATCGTATCTGGATCGAACTGTTCAGTTCAGATCACACCACATTGTCCCAAAAGATAGCCCATTCCATACACTTATCCATATCCGATCAGAGAAGCTATACGCAGGTCCGACGCCAACTCACACGTCTAGCCATTTCATTAACGTGTGCCTCCGGGGGAAAGACTACACTTGGAGAATAGTCGTAAACCTTCTCCCGTTTTATAGTCTTTTGATCGTAAAAGTTCTCTGTTTTTATTTTTTACGACCCCATTACGGACATTCACGCTCATAAAACTCCTACGGAAGCAATTAATATATTTCTTTCTTCCGTTGCTTTCTCTCTCCGTTGAGAATTTTCTCTCAGTGTTTCTTCGTATTCGATTCATCAAAAGCTTCGTGTGAGATAAACTGGAATGTACACGTATCACCTTTCATTAATTCATTGTTTGGTTCCATGCAGTTTCATAAATGGATATCGAAATCGCATCGGAAGCCTAAATTGTATTTACCGCTATGAGTATTCAAATGGGAGAATTTTAATTGTGCGTATGTCAATTGTACTGGTATATATTAAACATTCCGAATTTTTAAGTAGATGTTTAATTTTGCTTATTGTTATTGATGGATGTATTTCAATAAAGTGTATATTTACGTGTATATTTACGTGTATATTCTTACGTGAATCTTTCTTCTAAATGATGAACATCTTAATTGTTTTATATATCAGTGGTGCGCAAACTTTTTGGAGCGCGACTAACGTTTGGAACAAAAATAAATAAATTTTTCGGCGACCTCTACATACGCTACCGGGACATTTCGATTTTTTGTTAACACTTTTGGGTCTGAGCTATTTCGACTATGTTTGACCCTGTGGACTGAGGGTTTTTGACACTTTTCACACGTGTGCGTGTGTGTGTGATTTGTTTTAAAAATACTTAGAATATATACATTTGAACAGTTTTTTTTCCAACTGGAAATTTCAAACTCTTTTCTTTCATAATATAGCAATTATATAAAGATACTAATAATAATAATCATCATCAGAGCCGATATACTAGTTATTGTACAAGCGGAATTTGATAAAATTACATCGCATGATGCATGATAATTACCTCAGCTGCATAAAGGCATTCGCTAGCTTTGACACATCTTTTAAATAAAAATGAATTTTTTATTTTAAAGTTTTTATTTTAGAGAATCGCTTGTGACCCACTTCCCCGTCAGTTCATTGACCACTACGGTTTACCGATTCATGTTTTGCGCACCACTGATGTGTGTGATGAGAATTTCACATTGTGCGCGTGTGTGTATGAGTGTGGTTTAATATGATGCGCATCTAAATCGTGTTTCATGTGATGCGCATCTAAATCGTGTTTCATCTGATGCGTATCTAAATCGTGTTTCATCTGATGCGTATCTAAATCGTGTTTCATGTGATGCGTATCTAAATCGTGTTTCATCTAATGCGTATCTAAAGCGTGTTTCATCTAATATACGTATATAATCTTCATCTAATAAGCCCAACTTCGATGCAGAAATGCGAGACGATCTCCCCGTTGAAAAGTCTCGCCGCGCAGACAGCAACAGGCCTACAACGGTATGCTATTCGATCATTACACTTCATGCATAGTTAGAAAAACCGATGGCAGGTGGCAGCACTACACATAACAAACATTACGCAGAAAGAAACGTCACGGAAGGATTGCCACACACGCACACACACATTCCAATATGTACCAATTCGTTAGAAGTTCCGCAGAAGAATATGGACGACGTGCATGTCTGGTTCAGTAGTTGTACTGTACTATATATACATAAAGTATATATAACCAGATCTATATCATATATACCGTAACAGAGGTAAATCGTTTCTCGTTGATATTGGGTTTTTTTCGTGCTCTATTGCATAGAAAGTAAATTTACACGTAGGGAAGCTAGAGCACGAACTTAGCCGACCGCAAATTTTCCGAACGAATTTCCACAATAATTTTCCATCAAACTCTTTTCAATTAGCAAACGGCAGAAAAGAACAGTTCATCATGTATTTTGTACCTTTATTATATCTCGCAATTTGAATCGAGAGAGAGAGAGAGATAGATAGAGAGAGAGATATTCCATACCTCGATTAATTTTAATACTTTCACTTTCCCATTTTATCGGAATAACATTTCAATTTGATACGAGCTAATAACTTTTACGTGTTATGCATCTGCATTAGTACAGGAGGAAAGAGTCTTTTTCAAATATAAAGCTAGTCATTCGAGATGACAATTAATTCGGTACAAAAGGAGATTCCCCGGATGGATTTGACAAACACCGGAAGTCAAACACGAAGAACCAATTATGCAAATGACTTCCGCCATCTACACACGAACAACTCTCTCTCTCTCTCAGGATAAAAGCATCTGGTTACGGAAATTCGCCATTTTCGGTTTGGTTATTCCGTTTCGATTAGCTGAGATGCATTTTGCAATAACGTCTGGGAAAGCTTTTGTGTTGCGTTTGTGGATTGTATCCGCTGTTTACTTCAATAACCCATAAACTGTAAAATTGACAAAATGAATTGTAGATAAATTCAAAATTTTAGTCAATGCATTGCAGAAATTTGCGATTCCTAGAAGTGTGTAATCGATATTCTCTTGAAAGATACGCATTTTTGAAATTGTATCTCTTTGCCATCAGCGTAACTTTGCATCCATTGTTTTACCAATTCAGTTGATTGATTTTGTCTCAAGAGATTTTGGGTGATTCCAGTCTTTGTTGATGTATAGTCGAATCCCGTTTTAACGAATACCGTTACAGCAAAAATCTCGTTTCAACGAAGACCTGTCTAATCTGCCCCAGATAAGTTTACATGGGAACAATCTCAAAAACCTGGGATTCTTTTATACCGAAATTTCGTTTTAGCGAAGTGATTTCTCCAGTCTCTTGGAGTTCGTTATAACGGGATTCGACCGTATTATGCTAAATAAGAGTGTACTCAAATGATTTTCGAAGGAATTGGTAACAGAATGCACGGCTATGAAATCATGTTCCTCCATTTGGAATCGTACAATCTATCAATTTTAAAAAAAATAAGCAAACATTTCCTGTCTTCTTATGTAATTTAATGTTTTCAAATAGGTGTTAATACTTAGGTTGATATTTTATATAGTGGTATAACTATTTATTATCTAGGTGCATAGTATATACATACAAGGTTGTAAATTTTACAGGCCTTCGATAACGGCACCAGTGGAGCGCACAACGTTTCTCCAGCAATTCGGAAGCCTTTAGATACTGATAGCACTTCCTAAAAGCTCTGGATGGTGCGAAAAAAGAACGATCAATTGCAAAGTATCCCAACCCTTTATTATTTTTTCCATCTCGTCCCATTCTTTAGAATTTTTTTCTCCCCCCCCCCAAACGCAAGCTAACCAATAGGATTATACGTTATACCAGTAGTTTCTACCGCCCGCTCCTCCGGACAGTGCTCAGGGGGGCTGTATTGCCCACTTTGGGAAACACCGATCAATGAATAACGTCTCCTACTGTTCGGAAGAGAATCTCCCGAAATGGTTTCCTCATCATAGATATTATGTCGAAGTCGCAGGGGCCTTAATCGAAATAGTACGGGGTTTAGTAGAGACTTCTGGCCACAGCGATTGACCAATCACCATAGCTATACATTTTGGACAAATACATTAACAGAACAGTTCAATTAATTACAGTGGATTTTATAATCAGTTAAAATGCTTAATTATGGACAAAATATAGAGTTTGTCTAGATTTTGATGTTATCACTAAAAAGATAAAATTGTGCTCAAAGCGAAGTTGAATAGTTTCCACCTTGAATTTCACCCGAAATACGCTTGTAAATGTTCTCATTTCAGACTTTCACCAAGTCAAATCCCGTTTTTAATGAGTAAATTAACAATCGTGAACTTATTGCTACTCATTATTCATCCGATAAGTATAATTATTTGATACGTATAATTAATAGTTGACAAATGAACTGATTGCTGTGAATTTATTAGTAACTGACACCAATTAATCAAGTACTATTCACAATTAAATAATTTACTCCTGACGCTGAAAGCAAATATTAATTATAATGAAAAATTTGCTAATTAATCTACTCCGATCATCAATAATCATCATGACGATCAAGCGGTGGACAATTAAATCATTAAAACTGGGTTTTAACTAGTCGAGGTAAATTAATTAATTTTGAGAACAATATGAACTTTACATCAATCAATTAATTAGTCACAGCAATTATCTAGTTACCGTCAGGAACGAATAATTCATAGGTGGTTGATTGATTCGAAAGTTAATTTTTAGTTATTAATTAATTTTCAGTGGCAGGAACGAAATATGTTTTTAATATAAGTTCATAATGGTTAATCGCTTCATTAAAAACGGGCCTCGACTTGGGGTTAACATCCGAAATGGAAACGTTTATAAGCATATTTCGCGCTTTTACCAGCTCCCTTGGTAAAATCTGGGTATTAGGCGTCATTTTCAAGTATTACGTCAGCATCGATGGGGGGGGCTTCCGATTCGCTGACTTTTGATGACAAGGGGGGGAGGGGGGTTTGGATGATGCTTACGTCATCAACCACCCTTTATGAAGATATGAAATATTCTTTATGGTATGTTATTCGGTGTGCCAAAAACGAAAAAAAAAAACCTTTCGATAGTTATTAGCCACCTGAACTAACATTCTCCCTATTGATAAGTCCCCTACAGAGCCAATTTAACGATCTCTAAATGTTTCACGGATCCTCCAATTGATCTGGAAATGTGTCCGGGCCGCTTAAGTGCTCTGGAACTGTGTCACGCATCACTGAAATGGTCCGTAATTGTGCCACAGATCACTTAAGTAATTTGGGAATGTTCCGCGAGTAACTTGAGTGATGTAGAACCGCACTGGGGGCCACTTTAGTGCTCTAAAACTGTGCCACATGTCAGTAAAGGGATCTCTAAATGTGCCGCGGATCATTTAAGTGCTCTAGAACTGTGTCGCGAGTTGCTTAAGTGATATTTGAATATGAAAGTGATCTTTGAAGCATACTTCAGTGATCTTAAAATGTGCCACGGACCACTTAAATGCTCTGGAATTGGGCCACGAGTCATTTAATCGATTTGTAAATGTGCCGCTTAGTTCATTTTTACAAAATTATGTTTGGGGGGGAGGGCAAGCCACATCGGATAACCTTCAGGGCCACATTTGATCTGAAGGGTCAAGGGTTTAACATGCATGGCTCAAAGGTTGTGTATTAATGAATTTCTTAAAGAGAAATTTCAAGTTCTTGCCCTTCAAATAGCATTAAAATTAACAGAAATCGATTAAAGTAGCATTTAAAGGTATTTTCTTTGGAAATTTTAATTTGAAATTTTTTTTCTAGAAATATTTTTTGCATTAAAAAATAATTTTTTTCGTCTGGGACGGGGGGGGGGGGTGCACGAGCTCCCTTTGCCCCGTTCCCGCGTACGTTTCTGATCCCACCAGTATGCGTTAGGAGATGGGGGCAGTGCTGACGAAATTTTGCTGACAAAGAAGGGGGGGGGGATCAAAAATGGCTAAAAATTTGCTGGCGTAATACTTGAACGACCCCTTACTAGTAAAAATCCAGGTTTCATTGGCTTTTACCCTAATACGTATACATAGCAGAGGTCTTCAACCTTTTTCTAGTCGCGAGCACTGCCCGTACCCGTCATCAAAAGAAGATCACCCTTACGGCAAGCATGGAATTAGGATGATTCCAATCCTAAATTCAATTTTTACAAGGTGTTCTCATTCGAACGTAGATCAAGTGCTCGCGAGCATGAAATCGAATACGAGCATCGAGCACTATGGGTACTTCAGGGAGCAACGTGGTGCTCGCAAGCAGCGGGTTGAAGATGTCTGATGTATAGTCTAGTTCCTATAATTGCATTTCAATTGTGTTGCAAATATACGGCATCCATATTTGTTACGCTCATCTTTTTTTTTCAGCCACCTCGTTGGGCACTTCACCTGTTGTGGCCCTTGTATTTGTATTAACTCAAATATTTCTGAATCAATTTTACCGGAATATCATGAAGCTAACGAAACCCTTTTTCCTCACGGAGTGAAACATTTATTAAAGTTTTCTCATATCATCGGCTATATTGCTATAAATGCAAAATAATCGCATCCATTTTCAATATTCACTCTCACAGCCTCCGTATCATAACAAAATTAAAATATAACGGTCTCCTCTTCCCTTATGGTTTCTTCCTTCATCCTTATATCTTTCCTTATAGCCTTTGTTGCATAAAAATATTTATTTTACATGTACGTTACTTATAAGTAGCAGTTCATGATCCAAACAAATCCTTAAGGAGAACATTACCTCAGATGTTTTTTTCTTTACATTTCCCGATAATTGCCAAGAGTCTCTGGGATATCGTTTGTTTTTGCGGTGTTTGTTCTTTTTCCCTCTTTCGAACAAACAATAAAAATGAACATCTGAAGGAGATTATGGGTCATAAATTTTAAATAACTTCCCTTTTTAAAAAGCTGATATAGGCTCTTAGGACAAATCCATAAGAAAAAGTAAAATTAAATGGCTGTGGATTTTGATATGGAGAAAAAAAATTGGCATTAAATGTATAAAAAAATTTTATTTTTTTAAAATCAATATTTTTTTAGGTTTTTTTCCCCCCATCTTAAATTTTCCGAAGAACATTATCTGTTCCGCATACAACGCATGCATCCTGTCAAAGGATTAGATAATAGTTTTGAAAATTGTTTCTAACGCGAATATTCGGAATTTTATAGCACGAGGGAAAAACGTTTTTCTTGTTTTTATATCCTTTACGTGCTTCAGACTCGGGTCGATATTGAAAATATTCGATATTGTATTAAAATCAGATTTCTCTTACTGATTTTAAAATTTGAATAAGTGTTTCTCGATGAATCTAATATACAACCGCTGACAATAAAGTTCGGTGAGTAGTCCTGTAACATTAACGTAGATGAAATGTTAACGAAAGTTACTTTACTGTCCTTCCAAATAGTCACCTCCCATTACTATGCGCAACTGAGATCTCCTATACATGTCCTGGAAACAAGTCTTCTTTTGGGATGGAGTTCAAAAGCCTCGTCACGTTTCGTTGGATGTCAGGAATATCGTCAAATCTCTTTTCTTTCAAAGCGAGTTTGAGTCGTGGGAATAGGAAGAAGTCTGGAGGATTGAGATCTGGCGAGTATGGTGGATGTTCAATTTGCACCACCCCCTTTTTCGCCAGGAACTGTTTGACGATATTGGCTGTGTGAGGGCGAGCATTGTCGTGAACAAGAAACCACGAACCTTGTTGTGCGCACTGAGGTCGTACCCTGCGTAGACGTTTCATGAAACGGGTCAAAATTTCAATGTACCTTGCAGCATTCATCGTCGTTCCCTCAGGTAGAAATTCCCTTTGGATAATGCTTTGACTATCAAAAAAGGTGATTAGCATCGTTTTGATGCGTGATTTTTCTGATCTGACCTTTTCCCGACGAGGTGATGCAGGAGAACGCCATTCCATGCTTTGCCGTTTCGTTTCAGGTCGTACCTGAGACAAAACAAAACTTTAAATTGATCTTTTGTTCGTTCATTTTTCTCAGTTAAGAACCAACGCACTAAACAAGCACTTTATAGAACAAGTCTTTCACGGAACATTAGCGGCGCTCAACTGAACAACGGTGGCGACAGATGGTCAACACCTGCCGCTACGCATGTGCAGCGTTTTGCTTCGCCAATGTTGCCAGATCGGCCGTTCTGACTTCATTCACCGAGCTTTATTGTCAGAGGTTGTATATATAGGTGTATATATTTTTTATAATCAATTTCAACAGTGATGTGGATTATCAACAATGTTTGTTGAATATGCTCAGATAGCTATGAAATTTCTCTACTGAAAATAAATTCACGATTGCGAATATATGCAGAGTGTCTCAATAGTGCACCCCGATCCACCCTGAAGGGGGTGGTCGAATCTTACAGGATATTCAAGTAAATCTGAGACGCTACATTCCTGCTGAGTACGAAAAACTCGATCGTGTTAATGATTCAACGTGTAATAGGGGGTCATTCGAGTATATTCAAGTATATTGCACCAGCATTGATTGGAGGGTTTGGATTTGCTGACTTTTGATGACAAGGGAAGAAAGGCAGTTTTGAATGGTGATTACGTCACCAAACCACCGTTTTTGAACATACGAACGCGTTTACCACTTCGTTAATTAATGCTCAAAGCTGTAAACACATGATAAAAAATATAGTGTGTTCACAGTCTGTAATCATGTGAAAAATGATTCCCGTGCATGCATAGCGAAGTTCGCAACAACAGTGATCAAGCTCACAATTATATTCTCTCGACAGACAATCCCAATCAGGGGCGTACACGTGATCGAAAGGTCGATCCCTATGTGTAAGGGGTGGGCAGCACAAAAATCTTAGACGGTGGAAGGCACAAGAGATTTCTTAAAGAGTGATTTGGAGTTACTGGCCTTCAAATAGCACTGCGTTAACCAAAATTCACACAATAACATAAGCCCCGTTCACATGTGCAATAAAATATCCAGGGACGTTCTCGGTAACACAGGGATTTTCATTACAACTCGTTTACATGCCATTTTGTTTATACCCAGGGCCGCAACTAGATGCTTGGTCACCCGGGGCAAGCGCACATTTTGACGCCCCCTTGTAATGTTGAAGGAGATGTTTCAGAATGAAATTTGCGCCCCCTCGGACCTAGCGCCCGGGGCACGAGACCCGCTTGCTTCCCCGTAGTTGCGGCCCTGTTTATGCCGATATTCCCCTCCTGTTCGGAAGTCGTCACTGGTCACGTGGGTTGAACGGGTGGTTGGCTCAAGATGGCCGACGAAGGAGCTAACAGCAATTTCCCCGGCACAAAGGATTAGGTCGGAGTCACTCACCATTGTTTCCTCAACAAATATTTTAAAGATGGGACTTTTGACGGATCTTTGTGCCTTCTTTTTCTCCCCCATGAGGAAAAAAAGTTGTCATGCAGGTAATAATCACCAAAGCTCCCAATCTTGCACATGTAAACGGGGCTACAGTCAAACCTCGTTAGTGCGTCACCCGGTTAACACGTCACTCCGCCTACCGGATCACTTTTTGGAAGTCCCAATTATCCTCATGCAGGAATTGGAACAGCTATGACTTACTCCGTTTAACGAGTCACTCCGCTTATCAAGTCATATTTTTGCTCTCCCAAGAGTGACTCATTAACGAGGTTTGACGGTATATAAGGATATTATCGATATTAGTTTTTCTACAAAACAATATTTTTTTATCGTCTTGGGCGTTATGAGCTCCCTATGCCCCTCCGAACGCCTGTGATCCCAATATGCGGGGGGGGGGGATTCCGCAGTTTTTACTTGATTTTGCTGACCAGGGAGGGAGTTTTGCTTACTTTTGATGGCAAATTAAGGGAGGTGATCAGAAATGGCCAAAACTCTGCTGACGTAATACTTGAATGATTCCTAGTTGGTTATCCATTGTCTTTATTTATATAGTATTATAATGTTATCCATTGTCTTTATTTAATTAGATGTCCCACCCGAACAAATATGGTCACCGCGTTGTCATTACTTCCAATACTTTTTTAGATACGAAAAATATTCTCAAATGCAATCAAATACAAAAATTTTATAGAGGCCATATATATTTTGGGGAAAAATACGCGGAATTGGTGTCATATAAACACGATTTACGTCGGCAATTGTTGGTGAAAATGCTTTAAACTACCGTTGCCTGGGAATGAAGTGCTGCAACAAATAAAAATTACTTCAATGGTGAAAATTACCCATCACATATGTGCGAGATAAATATTTGCACATCATATCATCGGATCATATTCCTGTTATAAGATATAAAATTCATGCAAATTATCTTCATTCCTGATTTTAGTATTTGAATTGAATCAAAGCTTCATCGAACAACAAAACTGTCAAATACATTGGAATACACAGTCAAACGAGTTTGACTGATTCCAACACATTAAGTGCAATATTTATTTTCATAAATCGCTACTGTAAAATTGGTTTTATATTTATAATTGGTTTTACATTTATTGCAAATTTTTAGCCATTTTTGACACCGTCCCCCAGCAAAAGTCAGCAAAACTCTGACCCGCTTGCACCCCCGTTGTTAGCAAAATTTCGACAGCACTGCCCCCTACCTCCTAACGCATATTGGTGGGATCAGTAACGTACGCGGGAGGGAAGGGGGGGGCATAGGAGGCTCATACACATTCTCCCCAGACAAAAATAAAATTTCAATAAAATTTTTTAATGAAAATAACTTTATATGTTATTATAATCAATTTCCGTTATTTTCAATGCTATTTGAAGGCTAAGAACTCGAAATTTCTCTTTAAGAAATTCATTGCGACCCACCCTTTAACACATATATGGTAAACTCTAGACCCGCAGACCAAATAGGACCCTGAAGGTTATCCGATGTGGCTTGCCCCCCCTCACACCTAGTTTTGTAAAAATGAACTAAGCAGCACATACAAATCGCTTTAATGAACCGTGTCACAATTCCAGGGCATTTAAGTGGTCCGCGGCACATTGCCATATCACTGAAGTAGGCCTCAAAGATCACTTTCACATTCAAAGATTACTTAAGTAACCCGCGATACAGTTCCCGAACACTTAAGCGATCCGTGGCATATTTAGAGATCCTTGAGTGACATGTGGCACAGTTTTAGAGCACTTAAGCGTCCCGGAAACATTTTCAGAGCACGTGAAGGAAGGATGCATGCAACATTTAGAGATCATTAAAGTGGCTCTGTAGGGGACTTATCAATAGGGAGAATGATAGTTCAGGTACCCGATAACTATCTAAAGGTTTTTTTCCGTTTTTGGCGCACCGAATAAGATGTCATTAAGAATATTTCATATCTTCATAAAAGGTGGTTGATGACGTCAACATCATCATCATCATCCAACGCCTCCATCAACTCCTAGAGATAGAAAGCATCCGCAGTCCGCTTGTGGCGTCAGTAAGTAGTCCATTTTCCCTCAGAATATTCGGGGGAAAAAAATTCCCTGCTCGTGCCAGTATCATCGTTGTGAGGAAAAGAAATGACCGGGCTCAGAATTGGCGATTTCTATGCCTCACATCCAATCACTATGCGGTATTTGTGAGCCAATCAGGAAGATTCCATGCCAAAATAAGAAGAAACGAAATAGGATGCTGTGTTTTAAAGTGTGGCAAATTTGCTATGTAGTCTGAATGACGTTTATGGCAAACAGTACAGAAACCTTCTATCTCTAGGAGGTGCTGCCCTCCCCCCCCCCATCGATGCTGACGCAATACTTGAATGACCACAAGGATATCTCCACCACCTTTTCACGGGCCCCTCTATGTTAATTTGTAGTGTGAAAAATCAAAAAGTGATAAGAATCGTTCCGGACCCTGTCAGTCCTGCTCTTGTGAGGGCCATACCGAGAGGTATGTAGATGTATAATATACAAACAACACCACTGCTCCCAATACACAGGGTCGGGGTACCAGGGGATTGCACGTATACGTTCATGGGGAAGTTAAAAGGTTTCATTTCCAGGGGTCCTTCATAGATCTCGTTGTTTTCTTGCTGCTTTAACGTTGAAAAATTTGCGATAGCGGAAGCCCAAGATATATCCAGTCTAGGGGGGGGGGGCATAAAATTTGCAAATTCGGTCACGGGTAATTGAGAGGACCCTAGATTTTAGTCGTTGGTAAAATGAATACAAATTAACATTCGCCGTGGCACTCACAGGGAGGATGTCCGAGAAGCTTCCGAGTCAGGGGCCCGTTCCCTTTTGGGGGGGGCCCTGGACAGTGCTTCATTCCAATGTTTTCCAGGGGGCAAAGAACATGTACTGAATGTATGTATATACATATTTGTGTGTGTGTGTGTGTGTGTATAGGGGGCAGAGCCGCCCTAGTGTAAAGTAAATGCATGGAAGTAGTAGTATTACTTCACAAATATAGAACTACCTTATTTGTGATTCAAACTACAAAAAACTTTAAAAAACACTGCGTACCGTTGGTAATCGGCAAAAGTATATAGTTCAATTTTTTGTCGATAGAAAGTGCTGCACGAAAGACTGTCAGTAGTGATTGAACCTGAACTTTTCTTCAATCTATTCCGTGTCCGAGACGTTTGTAAATCATCAGCCGGCGATCGGTGGCTGAGGTAAGACAACTTCAGCAATAATACCTACTCTATTCACCGATGTCAACATCATAATGAAAACCTTACGTAAGCGCCAAGAAAATCCAGAAATAAGATATTAATCGTATACCCGGAATTTTCACGTTTCTGATTTACATATTTTTCGTGATTGTCTTTCGTGCAGCGCCATCTATCGAACTAACTTTTTCTGCCCCAAAAAAAAAGTCTCCCTTCGTCAGAATAACGTTTTTACAACCTGCGTTCAATTACACACAATCCTTTAATTCTAATTAATATTTGAACTACGTAATCACGAATTTAAGAGACACCCTGTATATCACGAACAAAGCCTAATTTTGGGCTCATAATCTTCAATCTATTAAAAAAAAAACTCAACTTCAATCTGTATGAGGAAAACAGAGGATTCATCCTCAGTGATCACAATAAGCGAATCTGGCAGCAAATGATAAGACAAAGAAAATAAACCAAAATAATACCAATCCTTATCCGTAAAGTAAATTGACATAAAGAAGAACATGTCTGTGACATGGAAGTAAAGATTCTATTCCGAAGAGATCAGTTTTCTAGGAATTCCGAGCAAATCGTTGGTCCTTCTTTTTGAACATAAGAAGTAAATTTGATACTTAGCGGTTATTTTGTTCCAAGTTCTGGTTACTACAAGGTATGATATGACATCTGAAGATCCACTTTTCGTGAAACGGTACACGTAAGTATACATTATTCATGTAAGGCGATTCCTGTCAATGGGATCCGTTTTATATGCTATAAGAAATGTGTCTGTCTTTCAAACACAATACGAAAGATATGGTTTGAATACAAACGGTGATACCATCCAATATATTTTCAATAAAAATATGTGGAGATACTTCGAATCTATATTTTTAAATTATTATTTTCCTCATGAATTATCATACATTATTATCAATCTTGAGAGCCCGGATTATATGCGGTAAAAAAAAGTGGATAAATAAATATGCAGTAAAAAACTGAAATATGCACTAAAAATTAAGATGAATCTTCACTTAAAAATGCGGAAGTGACTGACATAAAATCAAAAATATGTGCAAAAAATGGAAATAAATTCATAATGGGGCTAAAAATAATAAATTAAAGTCAAAGGAAAATGGACTTCAAAGTGCCAAAAAATTAAAATTGTTAAAATATGCATTTAAGAAAATTGAAACATGAATAAAATAAAAAAATGTCAGTACACCCCCATGGATATATTGAAAAAGTACCTAAGCCCTGAGGCTGGGATTACACTATAAAAGTTTTGATAAAGCTCTTTGATAAAACTTGAAAAATTCACCCAATAAGATCACCGGTTGCATTTGCTCGGATGTAACCGATGCGCTTATTGGTTAAATTTTTCAAGTTTTATAAAAGATATTTTACGGATTTTTTTATAAAACGTGAAAATCAAACCAATAAAGCTCATAAGTTACATTCGAGAAAATGGAACAGATAATCTTATTGGTTGAATTTTTCAAATTTTAAAAAATAACTTTTAGAAAACTTTTACAGTGTGATCCCGGCCTAAGAGAGAAGAAAAACATGCAGTAAAACTGAAAAACATGCGCAATGAAATAAGAAAACGTGCATTTAGCAGTGAAACAATATGCATTCAAAAAATTCCTAAAAATGCGTGTCCTTAAAATGAACTCAATGATGAAATATTTTCTTGAAATAAAAAGAAACAATCGTGAAAAAAATTAGTAAAATGCGAATTTATAGAAAAACAAATGCTAGAAATATTTGCATTTATATACAATAACTATAAAAAGTGCTAAAATATGCAATTATATATGCACTTATGTATTTGCACATTACCCGGGGTCTAAGCATAATTGTCTGGTGGAATTGCCATTAAAAAAATGTATAATTAATTTTTGTGGTTTGTTAAAAAAAATAAAAGAAATGAATGTATTAATGAATTAATCATCGTTAATTAAGTCGGTTTTCACTCAATTTTTGAAGATAATAATTTTCATGAATAACTAATACAAAATAATTTTTTCATTAATTATGAAAAGAGTTTAAAATCATATTTGAGTGAAGCAAATTGAATTAGAATTTATTGATAAAAAAATCTCTTTGTGTTAAATATTATTTATTTTTTAGTTGAAATATTGTGTATTTCCAAAATACACAACTCCTGACGGACATTTCCCGTTAGTGGACACTTCTCTGATTCCCCGGTCCCGTAGAGTAAGGACTTTCATTTATTTAACTCCCCGTTAGCGGACACTCTAGATATAGCGGACAATAAAATCAAACGAACTCGTTTTTTCCCTTCAAAATTCTAATTTGCGAAGTTTTGTTCATAAATCGAGAATTTATCATGTTCAGTTAATCTTTCATATATGAACTTATTTAATCGACGAACATTATCAAAGGATTTTCTGAATCTACATTTTAGTTCAGAACGTCATTGAAATATTAAGTGATGAATTTCGCCTATGCTATAGCTCTTCATGCTGTAGAAACTTTATACATTTTCAGAAATATTTGTTTTCTCCTGATGTAAACCAAAAAAATTCCACACACTCATACCATGCCTGTAAGTAAAAATCATAACAATACTGGAATCTCATGATTCGTGCAAATGATCGCGTCACTGGATAATTCCTATCGAAACAATGTATAACTATTCCTCTCGAAAAAAAAGCATGTATTCGAAAAATGAAGAGACCCAAACTCTCCTTGGAGAGTTGTGATTAGTGTTTTGAAAAATATTCTTCGAGAAGCAAATCGAAACCGTTCTTCAGGTTGACGTAATTCAAAAACAAGTGAATCGGATTACAGCTCATTCGAGCGACTCTCGTGCCGTTCTCGGGGGGATTACACAGCCGCATTCCAAATTACCGAGAAACAACAACAAAAAAAATGTGGAAAATTTACGGCTCGGATTTGCAACTGACGAATGAAATTGTTTTCATTTTCATATTCCCCAAGTTGGTTCCCAACAACTTAAAACTCTCGGCTCTTCTAATAAATATCTCCATTGCTCTCTAAAGCTCTCCCTCTCTTTTTACCCACGCATCAACAATTTCGGCACAAATCTTCACTTCGTTAAACTTTCCTGCTCTAAATTTGAAATTACTTTAAAAGCTTTGAGTATGAAATTTTCTCGGCTTCATGCTCCTGGATAAATATCTTCGTTACCGACCGTAAGTGCCAATTAGCTCTCTCTCTCACTCTTTCCTTCTACTTGCGCCATCTTTCCTTAAAACCTTTCGGATGTAGTATATACTCAATGGCGCAGAAATAAAAGACGCTACACGATTTAGGAGAACGATGGGGGGGGGGGGGGAGAGATTCCATTTTTATTCTTTATGCCAGAAAATTTTCGGCATCAGGAGATTTGTGTGGAGGAATCTGGCGTGTTATCTAATCTTGGCATCCGGCTACAAAAGAACTTCGAATAACGGGAGTTAATAAAGCGTAAGAAAAACTTGTTCCTACTTTGGATCCGAGATTTGTGCCGCGTAATTTTTTCTTTCTTTCTGTTTAGACTAGGGAATGATTTCGAAAATATTCCGCATATATCGGGATTTATCCACGTGAAATGTTCTATACAGCATAAAGCAGTGTTTCCTCAACCTTTTTAGAAACAGGGACCGGTAAGATGTCTGAAACGATGTGGACGGAACACATGCATCCCGTACTTTTTTTCCCATTCATTTTATTCATGTATCATATACATCGTGGAGAACAAATAAAATCACCAAGGGATCGCATATGACCGATACTGATGATCATAGGTGAAAAAGATGCAATTCATTTAATGTACATAATTCACACAAATATGTACAGGGTGAGAAAAAAGTCCGTAGAAAGTTTAAAAGAATGAATAAAAATCGGAAAGATAACCGAAATACAAAACGGTTTGCGCAGGGTTAGCATCGCTAGGTCACAGGAGTTTTTTTAATACGGAGGGGGGACTCCGTATAACAGCCGATAGATGGCGCTACTACGAGCGACTTCAATGGAAATATGCAAATGAGACGGTTATAAGAACTTGCGCTCCTATTCCATAGCCAGGTCACCGTCGTAAACCGTGTATGTGGACCTGCTGCACTCTGCCGTTGCTGGATTTGTGACTCGACTGCAATGTGTTATTCCCTGTGGTGGTCATGTGGAACACATACTGCTGCAATAAACGATTTGGAGGCATTCGGTTCGTTATTTGCGTATATTTTCTTTGACTTCTGTACGTCAGCACCACCTATCGGCTTTTTGAGCTATTTTTCCCTGTCTTAAAATAAATCCTGTGACCTTTTAGCGATGCCGACCCTCCAAACCGTTGTTTATTTCGGTTATTTTTCCGGTTTCTATAAATTTTTAAAAGTTTCTACATGGACTTTTTGCCCACCCTGTACAATTCATCATGTACGAATGAAACGGTTTTCATTCATATTGTTGGAATTTATAAGATTGATGAGGACGAGAATTTTTTTTTTAAAAGAAACAAATATACAAACAAATTCAGCGTAAAATTTCATAATGTGGCAAACAGGAGAGAGTGTCAGCTTTAATATTATACTAGCTATATTACCCGGCGCGCTGCCCGGGTATTCTCCTATGAGGTTTTTTAGATCACGTGATGTCTTTCATTGAGGAACTTAAACAAACCGTGCCTAAGTTAACCAGTATGACGACTTCCTGCGGGATTCATGGAATAAACAAATCTAGATTTTAAGAAACGTAGAAATGAATATCTTTTCCCTTTTTTTTTAAGGGGCGCTAAGTATTTCGATCCCTCCCCCCCTCAACCCGCTGAACTTCAAATTACCCACATCTGCCTTTTTCAGCTTCCAAAAATTCTTAGTTAAAGAAGCTGTGGAATTGCTACGATGTACATTTTACGGGCCCATAATTAATTTTAAAACATCCTTACCCAAATGAATTTATGCAGTTGAATATTAAAAGACAGAATACGGATACATTAATTTTCATAATTGAGAGGATATAAATAAGAAGTTGAAATCAATGTTATTGCATGAATATCCAACTCAAAAGTAGGTCCGGATATAATTACTACATATTTAATCTCTTGGGCTTCGTATATGTCTAAGCGAACTCAATATTTGAAAAATCGAGAATTTAATACACTTTTTAAAATTATAGATGTGGCAGGAAATGCCAAAAATTTTCGCATTTCTACAGTAAAATCGGCAATTTTAACACTGATTTTTATGAGGATCACCCTTTTTTCTAGCTGTAACTGCAGCTTTCCGGCTGTAATTGGTAACTTTACTTGCCTTGACAACTAGTTTGGAGATATGGTGCATTTTTAAGAGCGAAATATAGTCAGCGTAGGTATTCATCGTGTTGTCTGCCCTGATATCTTTCTACCCGAACAACATCCGCGTGCCGTATGGAGCGCTTTCACAGACCGCATTTGGCTCACAGGCCGCGGATTCTGCACATCCCGGATCTATAGCATCAAAAACACAACTATTAAAAAAATACAAACCCAGAAACTTTTTCCACAGACGCGGTTTCGGTTCATATCCAATCAATTTTCTGGAGGAAAAAACAATAACATTCCCAAAACTTTCGGAAAAATGTAAAAAATGAAATAAAATAACCAAACAATGAACCAAAGAAAGATTTTTTCCCAGTGAATTAAAAGGTTCACATGTAGTTGAGAAATCTCCAAGAAAATTTATAAATGTTTGCAAGAAACGTCTGAAGTAAATCACATTTGTAAAAGATTTATTTTCCCCCTTTCACTTTAGAAATTTTCAGGAGAAAAAAACATAAACTAGAAATGAAACTGGAAAAAAATAGATACATACAAGTACAGAGAAGAAGATAAGAAACGAGATAAAATAAGATAAGAGATAAAAACAAAGTCCAATAAAGTGTCACTCCCTGAAACATTTCCGTAAATTGCTGAAGACAATTTCTTTCAATTCTTAAGAAATACAAAACAAGTTTCTTTTCTGAGTTTTATATATAAAAAACGAAGAAGAAAACGAAACTATACAGTCACGTACGTATACTGTAATTGCATTTGTGAGGGCAACATCGATGAAAGCTGAAGGTCATAGTTCGTTCATATATAAAGGACAAATTCAATTATATAAATAAAATATATATACTTATATATTAATCTTTCAAGCAATTACTTTATCGAAGAATTTAATTTCTAATATGATAAAATACTATAAAGAATCCGAGAAAGTTTCAGGATTGATCACTGAATTTTACAGTTTCCTTCGAATCTTAGTTTTACCCTCTATTCGGTAACACAATTATTATTATCCATACCGTATGAAGGTATCCGTATCCGTCAGAACTTTATTAAAGTAGAAATCACCCTGCACCATGTTCAGTGACACTTTTGGGAAAATTCCATTTGGTGAACAGTCCAAATGTTGCTGCCAGTTTTCCATTATATGGATTTATTTACCATGTTTTTCAATAGTATCGATGAGATTTCAACTATTGCATCTATTTCAGTCTTCTCTGTTGCCTCCTTAGCTTTTTTATGTGCATACTCATTTCTTAGGTTCCGATTATGGACCTTAACCAAATAGAAGACACTGTTTTGTTGTTTTCAGCTGAAATTTTCATGTTATGTAGATTTCAATCTTTGTTATTAATTTTTCTCAATGTCTGTAGTACTGATTGACTGTCTTTATAGTTGTGGGCAACTTCTAATGTATTATTGTGAATGTGGTCTATAGCGTCTTTCATTGCCGCCATTTCGGCTTTATGCACTGTTCTGCCATCGTTCAGTCGAATCCTGTCTTCATAGACTATATTATTGTTGTTATAGTGAACTACTGCATAACCGACTTTATCAGGTATTTTTGAGCCATCAGTATATATTGAATGGATAGTTTTATCTGCTTCATTTTTGCTCCATTCTATTCTCAGTCGTTGCCAATTAATTTTTATTATCATCTATGTCTGTATGTGCGATACATCTTCCTAACATTGCCACGGGCCTACATGGATGATCTAAAAATGTGCCACTTGAGCGATATGTAAATGTTCCGCTTTGTTAATTTTTACACAAAATTAGGTTTGAGGCGGCGGGCCACACCCGATAACCCCGAGGGCCACGTTTGGTTGGCGGGCTGTTTGTTTCGCATATATGGCTTAGAGGATGGGTCGCAATGAATTTCTCAAATAGAAATTTTGCGTTCTCATCCTTCAAATAGCACTGAATATAACAGAAATTGATTATAATAACTTATTATAATCAATTATTTATATTATTAATAACATATAAAGATATTTTCTTTCAAACATTTTTTGCATCAAAAAAGAAAAACTGACTGTCGAGGGGGGGGGGGGAGGAGCATAGAGGGTTCGTGAGCACCTTGCTCCTGTACGTCTCTGATCCTAATATGCATTAGGAGGTAGGGGTATCCGGGCTCACGAAATTTTGCTAACAAGGTGGCGGGAGGGAGTTTAAAATTACTAAAAATCTGCTGACATGATACTCGAACGGCCCCGTACGCAACAAATGCCCAACTGTAACAAGCATCAAGTCCTGATACATCCCAGGTCCAAGAATTTTCATTGGAAAACTAGTATTGCAATTCCTGCTTTTAATAAAAGCGTTTAAAAAACCTACGGATCTCTTTCCGTACATTCGGGCTATCCGATAGCCATCAAGAGATGGGAAAATAAATAGATGATAGACCTCGGATGGAAAACACAAAGAGGAAAGCAAAAAAAAAAGAAAAAAATCCCAGGATCCTGGCACCAAATCGAAAATCAAGCTTTATTTGATCTCCAACAAATGGAACTAATCAGAGGGCCCTTTATCTTGGCCAATTTAGTGGAATGGCAGGTCCATTCCTCCAATAAATCCTTGCAAAGCCAAAATTAATTGAGAGCGGAACACAGGTGTTCTGTTAGATTGAATCTGGTTTCACTTATTGGATTCTCTCTCACACACAAACACACAAAAAATAAAATATATAAGACATTCCTTTTATTTCTATTTCTCTATTGGTGTCTGTACCGACTTCATTCAGTGAAAATCTGACCAAGGAAAATATTTTCCTCTATTATAGCAACTTTTTTTTCTTCTATATACCAGTAAAATACTGTATTACTTTGACGCAACTAGACTGGTTTATTTTTGCCGATAAATATATCATGCCTAAGTACCCTCGGTTATAACAACATCGACTACTTCATGGATTTTTGTCGTTGTAACTGAGGTGTCGTTATAACCGAGGTTGTCGTTTTCGACATTATTTTTTTGACGAAAAAACAATGTTATCAGATGCAATCAATTACTGTGCGAGAAGCTGTTATTTCATAATGATTGGGAGAGGGAATGTGTGAACGGGAGAAATCGGGGTCATAATTGCTAGATATCGCCAATTCTCGCTGAAAAATATCCGTCAACACTGTCTGGGAAATCGCCAAATAAGGCTACTACTTCACCTATATCGCTATATTGCAATTTAAAGCCGTTTAGCTAGTTGAGTTAAAAATGAAAGCGCCATCTATCAGTGGTCATCTCAAGCTCGCTAGAGAAAATATTTTAATCATATATATTGTGATCAAAACCCTTTAGTCAAAAAAAAAGCTCAAGCGTGACCCTAAACCAAATTAATTGTAATCAATTTACTTTAACAGCATCACTTGGCCAAATAGCGCGAATATATAATTTTTGACAAGAATAAATAGTATTAATATATAATTACTCAAAACCGTTATTCCAAGATATTATTTTTATTCCATTTTCTTTTTCACAGGCCTTCTTGGCCAGTTTTTATGCCGGCAGTTGGCCCTCGCGGGCTGGGAATCGGTTCAATTCTGAACTGGTCTGGTCCAAGATATTAAAAGGTTAAAGGGACATTAAGGTTTTTGACGGGTGAGATAATTTTCCGCCTTCTCTTTAGTATTAACTCTGTATAAATCTTGTCATTTTTAAGCCATATTATGCACCAATGTAATATTGTGTTGATCCAAGATGAAGGAGAATAGAGCTCGGTACTCTATATAACGGTCAAAACTGAGAAAAAAGCGTCATACTCGAGTTTGTAACATTTTCATCGACGACAGTGGATTATTAACGTAATAACAGAAGTGTAGTTATAATAGAGTTTGACTGTATCTGTAGGTCTTATAGAGAATCCATTTATTGTATAATGTCGAAAACTATTCTTCTGGTATATATAGATGGTGGACCATTAAAAAAATATTGTTTTATTCGGATATATCTCTGAGGAAGGCTAGAAACAGATAACCTCTAGGTATATGGCTTGAATTCTGTGTGCTGTGGATGGCATTTAAGTTAATACGTCTAGGAGCTTCGATCGATCGCTGCAGATAGCGAAGGAAACCAGGCCGCATCGAGTTAATTTGAGGGGCTATCATGTATCGGATCTGCCGCTTTATACGATCGATGTCTTGTTGTGGTAACTGAGCTCTTGATTGCTTCTTAAGCGGCTTTCTTTGTGTTTTCTTTACACAAACTCTTGAAAGATAATATCCCGATAAGTGTAATAAAGATTTTTTTCTGCTGTAAAGAAGAATATAAGCATTTTCGGATATTTTGTTTGGTTTTCTTTGGATCACGAACTAGAACTTACAAAAGATCTCTGGACATCGTCAATGTTACATACGTATCTTTTTCCTGGTTAATATCCACGGATTATACGTTAAGAAATCTTTATTTGTTTATGCTACTTATATACAGGGTGGGCAAAAAGTCCGTAGAAACTAAAAATTCATAAAAACCGGAATAAACAGGAAAAAAAAACCCTCAAAAACTACAGTCAAACTGGCGATAGGTGGCGCTGACGTACACAAGTCAAAGAAAAGATACGCAAATAACGAACAGAATGCCTGCAAATCGTTTATTACAGCAGTATGTGTTCCACGTGACCACCACCACAGGGGATAACACATTGCAGGCAAGTCACAAGCTACGCAGAGTGCAGCAGGTCCACATACACAGTTTACAACGGTGAAATGGTTGTGGATTAGGAGCGTAAGTTCTCTTATAACCGTCTAATTTGCATATTTCCACCGAATCGCTTGTACCAGCGCCACCTATCTGCTGTTTTGAGTTATTTCTTTTCGTCAAAAGAATTCCCGTGATCTAGCGATGCTAATCCTTCAAACCGTTTTTTATTTCGGTTATTTTTCCAATTTTTATGAATTTTTAAAGTTTTTCTCTACGGACTTTTTGCCCACCCTGTATTTGCGCCTTATCTGCAGATTCTTTTGCCTGGCAGATTTCGGATAAATAACTGTTTTAAAAACTGATGTCAGATTCATTTTTTTAGCGAATTATAGATGGGAAATGTATAGAATACAGGGTGGATCTCTAAATTCATGGGGCAAACTTTAAGAGGTGATGATATGACGCCATAACAAGCATTTTTAGTGATAGAATGTGTGGTCAAATCGCAATAGCAACGGCCGTAGATGATGGTTTTTTAGAAAGTGCAACAGCACTTCACCAAAAGCAAATATGTATCCTATTTTCCGAAGAATATTATTTTTACACTGCGATATGTGCTGCCAACCATTCGAGGGTTCGGGGTGTTGTTCGGAATGTGGTAGGTCTCCTTGTGAAGCAACCTGGGTAACGCAAATCTACCACAAGATATTACATGTACCACTCTTTGTTTGGCGCAGCATGACATTTACGATCCTCTCACCAATAAAAACCAAACTTCTACCTGGTAGATGGATGCATCTTTGCAAATTCGTCAGGAAAAATAGATTTGCTTTTAGTGATGTGCACTCATTAAAATATCCTCTACCGTCTATGCTATTTCAATTCGACTTCACATTCTGTGGCCAAAAATTCTCGTTTAGGTGACATATATCACCTCTTAAAGTTTGTCTCTTGAATTTAGAATCATCCTGTAGAAAAATCTAACTTTTTTTCTAGAAAAACGTGGCACAACTTCTTCTATTCCCCAAGACTTCTACATTGGTGAATAAAATTTGCATATGGGGATTGTACTAAGACTCTCAAAGTAATGAAACTATACTTTCCGTGGATCACACTACATAACAAAAGAAAAGAGCTTCCTTTGTGTCTGAGTAAAAGTTGTTATATCAGTGTTTGTTTGGCTTGAATAATCATGAAAATGTTGATTAGTTTCCCTCAAACTTTGGTTTTGTGGTTAGAAGATCGATATTTTGAAATCGGTCATTTAGCATTGCCTGATAGGTTCATTGGAATATTGAGAATGATCAGGGCCGTGGTGGGACTTCTCGGGGGGCCCGCGGGCAGACTTTTACTTGAGGCCCCTCCTGAAAGGGTTACCTTTATGCAAAACTTATGTGAAATTTTGCGGGGTCCCCATTCGACTCGGGGCCCATTGGCAGTGCCCCGGCTGGCCAAAACCTAGTTACGGCCCTGAGCATGGCAGAAAAATGAAAATTTTCTGATAATAATTTTAAAAACTGTGACTAACATTCAGAATATAAGTCACGTATCTTCTTCTTTTCTTCTTCACTTTCCATGGCAAAATGCCAGTACATGTCTCGCAAACCTGATTCGTGGTCAAATAAAAATAATAGTGATCAGATAATACGTTAATATTAAAAATTCGCATCGCTTCTGTATAATGTTGGCTTCTTTTACATACATCGAAGTGTGTGGCATAAATCAAATGCAGCAGAAGGTTAATGATGATTTTTATATTTATGTGCAATTATATTTTGGCCGATTAGAGTTTCTCACATATTTTGTGTGAAAAATTCAATTTCACTAGTAAATGTGATAAAAATGTAGCAAAATTTATCAAACTTTATCGAGATGATTCGATTTTGACAGTATTGCCGACACTAGTTTTTTAGGATGCGGATCGTAAATACAAACCATAAAAAAACTCTATTAAAGAATTTACGTCCTTTCACATGGAAGAAAAAAATTGTCTACTGAGAATCGAGGTAAAAAAGAAGTGATGTCACCCGATTCTTAACTACGAAAGGAAAACGATTCTTAGTTAAAAATGTGGTAGCGATATCCCCTCTCGATTCTTAACTAAAGATCAAATCCACTGTTAAGAAGAATCGGATTCTTATTAAGAAGCAGAATGTGGTATACCCTCTAGGTTGTTCTCATTGAATCAGATGGTTTCTTTAGGTGGATTCGAATCAAACAGAAGTCGATATTTCATGTTACCTAACTCACGTTGGATTCATAGGTATGGGTGCCTTTAACCTCTTCACGATCATGAACGTAATATTACGTCCGAACCACAGTGGGATAAATCCAAACAAGTTCTCTGTTTTCTTCCCTCCCTTTTCACAACCGCGAAGCTCTATAGTGACTCCCATCTCAACGGAAATTGCGCTTTTTCCCCTCTTTTGTTTCCACGCAACTGTGCTAATGATTTTTTTTTTTTAACACATATAATATATCTTTCTACTATGCATACAAGAGCGAAAGAGAACACGTGTGGTGAGGGTGAAAGAGGGCTCTAAAAAAATTTCCTTGTCTATCATACTTTTTCCCTTTTATATATATTCCCCCCCCCCTTTTCCTAATGTGCGGTTAGGTTAGTACAAGGTAACCATATTAATCGCCGACTCGTCAAAAATAGATAATCCAAATTTCTCGCCAAAACCTTGTACGTGGAACGGTTCCCGCCCGCGAGTGGCATGTCGACCGACCAAGTGCACGGAGGCAAACTGGGGACTGGTCAACCACAAAACGTCTCGAAGACGGAAGCGCCCCATCAACGCATTTCTTTTGGAATTACTTGCAAATATTCATATGCATAGTGCTTAGGTCTATTCTAATCCCATCAAGATGCGTAAAAATAGTTATTTTTATTCTTATTTGACAAATAAGCCGCTGTGGTGGTCGAGTGGTTATAGTGCCGGACTCGTGATGCGAGGATCCGGGTTCGAGCCCCACAGTGGTGGTCGGCTGAAGTTGGTTTTCTGTGGTTCCCAACTTCAAGGCGCAAATGCGAGCCGATCTCCCCGTTAAAAAGTCTCGCCACACTACCACACTCGCCACTTTACGTCAGGTTGCACTACACGTGCACGCACATTCCCGCATGTACTGATTCGTTGGGGGGGTTCCGCGGAGGGGGGGTGCATGTGTGATGTAGCAGTAGTAGGTAGGGGCTCGGGGATCCATGATGTTCTTAAGTCAGCCACCTCGTTGGGCAATTTGCCTGTTGTGGCGTTGTATTTGTATTTGTATTAATATTCTTTGTATAAAAAGAACGTTGTTAATGCTTTCCAGTTAATATTCCATGATTTAGGTGGCACCATAATAAATGCATATATATACTTTTTTCCATCATCATCATCATCATTATTACTATAGTATATACTGCATTTTTTCTCGTTATATTGTTTTTGATTTGCGAGCGCCTCACATCTGCTGCCAACACTCTTTAATCTTGAAGTTTCTGGAGGAATGGAGTAAATGGAGGCGGGGTTTTGACAGATTGCCTTTCGCGGAAATCCTTTATTTTCTGCCATTTTTCCCTTTTTTCTTTCGTTTTTCCCTCATTTTTCCTCATCGCGACGCAGTAAAAAAATGAAAGTATGATACGTTTTTTTTTTTCTCACATACACTCAGGTTGTCACAATAAGCTTCTTTTTTGTTTTGTTTTCCCCGTAAGCTATGGGAACAGTAATGAACTGCCGTACGTACGCATACAGTGTGGGAATAAAAAAAAAAAACAACAGTAGGAGAAAGTATAAAGGCTTGAGACATGTTTATGATTGAAAGTCTCGCTGAACTGAAACATCTAATTCAATTTAACGGGTTAGGAAACCGAATGATGAAGATTCATTCAGTTCCAGTCCATTTCGACCCTGTATAATGTATAGAAAAGTAAGAAATTTATAAGGTGTCTCAGTCGCATTATTTGTGGTTTTTCAGCGCAAGAAAGCAACTATATATGGGCCCTAATAAAGGAATTTACCTATTTTTCTAACGTTACAGTTTATATGTTACAATTTAATGTAACTAATTATACAGGGTGTCCTGTGACTACTAATGCGGCATTTGTCTCATCAACCGTCTTTCGTAGAGGTACGATTCCAATTTAAAAATTGCTGAAAAGGAGTTCAAAAATTTATCCCGTAAGTAGTTCTGAGAGTAAACATACAGTGTGTTACAAAATAAAATAAAAAAATTAAGTTTTGCCTAGTCTCCTTGTATTCCAACTTCCGATTAGAAAGTTGTTCCTCTGTATCTCCTGAGGTCAACAAAAAAAACAAATTCCATGTTTCTAAGCGCACTATTCGCTAAGATATTCGAATTAAAAACAGTACGTTCACAGAACAATTATGAAAAGGCAGCATAAACTATTCGGCAACGCTCCTTTCCCCCTGGTTTATGCTGTCCTTTCCCACCTTTACTCCGATTTTTTAAATTGAAATATCTCATCGAATATTGCAGGTGGAAACGTGGAATTTCTTCTGTTGGCGTCAAGAGAGATACAGGGCAGCAAGTTTGTGATTGGAATTTCGAGGACAAGGAGACCGTTTAAAAATTTAGATTTCTTTTTATTTTGTTACACACTGTATTTCCACTCTCTAAAATGGTGCAGTGTAATTTTTGAGAGCCTTTTAAACTTTTTTTTTTTTTTTAATTGAACAAAAATGTTGAAAGCATCATCGGCTTTGATACCCGGTGCACTTATGCAACACCTTCTGTAGCAGAAAGCCTCCGCTCGAAGCTTTGACGTCACTTGAAGTCGTCCATTCCACGTGTATCCATTTGTGCTGGTGGACGTAACCGAAATCTACCTTTTCTGCGGTATATCCAATGGCTATAGGTGAAATTGACGACTTCAGTGACCTCACGAGCATCGCGTGGAGGATTTCTGCTACTGAAGGTGTTGTCTTATGTGAATTTTACAGCGTTCAAAACGTCGTAGTATAATAAATAACGCAAGGCGGAGTTTTCGGTAAAACTAGAGATTCTCAGAATAGCTTTGCGCAATCTTTGAGCAAAAGTTATGACGTCAATTTAATCTCTACAACCAACCGCTGTTCCCTACAACTCCATGAAATGTCAGGCGGACCTACGCGTCATCTTTGAACAAAAAAGACATCTTCGAATCAACAAGCATTTTAAAGATCATTTATGTGACTTATGGACCGTCAAACCGAAAGATACTCAGGCCACATCGCCATATGGCAATATCGGATCATTGTCCACACGGACTGGATACCTCTGGCATTTATTTATTCATAAAAAAGCATACATTACAAAATATACATTACAATCATAACAACTATAAAATCATAATCTAAGTATAAAATCAATGTCCGAACTTATGGACCGAATGAATTCGTGCCTAAGATAAATAAACAACAAAAACGGTCCTTAAAGAAATCCGACATTGGCCTAGCTGTGCCTGTGGGTTCACGAAGCGTGGAATTCTGTTTCCACCGAAATCATCATCAGTTTTTTATAAAGTTTAGAGAGAGTATCAGCAACGCGATGATGACATCCACTTTTTGTATTTGTATTTGTATCCGAGAGTGACGACGGTGGTATCTCCGACTGAGCAGAGTTGAGAGATGAAAAGTTATCTCTCCCCTCTCTCCCTCCCCCTCTCTCTATCTCCCCCTCTCTCACCCTCTCCCCCCTCTCCATCTCTATCTTTCTCTCTCACCCTCTCCCTCTCCCCCCTCTCCATCTCTATCTTTCTCTCTCACCCTCTCCCTCTCCCCCCTCTCCATCTCTCTCTTTCCCCCCTCTCTTTCCCTCTCCCTCGCTCGCTCTCTCTCTCTCTCTCTCCATATTGGCTTTCGATGTAGAGTTCAGAGAATCAAAATAAATTTATTAGAAAGTCTGAATCATTTTTTATTGAAGTTTCAGCCACATGAAAATATACTATTTACCCACCCATCTAAAATGCACTAATTTCTGGGAGTCGGCTTATACACGGGCTTTCAATTTCTTGCGGTTCTGGTGGTCCTGAAGTCATTGGGGGTCGGGATATGCACGAACATATACGGGGTATGTGTTTTTAAGATTACAAAACAATCATTCTTGCAATGTCCACATTCTTCGTATGTAACATGTGCAAACAACACCAACATTACCGATATAATTCTTCATCATCTTAGACGTTTTATCTTTGAAGACCAGACACCCTCGCCGCTTCCCACCGCGGAGAGATATCGAAGCATTCCTAGCATCATCCTATAGGCTAGAGGTCTTCAACCTTCTAGTCATGAGCACTGTCTGTACCCAACCCTTACAGCAAGTTTCACAGACGAATGGAAAAAAAAATCAGGATGATTTCAATCCTTGAATACAATTTAAACAAGGTAAAAAAAAAATGTAATTGGAAGATTAACCGGAAAGAGGGAGTGCAAACTTTGAGCACTTTTGGTGCTTCCGATGACGCCGTGGTGCTCGCGGACAACGGGTTGAAGATGGCTGGCATAGACTGAAGTTCATGCATAATATCCGGTAAATTTCAATGATTTTATTGAAGATTGGTTATTTTCGCTAATGAGGACGAGGAATTTTACATAATTACTGGTAAATGTGATTAATTAACGAAGCTCATCAAGCTTAACAAAATTGTTGGTGATTATGAACAGATTATCACATACTCACCCGATTTACCTCATTTACATCAAGATATTCACTGCTTAATCCCATTTGAGTAATGGAAAAATTATCATGTCATTTTGGTCGTAATATAATACACCAAGTGTAAAGTGGAGTTTTCGCTAAAAAACTAGATTCTCAAAATATCAGAACTTTGCACAATCTTTGAGCACAAGTTATGACTCCAATTTTATCGCTATAGCCAACCGTTGTTCCCCACAGCTCCTTAAAATGCCAGCCTGACCTATTCGTCATCTATGAACATAAGTGTGACGTCAACACTGGTATTTTAGCCAATCGCTGTTCACTATGCTGCTTTTTTTAACGATTTCCTAGACGTCACTTGAAGAGACAAATCATTCACTCATAAATTGATGACAAGCCCACTGTTTTCTATAGGTGCGTCAGCTAAAACTAGCAAGTGTTTTACACTTTTAGCGCCTGAGAGATTCCTCGTCCGAATCAATGTAAGTGGTAGAGTGTCGGACTGGGCTTTTTAAAAAGACTATGGTTCGAATCGTGTGCGTGTGTGCGTGTCTGTGTCTGTCTTTCCTTCCCAATTTGAGTTAAAAGGATTCGCAGTCTGGATTCGGTGGAAGTGACGGTTGGCACGTAGACGATGTGACCTTGCCCGGAAGACAAAGATTACTAAAGACCAGACAAAAATCTGTGTCATTATTGCCCTGAATATCTTACGAGTTAACAATCATCGCTTGGATAGATAGATAGCTAGAACCACTCACAATCCCGGACTGATACAAATCACCTTACCTCAAAAGAGGCAGAGTTGTGTCAGAAAAGTTGGCAAAGAACTATAGTGGTGGCTACCCTTCCCCCGTGCTCGCAAGTTTCGAATCACTCGCGTCGTCCTCCCCATGAAGACAGCCATCAACTCGATGCAACGAACAAGCCATTTCACAAAAATGAGTGACTCAATCCAGTGACTAGGGAGAAAAATTGCACGTTCGCCCTGTGGCACATAAGAGCCGGAGACCGCAGCCTGGGATTTCGAAAGACGTGTGGAAAAGACTTGTGGGCAAGAAAGAAGAAGTTAGCATGTTGAAGTGGGAAAGATTTGAGAATGGTCTTTGGAAAGATTTGAATGGTCTAAATACACAATGTATACAAAAATATATATATGCATATCCTTGGATATATAACATGGAACTTCAAGCGTTTATTCTCATTAAAATATAGAGATCAGATGACATCACCAGAAATAACGAGAAACAAAATCACAACTTTTTGAAATCATGGATTCGTTAGTATCCTACATATCACTCAGAACACACATTCTGACGTGTGCCGATTCGATAGAAATTACGCAGAAGAATGCGTACGACCTTTAATTTAAACGAGAGGTCTAGATTCGAAAGGGTTACTTTTGATTTGACGTGGTCTTGGGTGTCACACATGGTCATCATTGTTCAAACTTATGTACAGAAACAATTGTCGAGTAATGTCTGTGAGTGAAAAAACATTCAGAAATCAGCAACGGATGTCTGCCAAAGTTCTGAATCGCATGCTCACGGAAAAGATTAAAAAATAGACGAAAATAGATGATACGCCACTGGGGGAAATACGCTAAGTATTTTCATACTGAAATGCGTTTGTGCTTTTTCAGTATTACTAAAGTGCGCCATTATCCCGTACGTTACAACTGTTTGAACGGTTACACGCTGGAATATCGCCTTCCATTCACTGTGACGCAGATTTGCATGCGGTTACTTCTTCTTCCCCAGGTCAAATTTGCATGCATGGTGTTCTTGTTCTACGGATAAATTTCAAGCGCACTATTCGCTAAGATATTCGAATTAAAAACAGTACGTTCACAGAACAATTATGAAAAGGCAGCATAAACTATTCGGCAACGCTCCTTTCCCCCTGGTTTATGCTGTCCTTTCCCACCTTTACTCCGATTTTTTAAATTGAAATATCTCATCGAATATTGCAGGTGGAAACGTGGAATTTCTTCTGTTGGCGTCAAGAGAGATACAGGGCAGCAAGTTTGTGATTGGAATTTCGAGGACAAGGAGACCGTTTAAAAATTTAGATTTCTTTTTATTTTGTTACACACTGTATTTCCACTCTCTAAAATGGTGCAGTGTAATTTTTGAGAGCCTTTTAAACTTTTTTTTTTTTTTTAATTGAACAAAAATGTTGAAAGCATCATCGGCTTTGATACCCGGTGCACTTATGCAACACCTTCTGTAGCAGAAAGCCTCCGCTCGAAGCTTTGACGTCACTTGAAGTCGTCCATTCCACGTGTATCCATTTGTGCTGGTGGACGTAACCGAAATCTACCTTTTCTGCGGTATATCCAATGGCTATAGGTGAAATTGACGACTTCAGTGACCTCACGAGCATCGCGTGGAGGATTTCTGCTACTGAAGGTGTTGTCTTATGTGAATTTTACAGCGTTCAAAACGTCGTAGTATAATAAATAACGCAAGGCGGAGTTTTCGGTAAAACTAGAGATTCTCAGAATAGCTTTGCGCAATCTTTGAGCAAAAGTTATGACGTCAATTTAATCTCTACAACCAACCGCTGTTCCCTACAACTCCATGAAATGTCAGGCGGACCTACGCGTCATCTTTGAACAAAAAAGACATCTTCGAATCAACAAGCATTTTAAAGATCATTTATGTGACTTATGGACCGTCAAACCGAAAGATACTCAGGCCACATCGCCATATGGCAATATCGGATCATTGTCCACACGGACTGGATACCTCTGGCATTTATTTATTCATAAAAAAGCATACATTACAAAATATACATTACAATCATAACAACTATAAAATCATAATCTAAGTATAAAATCAATGTCCGAACTTATGGACCGAATGAATTCGTGCCTAAGATAAATAAACAACAAAAACGGTCCTTAAAGAAATCCGACATTGGCCTAGCTGTGCCTGTGGGTTCACGAAGCGTGGAATTCTGTTTCCACCGAAATCATCATCAGTTTTTTATAAAGTTTAGAGAGAGTATCAGCAACGCGATGATGACATCCACTTTTTGTATTTGTATTTGTATCCGAGAGTGACGACGGTGGTATCTCCGACTGAGCAGAGTTGAGAGATGAAAAGTTATCTCTCCCCTCTCTCCCTCCCCCTCTCTCTATCTCCCCCTCTCTCACCCTCTCCCCCCTCTCCATCTCTATCTTTCTCTCTCACCCTCTCCCTCTCCCCCCTCTCCATCTCTATCTTTCTCTCTCACCCTCTCCCTCTCCCCCCTCTCCATCTCTCTCTTTCCCCCCTCTCTTTCCCTCTCCCTCGCTCGCTCTCTCTCTCTCTCTCTCCATATTGGCTTTCGATGTAGAGTTCAGAGAATCAAAATAAATTTATTAGAAAGTCTGAATCATTTTTTATTGAAGTTTCAGCCACATGAAAATATACTATTTACCCACCCATCTAAAATGCACTAATTTCTGGGAGTCGGCTTATACACGGGCTTTCAATTTCTTGCGGTTCTGGTGGTCCTGAAGTCATTGGGGGTCGGGATATGCACGAACATATACGGGGTATGTGTTTTTAAGATTACAAAACAATCATTCTTGCAATGTCCACATTCTTCGTATGTAACATGTGCAAACAACACCAACATTACCGATATAATTCTTCATCATCTTAGACGTTTTATCTTTGAAGACCAGACACCCTCGCCGCTTCCCACCGCGGAGAGATATCGAAGCATTCCTAGCATCATCCTATAGGCTAGAGGTCTTCAACCTTCTAGTCATGAGCACTGTCTGTACCCAACCCTTACAGCAAGTTTCACAGACGAATGGAAAAAAAAATCAGGATGATTTCAATCCTTGAATACAATTTAAACAAGGTAAAAAAAAAATGTAATTGGAAGATTAACCGGAAAGAGGGAGTGCAAACTTTGAGCACTTTTGGTGCTTCCGATGACGCCGTGGTGCTCGCGGACAACGGGTTGAAGATGGCTGGCATAGACTGAAGTTCATGCATAATATCCGGTAAATTTCAATGATTTTATTGAAGATTGGTTATTTTCGCTAATGAGGACGAGGAATTTTACATAATTACTGGTAAATGTGATTAATTAACGAAGCTCATCAAGCTTAACAAAATTGTTGGTGATTATGAACAGATTATCACATACTCACCCGATTTACCTCATTTACATCAAGATATTCACTGCTTAATCCCATTTGAGTAATGGAAAAATTATCATGTCATTTTGGTCGTAATATAATACACCAAGTGTAAAGTGGAGTTTTCGCTAAAAAACTAGATTCTCAAAATATCAGAACTTTGCACAATCTTTGAGCACAAGTTATGACTCCAATTTTATCGCTATAGCCAACCGTTGTTCCCCACAGCTCCTTAAAATGCCAGCCTGACCTATTCGTCATCTATGAACATAAGTGTGACGTCAACACTGGTATTTTAGCCAATCGCTGTTCACTATGCTGCTTTTTTTAACGATTTCCTAGACGTCACTTGAAGAGACAAATCATTCACTCATAAATTGATGACAAGCCCACTGTTTTCTATAGGTGCGTCAGCTAAAACTAGCAAGTGTTTTACACTTTTAGCGCCTGAGAGATTCCTCGTCCGAATCAATGTAAGTGGTAGAGTGTCGGACTGGGCTTTTTAAAAAGACTATGGTTCGAATCGTGTGCGTGTGTGCGTGTCTGTGTCTGTCTTTCCTTCCCAATTTGAGTTAAAAGGATTCGCAGTCTGGATTCGGTGGAAGTGACGGTTGGCACGTAGACGATGTGACCTTGCCCGGAAGACAAAGATTACTAAAGACCAGACAAAAATCTGTGTCATTATTGCCCTGAATATCTTACGAGTTAACAATCATCGCTTGGATAGATAGATAGCTAGAACCACTCACAATCCCGGACTGATACAAATCACCTTACCTCAAAAGAGGCAGAGTTGTGTCAGAAAAGTTGGCAAAGAACTATAGTGGTGGCTACCCTTCCCCCGTGCTCGCAAGTTTCGAATCACTCGCGTCGTCCTCCCCATGAAGACAGCCATCAACTCGATGCAACGAACAAGCCATTTCACAAAAATGAGTGACTCAATCCAGTGACTAGGGAGAAAAATTGCACGTTCGCCCTGTGGCACATAAGAGCCGGAGACCGCAGCCTGGGATTTCGAAAGACGTGTGGAAAAGACTTGTGGGCAAGAAAGAAGAAGTTAGCATGTTGAAGTGGGAAAGATTTGAGAATGGTCTTTGGAAAGATTTGAATGGTCTAAATACACAATGTATACAAAAATATATATATGCATATCCTTGGATATATAACATGGAACTTCAAGCGTTTATTCTCATTAAAATATAGAGATCAGATGACATCACCAGAAATAACGAGAAACAAAATCACAACTTTTTGAAATCATGGATTCGTTAGTATCCTACATATCACTCAGAACACACATTCTGACGTGTGCCGATTCGATAGAAATTACGCAGAAGAATGCGTACGACCTTTAATTTAAACGAGAGGTCTAGATTCGAAAGGGTTACTTTTGATTTGACGTGGTCTTGGGTGTCACACATGGTCATCATTGTTCAAACTTATGTACAGAAACAATTGTCGAGTAATGTCTGTGAGTGAAAAAACATTCAGAAATCAGCAACGGATGTCTGCCAAAGTTCTGAATCGCATGCTCACGGAAAAGATTAAAAAATAGACGAAAATAGATGATACGCCACTGGGGGAAATACGCTAAGTATTTTCATACTGAAATGCGTTTGTGCTTTTTCAGTATTACTAAAGTGCGCCATTATCCCGTACGTTACAACTGTTTGAACGGTTACACGCTGGAATATCGCCTTCCATTCACTGTGACGCAGATTTGCATGCGGTTACTTCTTCTTCCCCAGGTCAAATTTGCATGCATGGTGTTCTTGTTCTACGGATAAATTTCAACAGCAATGCGGAGCGGCCGTTCCGAAACGGCGCTAGTGTGTTTGCGTTTCGCGCTAGACCTTGCATTCTTTGATGACAATTGTTTGTATTGGTGTGTACTATATCACCTCTTAGAGTTTTTCCTATCTATCCTGAATCACCCTGTATAAGAATTTACGATATTTCCCTAGATATGAATTCACAGCTTTGTTTCGGTTTTCCACGTCTTTTTCCATAAAATAGAATTTTCACACCAGCTGCTCGTAAATTGCTATAACAGGAAGAAAAGCATTTTTTTCCCGGAATTTGTTCGGTATAGTAAATCGATAAATTATTGTAATGGTTCCACACATTGATGCACGGGAAAAATAAATGATATACTAGATGGCTATGGGGGATGGCGTTCACTTGGTCGGAAAATGAGGCAAAAGAAAACAGCTGACTATATGCAATAAATTTATGGATCTTCCTTCCCCAACTTCTCTCAGAAATATGCGCTATAAGTAATAATGTTTATGAGATGAATAATTTATGGACTTGTTGCGAGGTTAGATAACCTCATCATAATTGATCTTCGAAGCTAGACTTTTTTGATCTTTTGACTATGGTAATAGATTCTCAACATATTCTTCAGTATTTTCTATCCAAAGCTTAGCCCCCAGCCTCCTACTTTCATTCATATATAGTGGTGTGGGGGGGGGGGGGGAATTCATTCCGCTAACGTTATTGTCGCGTGTTGGAATTTTTTTCATTTTTTTACATTAAATCCCCATTTTTCCTCACATTTTCAGCTTATTCAATAAAATATATATATATATATTCAGGCGTCATGTGCAAGTGGCAGCACAAATGGGGAAACTATTATTCACAGGAAATTATTCGGGGGGTATATTCAAGAATTTATCTGAAAAATTCAAAATAGATAGGACAAAAAATATACGGAAGTGGATTGAGATCGAACTCGCCACGAGGGTGAAGGGAGAAGATTTATTTACGAAGGTTTTTAACAACTGGCTGTTGCGAAGATGAATTTTTGGAGAGAGAGAGAGATAAAATACAACTGCATTTGCGAGGAATCGAACCCACGTCTTTTCACTTTCCGGGTGAACGCCCTAGACCACAAAAAGCCAATGAATTTCTCAACCTTTCCTTGAAGCTCGTGTGCACTGAACGGGACCGTAGATGGACGTCCGGACCTGACTCAGCTCGCAACTGCTGACGCTGCGACCAGATAGCGACTTATACAAGGATGACGTCACTCTCCAAGACAGTTGAATTTTGTTGCACACACACACACACATACAAAAAGGCTGAATTTTCTCTTTCCAAAAATTCACCTACGCAACGTCAGCAATTGTGAGCACGGCCTGAGTTGGTCCGGCCGTCCATGACGGGAATCGTGTCCACTGAACAGTCTCGTTCAGTGCTCCAAGGAAAGATTGAGAGATTCGTTGCTTTTGTAGTCCAGTGCAATCACCCGGAAAAGTGAAAGGACGTGGGTTTGATTCCCCGCAAAGGCAGTTGAATTTCCCTCTTTCCAAAAATTCATCTTCGCAACAGTCAGCTGTTAAAAACCTTCGTATGGTAGCGGAGGGTGACGTCATCCTTGCATAATATTTAATTATTCCATAAGCCCATATCTCTGATATACAGTAGCCATCGCTTATAAAAATCACATTTGGTTCAGCTATTTTGATTCTTATATCCGGGTTCTTTTTTTGCTGTTACTCTTCTAGTTGCCACTGGTGTACGCAGGGTGGGGGGGGGGGGTATGCCGCCTGACCACGTATGTGTTTGACCCCTAATATGCGTTAGGAGGTGGGGGAATTGAGCTGCCCTTGCCCCACCAGAAAATCGTTTTCTTTTCATGCAAAAATGTTCGAAGAAAAATTAGAGAATTCCGTAAGAAAATATCTTTATATTTTCTTATGTTATAATCAGTTTTTATATTATTATGATCAATTCAATCTTCATTGCTGCATGAAGGGCAAGAACTCAAAATTTCTTTTTAAGAAATTCAGTGCGACCAACCCCCTCTATGAAATATATGCTAAACCCACAGGCCATATGTGGCCCTCGAAGTTATCTGACGTGGAACGCCACCTCACACCTAATTTTGTAAAAATGAACTAAGCGACACATTTACAGATGGTTTAAGTGACACGCGGCACAATTCCAGAGCGTTTAAACGGCCCCTGGCACATTTTCTTGTCACTCAAACAGGTCCGCGGAGCATTCGCAGATCACTTAAGTGATACGCGTCACATTTACAGATTACTCGAGCGATGAATGGCATATTTAGAGATCCCTTAGGTGGCAAGTGGCAGAGTTTAAGGGCATTTAAGGGGCCCCGTAGTGCAGCTTCACATCACTCAAGTTACCTGTGGCACATTCTCAGATTACTTAAGTGACTTTCGACATAATTACGGATCATTTGAGTGACGCGCGGCGCAGTTCCAGAGCACTTTAGCGGCCCGGACACATTTCCAGAGCACTTAAAGAATCCATGAGACATTTAGAGATCACTAAATTGACTATGTAGGGGACTTATCAATAGGTAGAATGTTGGTTCAGGTGACCAATAACCATTGAAAGATTTTTTATCCGTTTTCGGGGGCGCATCGACGAAGATGCGCCATTAAGAATATTTCATATCTTCATAAAGGGTGGTTGATGACCTAAGCATCATCCAACGCCGCCACCCCCCCCCCCGCCTCCCATCGATACTCACGCAATACTTGAAGGATCCGCGGAACATTCAGAGATCATTAAAGTGACTCTACAAGGAACACAGGTGCTCACAAACTAGGGAAAGATTTCCCTCGTTTTTGCCACACCGAGTATAAGCTGCGATTAAGAATATTTCATAACTTTTAAAAGGGATGCTTGACGACATAAGCATCATTCAACCCAACACCCCCTTATCATCAAAAGCCAGCAAACCCGAACCCCCCACCATCCATCAAGTATTACCGACGTAATACTTGATGGTAGCTTGCTAGGTAGTCTGAATGGCGTTTATGGCAACCCGTGCAGAGGCCTTCTATCTCTAGGAGGTGCTGGTGTGGGTCTGGAAGAAGTTGTAACTAATGGTTTGCAAGTATTACTGACGTAATACTTGAATGACCCCCCTTAATGCGCATATGAATCGATTTCGTAAACTCGGTATATATCGAATACTTCGGTAAATCTTCCGTATATATATAGAAGCGCCCGGAATTTTCATGAAAGACGAGTTTCATTTTTATCTGGTTCGAAACAAAAACAGTGCTTTTACTGGAAGTCATAAAAGAAAAACGCATTTCTGTCGCTCGCACGAGACTTTTTTATGATATGGATCTTCTGGAAAAATCTGATTTTCATGTTTTTCTTTTCTCTCTCGCAGGTCTTTTGCAATATTTATTGTTGGAGAACATTCGTAGAGATGTTAAGTTGCGAAAGATGCCAACATACATATAGAGAAAGAATAAAACGGAAGAATATAAATAGCCAAAAAGAATCTCTACTGTGTGTCACAAGAATCGTAAAATTTCTGTGAACAAGAGACTTACGTCGTGAGTTTTGTTATTTTCTCTTAAATCCACTTTATACATAAAATGTTTATATCCGTCGTTAAATCGAAAACATGGATGTATCATCATGTTGCAAATAAAATAAAGAGTTCTGCGAGCAGCATTTTTGACTGAAGTTGCATTGCGCTTTTTTTTTTCAATGGCACCTTTCACATAGAGCGGGTGTGGGCAGCACCTCCTAGAGATAGAAGGCCTCGGCACGCTGCTTAATGACGTCAGTAAGTAGTCCATTTTCTTTCGGAATATTCAGGGAAAAAAATTCCCTGCTCGTGCCAGTATCATCGTTGTGCTTAAAAGAAATGATCGGGCTCAGAATTGGCGATTTCTATGCCCCCACATCCAATCATTATGCGGTATTTGTGAGCCAATCAGGAAAATTCTACGCCAAAATAATAAGAAGCGAAATAGGATGCTGTACTTCAAAATGAGGCAAACTTGCTAGGTAGTCTGAATGGCGTTTATGGCGACCCGTGCAGAGGCCTTCTATCTCTAGGAGGTGCTGGTGTGGGTCCGTAAGAAATTGTAACTAATGGTTTGCAAATGTAACCTTTTTTTTTCAGAGGGTGAGGAATACGGCCCGCAACTCGGAAATGTTCTTCAGGGCCCGGATGGCGCCCACACATGCCAAAACTTTTTTCGGGCTCCGTAACCCCCCCCCCCCCCCACAAACAAGTTTTGAACATTAGGTTAAATGAGAGTATTCACGCACGACGCGGGTCCGGGAGGTACTCGCCTGGCTGATCGTCAAATATGTCAACTGGCATGTGTAAAATGTTGAAGAACTTGTCACTGTCCTCCTTGAGCCTGCCGTAGAGACCCTTATAAACCACCATATGGAGGCCATATTTTTTTACAAAGAAAATGTCATAACGGCTTGAAATTACGGGAATGTTCGTGGAAATACGGGTCATGTGGTAACGCTATTCATCTAATATATTTGGTTTTTTTAGTGAATAGCGATCTCAATTAAAAAAATTACCGGTTTCACATTGAAAAAAAACTCTCTCCGCAGAGATAGCAGGCAGTCCTACAACCCGCCGCTGTGCGGTCGTGTGGGCCTCATGCTGGGCTCTCGTCCTTTTACATCCCCCTGGGGGGGGTGGCAAAGCGGTTGTGCCACGGTTGGTCCTGAGGGCTCTCGTCGTCAAGATTCACGTTCGAACCCCGTTGGCGGCACAGTGGTGGCCTGTTGAATCTGGTTTTCTGCGGTTTTTCGAGGCGTGAATGCGAGCCGGTCCTCCATTTGAAAAAGTGTCTGTCCGCAGAGAGCAGGCAGACCTACAACACGATACTGACATGTTATGAAAAATTCAAGCATTTCCATCTTGACTTCAGAAAATGTAAGGCAACACGAAACAAGCGCAACTCGACAAGATAAATACGTTAGGGCCACTCCACTCATACAAATCAGAACACACATTCCGGCACGTGCCGATTCAGAGAGAAATTTGTACGAGGTGCATGTACGGTTGAGTAGTAGTAGTAGTCCTACAACGCGATAAAGACACGACATAAAAATTCAAGCATTCACCATCTTTACTTCTAAATATGAAACGCAGAGGGCACTAGTAATTACACGAAACAAGCAAAAATCGGACAGCATACATATCTTAAGGCCATGAAATATACATACACTCACACAACACGTTCCGGTATGTATCAATTCGATAGAAATTCCGCCGAGGAATGTGAACGAGGAGCATCTTCGGTTTAGTACTGTAGTAGTAGTAGAAGGGTAGCCGATTATCCGAGTACCTCATCAACAAGGGTTACACTATGCGTGTGCTTATGTGCCACCATACAATGTTCAATTAAGTTTTATCCCTAATATATAGGGTGTTTCAAAAGGAATCACCCATTCGAAAATGCGTACATTACGAAAAATATTGGACATAGGCACTTAAGATTAATTTTTCATTACATGGCTTGCCATCAAGTTTTCATGCAGACCAAATTAAAGGTGCTCAATATGTGCGCGTTGGGATTCATGGCATGTGTCTACAATGTAGTGGAATTCGTCCCAAACTTTTGCGAGCATATTCGCATCCACTGCGAGTGGATTTCTGTGGACTACGTGCGAAACTCTGTCGGATGCGCTCCACATTTTCGTCTGCCATGCGGGTGGCCAGGGGATGGATTCTCCTTTACACAGACAACCCGTGTCTCGGAATTGTTAATCCTAATGCTGTGAGCGGTAAGAAGTTTAACACCAGGGTATCGTCGACGAAACGCACGATGGACAGTTGTTACGGACTCGCACTTCACTAGGCTTAGAACACAAAATGATTTCTTTTGTGCAGTCGCCATCTTGACAAAGACTAAAGTGACGGCCGAAGGAAGAGCGTTAGTGCTACCTTTCGGCAACTGCGTGTGAAACTCGAGATTTCGCTCTTTCTACCTATACATTATTCGATCAAAACGAATTGAAAGCTGAATAGCTAAAAAAAATTAATGGTTAGTTTTGTCGCATGTCTAAAGAGGTTAGACAGGGACGACTTACAATTTATTGCCGATTCCGAACGGCAGCATTTTTTCTATACTCACCCAGAGGTTCATGAGGCCGCTGTGGTGGTCGAGTGGTCATAGTAACGGACTCGCATCGCGAGGATCCGGGTTCGAACCCCACCGGCGCCACAGTGGTGGTCGGCTGAAGTTGGTTTTCTGTGGTTTCCAACTTCAAGGCGCGAATGCGAGCCGATCTCCCCGTAAAAAAGTCTCTCCACAGAGAGCAACAGGTCTACAACGTAACAAATATGCAATCGTTACACTTCAGTCACAATTTGAAGTATAGATGGCAGCACTGAAATATCAAGCACAACACTAGCTACACGCTCAGACTGTTAGGGGCACTCACTTTGTTCCAGACTCTGCCACGAAGCTGGGCTGGAAGAGATCTCGGCAACGGGATAAGTCCGCTGGCAGAGAGATCCTGGCGTTCATTCAGAGGTTCATGCGCTGATCCTTCGATATAGGACTCCCTGCGGTAGCAATATTTTCGTGTGGTCATATCGCTGTTTCTGTTGTACTCCTGTCTCAGGAAAGTTTCTGACAAGGAGAGACCGGGTATCGAACTCGCGACACGTATGAACATCCATTGGTACTTCAGGCGAGTATCTTACCGACCTGGGCTACCACACCCGGCATGTTTACCTAGAGAATCCTTTTTTACAGTGTGGTAGAAGAGGAGTGCAAAAATTAAATCATTAAACAGGATAGACGAGAAGTACTAAAACATTTTAAAAATTAATAACAAATCAACCAATTGACATAAAAAAAGTGAGGCTTGAAATAAAATACTAATGGCCTATATTAATGGCCTTTTTTGGGAAATTTAAAAAAAAAAATCCAAATTTTTCTCACAGGTAGCAAGCACTGCATCACGAAAACCTTGACGTAATGCATAAAATGCAATACCAACAGTGCATAATTAAGGCTTATGACAATTTGCATTTAGGGGCCGTTCAAGTATGACGTCATCATCGATGGGTGGGAGGGGATTTCCGATTTGCTGACTTCTGATGACAAGGAGGGGAAGGGGGGATTTGTATAATGCTTATGTCATCAACCACCCTTTATGAAAATATGAGTTAGGATTCAGAGGGGCAGAGCTGATGACGAAATTTTGCTGACGGGGGGGGGGGGGGAGGGGGTCGCAAATGGCTAAAAATTTACTTACGTAATACTTGAACGGCTCCTAAGCAGATTTTCAGCCATTTTTGACCCCCTCCCCCGTCAGCAAAATTTCGTCAGCAGCTTAGAATATTTCATATCTCCAAAAAGGTGTGGTTGATGACGTAAGCAGGCTTCAAATCCCCTCACCCCCGTCACCAAAAGTCAGCAAATCCGAAACCCCCTTCCCCCCCCCCCCCCCGATGCTGACGTAATTCGTGAATTATACCATTATGACGTAAAACTACCATATTTCAACATGTGCAGCACATTTTAACCCGTTTAGATGTAGCCCGAGCTAAAAAATTTTGTAAAAAAAAAACTTAATTTTTGACATTTATTTTTCAATGCTTTAACGAAAAATTGAAGTCATAATATATTGAGCATAATATATCCAATATGTTTCTCTTGCAAAGGAACTCCCGGAAATACCTTGTTTTACATTCTGTGTTTCGGACACATCATTGCTCATGAATACATCAATTATGACCGAATCATCATGATAATTATTTACTTTTTAGAGCAAAAAACACGGCACGGATCATAAACCAAGTCAGTGAAATCCACCGAATCAACGCAGCGTTATTCGTTGCGTGGTCTTTTGTTGTTACTGTTCTTCCGTCCATCTGATTCGAGTTGGCCAGTTCTTCCTCTCTGTTCGAGGAACCTCTTGACGATGTCGCAAAGCAGTTCCGATCGCGCCTCGAAAATCGAACGATTCGTTTCGAAATCCCCCGCGGACAGAAAATTCTCGCAGAAGTAGCCCATGGCGTGGCAACGGAGCTGCTCCGCCTTGCAAATGTCGGCGCTCGCGAGGACCTGGCAGACGTTCCCATCGTTCACCTTAGGCATCAAGTAACTGCTGCAGAACGATTTCAAGTCACCGACCTCGAATTTGTCGCTGGCCCGTAGAAGTTCCAGGGCGAGGTTGAAATTCATACGGCGTACGTTCCCGGTGTAGAGGAATTCCAAGAAAAGGTCCATCGTGTCTTTATCGAAGTCGGTCACTTCCAAGCGGTTAATGTGGCTTCCGGGTGTCTCGTGTCGCAACATGTCAGCAAATACTCTCGAACGCGCACCAAGGATCAGGGAATGAGCGTGGATATCCTGTTCTCCCACGGAAATGACACAGTCTGTGAAATCCCTATTCGCCCACAAGTTTTTGGCATGATCGACCATCTTCAGCGTTGGACGTGGTGACTTCAAGCTTACCGATCGCAATCGATGGTCAGAACGCAGAATGAATTCCCCTCGGAATCTTGGACGCAGCTGCTACACCCCAGTATCTGATTCCATCGAATAAAATGATTCACAGAAACATGCTTCTACACCGTCACAAATAGGTTCGCCGATTGGATCGCTTCTTCAACTGCAAATATGATGGATGTCGATTCTGGCGCGATTTCAAAAATAATCTCGACATCCAATTAATACGGTTGCTTTCCAACGGAATTAAGACAAATCGGAATTTTATGGATAATTATAGCACCTGTTGCAATGTTTATTCTTCTTCAATCGCGTGGGAATCATGGTGAATATGATGTTATGCATCGGCTGGTTAACAGAATGGATAACTCAGAAAATAGTATATTTATATATATCTAAAAATAACTGGTCCCCTTTCGGTCCCTAAAAATAACTGGTCGAAATTTTTGGTGGTTACCACCAAAAATTTCGACACTAGAGGTGGGCGTAGGCCGGACCTACCTTTGTGAGGAGGGGCCGGTTATTTTTAGACATTAGAAGTCTTAGGACGGCCTAATAATTGCAGTGTTCGAAATCATTGGTGGTCCGCTGGACCGAGACTACCGATTAAATAATCGTACCACCGAGAAAAAAAAAATTGTGGTGGTCCGTGGGACCAGTAACGCAAAAACTTTGCGACCCCTCCTTGCGATTGCGAAAGAATCTCCTACGTGAGAATCACCGATCCGCTGTGGATTATCTATAGCTTTTTGCAACCCCTCTTGGTGTATATCCCTCTTCTAAATGCTAATATATATGGGAAAGTCAATTATTATCGAGAATAGATTTCATTTAGTGGACCATGCGTGATGTCCTCGGACCAGTAGGTTCTCGTATTTTACTGGTCCGTGGGACCAGTGACGTTTATCTTTTCATTCTAACGCTGAATGTAATTCCATGTTGAAAATTTACCTTCTTAATTGAAATCGACTGCGGAAAGAAAACTATTCAAGGCAATAAGCAATCCCTGTCTTTCCTCAATATAGGGGGTACTAAGCATGGACATATTCCTAAATTTTGATACTTGGGCAATAAGAAACAAAACACATATCGATATTCCTTAGAATATGATTTCAAAAAAAAATGGAAAGAAATCTGGACTATCCGGCCTAATGTGGTTGAAAAGTGGGCCGGATATAGGCCGAAGTTCTAATAAATTCACATTATCAACCCCCAACATATCTCAAAAACACCATTTTAGTACCGAAAACCGCTCCTATTTATATTTTGTGACCTCTTGGTACACGTCTGTGCTTTATACATAAATGTATACACACTGTCATTGTTTGTTATGCACTATACTGTACGTTTTAAAAGTATATTACAGTACTAGGAAGCCCAAGAATATATAAATATTGTTACGAAAATTATGTAAATATTTCTTATTTATCATACATTATGTCATTCGTTTGCCTATAAAAAGTGATTGTCTTATGTAAAATAGGAAAATTAACGCATTACTCTTATCTGTGAATACTGAAAAAACTGACAGCAAATTTAGCGAAGTTTGGCGAGAGCTCCGACGATTTGCTGATGTCATGGCGCCTAGAGGCCGGATGCCGGACATAGAATGTCAATCATTTTACTATCCCGTCGAAATTTTATCAACATTATCACGGGATAAATTTCTGGGTATCTTGATAAACTTCCAACTTCCCCACATATGTGGGGGTTACATGAACATGAATGACATATCTGAGTACTACGAATTATTTGGAAACTTTTTCTACTTGGTAGTATACGTCTAGAATACACGGTTAGCCAGTAAAATTTTGCATATATACCAAACGGGACCCGACTTGAAAGATAGGCTACTTTAAAAGTTCGTCTGAGCAGGGCAAATGCCCCAAATGGGCAAAAAAACTGTCGGGTAACAATGGTTTCTAGGCCTCAACAATTACTTTCGGAACGTTTATTTTAGTTACTGTAGTTCTCTAGCAAAGCGTTTCAGACGTGTATATGCCTTTACATTGGTTTGTCACTTCTTCAATGCTGCCAGTATATATATGTATAATATTCTATGCCTTTATAATGGTTTGCCACATTTTCAATCTTCCCAGTAATGAGGCTTGCACCCTTGTTTGCTATGCACCCTGTATATTGGATTTATTTCGTATTTATAGAGGAATGCCTAACGAACGGATTTTAAAGAGGTTTATTTCGAAATATTTTAAGCAAATTTTGATATTCTTTTATGGAGGAAAAAAATTGTTAATTTCATGATTTAGACGTCCCGTATCCCGTTAAAACAGAGGTCTTAACCTTTTTCCAGTCGCGAGCACTGGCGTTACCCATCTTCAAAAGAATAGCAGCCATACGGCAAGTTCGACGTTCTAACTCATGAAATCAGGATGATTTCAATCAGTGAATGCAATTTGTACAAAGTAATTACTTGGGACGTTGATCAAGTGCTCGCGAGAACTAAATCGGGCGCGAGCATCGAGCACTCCGGTAGCTTCAGGGATCGCCGTGGTGCTCGCGAGCCAACGAGTTGCAGATGCCTGCTTGAAATGAGAGTAAAAATAAGTCCAAATACACACAAAACACAAATTTGTATATATAGTTCTGATAAAAATTGAATCTACACTCTCACTCTTGAACAGATTTCGTGAAACAAAAGAACTAATAGAGAATTTTAGTTTCAACGCTAAAATATATGACGTGGAAAACGTACCTTTTCCGGAATTTTCTGAAATCGAAACTATCTCTTACGTAGAGCAAGTAGTAAGTATCCCATTACTTTTAAGAAAATGCCATGTTTTGAGGCATCAACTGCATCTGAAGTTTGCTTTCCAAGAAATATATATAAAGTACGAAGTGAACCCCTAAATGTGTTTTTGATGAGTTTGCTGAAATTCCCTTATTTCCGTCATCGGTATCTTTCTAAACGTTTACTGGGAAACCATCAAATGTTGCTGTTCCATTTTTTTTTAAAAGAAATAGGAGCGTCATACCAGGAAAAAAAAACGAATGGTGTACACCAAAATGCAATTTGTAAACACCAATTAAAGTGAATGTTTGCATTTTTATGTTTTTCCCCTTATATCGGGTTATATATGGATTTCATTATGTATGATAAAATGTTTTCTCATCAATCTTATAATCTTATGATAAATCGAGATAATGCTTTTCGTTTTAGGATTTATAATGGATTCTTGCTCACATCGGATTGGGCTGATGGGACGGGAATCCTGTGATGGCTTTCGAATGTCTAAGGCTGTAAAAAGGTGGACTTCAACGCATGGCCCGCTGGTCACATGTGGTCCCTATAAGCTTTTGTGTAGTGTCCCGCCGACGAAAAGGCTCACGTAGTTATAGAATTTATAGAAATTCGTTTAAAAAAAACCTCAATAAAGAAATGCACTCCGGGATTGGTGTGGATAGAATAATTTTTAAGTTACTATTAGAAGATAATTCGGAATTGATGAGAAATAATTTCAGAAATTTCAGATTTAGTGAAAAAGAAATTTCTCAGAATTTTATTGAAAATGTAATTTTTCGTTATTAACGAAAAAGGCTAATTTAAACAGAAATAAGTTGTATATATAACAGCAATTGAAAATCAGCTTTAAAATTTTGCCGTTTTGAGTGTATCCCCGATCAATTCGACCTAATCACTTTAACGATTTCCCCGATATAACGAATAAAATTGCCGGGTGATTTTTAAATCGTTAGATTGGGATCAGACTGTATAGCACATAACAAACATGAACGCACCCCAATAACTATTACTTACGTTAATATTCATGTACCTAGACCGACGGTAGCGGTTACCGTCGGAAAGAAACCGACAAAAATTGTTTTTCCTCTTACCGAAACTTCTTAGAACAGTATTTATATCCAGTCTCGCTGACTTATTTTTTGCAATAAACCCTTGTTCGTGAGAAAGTAAACCAGTTTTTCTTGGAATTTTGGACTAAAGGGGCTTGTTATGACATGGAATAATCCCGTGTTTTGCTACTTTAAAAAGAGGTTTTTGCCTCTTTTTCAGAGAAAGTGTGTGTTGTTGTTGTTTTTTCTTGAGCTGTCGTAATTCGTCGCTTCAATTTCCACTTGGCGGTCCACTGATAAGGTTTGAAGAATAACACGCGTGAGAAATTTACGAAGGTTGTGCAGAATTGTAAAACGTGAATAGCCGCTAAATCTTGAGCTATGTAAAATACGATGTCGATCGCAATGGGCACTTGTCGAAAACATCAACGACACGCAATAGAAGCAGAGGTCTTCAATATTTTTTTTTTCCAGTCGCGAGCACTGCCTTTACCCATCATAAAAATAAGAGCACCCTTACGGCATGTTTAGCATATGAATGCGTGAAGTCAGGATGATTTTAATACCTGGGGAATACAATTTGTACAAGCTGTTTATTTGGAATGCAATGAATCGAGTGCTCGCGAGCACGAAATAGGATACGCGTATCGAGCACTCTGGGTACTTCAAGGAGCACAGTGGTGCTCCCGAGTAACGGGTTGGCGATGCCTGCTATATATTCTATCACAGTGTTTCTTAACCTTTTTTTGCCCGTGGGTCCCTTTAGACTTTTATTTTTCTCGTGGCTCCGCTGTTTTACCCAGGGTCTTCGACCCTCATAAAGAAGCGAGATCCTTCCTACGTATTGAAATGATATTTTCAGTAAATTTATACTGAACAAAAATTTTGTAAATAAGATTGGTCTCTAGACCACTGGGCCGGAATTTATTGAACTCCCCCACTAGTCCGAGTTCTATTCAGGGCTGCCTCAACATCGTGGGCCATAGGCAAAATGATGCGTTGGTAGTCCCATAATTAGCTGGAAGTAACACGTACCACATATTTATCACTTATCTTCAAAAGTCATTGCATTGTAATATACAAAACCTCATGATTAGAGGTCACTTAATGGACATGGGACCCCTGGGCGTGGTTCCTCACAAGAGTGGGACTGACAGAGCAGCAGCCTGGGGGCCCAATATGACTTTCATCATTGTTTTTTTTTTACACTATAAATTTAATATGGAGGGACACATGGAAAATCTAGGCAGGAGATCTGCGACAGACGCCATCCTAGGGAACCTGTTGCAAAATATGGGTGGGGGGATCAGGCCTGGGGGACTTAAGATGACCCGGTTTTTATGGTATTATGTAAGTAGTCACACTTCCCCACACCATAGTTTATCTGAGACATACATGCTCAACTCATAGCCTGCGGGCTAAATGTGGCCCTTGGATTCATCTGATGTGGCCCGCGACCTCAAACTTAATTTTGTAAAAATGAATGAAGCAGCACATTACCAGGTCCCTTACGTGACCCAGGCACATTCTCAGACCACTTAAGTGATCCGTGGGGCATTTACAGATCATTTAAGTGGCCTGTGGGGTATTTCTAGATTACTTGATTGTCCTACGGCACATTTTCAAACCAATGAAGTGACCCGTGCACTTCAAAAGGTTGAGCACTCTTGACTAAAAAGCTGCTTCACTTCTTCACACCTAAATTTTTTTCTTAGCTCTATGTGGCCCCGAAATCACATCTGACCTCCTTTCCTCTTCATTTTCTCCCGTGGCCCCCTTGAAATATCCCAGTACCAGTATCCAGTTTAGAACCACTGTTGTATCCTATCCTATTTCATCATAAAAACAGCATTTTATGCTTCTAAAAAAAATTCACTACTACAATTACTAACTCAATATAAATTTTATGTAAAACTTTTTCAATTAATTTCAAGTAATTTGCTATGAATATTTGGAGAATTCATAACGAAACTAACAATTCATGGGGAGAAACCGAAAAAAAATATTCAGAATATAGAAATTTATGATAGTTCTCAATTACTTTTACCTCTAACAGAAAATATTTTTAAATAAAATTTTCTTCTTATTTTTAAATAAAATTTTCTTCTTTTTTTAAATAAAATTTTCTTCTTTTTTTTAAATAAAATTTTTTTCTTTTTTTTAGTAAAATTTTCTTTTTTTTTTTAAATAAAATTTTCTTTTTTTTAAATAAAATTTTCTTTTTTTAAATAAAATTTTCTTATTTTTTTTAAATAAAATTTTCTTCTTTTTTTTAAATAAAATTTTCTTCTTTTTTTGAATAAATTTTTTTTTCTTTAAAATAATTATTCCGTACTGTTTTTCTGCTTGAGGAAAACGATGTATAAATTTCAGACAATGTGCTAAGAAATTTATTCGTTCACAAAAGTTTGAGACAGAAAATTTCTTCTCATAGAAGAATTTTATAAATATTTTTTCCACGTGATACAAAAATGCCTGCGATAGCCTGTAATGAATATCTGAATCATTTATTAAGGAGAAAAAAAATCCTCATGCTGGGACAATTTGTTAGCATTATGAATAATTTACGGGAATTTTCCCTTTTTTCCAGTTAGGTTTAATATCATCTCTTCTCTCGCGTCCATATTTCATTTATTTTGTGAGAGTAAACAGTAAATATCTTCTTAGAGATTCCTAGGGAAATTTTTCGAAATTTTATTTTTTCTGACTTATTCATTATCTATATTGGTTTTTTATCTCTTGAAAGAAATTCCGCTGACAATTTTTTTTCCCCCTTCAAATTTATGCATCGCCTAATTTGACATCCGTTTCACCTTAATGACCTTCTTTTCATCTTTTATCATCTAAAATGACACTGAAACAAAATTTATTCTCCCGAATAAAATACTCACATATTTTTATATAAAATGGTATACGTACCTTTTTTTTTTACGAACAAAGTAGTAAACTTAAACAATGATGACGTCACTCTCCGCTACCATGCGAAGATTTCTAACAACTGACTGTTGAGAAGATGAATTTTTAGAAAGAGAGGAAATTCAACTGCCTTTTTGCGGGGAATCGAACCCACGTCGTTTCACTTTCCGGGTGAACGCACTATATGGCCCCTTTATGGTACTGGGATACTTCAAGGGGGGGGGGGGGGGCACGGAAGAAAATGGAGAAAGGCGCCATGACAGGTGGAGAGCTGAGAAGAAAAATTAAGGTGTGAAGAAATAAAGATTTTATATTAGTTTATCCAACAAAACCACCCATAAAACCAGGGCCTTCTTTAGGGCATGGACCCACCCTCACTGCCTACATTTTGCAAGAAGTTCCCTAGGATGGGGTTTTTCCTCAAGTCCCCGGCTAAATTTTTCAGGCCCCCTTCCCTATATCAAATGTATTGTGTGAAAAAAAAAAGATTTAAACCATATTAGGCCCCGGGCTGTAGCTCTGTCAGTCCCACTCTTGTGAGGGGCCTCATGCCCATAAGTGATCCCTCCTTATGATATTTTGTATAGTACAATTAATTTCGGAAATATGTAGGCTCTTTATTTCCAGCTAAAGTATGGGACTACCATAGCATCACTTTGTTTGAGGAGGGGGGGGGGGGACCATGATATTGAGACGGTCTTGATAGAACTCGGACTAGCGAGGAGATCAATAAATTCTTGGCTACTGGTCTGGAGGCCAATTTTCTTTGCAAAATTTTTGTTCAGTATAAGTTCACTGAAAAAAATCATTTCAATATGTATAAAGTGTCTTGCTTCTAGATGAGAGTTGAAAACTCTGGGTAAGACAGGGGAGCCACGAGAAAAAAATATGGTTCAAAGGGGGGCCACGGGCAAAAGAAGGTTAAGAAACACTGCACTAGACTACAAAGGCAACGAATACCTCAATAATTCCTTGGAGCACTGAACGGAACCGTACATGGACGGCCGGACCGTACTCAGGATATGCTCACAACTGCTGACGCTTCCACCAGATGGCGACTTATACGATGATGACGTCACTCACTATCATACGAAGGTTTTTAACAACTTGCTGTTGCGAATAAGAATTTTTGGAAAGAGAGAAAATTCAACTGCTTTGCGGGGAACTGAACCGGCCCGGCCGTCCATGTACGGTCCCGTTCAGTGCACACGAACTCCAAGGAAAGATTGAGAGATTGGTTGCCTTTGTAGTCTAGTGGTATGAGGCGTGAGTTCGATTCCCCGCAAAAAGGTAGTTGAATTTTCTCTCTTTCCAAAAATTCATCTCTGCAACATTCCAGTTGTTAAAAACCTTCGTATGGCAGCGGAGAGTGACGTCAACCTTGTATAAATCACCATCAGGTGGCAGTGTCAGCAGTTGTGAGCTTGGCCTGAGTCAGGTATAGCCGTGCATGTACGGTCCCTTTCAGTGCTCCAAGGAGAGATTGAGATATTCGTTGCCTTTGTTGTCTAGGGTATTCACCCGGAAAATGAAAGGACGTGGGTTCGATTCCCCGCGGGGGCAGTTGAATTCTATTCTCTTTCCAAAAATTCATCTTCGCAACAGGCAGTTGTAAACTTTCGAAGTAGTAAACTGTACTTCGGCATGAGTGTGCCTGAAATCTGAATAATTGTATTTGTAGGGTCAAGTTTACACGGAGTGCTTAATTGATCGAGTGCTCGCGAGTACGAAATGGAACACGAGCATTGAGCACTCTTCATGCTTCCAGGAGCACCATGGTGTTCGCGAGCAACAGATTGAAGATGACTGTTTTAAAGATTTATTATATACAAGGTATCCCATAAATTCGTGAATAGTTTGAAAATTCATAAAAATTGAAGGAAGTGTATACTTGAATGCTGTTTGCGAAAAAGTTATTCTCACGGAAAGATGGGACGGAAAAAACAATTGGTTCAAAATTTCGTCAATAGAGGGCGATATACAAAATAAAATCACTGGAAATGTGCTAATTAAAGTCCTATAAAAGGTAAGATGTATGGTCATTTATGAATTTCCCTGTTACTGGTGCACATCCTTTTTTCATTTTAACATTGGCGAACTAAATTTTATATAAAACTTTTTCAATTAATTTCAAGTAATTTGCTATGAATATTTGGAGAATTCATAACGAAACTAACAATTCATGGGGAGAAACCGAAAAAAAATTCAGAATATAACAGCAGAACAGAATCAAATTGTTACCCCCCATGCCCAGCTCTTGGCTGATTGTGGGGTTACGAACGGGCCCAGTAAGGCCTATGAAGAAGGGGGAAAAAATAGACTGTCAGTTTTGTAAGATAATTAGTGTGTGTGCATGTATGTGTTTTGTGTGGGAAAGAAAGCATAGTCAAATCCAGGTCACGGTCATAGCTATACAGAATTTAGCCTAAATGCAGATAAATCACTAAGAAAATGCCACCACAACTCTTCGATGACACGTCACTGCCGGATGGAGAGAGGTCCAACCCACATATTTATCTTAGTGGTAACTGCATGCGTCAAAGTGAACTCAATCAGAATAAAAGAATGGTGGTTATAATCCAAAGCTTTAATTTATACACTCGTCAAATTAAATGCCATTCGTCCGGGTGGCTTTTTATTATTTTTTTTCCAAGTTCCAATATATGTGCCTTATAGTAATTTCCATATGTACAAGGTGTTAATTAAATACGATAATTAGATGCGGAAAAAAGTGAATAAATAGGTGTCAAATAGATAAATGCGACTAAAATAGGTGCCACATAGATAAATGCGACTAAAATAGGTGCCACATAGATAAATGCGTTTAAAATAGGTGCCACATTAGTAGAGAATAAGCGTATATATATAATATTTACAGTCCTAATTATAGCCTAGGAGGCTTCCAAGTTATTCCTGCATTATCCAATCTCCTCCCAAGGGAGGTGGAAAATCTGCTGGGGTCTCCTATACACTGTTCGAGCCGATGTTTTTGGTGTAGGTGCTGAACTATAATCAACCAAGTCTTTGATATGTTGATGGCTGGAATTTTTCATTCTCTCAAATTGATTTTTATTAATTTCTTTGATGTATTTGAATATATGAGGAATGCCCAGATCTTGGCGAATATTAATATTTCTGATGAACCAAGGTGCATTCAAAAATCTCCTTAGAATTTTATTTTGTTCAGTTTGCAAGATTTTAACATTGGTTTTGCATGCATGGGCCCATGCAGGTGAGGCATAAAGCATCGTAGGACGAAGTATTGACTTAAATAAAAGAATTTTATTTTTAATAGATAGCTTAGCCTGGGGAAATGAAATTTTGTTAAGAGCACCCATTACATTGTTTGTTTTATTACGTACATAATTAATGTGCGGTAAAAATGACATTGTTTTATTTAAAATGCATCCCAGGTATTTTATTTTTCTAACCGGACTGATCTGGTGATTACCTATATATAAATGCCTATCCGGTATACCATGTTTCCTAGTAAACCATATAAATTGTGTTTTTTCACGGTTCAATACAATGTCCGACCTCTTGCACCAGTCCATAATTCCTTCTGTGGTTTCCTGCAGATTTTCCAGGGCCTTGGAGGGGTCTCGGTTATCACATAGTATAGCTGCATCATCGGCAAACAAGGCAAGTATACCCACTTGAGGAGCTGGAAAATCATTGATGTATATTAAAATCAACTGTGGACCCAAAACACTACCCTGTGGTACTGATGCTTTGATGTTCTTAACAGATGAATTAAAGTCCCCTATTTTTACCTGGAATGTTCTGCCGTTCAAATAACTGTAGAAGAAAAGTATAAAGTGTGGGGGAAAATTGAGATCAATCATTTTGGCTAATAAAGTGGGGTGGTCACATTTATCGAAGGCCTTTTTAATATCCAAAAAGGCGGCCACCACATAATCAGAATGGTTGAATGCATCGATTATATATTCAGTCACCCTAATCAATTGAGTGACACAGGAATGTTCCTTTCTAAAGCCATGTTGTTCTTTTCGAATTATGTTATTGTCATCCAGATATTTTTGAAATCTAGGAGCTAAAATCCTCTCGAAGACTTTTGAACAATTAGATAAAAGGCTAATGGGCCTGAACGATTCAGGAAGTAACGGGTCAGTTCCTGATTTGGGTATTGTTCTAATGAGTGAATGTTTCCATATCTTTGGAAAGTGGTTAAATTTTAATGCTGCGTTAATAATGTTCGTGAATGTCAAAATAATATGACAAGGCAGATTTTTGAGAGCTTTGTTACTTATACCATCATAGCCACTAGCTTTTCTGTTGTTTAATTTGTTTATAATGTCAGTGACTTCAGCCAAGTCTGTGGGTTCAAAGCTGGAAATATTATTATTAATGTGAAAGTGTATATAACGAGCAACTCTACGACGGAGCTCAACTTGAGTCGTTAACGGTTGTACGTGATTGGGTGTAAATTGCTTTTCATAGGCGGTAGCAAAGGTTTCAGCTATTTCTTCTGCTGAAAAAACCAGACCATTGGGGCCTTGTATTTTATTGATTATACGAGTACCACCAGGTTTGCAAAGATTCCATGCTTTCCATATGTTTCCATTTTCTGAGGTAGCATTCTCTACAAATTCGGTAAACCTACCATTTACAAAATTTTGCACTTCTTCTTTAATCTCACGATTGAGACGATTTAGTGTAATTTTGTCTGAACGTCTACGAAAGTGTTGCCAATTACTACGTATTTTGTTTTTGTGTCTAATCTTTTGCATGATTTCTCTAGAAAGTCCATATTTATTTTCAGGCTGTAGCACTTCTGTAGATGAATCATTTAATGCAGCTTGTATTATTTGTGTTAAATGTGATACCGCCTCATCTATATCCTGAGCGTTGTTCAGTGTCAGCCCTGCTGTTTGATTTGTTTCCAAAATTTGTCTATACATGTCCCAATTAATACGTTTAATTGTTCTCCTGGTGCAAGAGCGAAGAAAATCCATAATAAAAAATACTGGATTGTGCGGTGAGCTGAGAATTGACTTTGTGTAAGTTTGAATGTCAAAGAGAATATTTTTGGAGATGCCAAAATCAATTACATCAGGTTGATATCTATTTTGAGGTGGTACATGTGTTGGTGTAGTGGATGAATGTATATTCAGGAAATTATCAAGGCAGAATTTTCTTAACACTCGACCACATCTGTTGGATTTTTTACTAAAGAATAGATCGTTTTTACTATTCCAATCGCCCCCTACAAAAATTGGAAGCCCTGTTCTGAATAAGTGTTTTAGTAAGGAAATATCTATGCAATTATTGGGGGGCTTATACATTGCACAGAAAGAAATGGGTGTTCTATCTATGTAAACAGTGACAGCAGTAGCTTCCATTTGAGTGGAAGGGGGAAGTTGTAATTCTTGAAATGGAATATCAGACTTCACAAATACAGCTACTCCTCCCCCCCTACCATGTAATCGGTCTTTTCTGACGCCAGTGTAACCATTAATTTTGATTTTTTGTGAGGGCAATAACCATGTTTCTGATAGAAGTAAGATATCCACTTGATAACTGAATAATTCTTCTTTTAATTCCCTTAAGTTGTCTTTGAGACCATTAGCATTCCATGCCATAATATGTAATGGCCTGGTATAGATATTTCTTGTTGTGCTAATTGTTGGGCTGTGAAAGAATGTCAATCAAAGCTTTATTTATTTGACTTATTTTGTCACTAGATATTCCAGCGGCACTCAAAACAGTGTTGAGTAGGTCATTAAATTGTAAAATTTCAGGAAGAACAGCTGATGAGTTGGAATTATTGTTACCCTTTGGTAAATTTGACTTACTCAAGGACTTTACCTCATCAATAGACTTAATTGTGTATGTGTTATTTGTGTTTGATTCCGCGTTCAGAGGATTGTTATACAGTTCTTCATTTACCTCTGTTTCTGTATTATTTCTGTTATCCATTACATCAACATATAGTTCAGAGTCAGAAGTAATATTGTGTCTATAAGTTTGTGTAATCAATTGATGTAACACATTCCTATAAATTAATCGTGAATGTGCTTCAATAAGATCCAATTTAATTTCTGCAGTTGTTGGGATATTGCCCTTATTTTTTGCAAATGGATGAGTTCCTTTCCTAATTGTGTTGTGTAGAATTGTTTGTTTTTCCAAATTCTCATTTTGAGATTGCTCATCAGAAATATTGTTATTTATAGTAATGTTCCATGATTTTTTAGTTGCTTGTGAAGTAATTGTAATTGGACCTATCCCTGTGTCCAAATTATCAACATCTTCATCTTCAGTGCGAAGATTTTTCTCAGTCAATGGCACTCTCCTAATAGGAGATCCTTGCAGCCCTGGCGGAATTGTAGGAAGGAATAATCTTCCTCTATTTTTATTTAATGCTGGCCGGGCTTTACATCCAGAGAACGTCGATGTGTGAGGACCCCCACAGTGACAACATTTAATCATCCTTGAGTTACCTTTAACTCTACAATCTCTGGTCTCATGTGATCCGGCACAAAATGCACAGGTAGGTGTATTTTTACATCTATATGAACTGTGCCCATATAATTGACAGACCCTACATTGAATGGGTCCTTGAGCGCCTCTGTATCACTTTATCTTTCTATTTCTATTGGAATTTCAGCTATTTCCATAATATTAGCAATGTTTTTGTCAGCAATAGGTACCTCAACTAAGAAAAGGGGAAGACATCTACCAGTATGGTAATTTTTCATATTTGACACCTTAACCGGCTTAAATTGTTTTTTTTCCAAATCAGCAATAATTTCCAACGGGTTCACATTCGTTGGAAGTCCCCTAATTACAAACTTTAGTGTTCGTTCCGAATGAGTGTTATATGTAAAGTATCGAAATTTTTTGTCATCAAAAAATTTCGTAATTTGTCGATGGTCTTTCTCAGTGAAGACCTGAAATACAATTGTGTTTTCCATTGCTTTAAATTGTGGAGGTATTTCGCATATTTTCTTGGCAGCTGCAAAGTCAGAAATCCAGCTTCCACCCCATTCTGTGAGAATAATGGACGGAATATTAATTTTACGTGAGAAGTTAGGGGCATTTCCAGTTGGGTTAGAGATTGATATGTTTCCGTTGTGTGTCCCTTTATTAATATCAATGTTGTAATTATGTGTCTTAGTTTTTTTCCGAGTAACAACCTTGAATCCCTTATCATCACTTGATTTATCAGATGCATTACTTATACAGGCGTTTCCCGGTGCGATTGTTTTTGCAGCATTCGTGAGCATATGTGCTTCAATGGGCTCCTGAGTGGTCTTATTATGTGTATTAGATGCATTTGTTTGTCCGGAAGTGCAAGGCCCAAGATTAACCGGGAAGACCTCGTTACTTGTTGTAATTTTATATTCGTGAGTGTTGGAGGGTGTTACCTGTTTCTTATTCAAATTACTTTCTTGTTTCTCCTGTGATATTACCGCTTGTGTAATTTCCACATCCTTGTTACCGCAAGAAGTAATATTTTTAGGGAATTTTGGTACAACATCAAGCTGTGTTTCGAAGGAACCATTGACAGTTTCTATCGTTAAACTGCAATCACTTATGGTACCAGTAGAAGTCGACTCATTACTACTATCACGATGGTTCAAATTTTGTGTAGATGATCCCGAAGTTGACTCGTTAGAAGTATTTAAGGAGTCACTAGATTTAACGTTTTTATCTTGTACAGGATTTTCATCCTCCCTACATCGACCAATTTTGGAGATGTTTCTATCAAAAGATTTACATAATTGAAAGTTGGAATTTCCATCATTGTGAATGTTTTTGGTCCTAATTTTCTTCTTTTTTCCCTTCTTCCCATTATTACTTGCACCCCCACTAACTGGAGTGGAAGTCACAGCATCTTTCCTGAACGTGAGTGACATTGCATGTCGACAAGAATCAAAATTTAGGGCGTCAAAAAAAGTAATTGAATTCATTACAAAAGATTCAAAAAATGTTTCCTTCTGCTTTGACACTGCATTTTCCCAGTTAATGAAATCAGCTAACACAATGAGATCGAATTCTCGAGCCAGAGTACACTTATCACTCACATGGCTCAGGTTATCTCCCAAACGTTTTTTTTCCCCTACAAAGTCAACCAGTAATTTTTCAAACTTCTCTCTAGTGACACTACATTCTAAGGCATTACTAGCCCATACACACAAATTCTTAACCACCACCTGATTTGAGTTCACAAAAGGGCAAGTACGACCCATTTTAGACGCATACAATACCACTTACCTTGAAATCCAGTAATTTAGCAGCTAAATAGCCACAGAGATTGCACTCAAAAAAAAATTAAAAAGAGGGCAGACGTAACACTGGGGGTAACACAATTAGCAAGCGAAGACTCCAGATGACCGTTATGCCGCATTGCAGACATCCATTAGGCCAACGGTTGGTCGTTGCCTTAGACTTCCGTTATACTACTGACGGAGAGAAAACTATATGCGACCGATCGTGATGAAATCTAAACACCTCCTATTGTTGAGATCGCAATTTCTAATTCAGAATATAGAAATTTATGATAGTTCTCAATTACTTTTACCTCTAACAGAAAATATTTTTAATTAAAATTTTCTTCTTTTTTTTAAATAAAATTTTCTTCTTTTTTTAAATAAAATTTTCTTCTTTTTTTAAAATAAAATTTTCTTCTTTTTTTTTAAATAAAATTTTCTTCTTTTTTTCAAATAAAATTTTCTTCTTTTTTAAATAAATTTTTTTTTTAAGTAAAATTTTTTAAATAAAATTTTCTTCTTTAAAATAATTATTCCATACTGCTTTTCTGCTTGAGGAAAACGATATATAAATTTCAGACAATGTGCTAAGAAATTTATTCGTTCACAAAAGTTTGAGACAGAAAATTTCTTCTCATAGAAGAATTTTATAAATATTTTTTCCACGTGATACAAAAATGCCTGCGATAGCCTGTAATGAATATCTGAATCATTTATTAAGGAGAAAAAAAATCCTCATGCTGGGACAATTTGTTAGCATTATGAATAATTTACGGGAATTTTCCCTTTTTTCCAGTTAGGTTTAATATCATCTCTTCTCTCACGTCCATATTTCATTTATTTTGTGAGAGTAAACAGTAAATATCTTCTTAGAGATTCCTAGGGAAATTTTTCGAAATTTTATTTTTTCTGACTTATTCATTATCTATATTGGTTTTTTATCTCTTGAAAGAAATTCCGCTGACAATTTTTTTTCCCCCTTCAAATTTATGCATCGCCTAATTTGACATCCGTTTCACCTTAATGACCTTCTTTTCATCTTTTATCATCTAAAATGACACTGAAACAAAATTTATTCTCCCGAATAAAATACTCACATATTTTTATATAAAATGGTATACGTACCTTTTTTTTTTACGAACAAAGTAGTAAACTTAAACAATGATGACGTCACTCTCCGCTACCATACGAAGATTTTTAACAACTGACTGTTGAGAAGATGAATTTTTAGAAAGAGAGGAAATTCAACTGCCTTTTTGCGGGGAATCGAACCCACGTCGTTTCACTTTCCGGGTGAACGCACTATATGGCCCCTTTTTGGTACTGGGATACTTCAAGGGGGGGGGGGCCACGGAAGAAAATGGAGAAAGGCGCCATGACAGGTGGAGAGCTGAGAAGAAAAATTAAGGTGTGAAGAAATAAAGATTTTATATTAGTTTATCCAACAAAACCACCCATAAAACCAGGGCCTTCTTTAGGGCATGGACCCACCCTCACTGCCTACATTTTGCAAGAAGTTCCCTAGGATGGGGTTTTTCCTCAAGTCCCCGGCTAAATTTTTCAGGCCCCCTTCCCTATATCAAATGTATTGTGTGAAAAAAAAAAGATTTAAACCATATTAGGCCCCGGGCTGTAGCTCTGTCAGTCCCACTCTTGTGAGGGGCCTCATGCCCATAAGTGATCCCTCCTTATGATATTTTGTATAGTACAATTAATTTCGGAAATATGTAGGCTGTTTATTTCCAGCTAAAGTATGGGACTACCATAGCATCACTTTGTTTGAGGAGGGGGGGGGGGACCATGATATTGAGACGGTCTTGATAGAACTCGGACTAGCGAGGAGATCAATAAATTCTTGGCTACTGGTCTGGAGGCCAATTTTCTTTGCAAAATTTTTGTTCAGTATAAGTTCACTGAAAAAAATCATTTCAATATGTATAAAGTGTCTTGCTTCTAGATGAGAGTTGAAAACTCTGGGTAAGACAGGGGAGCCACGAGAAAAAAATATGGTTCAAAGGGGGGCCACGGGCAAAAGAAGGTTAAGAAACACTGCACTAGACTACAAAGGCAACGAATACCTCAATAATTCCTTGGAGCACTGAACGGAACCGTACATGGACGGCCGGACCGTACTCAGGATATGCTCACAACTGCTGACGCTTCCACCAGATGGCGACTTATACGATGATGACGTCACTCACTATCATACGAAGGTTTTTAACAACTTGCTGTTGCGAAGAAGAATTTTTGGAAAGAGAGAAAATTCAACTGCTTTGCGGGGAACTGAACCGGCCCGGCCGTCCATGTACGGTCCCGTTCAGTGCACACGAACTCCAAGGAAAGATTGAGAGATTGGTTGCCTTTGTAGTCTAGTGGTATGAGGCGTGAGTTCGATTCCCCGCAAAAAGGTAGTTGAATTTTCTCTCTTTCCAAAAATTCATCTCTGCAACATTCCAGTTGTTAAAAACCTTCGTATGGCAGCGGAGAGTGACGTCAACCTTGTATAAATCACCATCAGGTGGCAGTGTCAGCAGTTGTGAGCTTGGCCTGAGTCAGGTCCAGCCGTGCATGTACGGTCCCTTTCAGTGCTCCAAGGAGAGATTGAGATATTCGTTGCCTTTGTTGTCTAGGGTATTCACCCGGAAAATGAAAGGACGTGGGTTCGATTCCCCGCGGGGGCAGTTGAATTCTATTCTCTTTCCAAAAATTCATCTTCGCAACAGGCAGTTGTAAACTTTCGAAGTAGTAAACTGTACTTCGGCATGAGTGTGCCTGAAATCTGAATAATTGTATTTGTAGGGTCAAGTTTACACGGAGTGCTTAATTGATCGAGTGCTCGCGAGTACGAAATGGAACACGAGCATTGAGCACTCTTCATGCTTCCAGGAGCACCATGGTGTTCGCGAGCAACAGATTGAAGATGACTGTTTTAAAGATTTATTATATACAAGGTATCCCATAAATTCGTGAATAGTTTGAAAATTCATAAAAATTGAAGGAAGTGTATACTTGAATGCTGTTTGCGAAAAAGTTATTCTCACGGAAAGATGGGACGGAAAAAACAATTGGTTCAAAATTTCGTCAATAGAGGGCGATATACAAAATAAAATCACTGGAAATGTGCTAATTAAAGTCCTATAAAAGGTAAGATGTATGGTCATTTATGAATTTCCCTGTTACTGGTGCACATGCATTTTTCATTTTAACATTGGCGAACTTGTTTTACCCTAGCGACAAATCGCCGAATGAAGCTTTACGAACGTTTCGTAACTGTTTGCAGGGTTAGCATCGCTAGGTCACGGGATGTTTTTTAAACGGGAACAAACTAAATCAAAAAACAACCGATAGATGTCGTTGACACAAACAAGTCAAACATATTTGCATCGATCCAGTCCGTTCAATCTGTCGGAACTGAAAGATGCGATCCGCCGAGAGATGGCATCATTCGAGCCTGCTGCACTCTAGCGTTTCCTGATTTGTGACTCGCCTGCAATGTGTTATCCCATGTAATCGTGTGGAACACATACTGGTGTAACAAACGATTTAGAGGCATTCTGTTCGTAATTTGCGTATCTTTTCTTTGACTTGTGTACGTTAGCGTCACCTATCGGATGTTTTTAAGTCTTACCTTTTTTCTGTCTTGATAAAACTCTCGTGACCTAACAATGTTAACCCTGCAAACTGTATTTAATTTGTTATTTTTTTAGTTTCTATAAATTTTTAAAGTTTTTACGGCATTTTTGCATACCCTGTACAAATACTGTATGTTATAATATATTATAAAATTAAATAATATTAAATAATTAAATCTGTTAATTGACAGAAAAGTTGGTTTTAAAAACCGAATTCATCGATTCAAAATAAGTGTGAAACTCACTTGCATTTCTAACTTTAACTAGGTATTTCGTAGAATGTAACGATACAGCGTTGCCCCACTTCAATTTCTGAAATTTTCCATGGTGGAGGGGAGGGGCTTCAAGCTGGAACCCTGTTACTTCCGGGAGGTCATGGATTCTAACACAATTGATAAGTTTAAAAAGATGTACGATAATGGGATGAATCACTAGTGATACTTAGATTAAGATAACCATAATCTTTTTTATGGGCGGTGTAGTTATTTTATAGTATTAATTATTAGTTTTTTGTTTCGTGATATATGTGCTTTTATATTGAGCTACTAATTGACCTCACACGCACCTCGTTCACATTCCTCCACGGAATTTCTAACGAATCGGTACATGCCGCAATGTGTGCGTGTAGGTGTTGTGAACCTAACGTGAAGTTTGTCTCTGTCTAAAGTTTGTTACGTGTGGCGCTGCCATCAACTTTTATAACTATGAGTGAAGTGCAATGATTGAAGATTGTGGCGAGACTTTTTAGCATTTTATATTGGGCTACATCGATATTTTGGGAACCTTTTTTTCAAACACATCGTTGGGCAATTGGTTTTTTGTTGCATTTGTGTTTGTATTTGAAACTTGATCGCCCATGAGAAAACAAAATCGCTCATGATATCGAAAATGACTAAAAACTCTTCAGAAATCGTTCAAGTATTACGTCAGCATCGATGGGGAGGGGGTTTTGGATGATGCTTATGTCATCAACCACCCTTTATGAAAATATGAAATATTCTTAATGGCATCTTACTCGGATCGCCAACAATGAGAACACGCTTTCGATAGTTATTGGGCGCCTGAACTATCATTCTCCCAATTGATAAGTCCCCTACAGAGCCAATTTAATGATCAAGCCAATGATAATGATTTAATGATTAAATGTTTCACGGATCCTTCCTTCACGTGCTCTGAAAATGTTTCCGGGCCGCTCAAGTGCTCTGGAACTGTGCCGCGCATCACTCAAGTGATCCGTAATTATGCCCCGGATCACTTAAGTAATCTGGGAATGTTCCGCGTGTAACTTGAGTGATATAGAACCGCACTGGGGGCCGCTTAAATGCTCTAAAACTGTGCCACATGTCACTCAAGGGATCTCTATTTGTGCCACGGATCGTGTTCTGGAACTGTGTCGCGGTTTGCTTAAGTGATCTTTGAAGCCTGCTTCAGTGATCTGAAAATGTGGCACGGGCCACGTAAATGCTGTGGAGTTGTGCCACGGGTCATTTAAGCGATTTGTAAATGTGCCGCTTAGTTCATTTTTACAAAATTAGGTTTGAGAGGGCAAGTTCCAACAGATAACTTTCAGGGCCACATTTGGTGTGCGGGTCAAGGGTTTACCATGTATGGCTTAAAGGGTAGGTCGCAATGAATTTCTTTAAGAGAAATTTTGAGTTCACGCCTTTCAAATAGCATTGAAATTAACATGAATTGATTATAAAAGTATTTTTTTCGAAATTTCAATGAATAAATAAGTCGCGGCCTCAAAAGACCACAGAGATTATATTTAATATTTTCCCACAATATATATATATATAATGAAAAAAAAACAGTATATATATATATATATATATATATATATATATATATACATACATATAATCCCGTTTTAACGAGTAGCGTTATAGCGAAAAAAAACTCGTTTTAACGAATACTTTTCTAATCCCCCAGATAAGTTTACCTAGGAACAACGCAAGCAAAAATACCTGGAATTCCTTTATAACGAAGTGATTTCTCAGGTCTCGTGGAGTTCGTTATAACGTTATTCGTATGTATTTAAATATAAATTTATCTATTCATTAATTTGTTTTTTATATATATTTTTTTCCTTTTCAATGTTTCTTCCATTGGTTTTTCTAAGTAATGTATCGTCATCGCTCTACACGGTCTATTCAGTTATCAATGTGAAATAGCTGAGTGGTATCCGTTTGTACTAAAAATGTTTATTCACTTATTTTTCAATTCACGGTGGTAATAACACATATGCATAGCATAAAAAAGAAGAGGAAAAATACCAATTAAATTCTTTTCGAAGATATCGGAATAATACGTCCCAAAAAAAGCTTTGCAATGAATAAAAATAAATAAAATAGATATAAATATCCTATCAGTAAGAATGAATTTACATATAAGTAGGTGCAATGATATTAGTTTACACAAGAGTTCTCAATTATATGATCGTAGATATTTTTGCATATTTCTATTACAAACACGGGGCTGTTGTTAAGAATGCAATAAATTGAGTTCTGTTATGTTCTCGATTGTAGAAATTTACTTTTATGAATAAAATTGAAAAATTTATTTATATATTTACGGTAGACAGAATTTGAGATTTAAAAAAATTGCATTAATATTTTTCTTCTCCTTCCTACATATACATGTTTTGATCATCAACAATGTTTATTGCCCCATACATTCTATGCGGAATCGGATTTATCTATTCTTTGTGATGAATTTAATTATGAAAATGATACATACGTACTTCAGGTAGGTTTTCTACAATAATTGCATTCTAAATCCATGTGATGATAACTTTATTTGATTTACTCTATTCGTTTTTTACATGTTTGTTATCTCTCAAAAAATGTTCATCACTTACGAAGTTTACCTCATTAAATTGTTACTGGAATCAAAAATTTATTTGTGCAACAGCAATCATGTAACACTGACACATTGACATTGATGTCCGTAATGATTTCCTCTGCCATCTGCATTATATCTGATGGAGGCATATTATTGCTACATAGTATCTGTAATCGATGTAAATCTGTTATCTGTAATCGATGTAAATCTGTTATCTGTAATCGATGTAAATCTGTTATCTGTAATCGATGTAAATCTGTTATCTGTAATCGATGTAAATCTGTTATCTGTAATCGATGTAAATCTGTTATCTGTAATCGATGTAAATCTGTTATCTGTAATCGATGTAAATCTGTTATCTGTACCAATGTAATATCGGTTATCCTACCTTTTGCTCCGTATCATATTGACGAACATTGATATTCATAGTGTTTTCCGATTCCGTAATTTTCAGATTTTTGTTGTAATATGTAATATAATACGTACCCCCCGGAGAAGTGATGTCAGACTTTGTGCTAGCTTTTCTAATTGCTCTGGGGGTTGGTTACTGCTGTTGCGACCTTTGCGTCGTGGCTCTCCCAGCCTGGATACTGAAAGGATTTTCCAACATGACTTCTTAGCCGCTTATATCGCCATTGGAGATAGACTAGGAGTCATGTTTTGATTTTGTGGGGATGCAAAAGCAACGAATTATTCAAATGAGAATATACGTTACTGCCAAAGCCCGAAACTGTCCAATTCGCGAAGTGGGTGGGGATTGCTGGCAAAAGTCCGATAACAAAAAGACATGATTCGGGACCATCGTCAAGTTGGCATATTTTTTTTCGCGATAATTATGCCCAGGTTAGTTATGGCAACCCATCAAATTGCAGTCGCGATGCGGTAATTATTTTTTCTCCAAAACTTGAAAGAAAAAACTATGTTTATATATGATCATATACATACAATACTATAAAATACATTTTATATAGTTGTTCTCTCAAATTTCACTTTTTGTTTTCTCTCCTCACATGGAGCTAATGCAATGCAGCTGTTATATACAAAGATGTATCACAGGTTGGCAGTTAAAAAAATATATTTGGCTCTTACCGTGAGGTCTGAACATTAGCACATCGAGCTTTGGCAGGGGGTATCCGGCCACTACGCGAAATGACCAGCCAAAACACTTTACATATGTATGAAACGAAGATAAATTTGAAAGCCTTTGGCACATTTGACTTACAACGAAATTGCTCACATAGTTATAGAATTTATAGAAATTTAGCAAGAAAAAAACCCCTCAAAAAAAATATATATATAAATGCCATAATTGATGAAAGAAGAAATTTCAATTCCTTTAGAAAATATTTCTAAATTAAGGTTAGAAATAATTTTAGAATTGGCGGGAGATAATTTCAGATTAATGTGAAACAACTTTAAAACTATTGAAAGAAAAAATTTTGGAAAAAAGGTGGGAAAATTACATTGAAAGTCATGAAAATTAAAAATTCATAATTTAAGTAAAATACTTCGATAAATATTCAAATAAATTAATCTAAATTAATGGACATTCGTATTTAATTTAAAAAATGTAATTTTGGAATTGATTGAAAAATCATGTTTAGTTGAAAAATATTTCACGACTAATGAAAATTTATAATCAATAAAAAATGATTTCAGAATTGATATTAAAATTCATTTTAAGAAAAATATAGTCTCAAAATAAGTAAAATCATTTAATGATAAGTGGCTCCTGTTTGACTCGGAGTCCTGGTCTTCGTTTGGTGGACCTGTTAATAACTCCACTGTGTGAATCTATGTACAGCAGTATGACGTGTTGGAGTTGGGCTTCACGGAATTTTTTTAGGTCGCTTGAAGATTCTCTGGTATGCAATATCAACATATTAGTAATTGAAATTATAGTAACTATAATTTTATATATGCACTTTTTGTTATGACTCTTCACACGCGGAAAATTAATATTTCTCTTAAGAGAATATCTTCAAGTGATGACTGCCAGTTATTATATCAGCGCCCAAGTGGCAAGATGTTCGTCCATCATCGTGAATCTTGACGTCAGGTTCCATGTACGAACCAGGAAGAATATAGATATTTCCCCTGACGAGCTTGAGGCAACCACCGATAGATGTCGCCTTCATTTCCAACTCAAACTCGTTAATGACAGTAAATTGCAATATAGCGATATGGTTGGTGTTCGGTGAATCAATTTTAATACCAGAATTAACATCAAACATATGCAGAATCACACCATATTAATTAAAAGTAAATAAACTCAGAAACACACACACCACACCGTGCGAAACTCTACAACATGCAGTTATGTTTCTCACTTGAAGACCCCCGGTATAAAGCACACACACACATCCACATACTAAATTAAAATAATTACAATAGAAGAAAAAATATTTTTCTTATAAGGTCTTCAAGTGCTTTTCCAACACGAATACTGCCAAATATTATATCAGAATTAACATCCAGCTTATGCGGAATCACACCTTATTCTAAAAACAAAATGAACACAGAGACTCTCACAACCGTACAAAACTCTGCAACATGAAGTTTCGTTTGTTTTTCCGCACACATCTCGCAGGCAAACAAGTCGTAAAAGACGCACCTCTCTGGTCGTTTATGACAGCGCTCTCTCCGGTAAAAGTCGTAAAAACGCACTTTCGTCTCGCATATAACATTTTTCATGACATGGAAGTCGCGGAATATCTGATACGACGACCTCCTCCTCCGCACAGAACCAAAGATCACACCACTACCGAGAAGATTGCTCATCGTGAAAGAAAACACGGAGAAGAAAATAAAAATAGCAAACATATTTATAAAAGTATCTAACTTTAGTGGAGAAAAGTAACTCCCAAAATATTCAACAGAAAGCAAAGAAACAAAAAGTATTCTGAGGAAAAAAAGCCTGAGAAAACACGAACAAAAAAGACATGGACCATAAGTTTCTTTTTTTGGGACCAAAGTTACAGAATCTGCATTTGAAATGAGAAGAAAAGGGAACTTTTTTATTTCTAAGAATGTTTCTTCGTTTTGTATTATAATATTCAGCAGGAAAAAAAGGAACACATATGTCAAAAAAGGAGAATAAATACAGCTATACAGAAAACAAAAGCTTTTTTCTTTTTCCTTGTGTTTCTCTTAAAAATAGAAAAAGTCTGTAGACTTGTTTCTCTGTCATGGATCTAGAACTTTAGAAAATCGGCTTTTTATGTCGGAAATATAAGCGAAAGAAAATTTTAATGTAAGAATTTACCGAAAGATATATTCCCGTATTGTCAAAAGTTTTTGCTTCGGTATAGAAAAACGTGGGAAAAAGTGTTATGCGTACATTAATTAATGTTTATTTTCATGTTTCTTTTGTTTGGTGAATTGTATGTGCTGATTGATATACAATATTTGTTGCACATGCTTGAAAATGCTTAATGTTCGGAATGAAAGTGAGATAAATTTAAAAATGTACGCCTCATGAGAATTCGTGTAACTGTGCCCATTTTAAAAATTTTATTTGCCTCGTTGGGAAATAGTGTCCCTACATTTTATTGCATTTTTGCATGTTCCGAAGTGTTATTCGTAAATTGGTAAGATATTCAGTTGTCTATACCAATTTTTCTTAAAGATTTTCCATTCATTGCCTATTTTGAACCAAAATTGCTACTCCTGGCCTTCTGTCCTATCTACTGCCACCAACCTCATCAAATCGTCTATATTGAGTCGAATTGTTCAGTTACTTCATGATGAATAAAACCTTCGGTAATAAGGCCGGTCTCCGGATAATTGGGCTAGAGTTATTCGAGTTTGGCTGTATGTAGAACCTTTTCCCATCAACACCATGGGCTACCAGATTTCTCTTGAAGCCTTTGGACCCGTTAAGACGCCACTGTGTAAATATAGATACCGCAGTATGACTTGTTGGCGCTTGGGCTTGATGCAAAATACTTTTTGGCACGTAATGTATGAAAAGTTTAAAGAACACTGGCATAAAATATTCCCACATTAATGAAAAAGCGAAAAATACAACACCACATATAACTTTTTTTAATAGTTTTTTGCACGACTTAAGAAAAGGAAATATTTTTCTTATGAGAAAATATTCAAGTATTTTTTCTTACACGAATTCTGTCAAATATCACATCAGAATCAGCATCAAACTTATGCAGAATCACACCAAATTAAACAAAAAATAAACGCAGGTACTAACATAATCGTGCAACGTCTACAACAGGATTTTTTTTGGATATGCTCGTGCAAAAAAAGTTTGCTTTTTTCCACATCTCGCAGGCAAACAAATCGTAAAAGACGCACCTCTCTGGTCGTTTATGACAGCGCTCTTTCCGGTAAAAGTCGTAAAAACGCACTTTCATCTCGCATATAACATTTCTCATGACATGGAAGTTGCAAAATATCTGACACGACGACCTCCTCTTGCGCTTGAACCAAAGATCACACTACTAATAAGAAGATTGCTCATCTTGAAGGAAAAACATGGAGAAAAAAAATAAACATATATGTACATATATCTAAGTTTAGTGGAGGAAAGTAACTCCCAAAATATTCAATCGAAATCAAAGAAACAAAAAGTATTCTGAGGCAAAAAAACCTGAGAAAACGAACACAAAAAGACATGGGCCATAAGTTTGTTTTTTGGGACCAAAGTTACAGAATCTGCATTTGAAATCAAGAGAAAAGGAACCTTTTGTATTTCTAAGAATGCTTCTTCGTTTTGTATTATAATATTCAGCAGGAAAAAAAGGAACACATATGTCAAAAAAGGAGAATAAATACAGCTATACAGAAAACAAAAGCTTTTTTCTTTTTCCTTGTGTTTCTCTTAAAAATAGAAAAAGTCTGTAGACTTGCTTCTGTCATGGATCTAGAACTTTAGAAAATCGGCTTTTAATATCGGAAAGAAAATTTTAATACAAGAATTTTTAGCTAAAAATATGTTTCTGTTATTATCGAAGACTCTTTTGGAATGCCGAAAGAAAATATTATGTGTATTAATATTTATTTGATGGTTTTTTTTTTAGTATAAAATTTGTGCGATAATTTACATGTAGAACTTGAGAACGTTTGAAGTTATGAATAAAAATATATACAGTGTGTGGAAGAAATTTTAAGACTGCATCTGTAAAACGAAATATAAACAAGAAATTACTATTCGTTTTGGTTTTTTTTTTTATTGAAAATAACCCCTCCCTGTAGCTTCAGTACATTTGTTACAGCAATTGTATCATGATACGAATGCCTGTTGTGGTTCACTTTGCGGAATAGCCTGAAAAGCATACGTCGAAGCTTGGTTTTTTGGCTTATGGACAGTTTTTTGGCTTCCATTTCGCACTTATGCTCTTCGCACGTGATGCTTTGTTTTAAGATCATACTGAAAACACTTTGTTTCATCACCTGTAACAATCGATTTCAAGAAGTTCGGATTATTTCCAACAACAAAAATGATGTATGCGCAATGTTGCACTTCTCGTTGGTTTTTGTTCATTGGTTAAAGTATGTGGAACAAATTAAGCATATCCTTTTGTTTTTGCCCAAATCTCTTTACAGGATAGTTCGAATAGTTTCTTTGTCGATGTGTGTGTTTAGACTCCTTTATCATTCTCAGTGACACACAGAGATTGCTTGCCACGAAATTACGCACTTTTGCAATGATTTCAGGTGTCCTAGATCAGTGTTTGTCAACGGCTGAGCCCTGGCGTCAGTCAAATTGGACCATAGGGGATTCTCAACGTATCATTTTTTCTATTTATTTCCTATTAGTCGATGTATGACCGGTCAGGGCCCCAACTATCATGAACCAAACTTGATTCGCAGGAACTTTCGAGATGGCTCATACAAGTCCAATTACGCCAGGTTCTCTTGAGCTATGGGTCACGACCTAAACTTGATTAACAGTGTTTTCCGAGTTGGGCAACAAAAATGCATTTTAAAACGCTGAAGCTTCTCTAAAACGAGAAAATATGTGCCAAAAGAGGGAAAAAACGGTGGATTTGCGAAATTGCAGAAATTTGACCTAAAATGAAAAATATCTACTAAATATATTGCAGAAAAATGGAAAGAAAAAAATTCGTAAAAAATGAACAAAATTATGCGTAAAAATGAACAAAATTATGCGTAAAAATGAACAAAATTATGCGTAAAAATGAAAAAAGATGTGCGGAATAAATGAAAAAATGCATATTTCTCAAAGCTATCAAGCCCTAAGAGAAGAGAAAAATATGCAGTAAAACTGAAAAATATGCGCAAAAAATGAGAAAACATGCATTTTGCAGTACAAAATTACGTATTTAAAAATCTCTTGAAATGAACTCAGCGGTGAAATATTTTCCTGATAAAATTCCTCAAAAAAGAATTTTGATTAAATTTGAAGAATAAAAAGATAAAAATATTCTTGAAATAATTAGTAAAATGCAAATTAATATAAAAAATGCTAGAAATATTCGCACTTGTCCCAAAATTTGGTGATTTCATGCAGTAACTATAAAAAGTGCTAAAGTATGCAACTGCATATGCACTTCCGCATTTACAGATTATCCAGGCTCTGGTGATAATACAGATTGAAAAGAAAACCATATCGAGTACTCAATGATACACTTTATATATTTGAATGTGAATTCTTGAGATCTAAAATGCCGATTTCACCCAGTATATATGTCATAATCGCTCTCGCATTTTCCCTCTCCCCCATAGCGAAACCACAAACCACACGCTTACACATATACATTGGAAGCAACACGTTTGAGATTTTTCCCCTCCCAGGAATTCTACGGTGCATTTTCCTTGTACTGAGATACGTACAATATTGCGCAACATGATCACACATTTCAGAAAATAGGCAAAGTCACGTTTTTTAAAACGTGCCTCTGAGCCAATCAATGCCATTGTTGGTTCTCAGGCGATCATACTCAACCAATCAGGGAGATTTTAAATCGATATAGAATTAGTACTGGCCACGTGAGTGATCTGAAGATCTGAAAACTGAAGATAAACCCTGACGATGTCTTCCAGGGATACCTTAAGCTACAGCGCTGATCGCCAGTGAAAGGTGATGATGGGGTGAGTTGACCAAATTTAGTTATTGATTATTACGAGTAACCTTTTTCTGTGTAAACCCTGTGTTCCGTGAGAGTGTCCTTTCCCGTTTATATTCTATACTGAGTCATTTGTGTAATGTACCACGATTAGGGATAACCATGAATAAATAGAATTAACTTAATAGAATAGTAATTCTCCAAATGAGAGTGAAGTATCATGATTATATTCGCAATGTCCTTTCATATTTCAGTGTCATATATGTCACGTGTAATTCTACGATAAAGCCATGCTAGTGCTTAACGTAGAGTACAGATATTTCATTATATAACTAATATAATATGTCTTCAAAAGCGCGCGATATAGAATACGTACGGTATATCAAATAATAGAATCAATGTCAGGATCCGAACAGAATGTCTCAGATGATGTATCGAATATTTTTGTTTTTTATCGGTTTAGTGATATACGATTCTCTTCTGAAAAAAATATCGATATCAACATTGAAAGAAAAAATGTAAAAATTGAAAAAGGGAGGGAGGAAAGAGAAGAATAGGTGTTGATTTGAAGTTTTTTCGGACGTATTATTCAAGCTAATATTTCATACATTTGGAATAAAAGGAAAAACTTTGGTATGTCGGAATCGGTATTTCTGCTTTCATCGCTTATTTTAAAATCGGAAAAGGAAAATAAAGTTGGGGAAAAAATCTATAAAATGAATACACTAAATTTTCTGAAAGCTTTCATTTTTCTTTATAGATGTCTGAAGTATGAACGGAAGCAAAAATGAAGTCGCCTCGTGATATGAATTTTATGTATTTTCTACAGGATGGGTTTTTCCTTTTTTTCCCGTTTCAAGACATTGAAAAACAGGATGAAAGTTTTTTCTTCCTCTAAAATATAATATCCTACATTCGTATTGTCTGTTATATTTTTTGGAGAATAACGTTTTTTTTTTTAATGAGAAATACAATTTTCCTATCAATAACTTCAAAGGGTAAGTAACACAAAACTGCTTGGTAATGCGTGGAATATTGAGATTCGTATTGAAATAAATCATGTTGCGGTGAGCGGAATAAACCCGGTTATTATGCGTTATCCCCGGCTATTTTTGGTACGTTTCATAAATTTCCCAAAATTTATCACATTTGCTGGCGGTCATGCGTAAGGGTGCGAACATTAGTGCATCCGTATTTCCGATTCTGGAAAAACGCGTGTTCTCCGATTGGTTAAAATCTCGAATTTCAACCCTTTTTATCTTGAAATTCTGCTTTTTTACCAATCGGAGACGGCACGAGTTTCTAGAATCGGAAATACAGACGCACTATGTACTCACCTCTAATAACAAAGCATCGTTGGTAAACATGATAAAATCGTACAAAATTCGTCACATTTGCCGGCTATTGTTCATAGTCGCCATTTTGCTGACATGGAGATCATTTTCGTAACATATAGAATATATTACGAAGGTTTTTGACAGCTGGCTGATGCGAAGATATATTTTGGAAAGAGAGAAAATTCAACTCCCCATACGGGGAATCGAACCCACATCCTTTCACTTTCCGGGTGTACACCCTAGGCTACACTACAGGTTCAGTGCACACGAGCTCCAAGGAAAGACTGAAATATTCCTTTCTAGTGTAGTGCGTTCACCTGGAAAGTGAAAAGACGTGGCTTCGATTCCCGTAAAGGCAATTGAATTTTCTATTTCCAAAATATATCTTCGCATCAGCCAGCTGTTAATAACCTTCGTATGGATAGTGGAGAATGACATCATCCTCGGATATAATATATTATAATAATTGTGACTTCATCATGATTAATTATAGTCTTAATGAAATAATATATATATATATCGCAAACTGAATTTGTCAAACATATATATTACTTGCCTTTGAAAGTTTTTTGGCTAAAAGTGGTGAATTCGAAAATTGGATTCGCCCTTGAATTCGAAATTTACTTGCTCATAATGACAGCTTTCGTGAGTTTGTTTCTATAATTATCATCTTTACTTGCATTTGATATTTTTTGGCTGTACTTGTCTACTTTACTTGTCTCTGACTATTTTTCAGCTACAATTGATAATTGACAACTTTACTTGACTTTGCCAATCTTTTTTTCCTGGTTCTAGTTGAGAACAGCAGATTGAGAATAGCTCTTCTCTTATGTCTCTCAATGAGAAATTAAAATGCAAATTTGCTTGTTATAGCCAACTGCTCACTACAGCAGAAGCGCGCTGATGCAGATAATCTCAAATAAAGGTGCGTGGAAATTAACAGCGGAAGGACCCAGCCATGGTTCCCACAAGGGTGGGGCTGAGAGGGCTGAGCTCCGGACGATTTTCATTCTTTTTTGTTTTTCATGCTATAAATTCATCATAAAGGGGCCCGTGAATATCTGGCCTTCGGGGCCCGCAAAAAACTCAGCCTAGGAGTCCTGCTCCAGGATGTGGGGACCATGGACCCAGCCCATGCGCTGGTCCATCTTGAATAATCCTAGGCATCAAAATCTCTTCAAGCTTGCCACAAATTACGTTGTCTACGCGGAAAACAAGGACTATCCGGGCTGTTTGACTTAGTCTGTGGCCTTCTATTCAGAGTTGAAAGTGGAATGCTAACGGGGTGCCCTCTTTATTTCCCTTGGAGTCGACAGCTATAGTTTGTGGTTACTGTCCGGATCTCTGATTCACGATAAGACGGACCTGCCCATCGGGTTTTCGCTTTGCAATTCAGTACATGTACTGTATTTCGGAAGAAAAAAAATCTAAGCACAGAGCTCTATAGACTCTCCATCGCTAACGAACGCAGTGGTGTCAGTGTAGTCAGCCAGGAGCCGACAAATCTGCAAAGCCCCTTTCTGGTTTTTTTTTTTTTTACTTTTTAATTTAAAAATTCCATTTTGTTTCGAAATTCTACAACATCAACAAAAATTTCATTGCAATTTGAGTAATAAACGTCTGTAGCTTAACCCTTTAGACGACAATTACACTGAAGTGCCAAAAGTCATGGGATACCTCTTAATATATTGTTACACTTCACCGGGTAAAAGGAGGTCCCACCCACACGATATTAAAAGGTATCCCATGACTCTTGGCACTTCAGCGTAGAAATTACTGAACTTTCTTCAAAATGCTATATCATTTTTAATGAAGTTTAATCATTTTCTGCCGATTTTCAGAAGATTCAAACTAAGGAGAATAAAGGAAAAGGTTTTCATTGAGAAATCAACTTGACAAAGTATCTGTCCGTGCCAATGCTAAAATAAGAGGCTTTTAATGAAGCGAGATATCTCGTCATTGCCGCTCGAAGCGTTAAAGATCATTAACCATAGTGTGAATTTATTCTTTAATATAATGTGAGCATTCTTTGAGTTGATGGATTGATCTCATCATCACTATGAATGAGAGTAAATAAAAAATTCATAAATTTCAATTTAAATGTGATTCTACGTTACCATGAATGAATAATACTTTCCTGCAAAGCAAATGTTTACTTTATGTATCTCGGAAAACTGGAAAGAATAATACATTTTATTCATAGAAGAAAAGAAAATGTCAGTATTTCGTGCAAAAATATGAAAGAAATTGTTTTTTTATTCTCACGGAGGGGAAAGGAAGGGAAAAAGAGAGAGCCGTATATAGAGGAAATCACAAATCGACATTCCATTCACGTGTTTGTTCAATAAATTTCCACCGCACGTTGTGCGAAAAGAAATAATATTTCCCGTCCGGGAGCGCAGTTCCGAATATTTCCCAGCGATGGTGGTGGTAAGCCAAAAAGTTATCAACACAACAAATAAGAAATGGACGTTATAACACGTATATACGCGTTCAAAGTAATATTTTTTGGTATGATTTCGTACTTGTTTCGACTTCCGAAATGAAAAAAAAGAAACATTTGTCAAAATGCTAAAGCTGTAGGAACAGAAATAAATATTGTTCACCTTCTATAACATTGTACTTCTCCAAATGTTATGTAAATCGACATTTGAATAATAGCGTTCCTGCTCATGAAAGAGAGCTTAAAACTGTGTACACTGTATGAATGTCGCACATAAGTATCTGTGACAGGTCGTGTTATAACCTAAACGTGTCTTTAAAACAGGTCTAAAAAACTGAGTATCCCTATTTTAGTTTCAATCGGTTTTGCGGGAAATTCCTATGATGTATATGTTGCGATAAAATGCGAGAAATTCCTTTGTTATGCGTAATAACCTGTTACAATGCATAGTTAGTGAAAATTTATTGCTTGCTCACTTACTCGGTGACTCATTCGCCTACTCGAGTACACTCACTCTCTTCTTCGCTCTATCACTCATTTATTCATTTACTTGCTCGCTTACTCAAGTCACTCGATAGCTCGCTCACTGACTTGGTCATTTGCTTACTCGCTCACTGAATTGCTCACTTTCTCGGGCATCCGTTTGCTTACCCATTTCCCCTGACTCAGCCACCCACTCGATCTCTCAATTATCGATGAATTTTCCTGTAGATGAATTTTAAATGTAGCGCCCCCCTTAGCAGACGTATTCCATTGAAACTTGGTATATATATGCTATATGGATCAAGGAAAAATTTACAATGAAATAAAAAAAAGCACCACTTTTTCACCTGGTGGTGGAAAATTGAACTATTTCTATTTATTTCATCATCTCTCTCTCTCTCCCATGCTATTTAAGATATCCTAAAAATTTGGCTGCATTCGCACGAGCAGTTGTTGAGAAAAATTACTCAGAGTACAGGAACTAAGGTTATAATCACCCGGTGTATCGTGATACTATGCGTTTTTGGACGCGCTTCCTAGAAAAACAATCATTTAAGTTATCCGACTACGTTGAAAACGTCATTTTGGAAGAAAATATAGATTCTCATTTTTTTTAGTTTTAATAAAAGCCCTGTTTGTTGTGATTCCAAAACGGGCCTTGTTTCGTTTATATGATGCTTAGAATAAAAGTTACGTTCACTTTAGTGTTGCGTTTTTACATACAAGTAATACACAAATAAAGACTTTAAACGTGTTTTACGAAGAATGCCATTTTTTTTTTGACATTTTACTTGACTTTGTGACATGATTTGTTAAAATGGATTCATTGCATCCTTACGAAATTTTAATGTGGCATTTTGCTATATATTGTTGAGGTTATGAACCAAAATCTAAGGTCTATCGCATATATTTCTTGAATTACAGTGTTTTATAGACAAAATGTAGGATGAAATTTCAAAAAATTCACACGTACTTAAACACATTTTGGTGTAACTTATGAACATATCATGCAATCCTTTAAATTTTGGTTCATAACCTGCAACTTTACTAGCTAAATGCACTGTGAAAATCACTAAGCATTTCATTGATAACATTTTTTTCAATCGTGTTTCGAATATCACATGAATTTTGCCTAAAATTTGGCATAAGAATGACTTTTTCATAGAAAATATAATAGATAGACCAAAATTTGTCACTGTTTTCACCATTCCGAGACACTTTCTATCAAAAAATTTATTTAAAGTTCACTACAGAACCATTTTAAAGAAAAGTGACAAAAGAAAGGTAGTCGGATACCTTAATGAATTCATATAATCATATTTACTTCACAAATAAACCTTTTTGATCACTTTTCAAACATTTCTTTTTGATCTCTCAATGCAATCAAAACCCAAGCGCTTCATAATTAGAAACGATTCCTATCCATTCAACGGTAACAAATTAATGTATTCACAAAAAAAAATATTTTTTTTCATGAATATTATATGAATAATCCAGTTACTATAATCCATTCCATTTTTTCCAATATATATACAGTATATATCTCGCTTTAGTGATGATAATACATCCAACTATAGAGCCTAGCTCTGTTCATAATTACCATCGAATTACCCACGCATTAATATTTAACTTCAATTACCGTCAATAAATTTGGATTCTCGATGGAGATTCTCGAAATGGTGCCGTCGCCCCCCACCATCCCCACCAATTTATCCCTTGATATAATCACCTGCAATTTGTCTCTGGACTGGAAGGGTACTTAGTATTTAGTGAAACATTAAATCGCAGTTCGAAAGTGGACGGACGCTCTTTGATCCTTAAAATCCTCTCTTTGTCACTTTAGATGTCTGTGCATCGAATGATTTCAATTAAATTAATAGTAGTTTACAGTTCGACGACGACGATTAGCGACGGAGCGATAAATAATTCCTGGGTCGGAGAGAGCGACCATATCTTTCTCTCTCTGGAAAATAGATTTTTCACGAATAAATAATGATCGTCATTATTTGCGGATGGGTTTACTGGTGAATAAGTATTTGAATAATTACTGTATGTTTTATGAAGGATATTTTCCTGGAGATTTTTAAATAACCGTGAATATTAATTGAGATTTTTATTCACAAAAATTCAAATGTATGCTTGCGAGTGATGGGTTTGTATCAGTCGTCTTCGTGTGATTTATTTTTGTTTAAAGCAAATAGCGTTTGAAATTTTGCATTTTATTTTTTTTCTTCAATTGCCAAAAATACAGTAATTCTCAATGTGAGTGTCGCGGCTATAAAAGTTGCCCCGAATTGTTAGCACCGTGGATATCTCTGCAATAGTTGACTTTAGAAACTATAGTCTTGACGTTAGAAGTAAATTAGTCTTGACTTTAGAACTAACTAGACTGAAGTAGTAAACTAACTAGACTGAAGTAGTAAACTAACTAGACTTTAGAAGAAAGCTAACTAGACTTTAGAAGAAAACTAACTAGACTTTAGAAGAAAACTAACTAGACTTTAGAAGAAAACTAACTAGACTTTAGAAGAAAACTAACTAGACTTTAGAAAAAAACTATTCTTGACTTTAGAAGAAAACTATTCTTGACTTTAGAAATAAACTAACTACAGTTTTGATCGTAGAAGTAAACCATAGTCTTGAATTTAGAAGCACATTATTGTCTTGGCTCTAGAAATAAACTACAGTCTTAACTTCATAAGAAAACTATAGTTTTAACTTTATAAGAAAATTATCTAAAGTCTATCTAGAGTTTACTCACAGTTTACTTTAGAAGTAAACTGTGGTCTTTTGTCTTTAGAGGTACACTATAGCTTTGGATATAGAAGTTAACTATGGTCTTAACTTTATAAGAAAACTATAGTCCTTTGTTTTCAGAAGTAAACTAGTGTTAATTTCATTACAATCTATGCATGATAATTCATACATGTACTGTATCATTATATCGGAAGAATAATATAAAATTTATTATCGTTATATCGGGGCCCGACTATATTCCTCACACATACTTGACTCATTCGAATTTTTTTTTTTTTCATATTTATCAAATTCAGCGATTACACTAAGGTATTACGAATTATCTCTCAAATTTATTTAATAATTTCGCCGTTCCACACATTGTTTCTCTTTCCCAATTCTGCAAATTATTTCCCACAACTCTGCAGGTCTACAGCTGTAAGGAGATTGAGAAACACTGGTTGCAATAGTGCATGATCGTTTCAACAATTGTTGACTGTATACAGGGTGATCCAATAATTCCCCTTGCTGCATTTTACTGGCGAACCGTTGATCCTAGATGCATGATTCCAATCGGAAAAATTATTCAAATACCGTGAAAACTCAGATATGCCATTCATGTTAGGTTAGAAGGGGTTGTTTAGTTATAAAAATAAATAATTTTTTTATACGGACACTGCCCTCAATTAGAAAGTTGTTGCCGTGTCTGTCCTGAGACAAACCAAGAAAATTCCGTGTTTCTAACATATTTGAATTAAAAAATTCAGAAAGGACAAAAAACACCTAACGGACAACGCTTCTTTCCCTTATTTATGCTGTTTTTTCCCAACCTTTCCTCCAATTTTTCAATTCAAATGTCTCAGTGATTATTTCACTCAGAAACGTGGACATTTTTTCGTTAACCTCAAGAAATACAAGGCAACAACTTTGTAATTGAGAGTTTGAGGATAGGGTGCCCGTATGAAAAGTAATTTCTTTTTATTATAGTAACTATACAACCCCTTGAAACATGAATGGCGTATCTGAGTTCTACACGTTAAACGTTAATTGAATAATTTTTTTCTAATTGGAAGTGGTAGGAATTGCAGTCTAGGATCAACGGCCGCTGTAGTGGTCGAGTGGTCATAGTGACGGACTCGCATCGCGATGTCCCGAGGTTCGAACCCCACCATTGCCGCAGTGGTGGTTGGCTGACGTTGGTTTTCTGTGGTTCCCAACTTCGAGGTGTAAATGCAAGCCGATCTCCCCATTAAAATGTGTCTCCGCAGAGAGCAACAGGCCTACAACGATAAAATCGTCTAAAACATTGCACTTCACTCATAGTTCGAAAAATATGTGATAGATGGCAGCACTATATAGCAGGCATTACACATTAATTAGCATCACACACATTAAACAAGCTTCACGCCAGGTTCACAACACGGACACGCACATTCCAGCCTGTACCAATTCGTTAGAAGTTCCGCAGAGAAGTATGGACGAGGTACATGTGTGGTTCTGTAAGAGTCTAGGATCAACGGTTCACAAGTAAAATGCGGCAAGCAGTGCCGTAACTAGGCAGATACAACAGGTGCAGCCGCACAAGGCCCATTTGGAAGGCCCCCACAAGAAGGAGGCCTCAATGCATATATTCTTACATGAAAAATTGGCTAGTTACGGCACTCGCGGCAAAAAGGGAATTATGTAATCACCCTGCAGATGAATCTTTGACCGTTTACTAGCCTTTCCAAGAATTCGAACCGACACCTTCCGAATCAGATCTCGACGCGCCATAAAACAAAGCAAACACTAAATTTAAAATAAAACTAAACATTTCATATCTTTCCCAATTCATAAACAAAACAAAAAATGCATTCATCATAACATGAATCGAAACTAAAATTAAATATGCAGAAAAATCGGAATTCTTAAATGCTTGAAACATCTTTCAGAGATAAATAACTTATTAATATAAATAAAACAAAATTTATAAATATTCAGTTTCTAAAAAAACCTGAGATCACTTATTCGAATCTTGAGAGGAATAGAAAAATAATGTCCATCTTAATTATGAGTATAAGAATAAATAAGTCCAGCGATTCTTTTCAGATAATACTTAGAAAAAATTGAAGTCGATAGTCATTATAATGATGAACATTCAGAGAAGTTTGTAAATTCCTTTTTAAAAAAACTTCCCATTCATTTTCTTTCTTTTTTCTGTACTAAGAGATTGTTATTTGAGAGGGAAAAATAATAATAAGGAGAATAAAAATTGTACTGTTATTAAATTTCAAGAAGAATCGGAAAATAGTTACATGATAGGAATATTCTTTCCCCTCTGAAAAGTCCATGTTGTTTCTTCTCTATTAATTTAATTAAATTCTCTTCTAGCAATTATGGTATGTTTTTTTTTGTTTTTTCTTCCGCCTCTTCGAAGTTTTCCCCCCAATTTAAATGCTTGTTTCCTTTTAAGGATTACATTCCTTTCTTTTGTTTTTTGTATCTATTAGTCGCAGAATATATATTTCTTTAGATATGAGTAATTCTCATTAAATGTATGTTGGGAAATTCGTATGAAATAATATGTTTTATTAGAGATGGATTTTAATTTATGAAGAATATTATACACGCGAATGTCTTGCGTTTTACAGGGTTTACTATGAATAGGCAAATAATTTAAAATTTCATAAACATTTTGAAGGAATTGGTATATTTGAATGCGGCGTGTGAGAAAAGTTATTCTCACGATGTGAGAATTTTTTTTTTTTGGTGTAAGCGATATTTGAATATAATTTTTTCCGATAGAGGACGCTGCCTGAAAGTCTGGCTAGATTGATTGAACCTAAACCTTTCTTCAAAACCTTTCTCTGTGTGCAAAACGTTCATTTAGCTTCGTCCGGTGAGTCACCACTGAGGCAATTTCACTAATAGTATTTTATCCACCAATGCCAACATCATAATAAAAACACCGGTAACAACGAAAATGAGAAATGAACTCTTAACTGCTAACCTTGCATCTTATAGAACTACGATTTGCATATTTCCAGTGATTCATTTTCGCCTGCCGTCCCCTCTATCGACAGAAATTTGAACTAAACTTCTACGCTGTACCAAAGAAAATCCCCGTTTGTGAAAATAACTTTTTTTCGTCAACCGCATTCGAATATACTAATTCCTTCAATTTTTATGCACTTTTAAGTTATTTACGAATTTATGGGACACCCTGTATATTGTGTTCATGAGTAATGTCATCTATGTATTTCCTAAATCTATTGTTGATTAGACTTTTCTATGTTGTGGCTATTACTTCCTATGGTGATATTATCAATATTTTAACTGTAGTTATGGCCAGCGGCTGAAGTTGATTTTCTGCGGTTTTCCAACTTCAAGGCTCCGATTTGAGCTTTGTAAGTTATCAAAAGTATAACAAAAATACTCTTTTGGAATTTAGACAACAAACGAATTTCTAAATAATGAGGTGGTACAACGTATTTTCTCTCCAAGTTATAAAAAAATTACGGCAGTAAAACCGCATGCTTGAGTTCACTAGATCTGATGAAGTTCACAGTTTTCGTCACAGGCTTCAGAACGCTGCTTATTTCCAAGTCTTTGCAGCGAAGGACATGCTGATGAACGACGCAATGGATTGCATTTTAAGAATGTCTAAATACGTTTCCTTCATTTTTTCTTGTAGTCTTGAAGCATATATTTTTTGCAAGCCATTGCTAACGTGCTATCCTTCCTCACTGCTACTGGAAAACATTGAGCGTATTACTTCCAACGCGTCATGCAAATTATCGCCTATTGATGTTATTCTTTGAACCCCAATACAGTGTGTTTCAAAAATAGTCAACCGATTTGAAATGGGTATATTACGGAAAATATTGAGCACATAGACACTTAAGATTAATTTTATATTACATGGCTAATCATAAAGTGTTTTTACAAACCAAATTAAAGGTGCTCAATATGTTCACCTTGGGATGCACGGCATATGTCTATACGGTAGTCAAAATCGTCCCAGACTTTTGCGAGCACGTTTGCATCCACTGCTTCCACGGCCGCTGTTATGCGTATCTTTAGTTCGGCTAATGTAATTGGAAGGGGAGGCACATAAACGTAGTATTTTTTAAACCCCCCCCCCCACAAGAAAAAATCGCAAACTGTGGGGTCCGGCGATCTTGGAAGTAATTGATGTTTAACTGAATTGTCATGTCCCGTACGGCCGATCCATCGTTTAGGAATGCGATTGTTCAAAAATTCTCGAACGTCCAAGCTCTAGTGTGCCGGTGCCCCGTCCTGCTAGAAAAGTAAGTCACCCGAATCGGTTTTACAACTGTGGGAAAAGCCAATCTTGACAAACACTAAAATGGTGGTCGAAGGAAAAGCGTTAGCTCTACCTGTCGGCAACTGCGTGAAACTCGAGATTTCCCTCTTTCTACCTATACATTATTCGTTTAAAACGAATAAAAAGCTGAATAGTTCTGATCTTTTTTTAATAGGATGATTCTTTTTGAAACACCCTATACATCTCGGTATAAAAAATATCATGAAATACTTGCATATATTCAAGACTGACAATTTGTGCAGCATTTATCATATACCTCTCAACAAGGAACCGTCACTAAAAAAATCTAGAAATCTTGAGAATACGTAGCTAATTTTATGTGTGTAACGGCTCTCGCTGCAGATTCATCCTGTTGGATAATTCTTTTACATTAATTTCCATTGTACTTTTTCATTTTTAATAACTATTTGAGGAAAATGTTTTAATTAAAAATAGTATTTTTGGAACGTTTGAAGGCTTTGTCATAGAGTCTCTCTAAGATGCTATTCTCTTTGTAACACCGAAATAAAGTGAAAAGAAAATCTGATCTATTAAACGCGTTAAAATATCATTGTCATTATGACGTAACTACTAAAAAAATCTATAACGAGCATAAAAACTAAAAGTTCCAGTCTTGCTGATGGCAGTGGCACCTATGTGTATATATCATGTTTCAATGGAATAAGTCTAACAGAACGGCTTCTATATAGGTCTGAGTAGTTTCGGTATTCCGACACTGCTCAGAACAATGTATCTACCCGTCACTATTCTGACTTACCTAGCACCTATATACAAATACAAATACAAATACAACGCCACAACAGGCAAAATGCCCAACGAGGTGGCTGATAAAAAGATGCCCATAAAAATATGGATGTCATATGTTTCAAAAATACAGCAACCCCATTAAAAATGCAATTAACACAAATTATAAACAATATATACACATGATAAAATATCATACAATGCCCATAAAGAATACTTATGGTTGTCTTATTCTAAGAATGGATAGCTTCTCGATTTACCCCAACATGTTTATCGTATTTCTTTTTAAACGTGTCAATTGTGTTACAATTTACTACCTCCGGGGGTAAGCTATTCCATTTATTAACAACCCTATTAGAGAAAAATTCCCTGCGACACCATAACCTTGCATTGTCCCTCACCAATCGATACTGGTGTCCCCTTGTAAAAGCAGTTGATTGGCGGTGTACTAAAAGTTCATGGTCCATCCTATCCATCCCATTGAAAATTTTGAACACTTCGATCATATCTCCTCGACACCTGCGTTCATCCAATGTAAACATATTCAAAAAATGAAGTCTCTCTTCATAACTCAAGCCCTGTGTGCCAATAAGGACACGCGTAGCTCTTCTCTGCACCCCTTCAATCAAGTCTATGTCCCTCTGTAGGTATGGTCTCCAAAACCTTACAGCATACTCCAGTCCAGGACGAACTAAACCTCGAAAAAGCGGAAGAATGACTTTAGGAGAACGCGAAGAGACCTTTTTGAAAATGAGACCAAGCATTCTATTCGCTTTTTTGACAACCGCTGAACAATGTTCAGAAAACTTAAGTCGCTCGTCAATGAGAATTCCCAAATCGGTGACTCTAGTTGCATCCGGGATAGTGACACCATTCAACTCGTAAGATAACCATGGGTTGTTCGAACCAAAATGAGCGACCATGCACTTATCTACGCTAAACGTCATGCCCCATTCATTTGCCCATGCTGCAATCTTGTTTAAGTTGGTCTGGAGCAACTCCCTATCGCTTTCCTTCCCGATTACCCCCATTAGCCTCACATCATCTGCGAATTTGCTAGTAATTCCATCGGTACCCTGATCGAGTTTGTCGATAAAAAGTGAAAAAAGTATGGGGCCAAGGACACTTCCCTGAGGAACTCCACTTGTGACGTCTGTCCAACCAGAGAATTCCCCGTTCACCATAACTCGTTGCGACCTATCTCTTAACCACGATTCTATCCAATTCAGCAAGTTGCCCCCTATTCCAATCTCGTGTAAACGCTTCAAGAGTTTGCCACCTGTCCCGGAAGACGTATTTCACTGAAACTTGGTATATAAGCTATATGGTATACGGGAAAATGTAAAATGCAATAAAAAACTACTTTTTCACGTGGTGCTCAAAAATTGAAATTTTCATTTTATTTGTTTCATAAATCCCTCGCCCGTAGTGTAGTTGAGATATCCAAAAAATTTAACTGTAATTGGATAAGCAGTTTTTTGACGAAAACTACTCCGAATACACGGAAACTTTAATTATAATCACCCTGTATATTGGTGCTGAATTACACTCGTGCATAACCTCGCAAAGTTTAACGCATCAATAATAAGGCATCATAAAAAAAAAATCGGAAACAATATTTATATGCGCAATTAATCAAATCGGCCCATATTCTGATACTGAAAGACTCATTGATCCGAAGTGAAAAGACTCCGTGGCATTAATGTTACTCTTTCTTACTTTCTTCAAAGACTCGATCCGTAAAGAGTCTGGAGATTTCAAGAAACACAAAAAGACTTTCAACGTATTTCAGTTCATATTTTTTTCGCCCTTTTTCTTTAAAAGAAACATGTCTGAATAATTAGAGTATACAAAATCGCTACAACATTTGAACGAAAAGTTTTCCTTTTTTCCACTCCGTTTTCATTCCGAAACGCTTTTTTTTTTGTGTGTGTCTTCTCTTCCTAATCTTTCCAGTTCCATTGTGTGCCTTTCTTTATATTTCCTTTTCCTTTCTTAAAAGGATGTGAAATAAAAAGGAAAAATTAAAAACAAAAAAACTATAAAGAAGCTCCTTTTTATAAAGACTTTTTGTTACGGCCAATGTAACAAGAATTCCTCTTTTCCCCATCCCGGATTTCCCGTTCTTTTTATCCCGTTTTCAATAGTAAGCAAAGCAAAACAAAAAAAAAAGTGGTAAAGAAGTCAATCCCTTGATATCAATTTGTAAAAAGTCCTCTCGAGAATTCTCTGGTACTTAAAAATAAGTACAATAAGATAATTTATTTTTTTTACCTGCTTCAAAACTATTATTGTTACCTTTGTTTTGCTGAAGAATGGAATAATATTTGATAATATGTAAACATTTTCAGATGAATTTATCTAGTATATTTTTTTATACAAAAATTGCCACGTTTTTAAGACAAATAAATTACACTGGTCGAATGGTCGACGTGTTGTGATAATTATCTAGTATACATGACAGGTAAAATTTACTGGAGTGATGTACAGTCGCCTTCCCCCTCCCCCCCCCCGTATTCGCATGGGTTACGTTCTGGGGGGTGACCGCGAATATGGGAAATCCGCGAATAACCGAAACCATCGGTTTTTTTTTTCTTATATATCTCGTTTATTGAACAGCATGAGAAGAACAGGGTATAAGGGAATGTAAAAGATGGTGCAGCAATTTTTGGCGATGTTTTCTGAAAGAAAATTATGATTTCTGTTTTGCCGTTTCTTCTTCATATCACCAAGTATGTTGAAATATGATGGCAAGGGTTCCTCTACCAATTTTTGAATGTGAAGAGCGTACCATAGAGGGATCTATGATATGAAAACAATCTATTGCTGTTTTGAACGTGCGAATCCCTTCAGCTATGTTACTCACCGTGAACTTGTCTTCTATTTTGATCTTCTTCATCTGGTACCGATTGAGTTTCATGAGCAGTCAACTGCATTAATTGCTCCTCAGTCAACACCTCTGAATTGCTATTAATTAGCCGCTCGACTTCTGTATCCATATCTTTGAACCCTTCTCCACGCGCCTGTTTCGATAACGTGACAATGTCTTTTATAGTTTAAAACATTTATAGTTAAAATTTTTACGTTTTAAAAATGTATTACAGAAATAAGAAGTCCAAGGATATAAATAAATAATGTTGTCATAATTATGTAAATAGTTCTTAGTTATCGCTTATTATTGTGATTAATTATGTGATTTTTCACCCGTTAATACTCATTACCTTATGTGAAAATGAAAATTAACGCATTTTTCCGTAAACATCGCCAAATTGGAAACAAACGTAGCGAAGTTTGGCGACAGCTCCAATGATCTGGCCGTGTCACGAGCCGGATAGTTGATATTCTACTGTAATTCACTCGTACAGCAACAGATTTGTGTGTAACTTATGAATACACCAATGCACCCACAATCCTTAAAATTTTGGTTCCAAACCCGTACCATAACTGAGTGAATGTACGGTGAAAGTAACAAAACTTTTCAGAGAATATTTTGCAATCGTGTTTCGAACTTTACCTGAATTTTACTCAAAATAAAAAGTTTTTCATACAAAATTACGTTAGATAATTCAAAACTAACTATTGCATTTTAAGACACTTTCTATAGAAAAACGTTATTAAAGTTCACCCCCACAAAAATTATGCCTCCGAAAAAGATCCAGGAAGAAGAAGTTATTATGTTCATAACCGGCCATGTCCCCTTGGATGCCAACCAACCTATAAAAGTCGAAGATACCTTCCAACAACAGATGTACATGTGAGGAGGTCGGAATAACCCTTCACTAGGCAGTAGCCTGTCCCAACACCAGGTAGTTCCACTCTTCACGACCAACTGAAACTGGGTATATCGGCATATTTGTATGGTTTGTGAAAAATTATTCTCACGAACAGGTAATTTCCTTTTTTCTGGTACGGAAAAAATAGTTCATTTTTTTTATAGAGGGCGCTGTACGAAAGCAAAGCACTAGAAATATACAAATCAGAATCCTATAAAATCCAGGGTGTACGATTAACAGCTCATTTTTTGAATTTTTTTGTTACTGAGGCAAGTTGTTCAGCGCCCGAGTGGGGCAGCGGTAAAATTCCGCCTTCCACCATGCCAATTACCGTCAAGATCCTTAGGTTCGAATCCGGAGAAGAACATAAGGAACGAGTTTTTTACCTACCAAGCCTGGGGTGGCCACCAATAGATGGCGCATTGGTTGGAGATTTCCGTATGCCGATATATGACCGGAGTTGGTGTGCGGCAAAGTGATTGAAGAATCTTTATTCAGCTTTGGTGTGCGGTATGAGTAACTTACCCCGGCTCTGGGGGGTATATACCATCGACCGCGAGTAGCAATTCGGTGCCCCCCGGGGTTTACAAAAAGTATTTTACATTAAGCAAGAAAATTTAGCATATTATCACATTGCCGTATAGTCAACATAAAAAGTATATATACATCCTACTCCAGGGAGCAACATTAACATCTCGCGAACAGCAATCTGGTGACATTGTGGCTTACAATAGATAGATACATAGAACCGCTCACAGCCCCGGACTGATGCTGTGGCTTACAATAAGTATCTTACATAAAAGAAAAAGATAACCATATTATTCCATTCGCATTTTGTCAGTATATTATTACATTCGCATTTTGTCAGCATATTATTACAGTAGCATATTGTCAGCATATTATTACATTGGCATTTAGTCAGCATATTATTACAGTAGCATATTGTCAGCATATTATTACATTGGCATTTAGTCAGCATATTATTACAGTGGCATATTGTCAGCATATTATTACACTCGCATTTTGTCAGCATATTATTACACTCGCATTTTGTCAGCATATTATTACAGTGGCATATTGTCAGCATCAGCATATTGCTACAAATGAACTATGTATGCAGTTATGAACTATGCATACAGTGTTCTACACTTTTTTCCATTATTTGCTTCTTGAGAAATCCAGTCTCTTTTTGTTTTTTATTAGTGCCTGAATGGTCATACTTTCATTTATAAAATTGATACCTTCTTTGTTTTTCTTCGAAGCTTATCATTTATATATCAGATGTTTAACATCACTGATCGCTTTCTCACAAAAGATGGATTTGGGAGATTTTTCATGAATTTTTTCTTAGTGTACCCCAAAGGCGCCATGTTGTGTCAGAACTTGATTGAAGTGGAAATTGCCCTGCACCGTGTACAGTGACGCTTTTGAAAATATCCCATAGGTGAATCTTCCATTTGATGAACGGTCCCAATGTTGCTGCCAGTTTTCCATTATATGGATTTCTTTGTCATGTTTTTCAATTCTTTCGATGAGATTTTGCACGATAGATGAGATTGTGCATGACGTATCGATGAGATTTTGCATGACGTATCGATGAGATTTTGCATGACGTATCGATGAGATTTTGCATGATGTATCGATGAGATTTGGCATGATGTATCGATGAGATTTGGCATGATGTAATGATGTATTACCTTAGCTTTTTGATCTGCATATTCATTTCTTACGTTCCGATCATGAGCTTTTAACCAATGGAAGACTATTTTGTTCTTTTCAGCTGAAATTTCCATGTTATGTATATTTTCATCTTCGTTTTTAATTTTTCTCGATGTCTGTAGTACTGATTGATGTGCGGTATACATTGCTTACGCGGACAAACGTTTTCATTGGTGTATGAAACACTATTGATGAATCGGTTTCAACTAAGCCAGGAATTGCTGTACTTACGTACTTTTTGGACATAGTAGAGATTCAAGAAAAGTTCAGGTTCAATCACTTCTGCTTTATTGGCGTGCACCGCTCTCTATCGACAAAAATTTTAACTTTTTTTTTTCCTGAACCAAAAAAGATCTCCGTTCGTAGAGTAAATTTTTCTCAAAACAGCATTCAAAAATACACAAACTTCTTCCATTTTTATGAATTTTTAAGCCATTTACAAACTTGTAGGGCATCCTGTACATAGCAAACCCCTGCTTTACAATGTTATAATTATAATACAAATCAGTATTGTTTTGCGTTTTGAGAAGAAATAAGCTTAATGTTTTGAAAGAATATCAGCATTTCACTCTCTTTATAATAGAATGTACGCAAGACTCTATTGCAAAACAAGAATGTATTGCAGGACTTTCATAATACTGACTTTTAGGAACAAGTACTATGAATATCCACAGTATGCGAAAGTCACGAAAACCATGGATCCGAGAATTTCGCGCTGAAAATTCAATGAAATTGAAAGTAAATTATCAGTAGTTTAACGTGCGCATGTTTGTAGCTGGAAATATCCAAACACATACACAAAGTTTATCCACACCGTTGTACGGAAATCAATGCTGAACGCATGGTTTGTACGTGAAAGTCAAACCTCCGTTTCCCTGACAATCAAGGAGAGTGCATCTAGCTATCAAACTGCTGAGAAAGCAATGATTCTCTCTCTCTCCCTGAATCTCTAGTGCTCATTTCCAGTAGCTGTTTGTGAGTGGAGGGGGCGTTTTGATACCCAATGGGAGTACAATGTTTCTCCATCCGACATAGCCGCTAACGCCGAATATCGCCCGAAGGATCTCGTCGTTTCGCAACTGAGCAAACTGGTCTTTTGAGCTTCGTGAGAATTCCTGATGATGATGCGTTTTATTCCGAGATGGGTTTAGCGCCATCTCGGAATGATTTTCACAACTTTCTTTCAAGAAAAAGATGCGGCATTCTTTCAGGAAAGAAAACGAAATACACAAATTTCTCACCAAATTTTAAGGTTACAGAACAGCGTTTCTCAGCCTATGTTTCTCGACGATAGCATAGGTGGTCCGCAGGCAGACTTGATAATCCAATCCTAATTGAATGAAAAACTGTTGTAATTGATATTAGTAATAACCTTATGGGTTCATATAAAAAAATGTTATATCAATACATATTTAATTTTCTTTTTTGATAATGCAGAAAATTGCGATCCTAAATATTGTATAGGGGGTCATTTAAGTATTACGTCAGCATCGAGGAGGGAGGGGTTTATGATTTGCTGACTTTTGATGACAAGGGGGGGGGGTAAGGTTGCTTACGTCATCAACCACCCCTTTTTGAAGATATGAAATATTCTAAGCTGCTGACGAAAATTTGCTCACAGGGGGGTAGGGGGGTTAGTGTTTTGCTGACAAGGGAAAATGGCTAAAAATCTGCTTCCGTAATACTTAGGGTGACCATACGTCCCGTATTTCCCGGGACAGTCCCGGTATTTTCTGTATTTTTGGTCGTCCCGACTTTTTCGCAAAAGTGTCCCGGTTTTTCCCGTATTTTACACGACGCTTACTTGAATTTTTATTCTTTATTGAAGTCAAAGATTGAAATTATTTTTCAACTGATAAACTATATTATGATAATTACAACTATAAATGAGAATATTTATCTCCCACATTTGTCTCGGTGAACGTTTTTTTCGTGAAATTCATTTTAATCTACTGCAATTTGCAGTAACGTTCATTTCCCACCATTGTGATTTTACCGTAATTTTAACAATATTTGGCAACTTTGCTCGGTTTTGGCGTCAATTTTGGCGATAATTGGCGATGCCCTGTATTTTCCCGTATTTGGAATCTCAATGTGCCGTATTTCTCTCGAGGAAATATGGTCAGCCTAGTAATACTTGAATGGCCCATATCACTGGTTGCAGCTAAAAATGCATTTAGGGCCGGCAAATTTGCTAATTACTCTTATAATTTGTGGGAGGGGCATAAATGGATGATGATAGCGCAGTAAAAAAAACTGTCGAAAACAAAAACATTCAAACGATAGGATGACCATATTTCATTGAGAAAAATAAGAGGTACTGGAATGTTAAATACGGGACATCGCCAAATGTCATCGTGGACGTTTCCATAAATCGACAAAATCCCAATTATGGTTAAATTGAATCAAAATCAATGGGAAACGTATCATTAATCAGTTAGAGAAAGAATTTCAAAATATCCGTTAGAATTAATACAACTTATAATAAATCAACAAATCACAAAGAAGTGATTCCAAATCAAAATTATTTCAGAATTAGTTAATTTAATCCATAATTAGTAAAAAAGGAATCGTGAACTTCGTTTCATAATTACGAAACATATTTCAGAACAAATCCAAATTGATAATTAATAAAAGAAATAATTTCAGAATGAATGAAAATCTTCAATTATCTTCACGTCTGTTCAACTCGGGGGAGGGGGGACGTCGGATCGGCCCCTTCTATTAAAATGGCACTAAATTACATGAGATTGTGGCCCGCGGGCTTCGTGGGAATTTTCAACGTGGCCCGCGGTGTCTGAAACGTTGAAGGGCCCCCCCAACCCGCATTAAACAAAGAAATATTTTTAATATCTTATAATTAATAATAAATTTAAATACATCACAAAAAATTTACTTCCTTCATTATTATTTCATCATTAAAAAATAATAATACGTAATTTTTTTAGTGTGTTTTCATCATTTTTTTCCCCTTTTTTTATGAACAAAAATCCCGTTCATTGTCTGATAAAGTATTGCATCCGATTTCTATTAAAACGACATAATTACATATTAGAAGCGATTGTCCCAAAAAAAGTAATTATTTTTCTAATACGTTTTATTAGTTGTTGTTTTTTTTAATGGGGAAAAATTAATTTACATGAGTATATATCAAATTATTTTTGTTCAGTGTTTCGACACTTTCATTACCCCCTTTTTTTAATTGGATCTATAGTCGGATTGTATTTTCGATCTTTCGGTCACATGCAGCATCATTATAACAATAATTATTATTAGATCGTTATTAGATCGGATTATTAGTTCATTCCGAATCCATGTTCATTGTGAAATGAATAAAAATCAATAATCGTCTAATATATATAATTACTGCGGTACTTGTCGTTTTTTCATGGCTATATAATCTTAATTCATCCTCGTAAAATCCGGAAATAACCGTATAAAATATAAATGATAATTAATTTTTATAATTCAATTTTTTTTCATTATGGGTATTGATCGCAGTTTAGTGATAATTCGGATGCTAAATTCCACTGTGTTGATTTAGGGACCGTTCAAGTATTACGTAAGCAAATTTTTAGCCATTTTTAACCCCCTCCCTCCCTTGTCAGCAAAATTTCGTCATCAGCTCTGACCCTCTGAATCTTTACACATATTGGTGAGATCAGAGACGTAAATAGGGGGGGGGGGGGGCATGGGGGTTCGTGCCCCCTCCTCCTCCCCTACGATCAAAAATGTATTTTTCTAATGCAAAAAAAATTATTTTTTATCATTGAAATTTCGGAAGAAAATGCCTTTATATGTTATCATAATCAATTTCTGTTAATTTCAATGTTATTTGAAGGCTATGAACTCAAAATTTATCTTTAATAAATTCATTGCGACCTACCCTCTAAGCCATATGATGATAAATCTCATAAACACCTTTGGCCCATGGACCAAATATAGCCCTGGGGGTTATCTGATGCGGCCTGCTCTCCAGTGCGGTTCTACATCACTCAAGTTACCCGCGGCACATTCTCAGATTATTTAAGTGATCCGCAGCATATAATTACGGATCACTTCAGTGATGCGTGGCACAGTTCCAGAGCACTTAAGCGGGCCGGACACATTTCCAGATCACTTGGATCCGAGAAAAATTTAGAGATCACTAAAGTGGCTCTGTAGGGCACTTATCAATAGGAGGAGTGGTTGTTACTTCAAGTGCCCACAAACTATCGAAAGGTTTTTATCATTTTTGGCTCACCGAGTAAGATGCCATTAAGAATATTTCATATTTTCATAAAGGGTAGTTAATGTGGTAAGCATTATCAAACCCCCCCTCCCCCCTTGTCGTCAAGAGTCAGCAAATCGGAACCCCCCCCCCATCGATGAAGACGTAATACTTGAACGGCCCCTCATTTATGTGGGGGGGAATCTGGTTCTATCATTTTCATCATCATCATTGGTTGACGGTTCGATATTTCAATAAGTAAAAATTATGAAACTTCAAGCATATCGGGACGATATCACGACCCATGTCGTGCATTTTCGTTGTGAACTGCTTGAGATATAGCGTAAAACAATTTGTAACAAATTTATGCAGAAGGTCTGGTATCCAGACGGGAAGAAACATTGAAACCGGAGTTGTATCAATAGATGCACCCCTTTCTTCAATGTGCGCCTGACGATACCATTGCTTTCGACTTGCGTACTGTTCCGTACTGTTCGGGATATAGCGTAAATTAGTTTGTTACGAATCAGGGCAGTTTCCCTGGTTCCCAGACGAGGAGAGATATGGAAATCAAACCAGGGTGATAATGTCACGAAAATTACTTAAATAGTCATTATTTATGATGTATCATGTCATTCTTCGCCAGTAAATAATCATTATATGTATTTCTCTGTAAATATCGCCAAACTGACGACAGACTTGGCAAGTCTGGCGAATTGGCGATGTCATAGCGCCAAAAGAAATGTAAAGATATCGCGAGAATCACGCGCGTCGACATTTTTCTGGAAGGTTTATTTTCGGCTAGATAGTGGCGCCGCAACAGGAGAACTATCAGAGTTTGTTGAGTTTTCTTGAAAAGAGACGGAATCTGTCTTATAGGGGTCACTTGTGTCTGTTTAACGTGTTCCGACGAAATCGCTGCTTGTGAATACATGTACATAGCTGTTCTGTAAAATAAATGTCTTGTCCTTCCTTCCTGGGGCTTCCTGATCTGCCATCTCGAATGCTTGTGAGAGACATTATCCGCAAGCAATATCATTAAATGCACCTTTGCAATGTCAATCTGACGATACCATTGCTTTTAACTTGCAATAGCAATACCAGAGATATGAGCGTTCAAAGAATTTCGTCATGCATTTTTTGCGAGTACTGTCAGTATTGTCAGATGATTTAAAAGGCATATTCAAGTTAATAGAATGTTATTTTATTGTTTTGTCGTTCCGTTTTGCATAGGTTACACTGTATAATGCAGTCGAATTAAACAGTACGATACAGAGAATCTGGATTCGAACCAACAATTACCGACAAAATAGTGTTTGGTGGTCGGCAGGCACCTATTGCTATTCAACAATGTACATCCATTTTATACAGTACAAGCAAATCTGTTAAAAAAATATAGAAATAATTAAAAACATGTGTTAAAACTCGAATATATAAATACAGGGTGGGCAAAAAGTCCGTAGAAACTTAAAAAATGAATAAAAACAGTTTTCAAGGTTAGCATCGCTAAAACACGTCACGGGAATTTGTTGACGGAGGAAAAAAATAGCAAAAAACAGCCGGCAGATGGCGCTGGGACGAGCGACTTAGGTGGAAATATGCAAATTAGGCGCTTATAAGAACATGCGCTCCTAATCCACAATCATTTCACCGTTGTAAACCGTGTATGTAGACCTGCTGCACTCTGCCGTTGCTTGTAACTTGCCTGCAATGTGTTATCACCTGTGGTGGTGGAACACATACTGCTGTAATAAACGCTTTGGATGCATTCTTTTCGTTATTTGCGTATCTTTGCTTTGACTTGTGTACGTCAGCGCCACCTATCGGATGATTTGAGTTATTTTTTTTCCTGTCTTAAAAAACTTCCCGTGACCTAGCGATGCTAACCCTGCAACCCGTTTTTTATTTCTGTTATTTTTCCGGTTTTTATGAATTTTGAAAGTTTCTACCCACCCTGAATAAATATGTTTTCGCCATCTATACGTCATTTTAAGAACTTCATGTAGAAAAGGAAAAAAAATCCAGATCGTCTCAGGATGATGGAGTACGCTTGTACGCTGATCATCCCTGGATGATGGGAACACTCTGAGGGGGTTAACAACATGCCTAACTTATAAAAAATAAATCTAAAATAAATGTGATTAATAAATAAATTAATTAATTGTACTTAAGAATTGAAAATTAATATATTACGCAAAAAAGTATATTAGTTGTGTAAAATATTTCAAATACAAACGCACAACAGGCAAATTGCCCAACGAGGTGGCTGACTTAAGAACATCATGGATCCCCGAGCCATTTTTTGGAAGCCCCACCTACTACTGCTACACCACACATGCACCCCGCGGAACCGCCAACGAATCGGTGAATGTGCGTGTACGTGTAGTGGAACCTGACGTGAAGTTTTTTTTGTTTCTCTGTAATGCTTGTTATGTGTAGTGCCGCCATCTGCCACCAGTTTTTCTAACTATGAGTGAAGTGTTATGATTGAATGATTTATCGTTGTAGGACTGTTGCTCTCTGTGGCGAGACTTTTTTAACGGAGAGATCGGCTCGCATTTGCGGCTTGACGTTGGGAACCACAGAAAACCAACTTCAGCCGACAACCACTGTGGGGGTTCGAACCCGGATCCTCGCACCGCGAGTCCGTCACTTTAACCACTCGACTACTACAGCGGCACATACTTCATTCAATATATTTTTCACATTTTCTTCTTATTTTTCAAGGAATTTAGTGAATTCCGCAATTCACAAAAAACCGTCAATTCCCTGGCAAAGAATTTTTTTTCCTTGAAAATTACTAAATGGAAACCAAAAAGAAAAAAAATTTCAGTCGAACAATTTCTAATAAAAGTCGAAATATTATTTTTTCTACTCATTTAAGGGGACAGTCAATTAACTTGAGAAAATAGAACTTTCTCGGGGGGAAGAAAATAAAATTCTTGAAAGAAAGTTCCTCGATGGAAATTTTCAAAATGATTGAATTATTTTTGTTTGAATTCCCCGAAAGAAATTATTTCAATTTCCGTGAATTGTGTTTTTTTTAATACTTTCAATTTGCTTTATCAGAGTGTGATTAGAAAAGTAAAATTTTTACAATTCTTTCAAGTAAGATACGGTATTGATGGGGGTTGGGAAATAATTTCAAAATTGTTTCAAAGAAAAAGCTAAATTCAATTTGTACTTGCTGTGTTTCCACAGAGCAATGAATATCGGGTTTTTAATTGCTCTTATTTGGTTGCGGTATTTTCGATATACAGTCTCGAATCCCGTTATAACGAACTGCGTGAGACCGGAGAAGTCACTTCGTTATAAAGGAATTCCAGGTTTTTGCATTGTTCTTATGTAAACTTAAATAGAGGATTCGAAAAGTGCTCGTTAAAACGAGAATTTCGCTATAACGTTATTGGTTAAAATGAGGATTTCGCTATAACGTTATTGGTTAAAATGAGGATTTCGCTGTAACGTTATTGGTTAAATAAGAATTTCGCTATAACGTTATTTGTTAAAATGAGGATTTCGCTATAACGTTATTCGTTAAAATGAGAATGTCGCTATAACGTTATTCGTTAAAACGGGATTCGACTGTAGTTTATATATTATATATTCGACATTCATATTTTTTAACAGCCACATCGTTGGGCATTTTGTCTGTTTTGGCCTTTGTATTTGTATTGAAGAAAACCCGGCGCTGTCCGGGTTTTCTTCAATTGCATTCACTTTTCAACTGAGCATTAAAAAGTGACAAACCATTACAAAGTCATGAACTATCACGATTAATACTGGCAGCATTAAAAAAATGGCAATGAATGAACGCCACTGGACTTATCCCGTTGCCGAGATCTCTGCCAGCCCAGCTTCGTGGCATAGTCTGGAACACTTTATTTTGTGTTAAAAAAAAAAGAACCCATACAAACTTTTACAACATATTTTCCCTGGACAATTGGGTACTGTCATGATCATCAAATTTTGGGGTGATTACAGACGAGATGGGATTGGGAGTCGGAGAAGTTTCGGGGTTTAGTTAATATGAATGTACACATATTAGGATGGAGGTATGTTTTAAAAGCAATTGAGGGCTTTGAGCCCCCCCCCCCCATGACATCTCATCTGTCATCTTACACTTGCCATATTATACACACAGGATGAATGAGACAGAAATGAGAACCTCATTGTGAAATAAAATATCCATCGGAGTGAGCCATCTCCCTTAACACCTTATTGGTGAGCAAATGGGCGTTTGATAACTTGCGGACTAGAAGCCAGCATCAGTTTTATTGGGTTGAGTTCACTCGCTCCGGTGGATTTGATGAAAATATGCAAAATAGAAATATTGTTTGTATGTGGGGGATATATACAATTGGGGATCACCCGTGCCATCTCGCTTAGCACCTTATTCGGTGAGCAACATGAATACGGCAATATGAGTACGCACGTGTGTTGTGGACATGAAATGCATGAAGAACTTGAATAGAAGAAAAATACGCATGTACAAGTATATAACTGCCAGGTCGAGTCGTCTCGCCCTAACCCTATTTTGGTGAGCAATGTGGCCTTGGTTTAAATGGGGCATTGTCTGGAGAGAGCCTTACTTTCTTAACCTGATGTATTTTCATTTACATCGTTTACATTACAGTCGAATCCCGTTTTAACGAATACTTATACAACGAAAAAAATCTCGTTTTAACTAACACTTTTCTAATCCCCCCCCCCCAGATAAGCTTACATGGGAACAATGCATAAACCTGGAATTCCTTTATAACGAAATTTCGTTATAGCGAAGTGATTTCTCCCGTCTCTTGGAGTTCGTTATAACGGGACTCGACTGTATAACAAAATGGTACAGTGGATCCCGTCTGAAACGTTTTTCGAAAAACCGTCACGAAAAAACGCTGTAGGCGGGAAACCGCTTTAAACGGGGAATATTAATGAGAGTTGAGACGACGAAACTGCGGATTTTCTAAAATACGTCGTTCCAAGCGGGAAAACGTTATGAGCGGAATCGACTATAAATTTTTTGTGCTCCATCCAAACGGAAATTCTCATGACAAGTTAATTTTTTTTCCGAACTTTGGATATAACGTCTATTTTCCGTAAAACGATTGGAGTCGTTATAACGAACGAAAACTGTTTTATGAACTCCATACTCACAAAAATTTCGATTCAAACATAAAAGAAAAAAACGTAGATTATTTATTCAGATTTACATAAAATGGGCATAATTAATATCTCTATTCACGTTATTTCTATATATACAGGGTGTTCCCACATCATTTATATATATACAGGGTGTTCCCACATCATTTCTATATATACAGGGTGTTCCCACATCATTTCTATATATACAGGGTGTTCCCACATCATTTCTATATATACAGGGTGTTCCCACATCATTTCTATATATACAGGGTGTTCCCACATCATTTCTATATATACAGGGTGTTCCCACATCATTTCTATATATACAGGGTGTTCCCACATCATTTCTATATATACAGGGTGTTCCCACATCATTTCTATATATATACAGGGTGTTCTGTAGGTGGTAGTGCGGCCTTTATCTCATCAAACGTCCGTCGTAGAAGTGTGATTCCATCTTAATAAACGCTCAAAAATTAACCTGTACCAGATTTGACAGTGAAAATACTGTGTGTCCCAAAATAAAAAAAAATCTAAAATTTTTAAACAGCCACTTCGTTTTCTAACTTTCAATTAGAAAGTTGTTTCCCTGTATCTACTGTGGGCAACAGAAAAAAATTCTGTCTTCAAGTGAACAGTGAAATTCTGTCTTCATATGTTTCACCAACATATTCGAACTCAAAAATCTGAGAAAAGTCATAAAAGAACAGCAAAAATCCCTCATTTACGCTTCCTTTTTGAAAATCTCAGCGAACATTGCACTTAACAAACTTGGAATTTACTATATTGGCCTCAGTAGAGCCACGGAAACACATCTCTAATTGCAAGTTAGAGGAAATAGGGATCGTAAAAAAATTTAGATCTTACATTTTTTGGCACACTGTATTTTAACTTTCAAAACAGGTACAGGGTAATTTTTAAACGCATCTCGAGGATTTCTTAATCTGAAACCACACCTCTACGACGGACGGTTGATGAGATCAAGGGCACATTACCACCTACAGGACACCCTGTACAACATTTTAAACATGCAATATGCATATTTATTAATACATTTAGAAACAGCATCGAATGAAATATTCAAAAGTGCTTTCAAATAATTATAATTCACAAAAAAAAATGGAAGATAACGCCATTAAGCATCTGCTTCAAGTCCATTTAGGAGTTTTCTCTCTCTCTCTCTGCGATACGCAATTTACACACACACACAAAAAGAGAAAAATCGTATTAATTGTTAATCATAAGCACTTTGTATCTCTCGTACGAGTATCTTAAGTATTCGTACAGCAAATTTCCAGAGGGTGAGGAAAATATTTTAGTTCTCGTATTTAAATAACTGCGATCGCTCAAAATTGTTTGTTCAAGTAATTGCTTTATTCTCTTTGAAAAACATTAAAAAATAACGAATTTTCATTTCTCTTAAAAATGGGTTTTTTTTTTTAGATTGTAAATTAAATAGTCTCGTATTTAGAAACAGAGTTGGAGGGTATTTGGATAACAAATTATGACGTTACATTTCTATTCGAGATGGATACATATATATCCGTTGTTGCTTTTTGTTCTCCTCCTCTCTCTCTACGGAATCTTGGTGTAATTATTCTCCGGTATTGTTCCCCTGGGAAATATAATCGAAAATCCAGATGTGCAATGTAAATATCTTTCCCTTGAAAAACCAATCGCACGCGTTATTGTTTTTAAATATTTTCCCTGGAGTTTCCATTTAGAGCTTAATACGTTCCGTTTTGCGTTTCTTGACGTGATTTGGCACGTCCTGGATGTAGCGGAGAGTCTTCTCTCATTGGCGGGAAAATAATTGGGTTTTATGTGATCCGATTTATTCATCCTTACACGTTCACTGCTGTATTTGCTTTAGAAAAAAACCTTTGAAAGAAAAATTCAAGGGTTAGGTGATATATGGGGAGATTCTAAATTCGTGGGACTGACGGACGCGACCGCTGACCACTCTGAGAGACCACCATCTTGTGATGATTTGCGCTCTTTCCCCCCCTAAAGCGTGGACAAGCACCTCCTAGAGATAGAAAACCTCCGCACGGGTTGCGAGGTTCATCTGTAACGGCATTGAGACTACCTAGCATGTTTGCCACATTTTGAACGACATCATCCTATTTCGTTTGTACAACATGCAATATTGAAATTAAAATGGAGTAAACGATTCTTTTCATAAAATGAACTAATATTTCAGATCCTTACATAAATTTTTGATTTCATAATTTTTTTCGAATTTTTTATTTTTTTTTTATTTTGAATTTTTGAAAATTTAAATTTAAATTAAATTTTAAATAAAAATATGTCAATGGAATTTCAATCTTTTAGTTCATTTTATGAAAAATGAACCGCTTTCTTCATTTTAATCTCAATATTGTGTAGTTACATTGATGCCATGTTATTTTATGCGCGCAAGCTGTTTTTAATGTATCTTTCGAAAACTTTTAAAAAATTGGGTATCAGAGATATGTAGAATTTTATACCGGCATAAAAGAGCATATTCGAGGGGATGATTTCAATCTCTGCTATCCGTACAAAGGTTTTTAACAGCTGGCTGATGCGAAGATATATTTTGGAAAATTCAACTGTTCCTGCGAGGGAATCTGAAATGGTGAGCTTTGGCCTGAATTAGGTCCGACCGTCCATGTGCGGTCCCGTTCAGTGCACACGAGCTTCAAGGAAAGATTGAGACATTCGTTGCCTTTGTACTGTAGTGCGTTCACCCGGAAAAGGAAAGAACGTGTGTTCGATTCCAGCAGCCAGCTGTTAAAAACCTTTATATGGATAGCGGAGAGTGCGTGAGCGACATCACCCTTGGATAAGTCGCCATCTGGTGGCATTGTCAGCAATGGTGAAATTTGGCGTGGGTCCGATCGTAAATGTACAGTCCTTGTTCAGTGCACACGAGCTGTAAAGACAAATTGAGATATTCGTTTCCTCTGTACTCTGGTGAGTTCACCTGGAAAGTGAAAGGACGTGGGTTCAATTCCCCGCTGGGGCAGTTGGATTTTCTCTCTTTCCAAAATGAGGTTCCAACCCACGGTTCTCTTACGAGTTGAATGGTGTCACTATCCCGGATGCGACTAGGGTCAACGATTTGGGAATTCGCATTGACGAGCGACTTAGGTTTTCCGAACATTGTTCAGCGGTGGTCAAGAAAGCGAATAGAATGCTTGGTCTCATTTTCAAAAAGGTCTCTTTGCGTTCTCCTAAAGTCATTCTTCCGCTTTTTCGAGGCATAGTTCGTCCTGGACTGGAGTATGCTGTAAGGGTTTGAAGACCATACCTACAGAGGGACATAGACTTGGTTGAAGGGGTGCAGAGAAGAGCTACCGCGTGTCCTTATCGGCACACGGGGCTTGAGTTATGAAGAGAGACTTCATTTTTTGAATATGTTTACATTGGATGAACGCAGGTGTCGAGGAGATATGATCGAAGTGTTCAAAATTTTCAATGGGATGGATAGGATGGACCATGAACTTTTAGTACACCGCCAACCAGTATCGATTGGTGAGGGACAATGCAAGGCTATGGTGTCGCAGGGAATTTTTCTCTAATAGGGTTGTTAATAAATGGAATAGCTTACCCCCGGAGGTAGTAAATTGTAACACAATTGACACGTTTAAAAAGAAATACGATAAACATGTTGGGGTAAATCGAGAAGCTATCCATTCTTAGAATAAGACAACCATAAGTATTCTTTATGGGCATTGTATAATATTTTATCACGTGTATACATTGTTTATAATTTGTGTTAATTGCATTTTTATTTGGGTTACTGTATTTTTGAAATATATGACATCCATATTTTTATGGGCATCTTTTTATCAGGCACCTCGTTGGGCCATTTTGCCTGTTGTGGCGTTGTATTTTGTATTTGTATTTTGTATATCCGGCCAGCTGTTAAAAACATTTGTATAGAAGAGCATATTCAATCAAAAATGTGGGGTGGAGGAGTTTCTAATAAACCAATGATAAAATAGTTTTTTTTAAATTGATATTTTAACTTTTCCCCATGTTAAAGGGTATATGAGCCTCTCAATTGAAAAACCCAAGCGAATACTCCTTTTCATATACCTAAAATTTACATTTTCAGAAGAAAAATCAAGAAATTATTTCCGTTGCTATAAAATTTGAAAACAAATATTTTGATTTCCTTTCAACTTTATGCAAAATACCTTCAAGAGAGCGAAAAAAAATGAATATTAATATTTTTAATGAAATAAGCAACGAAAAACTTACTTAATGTTAATCTTTACGAGACTATTAAAAAGAGAAATTCAATTAGCGTAAATATGGAACATTATGTCTTACTTCAGCCAAAAATGTATTCCGTAAACATGCATAATATTCATGAGTAGAAATTACCGAGTTACACAATATTAATGAAATAGTGGGGGGGGGGGGGAAATGTAAAGACGCTTTTGGGATTTAATTAATTTACTTACTTTTACTATGTTTACTCCTCGAAAAAGAAAATTCACAAATTGGCCCCAATTTTGAACAGTAATGAATATTCGGGCCATTTTACGGGAAATTCTTTGCGTAAAAATGGTAAATGAAACTGCGAAAGTTGATATAAACTAATAGAATATTGTGAATATTTATATTAACTTTTTCATTATCAGTATTTCAATTTATTTTTGTTACGTTCCAGAGTACATTCCATTTAATCAGGGGGGTTTTTATACCTTGAATCTACTTTAAAAAGTTAGCGTATTTCTAGGCTTATAAGATTTCCTATACATATGAAATTATCCGAGGATAATACGTGATGCCACTCTCCATGCAAAGGTCTTTAGCAGCTGGTTGTGCGAAGATACATTTTGGAATGAGGGAAAATTCAACTGCCCCTGCGGGGAGTGGAACCCACGTACTTTCACTTTCTGGGTGAACGTCCTAGACCACTAGACAACAGAACGAATATCTCAATCTTCCTGTTCGTGTGCACCGAACGGGACCGCGCATGGACGGTCAGACATAACTCAAGACAAAGCTCACAAATGCTGACAATGCCACCAGATGGCGAGTTATCCGAAGATGATATCGCTCTCCGCTATGCATACTAAGGTTAACAGCTGGCTGATGCGAAGATAAGTATATTTTGGAAAGAGAAAAATCAACTGCCCTGCGGGGAAACGAACCCTTTCACTTTCTGGGTGAACGCCCTAGACCACTAGACTACAGAGCCAACGAATATCTCAATCTTCCCGTTTGTGGCACCGAACGGGACCGTGCATGGACGGTCTGACCTAACTCAGGCCAAAGCTCACAATTGCTAACAATGCCACCAGATGGCGACTTATCCGAGGATGATGTCAATCTCCGTTATACATACAAAGGCTTTTAACAGCTGGCTGATGCGAAGATGTATTTTGGAACGAGAGAAAATTCAACTGCTCCTGCGCGAGGCTGAATTTGATTTTTCTCTCTTTCCAAAATATATTTTCGCATCAGCCAGCTGTTGAAAAAAAACCAGCTTTTGACATATGAAACTACCGTAATTTTTGTACATGATGTGGCGTTTTTACATGTTTAAAAGTTAATATTTTCAAGGGGTTCTTGGGTGTTTCTGCTAATACAGGGTTTAAAAAAAATTCCGATTTAATTTTGTAGCACTTTTTTCAATAAAATTCATAGACCACGAGAGATTGGACGACTCGAGTATCCAAGAGACAAAGGGACTTTCGACTGCGTTTCTTATTCTCTCTAATATATCGCGCTACTAAAAAAATTTCGAAACCCAGGGAAAAATTGAGGAGTGTTTAGTTCCTAACCTTCACGCGATCGCAAGAATATTTGCCTTTGTGCGAAGATGCATTTATTTGAAACTTGATCATTTATTAGCGCATATAAAGACGCGAAGAGTCGTCTTGACGCAAGAACGGTTAAATAACTTGAGAAATGAACAGCTGCTCAATTTGAAAGAAGCGTTAGGGTGAACACATAGTGATGTCACTGCGAGGTACGGAGAGCGCATAATAGACATTAGCGACCAAAACAATTGTATTGCGCACATACTCGGTGAGCGAGACAAAGAAGAGATAGCGGCCACTCAACCAGGTGCGTGACTTGAACAATTCCGTTTTTTTTTCTCACCTCGATCTGCTCATTGGTCCGTTTTTCTTTTTCTTTCGTTCCCCATGTTCTTCAGAGGGAGCATCATCACACCTTTTATTTCGGAACCCCTCCAGCTATTTTCATCTATCCTCTTCCTCTTTTAGTAAGTGAGGATATATCTCTTCCTCCACCCCTATGTATTTCTTTTTTTCATCCTAGTCGCAATTCTCTTCGACCTCGTACCTCTTCGCTCTACTATGAACGCAGCCGTTCACATAGAGTGACTGCGCTATCTCTATGTGAAAACGTATTGGGATATTTCAGAATAGCGATATTATATTATTTAATTCTATGCTTCACACTGGTGTTGATATTATTCGTCATTAAAATACCGGTAATATATTATATCTTTATAATTACCGGTTTAACACTTGAGTGCCGTGACTCACTCAAGTGTTCTGAAAGTGTGCCGCGGGTCAGTGACGGGTTTGGAAATGTACTAAAGATCGCTCAAGTGATCTAGCTATGTGCCGTTGGCAATTTAAATGCTCAGGAATTGCGTCGCTGAAGTTATCTGGAAATGAGCCACTGGCCACTTAAGTGATTTCATAATCTTTCGTGGGCCATGGGTTGAGCACGTATGGCGTAAGTCTACTGACGACAAATAACGCCAAAAAGTTATTTTTTCTAAACTTTTTTGACTGACATTTTTCATTTAAATTCATATTGTTTGACTTCCGATGACGTCACATGCAAAGAAAATAACGGAATACAGAAACCACTTATCCTATATCGAAAGCATTATAGTATTCGAGCGAGTCCCGCAAGCCACAAATTCTGTTGTTTTGATCCCAATAACGATTATGAATGCGAGTAACACGCGTTATTATGTAAATGAGTCAATCCATATACATTTCCGGGTTCGAGACAAACCATAGATCTGTATGTCAGTGCTCTGCAAAAGCCGTAACGCGATTCCGAAAATCGACATCTACAAACCACCCCCCTGTTAACGTGATTTAAATGCACATATATTAAAGTCATATCGTCGAGCACGAAGCGTCTCGTGCGGTCGTTACGGAGTGGGTTTGTGTACTATATCAAAGTACAACAGCGTGTGTATATACATATATATCTACATATAACGTATATTACGCTGAAAAGTAGATAAGTAAAGATATATTGTTCTGCTGTTGGAACGTGACGATGATAATGTATGCAGTAACTTTGGCGTAAAACTACTTTGTTGGCCATTAATATTCGATGCGACGACTGTCTTCGTTGTATGTACTCCGAGATTTTATGTCTTTCCAAATCGGAAATGTATTCGGAACAAAATGTATATATGCCCTGTGTATATTTATACCCCGCCCCCTCCCCTCTTCTTGGTTCTACAATTGCGAGTTTTATCGCTTTTATTTTATTCTCCTCGTAAGTCTCTAAGGTTCGCTCGTATTTTCTACTTACGATGTATCCACTTGGATTTCACTATTTCGTCGCTATATTTAGGAATAGCCCTATTTTAAAATTTAGGAACTATTCGCAGTGCCGGATGAATGGAACTAGAGATGCGGTTTCTGCGGCTACTATTTTCAGAGGCGTGTCCTGTAACGCTGATGATATTCTCAGCTCTATTGTGATCTAGGAGATCCTCGGATAAATTGTAATATTCAAGGGTGGAGACTTCTGGGTATTCAATCCAGACGAGTGCGCTACCTTACACGCCACTGAGATACACATGACGTTTTTTCCCCTCACTCCATGTGCAGTATCGTGACGCGCATGAAGCAGAGACTTTGCAGCCTCCCTTGACCATATAACACGTGGTACTGGAGTGTGTACTTACAACATGGAGTACTGGAGTACCCCAGCATTCAAGCATCAAAAGATAGTGTAGCTGATACTCCAATGAATCATATATTATTGCAAATCAAACATTATCCTCTCCATAAAAATACTTTAAACTATGCAAATCTTTTATTTCTCATATTTCATCAACCATATCTACAGCTAGGACCGTATAATAAGGACTTTCCCGTGACGCTCCGGAATCGTTATCAGCTGAAGTCATTGCGCCGGTTAATTGCCATTGGCTACTCTGGTATTCCAAGATTGCGCTTTACTCAAAAAGTTTTAGATCAGTGACGTCACGCACCAGATGCTAGACAACGCCCACTGAGCCAAGGCGGCAAAAGAAACTTCATAGTAATGATACAGCTCTTATAGCCTTCATCTCTACGAGAAATTGATACTCCCGATTCTCTTCCTTTCTACAGCTAGGATGGTCAATTGCATCATTATTCATAGTAGATACTTAGAGAGAATGATTGATCTTTTTTCTTTCCTGTGGGACGCAAGAGACGAATGTCACATTTTGCTTATGCCGAATAATGAGGAGTGGATCTAGCTACCGAGACTACCGAGGGGAAATAGATGAACGTCAACCAAACCAAAAGCTTTATTCCAATATGAAGCAGGTTCGTTCGAAATGTATTGTCGCAAACAGGGAAAGCCTCTAGCTTTTCATCGATTGTGACATATTCTTTAAACTCCAATACAACTTTTACAAAAGTGAAAATCGCCGATATTTTTTTTCAACCTTATTCATTTTCCCTTTGTTCTTTAACATTGAAATAGCACCTTTGTATATCTTGTTCCTAAGGATCTGCCATTGCACATCTATACAGCTAGCTCAAGCACTAACGCTCGCGTGGGGTCAACCGAAAATTTCTCGCTGAATAACCAAAATGCATATTAGGTTGCTTTATTCGTCGGTATCCGGATCAGTGCAACGTTCAGCAACTGATACGAAGAGAATTTTGCTGTTAATAGAATTCCCGAAACTGAAGCCTTTGTCATGCTCGTCGCTTTTGTCACATACTACAGTAGCGTACCCCCCCCCCCCCCACGCAAATGTCTTTCCGGGTTTAAAGGTGGTCCCCCCTCCCCACCATAACCGGAGGTTCTATTCGAATACCAAGAATTAATCACCTAGTGCTGGAACTAGGATGGGGGATGGGTGGGGGGGGGAGAAAAACTGCTCCAAGAGGAAAAACTTAACAGGGCAGCAAATTTTAGGAACAATTTTTTCATAGTGGAGAGCAGAGCCATATGCAAAGAGGGACACGTAGGGGCTTGTGCCCCCACGGCCCGAAGAAGATCAGAAATGAAAAAATAAAATTCAAATATTATTTTTAAAAAATTATCGAATGAAATACTTTTATTTACTGTCAAAAACATACTGTTGTTTAAAGTAATTTCTCTTTAGAGGTCGGTAACTAAAACTTCCTCTAGAAGAGATTGCTTGAATAACCTCCTGCGCACACCCCCTGGTGAAGGTAGCGAAGTCCCGTTTCCAAGGATGGTGACACTCTCCGCTATCCATACGAAGATTTTCAACAGCTAGCGGATGCGAATGTGATTATAGGAAAGAAAGAAATTTCCACTGACCTTGCAGGGAATCAAACCCACGTCCTCTCACTTGCCGGGTGAGCGCACCAGACAACAAAGACAACAATTTTCAATCTTTCCTTAGAGCTCATGTGCACTGAACGGGAACGTACGTGGACGGTCTGACCAAACTCAGGTCGAAGCTCACAAGTGTCGGATGTCGACTTATCCAAGGATGGTGTCACTCTCCGCTATCCATATAACATCTGCCGCGAGTGAATTTTATTTCTTTCCTAAACTCATCTTCGCATCAGCCAGCTGTTAAAACCAACGTTCGCATGGATAGCGGAGAGTGACGCCATCCTTAGATGAGTGGCCATTTGATAGCAGTGTCAGCGATTGTAAGCTCTTTGACCTGAGTTATGTCCGACTATTCATGTTCAGTGCACACGAACAGCACGGAAAGATCGAGATTCTTTGCCTTTGTAGTCTAATGCGCTCACCCGGTAAGTGAGAGGACGTGAGTTCGATTCCCAGCAAGAGCAGTTTGGATATTCTTTCCCCCCCCCCCTAAATGCATCTTCGCATCATCCAGCTATTGAAAACCTTCGAAAGTCACGTTTGCTCCCCCCCCCCCCAAATTCTTGAGGAAACTGGACATTGGACGATTTCCATACACTACGCATCATGATTATGATTACCTAATGGCTCTGCATAATGTTGAAAACTTGAAATTGCTTCATTATACTTCGACAGCAATTTTCAAATTTTTCGAAAAAACCCACTTCTTTTCCTACTTTTAATGTTAAAGAAGCTTCTTCTTTGTTTCGACGTTCTAATTACATGTATTTTAGTAAGTTACATAGCGTGATATGTTCTCCTCTTCTCTGGCAATTCAAAAAAAAAAGAAAAGAAATGGGAGTGCCAGTTAGCAAAACTGTTAAAAGTCTTTTAATTAAAAACTGCCATCAAAGAAATGACGGTCATTAGACTTTAGGTAATTCCAAGATGTACGTCTTCGGTGGGAAGCAAAAGAAAAATTGAAGAGGATCAGCAGAGAGAGAGAGAGGAAAATAATAATAAAGGAAAAAAAGAGATAAGATAACATAAGAATGTTCTTAAGAAAAGGGAGAATTTTCTTCTCTTTCGCACTTTCACATTGTTTATCACTTGATGCAATTAAGGCCCTTTTCCCGGTTTTTTTTTCCTTCTCTTTCTGTTCCTGAAGGTGAAATCTGAAGCTAAAAATCTGGCAGAAAAATTAATTGGGAAAAACAAGACTTGGGAAATCTTTTAAACGAGCCAAGTTTTAATATTTGGCAAAGAACATGGCGTGTTCTCAGAGAAATTTACCGTTATGATCATCGCATAAGTGCAAAGTTATCAGCCATTAATCTGAACGCACAACGTAGTTTAGAAACTAGTAATTATACAGCTAATTTGTTTTTATAAAAAAATATGAATTTGAAAATCAAGTTTAAAATATGATCGAATTAAGATGATTTTATGATTTTATTTCAGTACTTATCAATTTGTCCTTGGTGAATATTAGTATTACATGAAAAAAATTACGTACATGTACAGGGTGTCCTGTAAGTGCTAATGTGTCCTTATCAATCATAAATCGTAGAGTTATGATTACAATTGAAAAAATCCTGGAAAAACGTTCAAAAAACCACTGTATCAGTTTCGAGAGTGAAAATACAGTGTATCACAAAATAAAAAACCCAAATTTTATACGGTCCCCCTTGCTTCCTAACTACCAATTACAAAGCTGTTGCCCTGTATCTCCCAAAAAAAAAATCTGTATTTCTAAGTGCAACATTCGCATTTCAAAATCGGAGAAAAGTTCGGAAAGAACAACTTAAATGAGGGAAAGAAGCATTATATGTGTATGTTCATTAGTTTTTGCTGCTCTGTCATTAATTTTTCCCCGATTTTTGAATTTAAATACATTAGTTAGCACTTGAAAACATAAAATTTTTGGTGTTGGCCTCAGGAGATACAGCGTAACAACTTTCTGATCGGAAGTTAGAGGGAAGGGGACCGTATGAAAATATAGATTTTTCTTATTTGGTCACACACACTATATTCTCACGCTCAAAACTCGTACAGGATAATTTTTGAACACTTTTGGGAAAGTTTAAAATTGTAATCATACCTCTATATACGACGGATGGTTGATGAGATAAAGGCCGCATTAGTACTTACAGGACACCCTGTATATTAAGTAAATGAGATACCTTTAATGATATTACATGACGAAAAACTTATTGTAAATGTTTAAAAAAATGTTGGATGTTGCACTTCAAGGAAACACACTATATTTATATGATTAACATAGATTTGAATAATTTGAAAATGCCATCTATTGTTTGCCAGCTTACTTTTCTATAATTGTTGGAGAATGCTCAGCAATATGTCTCCTCATAGCAGCGTTTTCCTCCAAAATGCAAGGATCAAAAATCATTCTTGCTTGGCTTGTCAAGAAATAGGAAACATGTATACGAGTCATTTTTCTGGTAATTATAGAAACTTCATGAACAGCTCACAAGTAAAAATCAAACGTATAGGAGCTGCTTGGAAGCATCAGTGCCAAATCGAGCTCAAAATATAAAATTCCTTCTCTTTCAAAACATAAGAAAACCATGTTGCTTGAGAGCTACAAGGCAAAATAAAGGGTCAAATAGCGTATTTGAAGAGATTTCAAAAATAGAAAACGCAAACGCACTTGGACTCAGCTTGATTCTTAGCGCCAAGTTGCTTCATTCAGCAAAAAAAAACCTTGTCCCAACTTTTTTCGAAAAAGACATTTTTCTCTTTACTTTGACGATTCTTTCTTATTTTGTTTTGGTTGTTTTCTTCATGTTCATTGAGTTTCGGCACGATTTTCTTTAGTTTGAACACGTATTTTCTTTGGTTGAACAGCTCCGAACGAGAACAAGAAAAAGATGGATCCGATTGTGAAAGATTCTCTCAATTTTCAAGCCTCCCTTTTTCCCTTTTCTATTAACTTTGTTGCTTTACTGAGAATAATTTTTCTCCATCCATCAATAGAATATTTGACCGCATCGAATTCATTTCGTATAAAGCCGAGGGCGAGGTAACCTAGGTCGATAAGATACTCACCTAAAATACCAAAGGATTTTTAGAGGTGTCACGAGTTCGATACCCGGTTCGTCCTTGTCAGAAAACTTTCCTGACACAGGGGTACAACAGAAACGGTGACGTGACCACAGAAAAAAATTACTACCGCAGGGAGTCCCCCATCGAGGGGTTAGCGTACCAACCTCTCGATGAGTATAAAAACAAGCCTGACGTTCGGAATCGGCAATAAATTGTAAGTCCCGGGTCCAATTAGCCCTCGTGTGCAGAAAATCACCATGGTGCGACAAATATGACCACATATAAAGCCGAATTAGTTGAACCTAACGGAAGAACGTATCGGAAAACACTTGTCTCAATTTTATATCTTAATTTATTTCTTTTGACAGCTTAAAAATTCCACGATTAATTCAGTATTCAGTGAAATAACTTCTGAAAAAATATTTTCATGAAATCTGAAGGTGTTTTGTAAAAAATGAAAAAAAGTAATAATATTTTTTAATCATTCTATCTTCATTGTAATTACTGAATAATTAGTTATTTTATCGACAACATTTCAATGGATATTAGAATGAATGTTTCTCCCAAGAGATTCACATCCCAGTAGAGCGTCAATTAGTCATCTCCGAAATTCGATATTTTTCGGTTTTGATACTTATATGTAATATTTGATGCTTGTGTATGGTATAATCCACGCTAAGATTTCATTCAATCGGAAATCTTTGAATGATCTTATAGACACCTCATTGGCTAGCGCAAGGGTTCTTAACCAGGTGTCCATGGATTTATTTCCCTTGGTGGTCTTTGGAGAGATTTTTAGGGTGTCCGCGCGAGAGCTCTTGGATATATAAGAAAACAAATAATTTAGAGAGAAATTATGCCACAATCTCCGCTGTATCAGATGTTCTTCATCTCCACCTAGTGACCAGTCTTTCGTGCTTCAAATAAACGATTGTTTTGCATTGATATACAATATGTGGAACGTTATTTTATGAAGGGGTCCATGAACTTTATCTTATTGCCAGCAAAGGTCAAAGGAACACAGAAAGTTAGAAATTTTCCGCTAGTGTGATCTCATGCACACTTCAATGGCTAGCACGATGACATTGATACTTCATTGACTAATATGAGTTCATTGTACAAGGATGGCACGTCACTCTCCGCTACCATACGAAGGTTTTCAACAACTGGCTGTTGCGAAGATATATTTCGGAAAGAGAGAAAATTCAACTGCCCCTGCGGGGAATCGAACCCACGTCCTTTCACTTCCCGGGTGAACGCCCTAGACCACTAGACTACAGAGGCACAGAATCTCGCAATCTTTCCTTGGAGCTCGTGTACACTGAAAGGGACCGTACATGGACGGCCAGACCAGACTCAGGCCAAGCTCACAACTGCTGACGCTGCCACCAGATGGCGACTTATACAAGGATGACGTCACTCTCCGCTACCATACGAAGGTTTTTAACAACTGGCTGTTGCGAAGATATATTTCCGAAAGACAGAAATTCAACGGCCCCTCCGGGGAATCGAACCCACGTCCTTTGTAGCCTCTGTAGTCTAGTGGTCTAGGGCGTGGGTTCGATTCCCCGCACGGGCAGTTGAATTTTCTCTCTTTCCGAAATATTTCTTCGCAAGAGCCAGTTGTTAAAAACCTTCGTATGAGTTCATTGTCTAATATGATTTAATTGGCTAGCATGAGATTTCTAGATTTCAATCATATTGGCAATTAATAGGAAATATTTTCACGTTCTCAAACAACATCAACTGCAAAAGGAGAACAAGTTGTGGAATTTAGGCTACACCACAAAGTCTGCGATAACTCAAGGAAGCATCCGAAACATCGCACAAATGCCACGAAGGATCGCTGAATGCATAGCACAAAATAATTTTACATCCTGATTACCGATGATCCCATATATTCGGTCACTTGACGTTGAATACCAAAATCAGATTTCATGCTCTAAATGTATGGTTCCGTCACATTTTCTACGTCGGGAAATGCGATAAAATGCATATAAAAAACAATTTTTCAAGCCTGTTGCACGTGTAGTTATGATTATCTTCAACTTATAAATTATTATGTGGATTATTACTTGTCTCCGCTCCTGCAATTAATCTTCCTCAAGATCAGTTTCACTAATTCGACTCGAGTTTTTGGATACACTGTCTGATGCACTAATCTGTATCCACCATAACCATCATATTTCAAGTATACGCATAACATATGCGTATCCATTTACTTTCACGAAGATAAAATCACAAAGTTAGGTACCGAAATTCCAGCTCATGCGAGTGAGTCTTTGTTAATTGCTCGTCGACTCCTCATTAAGATAACAAGACGCTCTGCTAGAAATGAGCAGAGATTGATGACAAGCAAACACCAACAACTCTCTTCCATGATGGCTCTCACGTGCTCTCTTCGCTACCAAGTAAGATTCGCAGCATGTACGCACATACACGGATTGCGTCAAGGGAACTGGAAGAGACCGCCGACATATCATTTTACTACAATGGTTGCGAGAACTTTCTAGCTAATTACGTCAGACTTTTTGAACCGAAATTCAGTGTCCAATGAATTGTTCGTTCTTAGTATTGGTATTACCATGTCCTAAATTTGATATTGAAGCATGTTGCTTCATGAGTTACAACAATGTTCATTGACCTTTTTGGACTCAAGGACCAGTATAATGCCTGGAAAAAAGAATGCATTAAAGAAAGTATAATGTCTCAAATAATTCAACAAACTCACCAATAGCATGTAACAAGCTGGATAACTAACTCCTCGAACAACTAGTTACTGACGAACCGTTGGTCCTATGGACACATGCTTCCAATAACTACAAAAAGTATGCAAATAACGTGTGGACCTCACATACGTCATTCATCTTGCAAGGGGTCGTATAGTTACTAAAATATTTTAAAAAAATTAATTCTTTATACGACACCCTGTGCTGAAAAAAAAACAAAAAGTTATTGCCCTGTCTGTTGAGGCCAGCAGAAGAGATTCTATGTCTGTAAGTGCAAAATTCGCTGAGATAATTGCGAAAAATTGGCAGCAAAACTAACAGGAAAATGTTTTTAACTTCATTTTTATGCTTTCCTCTCAATTTTCCTCCATTTTTTTTAATTCAAATATCTCAGCGAACTATTCACTTAAAAATGCGGAATTTATTTTCTCAGGATAGAAACGGTAACAACTTTCCGAGTTTTTGAGCACAGGGTGTTCGTAAAGAGTTAAGTTTTTTGAAATTCTAGTAACTATACAATGTTTTGCAATATGAATGACGTGTCTGAGGTCCACACGTTATTTGGATATTTTTCTAATTATTGGAAGCATGCCTTTGGGATCAACGGTTCGCCAGTAAGTTGCGGGGCTCGATGAGTTAGCTATGTATCCTGTATGACCAGTAATTTACGGGACATTTCTGTTTTATTGGCCGTTCTGACTATCTTATATAACTGTGCCGTTTCTCCGGCAAATCTTTGCTAAAATCGTGATCGAATTCGTTATTATTAAATTATAGTATCATAATTCTACTTGGAAATAAAAATATTCATTTAATATTTGTCATGCTCAACGTTTCTCCTGTGTGTATAATAAGTAAATATTTCACTTTACTACGATTTCCAGTAGCGAGAATGGATTTTAGCAAAGATTGATGATTTTGCCGACTCTTGGCAACGTTTTTGGTGAAAATTGATGTCCTATTTTTTTCCTCAATCTCGCCACTGCAGTCATACTGAAGTTTATTTATTTTTTATTTTTAGTGAATTTCATTTTTGCTCACTTCAACTTGCCGTAGCACTTTATATCCCCGTTCTTGAGCGAATTCAGCAATGATTAGCAGTTTAAAAACAAAAACACTTGCTGGAGCAAAAATATCTCTAAATGAAGATTATATATAATCTTACGTTCGTATTAGTCTCTTCTTTAGTAAATCGTCAGAACAATCGACATCAAATTTTCCAATACATAACGAAACATATGTTTCAAATAGAAACTATTAATGCTAACATGGAGAGGATCCCAACGTGACGTCTTCAAAAAACATTCAAAAAGTTACCAGTGATTCTATTCACTTGAATTATGCGCAAAATTCTAAAGAATTAAATTTCAAATCAAAATCTAAATTACGCAAAATTATGCGCAAAATTTTAAAAAATCTGGCAGTATTATTAATTTTCACTCAAAAAATGTAATTATTAATATTTTAACGTAAATAGAAGCCAAGAATGAATTTAAAAATCTCGCAACACCACAATGTTAGAGTGACCTCATTCAAACAACAAATGATCAAGACGGAGGAAGAAAGAGCAAAAAAAAATAATAATAACTAGAGTATTTCTATATAGAACAGAGAAGCTGGAGGGAAAGAAGGTGAAAAGAAGTTTTTTTTTTAAAGATATCGCCAAGAAGCGCAACAGGCGATGAGTGGCCAACTAGCATAATTTTCAATATTAATTTTTTTTTATCATTAATACATGTAATTGTATTTCCTGCGGATGTTTTTTTTCTATTTCAGCGTTTTTGGGTGAGATGGATCTATTTAAAATTTTCATAAGTTTTTTTTTCAGTAGGACACCTTTGGGACCCTTTCTTTGTGAGTAAGTGATTATTATTGTTTTTTTTCAACTTTGTGAAAACTTCACTCATTATTATTTTTTTTTTTCAGTCACTGGTGACTTCAATAATCTGAGTACTAAAACAAACGAATTGATGTATTTGTGGTGGTCGAGTGGTTATAGTGACGGACTCGCGATGCGAGGATCCGGGTTCGAACCCCACAGTGGTGGTCGGCTGAAGTTGGTTTTCTGTGGTTCCCAACTTCAAGGCGCGAATGCGAGCCGATTTCCCCGTTAAAAAGTCTCGCCACAGAGAGCAACAGTCCTACAACGATAAATCATTCAATCATAGCACTTCACTCATAGTTAGAAAAACAGATGGCAGCACTACACATAACAAGCATTACAGAGAAACAAAAAACTTCACGTCAGGTTTCACTACACGCACATTCCCGCATGTACCGATTCGTTGGGGATTCCGCGGGTGTGTGTGGTGTAGCAGTAATAGGTAGGGCCTCCAAAAAATGGCTCGGGGATCCATGATGTTCTTAAGTCAGCCACCTCGTTGGGCAATTTGCCTGTTGTGGCGTTGTATTTGAATGGGAATAAATTACGTGTTACATTTTATAATATACTTAAGGATTCGAGGACTTTTAAAAAATTAAATTAATTGTTTTAATTCAATAAAAGTATTGCTTTCATACAATATATTTTTCTTTCCCATAAATAAATAACCCCTCAATCAGTTAATGTTTCGTTTCTATTAATAAGAAATCACATTTAATTAATTTTCAATTAATATAACTTGATAGGTTTCATTTGATAGAATAATTTGCAATTATATGATTGCGTCAATCTATATTAATACTGTATTAATTGTACTGCGTGGGAAAACAAAAATAAAAACATATTTTTTATATATATTATAAATATTATTTTTATTTATATATAGTGAAAAAAAAAATTCCATTTCGAAACCGGATGAAGTTTTTAAAATGTTTTTAAAATAGCATTATAAAAGTTGAGTAATTATATAAATAAACTTGATAAAAACAAATAAATTTAAAAAAATTCATTATTGAATGAATGATAAACACTGAAAAAATGAATTTTTAATTATTGATCAAGTTTATTTTTTCGTTCAATAACATTATCTATTTATCTCGACCTATAACTTACACTGAAGTGCCAAGTCATGGGATACCTCTTAATAATGCCACACTTCGCCGGGTAAAAATAGGTCCCACGCGATGTTAAGAGGTATCCCGTGACTTTTGGCACTTCAGCACTGAGGCATGGGATACCTTTCGATATGGTGTGGAACCTCCTTTAACCCGGCGAAGTGCAGAAATATTAAGAGATATTCCGTGACTTTTGGCACTTCAGTGTATTTGATTAAAAAAATTCACAAAATTTTACCTCAACTTTTCATGGAATTCTTATTTAATTTTTCATGAAACTTTCATTTGATGTTTTAATGAAACACTCATTTGATGTTTTCATGAAACCCTCATTTGATGTTTTAATGAAACCCTCATTTGATGTTTGCATGAAATTGTTTTGGATTTTTTCATGAAATTTTTTTCATTTCATTCTCATTTGATTTTTTCATGAAATTTTTTTCATGGCATTCTCATTTGATTTTTTCATGAAATTTTTTTCATGGCATTCTCATTTGATTTTTTCATGAAATTTTTTTCATGGCATTCTCATTTGATTTTTTCATGAAATTTTTTTCATGGCATTCTCATTTGATTTTTTCATAAAATCATCATTTGATTTATTCATGAAATTATAATAAGATTTATTCATCAAGTAATATGATTTTTCATTTAATAAAATAATTTGGAAGATTATGATTTTTCATGAAATTTTCATTTGATATTTTTCACGAAATCTTCATTTGATATTTTTCACGAAATTTTCATTTGATATTTTTCACGAAATTTTCATTTGATATTTTTCACGAAATTTTCATTTGATATTTTTCACGAAATTTTCATTTGGTATTTTTCACGAAATTTTTTCATCTGATTTTTTCCTAAAATCCTCATTTTTTTCATTAAATCCTCATTTTATTTTTTTCATGAAATCTTCATTTTATTTTTTCATGAAATTGTCATTTTATTTTTTCATGAAATTGTCATTTGTTTTTTATATTAAACGATCATTAGATTTTTTCATGAAATTCTCATTAGATTTTTTCATGAAATTCCCATTTCATATTTTTCATGAGAATCCAATTCAAAATCTACAAATAATAAAAATCAGCAATTGAGTTATTACGTTAATTCACAAGAGTTTAATTTCAGTTGCTGCAACCGTGAAATTATTCGCAGATTTGACAAATTTTCAGCGAGCGTACTTTTATTCGAGGACCAAAAATCGAATCAACAGCCAATTTTGTTAAGGCTCAACTTAATCTCTGAAGCGCAAAATAGGAAGGAAAAGAGAATTTTCTAGAAAGGGATTTATTACAAAATAAAATAAAGAATTAAATTGGGGATGAGCTGAGATTGAGAAAGACGACGGAACTCTTCTGTGCTTGTACGAAACTGACGATCTGTTACATAAGCTTTTCTTATTTACAACTTCACGGGAATAGCGTTTCGAGCTGGAATTTCTTGAGAATTTATGTATGTACTATTGTTCCGGATAATGTCTCTCGCAAGCACTCGAGATGGCAAAGCACGCATATATCCCCACAATTTCCAGGACAACACAGATTTATTTTACAATACCGCTGTTTGCACGTATTCACAAGCGGTGGTTTGACGAAACACGCTGAATAGAGAGCTAGCTGCTTCTCTTACATAAAAGAGACCTCGTATTATAAAAACTCAACAAAACTCCTTTAGTTTTCCTTCGATGGTACTTATATATACAGGCGAAGAAAGACTCGAGAGAGTTCTACCACATTCTCGTGAGATCCCATCTTTTCCCGTTGGCGTCATGACGTCGCCAAACTTGCCAAGTTTGTCATCAGTTTGGCGAGATTTACAGAGAAATGCGGTAATGGCTATTTCAAGGCGAAAAATGGCATAATAAATGATAAAAATAATAGCTATTTACATAATTTTCGTAACACTGTATTTGTTAAAAAAACTCCAGTCAGTGTTATCCTGCCGATTAATCAAAGGAACGGGAAAAAAAGCCAAGTAGGGGGAAAACAAAATGTAACAGAAAATGAGATAACGATTAAACTACATACATGAAACATCACAGAACCTGCTGGGCTCTCGATGTTTATAGAGCTGATATGAACGTGGTGGGGGGCCCACGCGATTACACAATATGGGGGGGGGGAGGACTGTAGCAGAGTCAATATAACTTTTGTAGGGCGCCCCCTGCGAGCGTTCACATGTCAAGATGTGAGCATGAATTGTGTACTAGAATCCAGCCACATCGAGTTCACGAGTGTTCAGTGTCCGTTGTTCATGAGAGTTCACAGGATATATACGCCGGCCCACGTACATCCACCCCCCCCCCCCTCTCCCTATGCTGAAATTTAGAGATTAATGCATTTGGCGCAATCTACTTTAGGAAAAAAAAAACAATCATCATCATTGTGCTTGGATGTGCCAGGTCAACGGCCTGCACATCCTGCTATTGGTCAACGGCGCACAATATCAACCATTGTAATGTTATGTGATGCCATTATGAGTTGGCATTCATTTCAGATCTGTGTTTCAGGATCAGGTTTCGTCACAGGGAAAATAACGTGAAATATGCCACAAGCTGAATATTCAGTTGCGAATACAGTGGCTGGAAGAGGCAACTTGCTCAACGAGGTAGTGGGAAAAAATAGGGGAAGAAAGGGACATGAAACTGACTTTATTTAATGTGGTCACACACCCCTCTCTTATGGCGAAATGATAATTACTTCTTTTTTTGTCCAAAAAAAAAAGTTCAAAAAGTCTCGCCACAGAGCAACAGGCCTGCAACGATAAAATTATTCAGTCATAGTGAGAAAAATTGGTGGCAGATGGCAGCACTACAGATAACAAGCATTACACAGAAACAAACTGCACGTCAGATTCACAACCCATACAGACGCATTCCAACATGTACCAATTCCTTAGAAGTTCCGCAGAGGAATATGAACGAGGTGCGTGTGTTGTTCAGTAGTAGTAGTAGTAGTCATCCCTATTTACGGACGAAGCTTGTTTATACAGTTACGTATAGCTACAGTACAATTACAGTGGTCTTCACTAATAAGCAGAATCCTTGTGCCTTGTGTTACTATTTCAAAAAAAAAAAAAATTCAACCAACACCTCCTACACATGAGAAGCTTTTCCGGCCATCACCTGCAATTGATTACTACTACTACTACTGAACAACGCATCTACCTCGTCCATATTCCTCTGCGGAACTTCTGACGAATTGGTACAGGTTGGAATGTGTGTGCCCGTGTTGTGAATCTATTGTAAAGTCTGTTTCGGCGTGATGCTTGTTATATGTAGTGCTACCATCCGCCATCTACTTTTCGAATTGTCGGCGAAATGCAATGATTGAGTAATTGTATCGTTGTAGACCTGTTGCTCTCTGTGGCAATACCTTTTTTTAACGGGGTAATCGACTCTCATCTGCGCCTCCGAGTTGGGAATCATAGAAAACCAAATTCAGCCGACCACCACTGTTGTGCCGGTGGGGTTCGAACCCGGATACTCGCGATGTAAGTCCTCCTAGCCTATATGGCAAATCGACCACCACAGCGGCTATGAAAAACACTGACAATGGAAATGGGATAAGCATATTCCAAACTTCCATGCTTTAAGTACCTTTTGGAAATGCCAAGATAACTTACGTAACCTTTGAAATACGTGGGATGACTCGATGCGAGTCCGTCACCATGACTACTACTTAACCGTGCATGCACCTCGCACACATTCCTCTACGGAATTTCTTACGAATCGGTACACGCCGGAACGTGGGTTTACATGTTGTGAATCTGACGTGAAGTTTGTTTCTGTGTAATGCTGGTTATGTGTAGCGTTATGAGCGATGTTTGTAATGATTGAATAGTATCGTTGTAGGCCTGTTGCTCTCTGTGGCGAGACTTCTTAACGGGGACATCGGCTATAGGCGGAGAGAGAATTGGAAGTCTGGGGGGGGGCGGGCACGATGATGATGATGTCAATTTATATATACATATATATATTAGATCGGTCGACACTACCTTTCACGCTGGGGAAAAATACCCCCCACGCCCCCGTATCTCCGCCCACGAGATCGGCTCGCACTCGCGCCTCGAATTTGGGGACCACAGCAAACCAACTTCCAGCTTGGTCCTAGATGGCCCTTGCGCCAAAAAAAATCAAAATCCAATCAACTTCAGCCGACCACCACTGTGGTGACGGTCGGATTCGAACCCGAGTCCTCGCGATGCGAGTCCGTCACTACGACCACTCGACCACCACAGCGGTCTCATATGGACTCATGTCTCAGCTGAGACTCATGTGCGCATATGGGGGCTGCTGTTCCAGCACGTTGACGTGGGATGTATGAGAATGAGGGAGGGGGAGTTCTGTAAAAGAATGACGAAATCCAGTTGTACGGAAATGGAAATCTTCGGTTTTCATTACCACTTTCACAAAATCCCACGTTACCAATGAAAAAAAATAATGGTAATTTTTTCAACAAACAACCCGAAGAAGAAAAAGCTTAACATGCAATTAAAATTTCCGCGCCCGGTCGATCCATGCCCAGGTTCCAGTCGAGATTCTACTGTATGTACCTGAATCGGGCTACATTATTTTCCTCCTTTTAGTATATTAAGGGAACCATTCGTAGGTAAAAATAACAAGATACTGGAAATAAAAGAAGAGGTGATCCCTTGTGATTCCGAGGTCCTCGAAAAGTTTATGTGGGCATTTCTAGCCCCACAAGTTTCTTTTCCTGCGGTATAAAACCGGAACAGGAAATTGTTCACCCTTAATCCCCTAGTGCCTTACTCCGTGATACAGTATACGGCCCGAAGATGGGCCTGAGAGCTCCGAATGCCGCAATTACCAGTGAAATATTGATTCCGTTGGCTCCCATTAAGAAAACGTTGTTTCGGTTCTGTCGGTCGTTCTCTCTCCGGGATCATCTGGATGTCATTTACGAGTGCATCCTCATGATAAATGCCCAAGGTTTTATTTCCCACGTTTTGTGTCCCGAATACAAAGAGGAATCAACGCTCTGAATAACGATCGAGAAGACACTTGTCCCGTCACGTGATCCTCGGGAAAAGATTCTGATTCGAGGAAAATCTGGAAATATTCTTGATATATATCACGAATTATTTCGTTTTCTGGCTTTTGGTACTTATAAGTTTTAGACGTAAGGATATGGGAGGACTATTGTTGAATTTTTCTATGGTTGGGATCTTGACGCGCGGCTCGCGGAGCTTTTGCAGTGGCCTGCTGATGAATACGCTTACAAATCAGAGAATTCACAGAAATGCTGAAACAGGAAAGCCCATGAAGAAATGTATTCCAGAATTAGTGAAAGAAGTAATTTCAAAATTAATTTCGGAAAATATTCCGAAACCAATTAGAGAAATAATTTCAGATCAAATAATAGATAACTAGTAGTTTCAGAAAATATTAGGTAACTAATAGTTTCAGATAATAATACATAACTAATAAGTTCAGGAAAATAATAGATAACTAATAGTTTCAGAAAATATTAAATGACTAATAGTTTCGGAAAATAATAGATAACTAATAGTTTCGGGAAAATATTAGATAACTAATAGTTTCAGATGATAATAGATAACTAATAGTTTCAGATAATAGTAGATAACTAATAGTTCCAGGTAATAATAGATAACTCATAGTTTCAGATAATAATAATAGATAACTAATAGTTTGAGGAAATATTAAATAACCATTAGTTTCATTTGACTAATTTATTTCAGATAGCTAATAGTTTCAGAATTACTGAAGGAAATATTTTCATAATTATTGGAAAAAATAGTTTGTGAATTAAGAAAATAAATAATTCTAGAATAATTTGAAAAAATAATTCTAGAATAATTTGAAAAAAATAATTCTAGAATAATTTGAAAAAATAATTTTCAATATAATTGAAAAAGTAATTTTTAGAACAAATGAGAGAAATAATCCTAAAATAATTGGAATAATACTTTTAGAATAACTGGAGAAATAAATTTAGAATAATTCGAATAAGAAATTTTAGATCAACTAGAAGAAATCATTTTACAATAAGTAGAACAAATAATAGCAGTATAATTCGATGGGAAAAGTTCAAAAATAACTGAAGAAAATCATTTCAGAATACTTCGAATAAAACATTATAAGAATTGGAAAAAATAATTTCAGATTTAAAAAAGGAGAGAAGAACCAGAATTAACGAAATAGATATTTTCAAATTTAATGGAAAAAGAGAGAGAACTTTTTTTAGAATTAATAGGAAAAATTTCTGAATTAACGGAAAAAATGTAAGAATGAAAAGAAAATTTTCAGAATTAATGAAACCCATATGCTAACAAAGCACCAACAATTTTTGCAATCTTTTCAGAAAAATTAGATCATTCATCAAGCCACAATATTTGAAAAAAATTAAAAATAATTCAATTCATTCTTCATAATTAAAATAATCTAAACTACTCGCATATAAATGAAATGCATTACATCTGTATAACGTAGAAAGAACATCGCTTCACATAATATCTTATTAATATTTCGTCGAGATAGACCACTTCCAATCGTAATCCTCTTCGTATTTTTCCTGAGCCTAGTGATATTTCCCATCAAGAAATATCCTAAACATTGCTGGGAATATTTTTTCTCTGAAAGACATTAAGATACAATGAATCTTGAACATTAAGGTATGAATCACAAATGAGGAGAAAAGAAATCCCGAGGTTTCATTAAAAACGCATTTATGTTTCATTTCTTTAATATCGGGAAGGGGGGAAATGTTCTTTTACATGATGATGATGGCATTCGAGAATATTCCAAAGACATAATGGCACAATCTTAAAAGAAACCCCCATGTTCGAGTGATTCCCAAATAAAACAGCAAAAATTAAGTATTTGTACTTGCATATGAGAAATGCATAATCCTTCCATTCATATTTTTTATTCATTTAATACCGGATTACGATTTTTTTGTTTTATTCACTATTTAATGCAAGATGATGAATAGGAATAAATTCGTTTTTCCCTTTCCCGTTTCCAGCTAATACTTGAGTGCTTAAAATCTGGTAAACAATTTTTGCTGTAATTTATCTCGCATGTACTAACTGACGTTCATCGCTAAAGAAATAGAATAAATATTTCATTACTCGTTCTAAAATTAGAATATAGAGATGTATTTGTAGGGAAAAAAATTTATTTTTTAATTTTTTTTTTAATTACTTTTTACAAATTATTTTTTTTTATTTTTATTTTTTTTAAATCTCTGAGATAGCACGTTGGAGAAGATGAGGAGCGGTATATAATTCGAATGAAAAAAAATTCTTCAATAAATCACAAAAATTTTAGTATATAAATTTATTTCTGAAAAGGCAATTATAACTCTAAAAATGCAACTATAACTTTGGAAATGTAAACTTTTATTTGTTTTTTTCTTTCGTCTTTTTTTTCGTAATAGTACAGTATTTTTTATTTTTCCTCCATTTCAGTATTCAGAGCATTTTTTTACATTTTAATATTTTTTATCTTTTTACATTTTAATATTTTTTATCTTTTTACATTTTAATATTTTTTATCTTTTTACATTTTAATATTTTTTATCTTTTTACATTTTAATATTTTTTATCTTTTTACATTTTAATATTTTTTATCTTTTTACATTAAATTATTTTTGATCATTTTCATTTGAGTATTTTTTATCATTTTTCGTTTGAGTATTTTTTATAATTTTTCATATGAGCATGCAATACTTTTTTCCATTTTATTATTTTTTACTTTCTTACACATTCGAGTACTATTTTTACTTTTTTTATACATTTGAGTATTTTTACCTATTTCTGTTTAATTATTTTTTATCTTTTTCCATTTCAGTGAGCAACACTTTTTTACATGTTGGTATTTTTACTTTTATTACATTTTAGTGTTTTTTCCTTTTTTACATTTTAGTGTTTTTTATTTTTTTACATTTTAGTGTGTTTTTTATTTTTTTACATTTTAGTGTTTTTTTTCTTTTTTTACATTTTAGTGTTTTTTCTTTTTTTACATTTTAGTGTTTTTTACATTTTAATGTTTTTTTACTTTTCCATTTTTAGTGTGAATTTTTTTATTTTTTACTTTTTAAAATTTTAATATTCAATATTTTTTTACATTTTAGTATTTTATACTTTTTCTTTTCAGAATTTTTAAGTACTATTCTTCATATTGATATTTTTTTTAATTATTTCATTATAATATTTTTTTACTTTTTTTTCATTATAATATTTTATTTTTATTTTTCTTCATCATAATATGCGTATTTTACTTTTTTTTCCTCTCATTTGAATACTTTCTACCTTTTTGTGTCATATACGCAGTGGTGTATAATTCGTTTATACCACTGTATTGTTCACTTTCCTTTGGTTATAGCAGTGTTCAAGTATTTTTCTACAATTATTATTACAGTATTTTCCTACTACGGACCATTTTTCGATTTTTTTTTTTTTACTTTCATTTTCGTACCCACCCCACCCCCCACCCCGAGTTTATAAAATTTTCATTAATTTTGGTATTTTCATTTGTTATTATATTTCGTGTTTTTAGTAATTATGAATTTACTTGTATTTTGATACTTTACTTACAGGAATTTCTATATTTCTGTATTCTTTATGTACATATTTCTATGCTCACAGTGTAAGTGCATTCATGTTGTCTAGCGCTGTATATAAATAAAATAATCCACGTGTTATAAGCAGAAAAATATGGTAATTATTTTAGTTTATCAGTTTAATTTTCTTTTGTTGCATTTCGAGTCACAAGATAAAAAATTAAACAAAAAAATATAAGGAAATATCTCATTGTGGATCAAAGAAAGTAACTAAGCAATATCACGGAAAAAAAAATTATTATTTTTCCTCTTTTATACATAATTATTTACTTAGTCGCAATTTTACAAAAATACCAGCGTTCCAAAAAAAAAAAAAAAACCTCTACAATAACTCGTCCGTATATACACGTATTAAAAAAAATTCAAATATTTCTCTCTTTCAATATCTTCATTTTGTATTCAAATACAAAAAAAAAAAAAATGTCGCTTATTACTTTGAACCTTTCGCGGGAAAATGAGAAAAATATACAAAAAAATGGAGTGTGTGTACTTTATATATATTTTTCATTAGCACTTTGTTTGCTATTCTTATTTTTTAACAAAAAAAAATTGGATTTCTTGTTTATAATTTAGCACTTTTCTGGAAGAAAAATGAAAATATTGGTTGAAGTCAAGAGCATCGATTCATTTTTCATTCGCTTGTCGGGAGAAATAAAAGAAGTAAAAGAAAAAAATTTATTTTTCAATATTTTATTTTTTTTGATAAATCCAACGTTTTTGAACATCAATCAAGTTCTTTTTTTGCTTTTGTTTTATAGGAATATATATATATAAAAAAAAAGAAGAGATGAGCTCTCTTTACTCTTCCTTGTAGGTTTTTCATTCAATACTCTTCTATCTTCTACAGTTATCATCGGCATTAATGAATAGTTGCTGGGTTATGAGGGAATGATTGATTACCTAAGCTATCGATTCGATAGAGAGATATTCCATTTGTTACGGTATTTGTGAGTTTATTTTTGGTTTCCTTTTTTTGTATATTAACGGGGAAAATACGGAAAAATGTTGATGGCGTTTTTCCTGGGAGAAATCGGAGAAAAAAGTATTGAGCACCGATAGATATTCCTGAGGAATAATTACGTTCGAATTACGTTCTACAGGTTACGTTCATTGGTTTTAGAATCTTTATTCGAATTCTTTGAATTTTTTATTTTCAGTTTAAAGTAACTATACTATATACAGTATGTGTGTGTTGTTCTAAGATCTAAAGTATTTATAAATGCTGTGTAGAGAGTAATGTAGAGCAGTAGTCAGTCCGGTTATAGTGATCACCACGCTGGAAGCATGTTTTGTGTGCAATACTCCGTGACAGTGGTTCCTAAACGTTTTGAAGTGCGACCCTCCTCCTTTCTGGGAAGAATTATATACGGCGACCTCCCCCCCCCCCCCACATCGATGATATTATCATGGCAGACTCCCTCCTTCCCAATCACAAGAATTTAAATGCATAACCACTTAAATTCACTACATAAATTTAAGATGAAATTATGCAGTGTGTATACTATAGACCGCGCAATAATCTTTTATTCCTTGTGAAAAAACTAATAGAGAAAAGTGCTTTCCAGTTTAGGATCGGACGAATATTAAGAGAGTTATAACGTTTTGAAATTTTGTGACGCGTCGATTTTCTAACGGTCAGTTACGCGCCAAACACCCAACGTGAAAAAATTATCCTATTCAGCGGCTATTTGAAAAAAAAAATGCACTATTCAACACCGGTAGAAGCCAAGTTCAGTTATTTTCCGGCGATTGGCGCTTTTTCCTCCTCTTCGTATAGAGTGATGTTAACCTTGTTATCACGTGTTACCTTCGCCCCACTATATTGACGAACTTATCACAAGATTTGTAAAGCATTAACCAAACGAGATCTATTGGAAAGATTGTTTTCCCAAAGTTAACACTTTTTTGTCAAATGTGGTAATATGTGCTTTCTTTCCTTCAGTGTAGTTTTTTGAGGAAAAGATCAAGGGGAGTGAAAAACTGGTTCTCGTACCTTCTTGATTGCTCTGAGGATTATAACATTGCTATTAGCTCAAAGACGCTAAGTTATGTGTTTGAGGTGCACTTCGGGGAATTTGGCTGGATTCAAAAATGACGTAATCAATATTCAATCCGTTATAACTCTACAACTATTGGTCAGATAAAACGAACCGAAAACACTTTTCCATATTACTTTTTGACAAGGGATCACGTGCGTAATTATTGGGTGATCAACTGCATCCACACCCTTAATAATGCATTGTTGTTTTGAAAATTCTCTCGCGATGCCTCTGCTTCATTAACTCTGCACCACTGCATCATTTCTACAAAACAATTTCCGAAATTGATCAGCTATAATTTTTTCAAATTTCTATTTCACATTGAATGTTCCTTTTTTTTAATTTATTAACTATTTTTTCACTGATAAAAAAAACATGCAGTATCCATAATCCTCAGAGCAATCAAGAAGGTATGAGAACCAGTTTTTCTCTCTCTATACTCTTTTCCTCAAAAAATTTGACTTAACATTGAAGGAAAGAAAGCACATATTACCACATTTGACAAAAAAATGTGGAAAACAATTTTTCCAATAGATCTCGTTTAGTTAATGCTTTACAAATCTTGTGATGAGTTCGTCAATATAGTGAAATGTAGGTAACACGTAATAACAAGGTTCGTAAGTACATAACGTTTTACTGCCAGAACAAGAATAAACAAAAACATATTACAGTGAAACCTGTCTGACACGGACATTGTATGAGACTGAAACCTGTCTTAAACGGAATCAAAATATAGTCTAATCAATGAATATTTCTTTTATTTGCACCTTTATAAAACGAAAATCTGCCTAAAACGTAATATTATTTCAGTCTGTTGACGTTCCGTTTCGTACAGGTTTCATTGTATTTAAAAATACAATGAAACCTGTAAAATAATAATATGGAAAATTATTTTCGATACATCTGTTGGCGTCACTTGCTTGACTGAATTCTCAGAGATGCCGCTCTTTTGATCACTTTCAGTCAAATTAATCATCCTAAAATTTCTATAAGAATTTGAATCAGTCAAAAATAATAGGTTCACATTAAAATGAGATTTTTGAAACTTCAGATGTGTGATCATATCCCATCAAGAAAATGCAGGGTGTTCTGTTAATGGGCCGACAAACTCAGAGGGTTGTTAGTAGACATCGAGAGGAACAAAAATTGCAATGGAACATGGTTGTTAGAGGTTCTTACTGGCGCAGCTTGACCTAGATGGTCCTTGGGACAAAAAAATCAAAATCCAATCCAACAAGTTATAAAAATAATACAAAACTAATCGACTTCAGAGACTTCAATTGTGTTGTTTCACGCCATGGGCAGCACGCAAACAACAAAATTTCCATTGGAGTTTTTAAAATGCTGTTATATTCTGAAATTTTAAATTCTAATTTTTTTTTTCCCCTCCACATTATTTTTATTGAAGAATTTTCCCACACTCGAAACTTTTAAATAAAATAAATTTATGGTGAGATTTGGGAAGCAAAGAAATTGTAGGAAACATTATTACGCCAAATACACAACGCCTTTATCTCAAACAAATCCAAACTTAACTCATCAAAAACGCATTTGGCTCTAATTTCTTGTGGAAAAAAGAAACTTTTCGGTTCACACTTACGCAAGCAACACCCATAACATTTTTACCTGAGGAATAATGGTATTAAAGTACAGTTTAACAGTTTTGGGTACCTTTATTCAGCGAGATTAATCAACGCTGCTTTTCTAGTTTCAATGATATCATTTTATACAATTGCCGAAATATTTGACTGGAACATAACTTTTTTGCAGTTTCTTCGTAATTGTTCAGCCTTTGTAAAAAATAAGAATTAATACAAAGAAATAATGGATTTGTGTTAAGACTGTCAATAATCACTGTACAAATCTATCACCGGACATGCAAAATTTTTGATCGGGCATGTATTGTTTTTTTCTAACCACATGCCCGACATGGGCATGTAAAATATTGTACAGGGTTTTTTCCAAGACCATACTTACAGAGTGACATTGATTTGGTCGAGGGGTAAATCGAGAAGCATTCTTAGATGAGACAAACAAAATTTTTATATGCGCAGTATATTTATGAATTATTTTTTATCATAATTATTGGTTTTTTGTAGCTCTTATTGGGTTGATGTATTTTTCATATAGTTTAGATACATATGTGTAGGTTGACCATATTTCCTCCAGAGAAATACGGGAAATAGGGATTCTCAAAATACGGGAAAATACGAGACATCGCCAGTTATCGCCAAAAATGATGCCAAAACCAAACAAAGTTGCCAAATATTACTGAAATTAAGGAAAAAAAATCACAATCGCGGTAAAGGAAGCATTACTGCAAATTGCAGTGGATAAAATGAATTCCACGATTAAAAAAAAGTTCATCAAGACAAATGTGGGAGATTAATTTTCTTAATTTATAGTTGCAATTATCATAATATAATTATAAGTTGAAAAATAATTTCAATCTTTGACTTCAATGAAGAATAAAAATTCAAGTAGGCTTCGTGTAAAATACGGGAAAAACCGGGATACTTTTGCCAAAAAACCGGTATGGCCAGAAAATACTCGGGATGTATGGTCACCTTATACATATAGAATTTTCAGTGCGATGTTGATAGTTCTTTTTATTATGAATAGGTAGCGCTTCGGCATTCAGGGGAATAAATATTATTATAAAGATTAGTTTTGGCAACAGTGAGTTTGCGGGGAGAAGTAGGCGGGAAAATGTTATCAATAACTATCAGGGGATGGTCATTGTAGCCGGGAGCCTTGTATAGTTATTATTGTATTATTGTTACCAATAACTATACAAACACATGGAGGAAGGAATAACAGGAGGTGACGCGACTAGCGCCTCCGTTGAGAAAGCATGGGAAATCTTGGTTGCCAGATGAAGCCAGTGATCGCTCTATTAAAGGGACCAAGTAAGCCCAAACAAACCGTGGCTTCCCATGCTTTCCTATGAGAAACATCCCCGTTTTTAAAAATCATTTAAAAATTTACTATTCGCTTTAGGAACTCGATTTTTTTCCCCCAAACTTTTTGGATATATTTATACAATTGAACGAGAGCTTTTGCAATTTTAGTTGTTATTTGTTTTCGAATATTAGCTTCAACAACATGGAACCTTTTACAAAAATAACCAAAATTTACCCATATCTTGTGCCACAAAATTTCTTCTCGTCATTTTAATTTTTTAAAAAAATTATGCCAAAGTATGTAACACCTCAGTGCTGAGAGAAAGACAATGTTTAAAGACACTTGAACAAGCGGAGTTTGAAAAAATCTGACTTTTTTTTTGCGAAAAACATTATATATGCAAAACATTAGCATATATAATGATTGATTATATATGCTAATACAGAACTGATACAGCTAATCCTCAGAACTGATTCAGAAATCAAAATTCCTCATGTAAAGTTTAGGACGAGCGCCCACGGGCATTACACACTTTCGAAATGTCCCGGATTTATCATAATGATGAACGAAACAAAAAGGCAAGATAAACAGTTAAAAGAAAAAAATTATGAAAATTGCATTTTATTGCAGCTTCATATTATTTTAATTAATCGTATTCCCATAGACATTAATGTGATGCATTAAATTTTTAAAATAAATTGAAGCACTGAACTAAAAACTTATGACGAGTCGAGAGTGAAAAGTGATCTTCCCCTTTCTCAAAAATAAATTAAAAATATAACAACCCCTTGTATAAGGATAAGATTTTATTTTTCCCCTTTATTAGATCATGTAGATTACCTGAAGACGCATTAAATGGTCATGGTGCTTAAATCTATTTAGTTATTAATATTTTAAAAGAATTCGATCCGGCAAAACACATGTTAAGTATAGGGAAAAGAGCGGTTTGTTTGGGCTTACTGGTCAGCCCATAGGGTTGCCACAACGGCTTCAATTTTCGTTCCTGATGTCATCTCCTGTTATTCTTTCCTCCATGATACAAACACTTGCAACATGAATAATGTACCTGAAGTCGTCACCGTTATTTGACCATATTTTCCAATTGGATGTGATGTGCGCCTCTAGCGTCAATGTCTCGAAAGTAAATTGTGGCAAGGGGAATTATGAAATCACCATGTAAAACATTCTCAACGGTAATGATGGAAGTATCCGTGCACACATGCTTGATGTTCTACAGAAAAGATTTTTTAGGCAAGCCGTGATAATTTTTTTGTCCACATATTTTCATGTATGTTTACTGCACTAATATTTTAGGGCCTGCTATGGTCGTATCTTACAACTGTGACCAAAAATCTCCGCTTACGTGCTTTTCCCATAGGCTGAGCTTTAGGAAAAGTGTCTTTATGACTGTTTCCTCTAAGGTAAATTGGGTAAAAATTTAGTCTAATGGGATTCATCCTGGGCCACGGGCTGGAGAGCCTTGTCATTTTTCCCTGTAACAGGAGCCATGGGTGCGATTATGCCCTTTGCACCCACCTAAGTCCAGTAAGTAAGCTATGATACCGAGTGTAGTGAACGTAGAAAAATTATCCAAATAACGTGAAAAAGAAAATTTGGGGAAAAACATCAAATACAAACGAAAAACGCCTTTAACTCTCATTTATGCTGTTCTACCCTAATTTTCTTCGTTTTTTGAATTCAAATATATCAGCGAATATTGCTCTTAGAAACGTAGAGTTTTTCGTTGGCATCAGCAGATATAGGGCAACAACTTTCCAATTGGGTTTTTCAGACAGGGTGTTCGTGTAAAAAGTTTTTATTTTCATTTTAATACCTATACAACCCCCTTGCAATATGAATGGCTTGTCTGAGTTGTATACGTTACTTGGATACATTTTCTAATTGGAAGTATGCCTCTAGGATCAACGGTTTACCAGTGAAATGCGGTGCGTGTTGAAGGGCGACGCGCACTGTATGCGGCAGCAGTTGAATATGGCGATGCTCTTTGATACTCATCTCGTTGATTGATTGCTTTCTCTGCGAGCCCTCCCGTCATCACGGTGAATTCATGAAGTCCCGTCGAAATATTAATCCGGAATGCATGTTATGTCAAAACAACATGCCGTGTGGATCACGCAACTAAACTCGGTTCGACCAATACTGATTATACCGGGTTAGCAAATGCCATGAACCTCTACCGTGAAGTACATACCATACAATACAGATATTTATTTGAATTTTTTTTTAAAAATCAAATTTCAATTGGTTCCTGTGCAGCATTGGTTCCCAAAGTGCGGGGTCATGACCTAATGTGGTCGCAAGGAATTTCTAATAAGAAAGCGTATTGATATATGGAATTCATTTTAATCTTTCGCAAGTGAAAATATATCAAACCAATGTAATGCTTTTTAAATATAATTTAGCTATTTTAGATTTGTGTTACGGTAAATGTGATAAATCCGATTATTATACATATTAGACCGGTACATATTTAGGCATATTAGCAGGCCCGTCATTTAGGGGCCGTTGCACCCCCCCCCCTCCCGGCTTTTGAAAATACATTAAAAAGTGGTATATATATATACGTACATGCTCTTGCCCCCTCCCCCCCCCCCCGCCCGGAAAAAGTTGAAATGACGGCCCTGCATATTAGACGGTACATATTAGATCGGTTACTATGTATAATCACCGAGCATTTTGGTGAGTTTGATGAATTTCCCTAAAGTTATCTTGTTTTGCCGGCAATGACGTCTAGTACCCAAGCCTCGCTGGTAAATTTAAAGAGTGCTAAAAATTACCACTTTAACCGGTGATCATGCATAATACTCAAGCGTCGCGTCGTTGGTGGTCAACATGATAAATCCTACTTTATGAGATACGAGATAGGATTGTTAGATATGAGGAAGGATAATTCATACATGTATTTTATCATTACATCGGGGTAAATCCTTCAAAGTTATAAATTTCGAAGGATTGCGAAACATAAATATTCAATTGTTCTAAAATAATTCCTGTCAATAATCATAAAATAATTCCTGTCAATAATCATAAAATAATTCCTGTCAATAATCATAAAATAATTCCTGTCAATAATCATAAAATAATTCCTGTCAATAATCATAAAATAATTTCCTCAGTAATTAGGAAATCATTCCTCAGTAATTGTAAAATGTTTTCTGAAACGTCTTTTGAAGTAACTTCATTCACGAACAGCACAGTTGCACCCCCCAACGTCAACTGGCCACAACAAAAAGCTTTAAGGGCCACATATGGCCCGCACGTCATTCTCTGTAGACCTCTGAATGTATGGTCCTATTCTACCATGAAGTAATTTTACTCTAATACGACTGAAACAAGTTTAAAATTCTCTGTAATACCTTCTCTGGCAAAATTAGTTTTCAAAGTTGTAGTTTTAGGCCTGTATTACATTATAAAACTTTTATGCAACTCTTTTATAAAACTTGGAAAATACAACCAATAAGGGAATTGATTACATTAGTTAAACTGTAGCCAATAGGTTTATTGTTTGTTTGCTTTTTTTTCAAGTTTTGTGAAAGAAATTTCATCAAACATTTATAGTTTATTCCCGGCCTTAAAATCATTGCATATATTTTACTATACATTTATATTAATTCAATTCCAAAAACAGAAAAACTAATTTTTTCACACATATTAATCAAATGCAAATCTTTTATGCCGGAATAATACTATAGAAGTTTTTATAAAACTTGAATAATTCAACCAATAAGCGCATCGGTTAGATTCGAGCCAATGCAGCCAATAGGCTTAGAGGCTGTTTTTTCCAAGTTTAGTAAAATATATTTTTATCAAACATTTATAGTGTAATCCCGGCTTTTAAAAATCCGCATTATGCACATGCATTTGGCAGGAGAACAAAATGAAACATTCAGAAAATTTTTCTTTCCACAACGAATTATACACAAATTTTGTTTTTAATGATATTTCAGCAAAACAAAATCAGTTTTTTTTTGGAAATTTCATCATTAAAAAGATTTATATTTATTTCAGATCATTAGGTCTCTTCGTGAAAAAATAATTATAAAATTCATATTTTTCCGAGCATTCAAAAATTATCCAAATTGGCTTTTAGTAAAAGAAAGATAGTTTTTAAACAATTTTTTTGAACCATTCATCAACTTTTTACAGTTTCGTTTAAGGTTCTAAGACTGGGATTAAACTATGAAAGTTTTGCAAAAGCTCTTTGATAAAATTTGAAAAATTCCACCAATAAGATCACCGATTGTATTTGCTCGAATGTAACCTGCTTATAGGTTTAATTTTTCTAGTTTTATAAAAGATCTTTTATTAGAATTTTATAGTGTAACCCCAGCCTAAGATGAAAAAAGCCATCTATTATTCTCTTTGTCTTCTTAGCTGTGTCTGATCATAATTTTCTGCTCATTAATAATAATTAGAGCCCGGATTATTTGCATATTTTGTTCTTTTTAAACATTAATGCATATAAATGCGTAAAATCAAAGAATTTTGAGTATAAGAGCATATTTTTGAAGGTTTATTTAAGCTCAATCAATTTTTTTTTATCATTTTTCAAACAAATATTGTTCATAACATTTTTTTTCTTTTTTCCCGCCGGTGAAATTAGGGGAATTAATACATATTAATAAAGTATTTTACGGATATTAACCGTTTTATTGTGAGGAGATTTTTAGAGTTATGTCAAAGTTTTTAATTTTTTTTAGAATCAGTGTCGAAATTCTTTTCACGCTGGTATTTTCGTTATTGAGCAACTAAGTACGTTCGACGGAAAATTAAAAAAAATGCCTGAATAAAGCATATGTAGAAGTTATTTGCATATGCGGTGTATATATGAGGAGATACTTTCTTGTAAATGAATGCATATGCAACTACGAAATAGAAAAGATGCATTTTAAAAACACATCTGCTTTTTTTTTAATCGTGATTTTTTTTTTATGTATAGTTTCTCATTTTTTATACATATTTCGGAATTTTTAACTTTTTCAAGATTTCTAATGCATATTTTCTGCGGTGCTTCTAGGGTGTTTAATGTATATTTTGGGATTTTAAGTGCACATTTTGCATTTTAAGTGCTTATTTTTGCATTTTTAACTGCATATTTTTAACTGCATATTTCTAACTGCATATTTCTAACTGCATATTTTTGCATTTTTAACTGCATATCTTTGCATTTTTAACTGCATATTTTTGCATTTTTAACTGCATATTTTTGCATTTTTAACTGCATATTTTTGCATTTTTAACTGCATATTTTTGAATTTTTAGATCATATTTTGCCACTTTTTAGTGCATATAATCCGGGATCTAGTAATCACCAACATTGCACGTTTTAAAACGATTTCTTTTGCAGAACTTCATTTTCTTTGCTCTTTTTTTTCATGATGTTCTCATTGTTGTGAACTTTATATTCAATTTTAAATCTGAACTTGTGAGAAATTTTATTTTTAATTTTATAACCAGGGATAAAAATAACTGATGTTTTGTTATGTTTGGGGTTAGCAAAATGTGCTATTCGGTTTTCTCTCCGTGACTCTCATCTTTTCATCAGATCACGCTTAATACAGTCAAACTCGGTACCATTGAAGATCTGTAAAATTCAGTCATTATAAACGACGTCAAGAACCGGCCCAGGTTCTGTGCCGCAAGGGATGTGAGAGATTTACTCTGTCAAGTTGGGTCATGCTGGGGAATGTCGAAGTCGTCGGCCGAGGGCGCTCTCGAAGGTCTCTCAAGAGCACCCCAATACGGCACCCCCACCCATGCCTATTATTTCTTGCGCCCCCCTCCTCCCGGCTCCTGACCTAAGCAAGGTTCACCAGGTTCGTTGCTCTCACAAACCCCCGATAAACCGGTACTCAGGTACGTGCCTCCACGGCAACCCGACTACTCACCACTCAGGACCCCCACCCGAAAAAGCGCATGCGCACAGAGCCCCGACACAGAGGACGCCACCCACTTATTTATCAAAAAATATATACATGGGCCTTTGTAAAATACCTCTATTAAATACAGATATTGCTATTTGCCGGCTCCGGGCGCAGCTTTTTTTAAGTACAATATGGCGTCTGCCTCGCTTTCTGTACCTCTATATGCGAGGTGTCATTATAAACAAGGTTGAAGAGTTTTCTTTAATAACTTTTCTAGCAAAATTTGCTTCCAAAGCTGTAAAGTAAATCAAAAACCATTCCGTATAATTCTTTTGCATTAGTTCGCTTCCAAAAAACAACTCCAAAACACAGAAAAACAATTTCTCTCCCACACACACACACACATTAATCAAATGCAAATCTTATGGATGTAATTCATCACTTTAATGGCAAACGGATTTTTTTTTTTTTTAAATTACTTGAATGCAAAAAAAAGTGTCATTAGTAAACATGTGATTTGATTGTAAGAAAGAAAAATGCTATAAAAGTAAATGCTAAAAACGTTTTCTCAAATGCATTCATAAAAACAAAAAAAAGCCACATTATATGCAGTTGCATTTGACAGGAGAACAAAATGAAATGTTTTTCCCCCATCAGAAATTTTTCTCTTTTCACAATGAATAATACATATTTCGTTTTTAATGATATTTCACCAAAAGAAAATCAGGTTTTTTTGGGGAAATTTCATCATTAAAAAAAATTTATATTTATTTCAGATCATTAGGTGGTCTCGGGGAAAAAAAATAATTATACAATTTATATTTTCCTGAGCATTCAAAAATTATCCAAATTGGCTTTTTTAGTAAAAGAAATTTAGTTTTTTTATATATTATCTGAACCATTTATCAACTTTATAAATTTTCTTTTAAGGTCCTTCAATGGAAAAACGCCATCTATTTTCCTCTTTGTCTTCTTAGTACCATTGAAGATCTGTAAAATTCAGTCATTATAAACGACGTCAAGAACCGGCCCAGGTTCTGTGCCGCAAGGGATGTGAGCCATTTACTCTGTCAAGTTGGGAATGTCGAAGTTGTCGGCCGCTCTCGAAGGTCTCTCAAGAGCACCCCAATACGGCACCCCCATCCATGCCTATTATTTCTTGCGCCCCCCCCCTCCTCCTGACCTAAGCAAGGTTCACCAGGTTCGTTGCTCTCACAAACCCCCGATAACCGGTACTCAGGTACGTGCCTCCACGGCAACCCGACTACTCACCACTCAGGACCCCACCCGAAAAAGCGCATGCGCACAGAGCCCCGACACAGAGGACGCCACCCACTTATTTATCAAAAAATATATATACATGGGCCTTTGTGGTCATCATGGTCTGATCATCATTTTCTGCTCAATAATGATTTGAAGAAATAATAGATATTGTAATCAACAATATATTGTCCGTTCTAAAAAGATTTCTTTTGAAATACTTGTTTTTCTCGCTATTGAGAAATTTGTATTTAATTGTAAATCTGACAACTTGTAAAATTTCATTTTTAATTTGATAATCGGGGATAAATTAAATAATGTTTTGTTATGTATGGGTTCTCAGTAAAATGTTTGACAGTGAAACCTCTCGATAGCGGACACCCACGGGATCAAATACTTTATCCGCTAACGGGGAGTGTTCGCTGATTGGGGAGGTGAGATATCCAGTGGAACTTCGTTTATCCGACTTTCACATTCATACGGCGTTTCGCTTCCGTCGGAATTGGTTCCTATACATTTTAGCACGCGCGTTTGTGTGTGTCGAAATGCATAATCACCAATTAGTATGGATAAAGAAAGTTTTATTAATGATACTATCGTATATCATCATTTCCTATCATATTATATAACGAACTATTCATTCTTAACTTCAGTTCCACTACATTCATTACTTTAGCCGGCAATTATGCATAATTCCCAAATAAAGTTGGAAAGTCTGATAAATACGGAAACATTTATACAACCTTTTTTTCTTCATTTACGGCAGAGGTGTTTTCAGTCCGTGGGTCAGAAATACGGCATTTCTACCGTTTGCGGGCTAGAACTCTATATGTACAGGGAGAGCATATGTGTGACCCGTATTTTACGGAACGCTCCCGTAATTTTGGCCGTCCGGACTTTCTTTTATATAAAATGTCCCTTTTTTCTTCTATTTTCAACTACGTTTGTTTGAATTTTTGAAATCAAGAATTAAGAAAATTTCCACGACATAAATTATATTATAATTATGACTATCATAATTATAGTTATTATACATATTCATCTTACATATTTCTCAAATGAATACGTTTTTCTGATGAATTACATTTTTATTTGTTGCGACTTGGCAGTAGCACATACAGTCACTCACAATCGCTTACTTGTGGTCACTCACAATCACTTACTCAATGGTCACTTCCTTGTGGTCACCCATACAGTCACTCACAATCACTTACTCAATTGTCACCCACTATAAAGTATGTCATTATATAAGTAGGTGAGTGATCGAGCCAGGATCACTCACCTATTTATATGGTCACTCACTCATTCATGCAGTTACTTTCCGACTTACATGATCACTAATGCGGTCACCCACCCAATCACTCGGCTGTGACGCAGTTAGTCACTCTAACGGTCAGGGCAGGCGAAATCTCAGGGGCGGAATTTCAGGATCCCACTTTCCCACGGGGTGGCTCAATTCACTAATATCAATAAAAACCCGGGAAAAAAAACGGAAAACAAATGACATTTCATAATTATTATTAAATATAATTTGATTAATTATTTCCAGGCGTTACGTTTAACTCATATACACCATTAACTTTCTGCAACGTTTCGGCTTTTTTTTATATGCTTTTAATATGAAATATGTGCGGAACTGCGCAATAATTTATTTTGTCAGTATTTCATCGCACATGGCGGGCGCCTCGAACAGTAGGTGTTCCCGACACCATTAATAACGAGTCTATTAACCATTTCACTCTCAAGTTAAGGGGAAAAAAAATGGAGTTATTAATAATGTGAACGATGTGTTGGTGGTTTTTGGAGTCATTTAACGTCTTCATCAACGCTGTGTCATTAGCAGTAATTTGGAAGTTATTAAAACTTACCACGAAATTGGAAATAAAAATTGTGTTGAGGTTGTTTTTCTTGTTTTTCCCTTTAATTTAAGTATACACGAGGGAAACTGTAATATTTTGCATAAAAGTGCAGGGTGTTCCGGGCTGAAAGGGTCCTGATGTGTTTGATAACTTCAGCTGGAAATTCACCGTCAATATTTCACCGCTATGCAATTCACTGCTGGGAAAAAATTCACCGTCCTACAATTAATTTCCATGGAAATCACCTTTAGGAAAATTCACCAATAATTTATCTCCATGCAATCCACTCTTAGGAAAATTCACCGAAAATTCATCTCCATGCAACTCACTACTAGGAAAATTCACAGACGAAAAATTTCTCTTAATGCAATTCACCCTTAGGAAAATTCACCGATAAACAATTCATCGACGAAAATTTCACCGATTAGAATTCATTGCCACGCAATTCACCCTTAGGAAAATTCACCGACCAACGATTCATCGACGAAAAATTCACCGACTAACATTTTACTGACAACAGTTCGACACGAGTCAGTGAGCGAGTAATGACCACCGAGTGATTGAAACAGTAAATAATTCAGTAGCCTATAATACAACAAATTTATCATCTAGTTCAAGAGAAATTTAGTCGTTTGTTTGCAATACGTCACTGAAATCTGCGCTCGCCTAAGTAATTTTAGTAAATTGTGGCGACAATTCACCGATCTCTCAGCGCTTGTAGCTCGCCATTAAGTACGGATATCCTGTAGGTTGAGGTAGTGACACCTTATTGGAATTTTTGATCAAAATGAAATTTCCGCCAAAATCTGTAACCGCCATTTCCGAATTTTCGTCGAATATCTACTATGAATCACCCTGTTCTTGGTTGCCTATTCAGAGAGTTCGTAAATCTGTGAGTGTGGCTGCAGCTATTACGGTTCCAGTTCTTGAAAATTGCAGATAGATTCGTATATAAGAGAAAATGAAATTTTCTCCGGACATTGGGACCAAAAATCTAATTACACATTTAATTGAAGAAAATTCAAGAATAATTCCGAGACATTTTATTTGTACAGTAATTGCATATATTGCTGCTCTTTTATCAAATTCAACTTAAATGGCGCAATGCAACATCATTTCGAAAGTAATTGAAAATCTGATTTAACAGAAAGTGAACTATACAAGGGAAAAGTAAAACATTTTAGAAATATATGTGTACTTTTCTCGGATATAAACGCATGTACTCGTATCGTATGTACTATCTCGAGTAAACACGAGTAAATACGGACGTAAATACTCCTTTTTCGTGTACATAACAAGACATACAGTCTGAGTAAATATTACTCTCTGACTCCCAAATGTTTGAACCCATCTGAAAGGAATATCATCGAAAATCATGTCCCGTGTTTGAATAAAATATCTCCGAGGAGATTCGCAAAATGGATATTTTTCTCGAATATGTTTTGAATTTTTCGGGAATAATTCGTTTCATAAAAGCGTTATTGTTTCTAATTAAAAGAGTCAGATATTGGCTGGAGTGAGTTTTGATCAGGATTTTAAAGTTTCTATTTTGTAGCGTTCCTCATCCTTTCTCAACCCAAGAAAACAATTCGACAGGCAATTTATTTGACCATGTGTCCCGTATTCAGTAGGGCATTCCCATATATTTATCCGTTCCGATCTTTTCATTTTTTTTTTCATATATTATTAGTACTTCATTTCTAGCTCATTTTTGTAATTTATAGCCATTTCAGTAGCAATTATTGATTTTTCTGACATACATCAATGTTTTCAACAACAATTGGCGATCATAGGTGGAAACTAAGTAAGTCGATAGGGCGAGATCCCTCCATTTTCCCAATCATTTAGTAGCGTAGGCAGGATAGTAGAAGAACCCCCCATTCACTATTCACACCCTCTATGAATGAACTCTTCCCCCGTTCGAAGAGTCTGTATTCGCTTATGTTAGTGATATCCCGTATTTTGCCGTATTTCAGGTGATAGTCTCTTTTGTTATTCTTGGTGAAATACGATCTCCTAGTCATTAGTTCACGATAAAAAAAAAACATTCATAAAGTTTCGTTCACTGTAGCAGTAGTTTTTGGTGAGTTTCTGGAGTGGTGCTGTTTTTTCGTGCAAAAAACAACCGGGCCACTCCAGAAACGCACGAAACACCACTACTACTCACAGTGATTTGCTAGCCTTCTATTTCCTTAATATTCGGAAATTTTAGCAATAATTAGTACAATTGTATGTTGAATTTTTTTTACCACAATCAGCGTTACTCCATATTTAGCATCGCAATTCCCTATACAGGGTGTTCTACTATTGGACCGACAAACTCAGAGGGTTGTTAGGAACAAAAATTGCGATGGAACATGGTGTCGCAAACCACGTTGAGAGGGTGGAAATCACGAAAAACGCATGCAGGCTCTGAGTCCATAGGAGACGAAAGGTGGATGTCAGTCAGATGTCGTGGGTTCGCTCACCATATCTGACATAAGCAACGAAACGCATGCGCTGGGGTAGGATCACGGGCTGCGCACGACGTAAGTTAAATTTATCGTGCGGACATGATCAAAAGCCGTTGTGAACTGTGCAATGACGTCAGTGGCCGCCACTCCCAACAACACTTGTAATCATAATTAATCAAATATTTTCGTAGTTGTTATTGTACTTTTTGTCGTTCCAGCGTGACGTCGAAACCTGCATGTGTTCTTTGCGATTTTCACCATCTCAACGTGGTTTGCGACACCATGTTCCATTGCAATTTTTATCCCTCTTGATGCCGACTAACAACCCTCTGAGAGTTTGTCGTTCGATTAACAGAACACCCTGTATTTTCTTGATGGGATGTGATCACACACTTTAAATTTCAAAAATCTAATTTTTATGAGGACCCATAAGGATATATTACTCTGATATCGATTGAATAATTTCTCATTCAATTGGAATCAAAATCATGAAGTTTGCCTGCAGACCACAGCTGGTGCACGGGCAGTGGTTGAGAAAAAAACAATGTACTGTAAATTTTCACTTTTCACGTTCATCAGCTGGTTGGATTCCTTACTTTGCTAAGTTTTGTCAGAAATGTGCGAATGATTAACCCCAAATGTAACGCATCTTATAAAGTATTTCAGAGAAAATACATTGATAGAGTAACATGCGTAGAATGAAACATTCAAACGTCATCTCCCATGTTTTGGAAATTTGCACGTCATGCTTCTGGCATGAGGAGCATGATAACATGCTGCAAATTTTTGTCGTTTCATAAGGAACAAAAGTTCAGAAATGTTGAGTGCCCATGTTGTGATTTCACATTTAAATTCCCGTGTGATGTTCCGTAGCAAAAAACAAAACTTCCTATAGTTGTATCTCGCAGAAAAGCGATAGAACACACCCGCCCTACATTCCCTACTATAAGACTTTACCAATAAAATTGTCTTGAAAACCAAATGCTAATATGACTTGCCAGAGAAACCAAAGGCATGAAAATGCACAATGATATTAAAAATGAGATTGAAGATGATTCTAATCTAATTACACTCCAATAACCTCTCTTCACAACTGAAAAGATCAGCATTATATTCATGTTTCAGAAAGATTTTCACATTTTAAACGAAATAATTCCTCAGCAATTGCTCGTGAAACAACTCCAATCAATATCAATGAAAACATTTCAAAACTCAAACAAAGGATGAACAATTCATTCGCGAGCTGCTATTTGCAATTTAATTTGAGTTCACAGTCTTTTGTGCATAATTAGAGAGAAAAGACTCTTCTAACATTGTAGTTAAAATGATAGGTAGGTGGTCTTTCCCAGGTCCCTCGACAATCTCCTGAATGCGCTCATACTATTATCAGTTGCTGTCGGTGGGAAAGACAGTAACAGTGAGAGTCATCGGGGAAGGGAGTCGGTGTTTGCTTGTGATCAATCTCCGCTCCCATTTCTAGCAGCGAGTCTTGTTATCTTAATGAGGAGTAGTCGACCAATTAACATGGACTCGTACGAGTGTCATTTTATTGTGTAGAGACCAACTTTAAGATTTTTATCTCCGTAAAACTGAGAACGCGTATAACAGTTGAAATATGACAGCCATGAATTGAGATCATGTGTATTACACAATTTTTCCCAAAAACTGGGCAAAATGTTTGACTTGAAGTCATGACATTTAGGTAGATTAATCGTATCAGCCGAGGCAACGTGAAATAATTCTTAATTATTTAGAATTCATAATTGCTAATTATTAAAAATTTATACTTGCTAATTATTTAGAATTGGATTATTATTATTGTAATCACAGCAGGGCAATTGGAATTAAGCTTCCCGATCAAGAGGATTGTGGAGAGTGTTCCACTGGTCGGAATGGCACACGAATTCGGACAACAATATTGTTTCAGATGATGCGCTTACTGATTCTTTAACGCTTTCACTGCGGTTGATGCCATTTTGAGTTCATAACCTTCAAATGGCATTGAAATTAACAGAAATTGATTAAAATACATATATATGGTATTGTAATGAATTTCTGTTAATTTCAATGTTATTTGAAGGCTATGAACTCAAAATTTATCTATAATAAATTCATTGCGACCCACCCTCTTAGTCATATAATGATAAATCGCATAAAGGCCCTTGGCCCGCGGACCAAATATGGTCCTGTGGGTTATCTGATGCGGCCTGCCCTCCTCAAACCTAATTTTGTAAAAATGAATTTAAGCGGCACATTTACAGATCGCTTAAGTTTCTCGTGGTACAATTCCAGAGCATTTAAGCGGCCCGTGGCACATTTTCAGATCATTTAAATGAACCGAGACAGTTCCAGAACACTTAAGCGATCCGTGACACATTTAAAGATTCCTTGAGTGACATGTGACGTAGTTTTACAGCACTTAAGTGGGTGGCCCCAGTACGGTTCTACATCACTCAAGTTACCCGCGGCATATAAGTTCGGATCACTTCAGTGATGCGTGGCACATTTCCAAGATCACTTGGATCCGCGAAACATTCAGAGCTCACTAAAGTGGCTCTGTAGGGCACTTATCAATAGGGGGAGAATATTACTTCAAATGTTACTTCGTTTGTGCCCACCAACTATCGAAAGGTGTTTTTTCGTTTTTGGCGCATCGAGTAAGATTCCATTTAGAATATTTCATATTTTCATAAAGGATGGTTGATGACGTAAGCATTATCCAAATCCCCCTCCCCCCCCCCCTTGTCAGGAAATCGGAAACACCACCCCCCCCCCCCATCGATGCTGACGTAATACTTGAATGACCCCTATTCATATTAGTAGGGACTACTTTTCCCAGGTCGCGTGATCTCTAGCTTCGTTCTTCTTGCGTCGATTCGGCTCAGCATTGCCGAAATGAGAGGATTTTAAGGACACCAGATATCTCGGAATTGCCAAAATAAAGGGCATCAAACTAGACGAGATATCTCGTCATGGCCGCTGTAAAGGATCAATTAAGAGATACTTAATATCAGTTTCCGCCTCACTGCGCATAGCCACAAAGTTCTTCAGCGAAGAGTAGGTTTGTACCAAATTTTTTTGGCCTAAAATGGGGCTTGGCTCAGGCACACTGATCAATAACTTTGATGAAATTCATAGCCATACAAGCATGAGATTCAAAAAACATATTCCAAACAAATGTCACGAGTATTATTGAACGATATACTACTCGATCATTCTCAATTTATATCATGGGTACGAGAATACTCCGAATACACCATCGAATCAACGCAGATTTTTTATCAAGTTTATCTCGATCATGGAATTAATGAATTGATGCTCTGCTATTTGAATTCCCCCTTCCGACTAGTGAAGCTCGAGGATAACGGATGGTGATTTATAAAACTTATGATTGCTGGCTAATTTTCTTGTACGCACTTTATACGCTATTCCCGGGTAACGATGGCGAGTGATCGATTTCGCGTTGATTGATTATAGTAGTTCTAAAACACGTGCGAGGAGAGGCTCTTCGTGGAGAATGAATGTTCATGCAGGAACTTCGTCTGAGATAATTCCGAAGCCCAAGGCTGTCGAAGTAATTTGTTCCACGACAACATTTACGGTTTATGCTCCGAAACAAAAGTTTTGACACTTTGAGAACTAAGGGTGCGTATGTACGTTGTGTATAAAATATAATTGCTCTCTTGATCGGTTCATTAGATGAGAATCATTGTTTAAATTCCATGAGTCATGCTGAATATCGAGGCTTATAAGATGGTGTGATTCGAATTTCAATATTTCTGTCGCGGTTAATGCGATGAATTGGTTATTATACATAATAACCTGTTATTGTGCATACTTACCAATCGTCAACGCTTAAGTACTATTCATTATCGCCAGTAAAAGTGATTAATTTAGTGAAATTCATCAAATTTACCAAAATTTGGTCGACGATTATGCATAATAACCGTATTTGAAACATTTACCGTAACATATGGATTTATGAAATTACGACTCGTATAAAATTTTTGTTACAATAATTTGAAAATTCAAGGTAATTTATTTACGCGCGTGGATGCGGTAACTATAATGCCTAGTTGCATATTTTTTGGAGACCACTGTTTTATTGGTCCGCTGTAAAAGTACAGAAATATCCCGTAAAATACGGGCCATATGGCCAGCCTACATATACAAGTCTCTGGCCGCGATTGGGGGGTGCGATAGCAGAGATCGATAAGATACTCGCCTAAAGTACCAAAGGATGCTTAGAGTTCATAGAGGCATAGAGGTGCCGCGAGTTCGATACCCGGTTCGTCCTTGTCAGAAACTTTTCTGACTCGGTCACAACAGAAACAGCGACATGACCACAGAAAAACAAATTGCTACCGTAGGGAGTCCCATATCGGGGGTTAGGGCACCAACCTCTCGGCGAGTATAAAAACAGCTGCAGTTCGAAATCGGCAATAAATTGTAGGTCCTGATCTAATTAGCCCTCGTGTGAAAAAAAAAAATGATCGTAGCGTGACAAAAACGATCAAACGATCTGGCCGCGATCAGCAGAAATGCCGCATATTTGGCCTGCGCATTCAAACCCTTGTGTTAACGGAATGTTGGGGGAAAAAACTATTCACCATTCAAATTCAATGTTTAGATTTTTTTAGGCGATTTTCAATGACGGTAATACTTCGCGAAACAATTTCACCTGTAAATTTTGAACTTCTGAGCTGTTTTCCATTGTGTGCTGTAAAAGGAGACAAAAATTTATACACTACTCCACCCATTCTCGGTATTTGTTGATCCTCAATTGCCCAATGACCGAAAAAAAAAAGAACCGTACCGCTCGGTAAATAAAAAGTGAGAACTGTCCCTCAAGTTTTTCCACCGGGTCCGATTCATTCGTCTAATTCGATTTATATAAAACATACGAGTATATCAGAAACGATCCAATGCAATAGAATCAGTCTATGGCATAGAACGAACAAAAAAAAAAAAATTGTTGGTAAAGCAGAAAAGTCAATAGGAAAGAAAGAAACTTGAAAATTGAGAGATTTTCTTTTACAATTGGAACCATGTTTTTATTTTGCTTCTCTGTCCGGTCGAAACTGTTCAACCAAAGCAAATACGTGTTCAAACTGAAGAAAATCGTGACGAAACTCGATGAGCTAGCGGCTAAAGTAAATAAATGAAATAAGAAAAGGTTATATATCAAATTAAACAGACGAAGAAAATAGCGTATATGAAGAAGTTTTTGCTGAATTATTGAACAGAGTTTTGTCAAATCTTGATACTAAACAATCAACTTGTTTCCATTTTTAAAATCTGTTAAAGAAAAACGTTATTTCAGATATTTTCGAACGATCGAAGTTCAGAAATGAACCAAATTTTCTCACTTTGTACATATAAATGCCTGTTTGTAAAGAAAAATATATGTTTTATCACATTTAGAAATCATTTCGAAAATACAGTCGCTCCCGCTTAATCGGGTAACGGATAAAATCCTGCGTTATTAGATCCCTGTTTTTATCGAATATTACGCTTCACAAGTCAACTGTTAATATAGACATCAACCACTCATAGTGGCACAATACTGGGTGAATCGTTCTGAAGTTTTAGTCATGTAGACTAAACCATATTATGCTTGTGTCATTATCTTATGTAAAAATGAGAATTAAACCATTCCTATGTAAATATCGCCAAATTGGGAACGGTAATTATTGGCCAAAAACTGAAAAAAAAAACGGAGTTATAGGTCTCGCATTTGGAATTGCCCCATTGCATTAGCGCGTTCAGGGAATATTTTGCCTACTTCGCTCCAAAATATTACAATCACGATTCAAAAGATCACACACATGTGTTTCCTATCAAATAATTACTTAGTTACCATGCAAACCTTCGTCTATTATTCTATACAAACTATGTAAATTTGAAGGGATTCCTCCCCCCAACATATGCAATTACTCGCAACGTATAAGAACTTTACATTTTCATTAGATTTATTTTCATCATGACTCTACAACTGCCGTGTTTTGTCACATTTCAAGGGTGCCAGAAACTAATACCTCTTTTCCTCTTAAGATTAATACTTTATTATATTAGATACATAGCTCAACACAGTAATCAACACATTAAGGGAGATGGCCAGATGGTAGCCCAAACTTTCTTTAAAAGATGTTTCACAGGCGATACATTAGAATTTAAATGAACTTGGAACTATTCAAAAAAAAAAAACTTTGCAAATAGGCATTTTCACACTTATACAGTCGCTGCTCAATGAGACCAGGGCCAGGGGAAGTGACAACAAGACTTTCTTCTCATAGCTTGAACCTCGGGATTTCGAAGAAGAAACTCATTGTCAGGCTTCATGAAAGCAATAGAATCAATCAACTGTTGTTTGTAATAGTAGCCTAACTATGATAATTATAACACTTTGATGGTTATGATACATTGTATCAGTATTAATTGCATTTTATTACTCCTTATTCACCACCCCCCACGGCTTTAGAAAATACACCAGAAATGCTATATATACATACCGTATATACTCGTGTATAAGCTGACCCTCCCCCCCCCCACTTCAGGACCCACCAAAGCCGCAATAAATTGAAAACCCGTGCATAAGCAAGCCGACCCCAAAAAATCCGTGCATTTCAGTGAAAAAAAATCTTATATTTTCATGCAAAATTAATAGTTCACGGAAGTTTACAATAGAAAATCATTTAAATTTTTTAATCCGTTTCTTCTAAGTCTCCAAGCTCATCGTAATCCATCAGATCATCACATGGGGTGCAGCATCTTCGTTTTTATCCTCATCTGGGCTGTCATCCTCATTGTCACTTTCAAAGAGGATATCATCTTCAGTTCCGTCCATCACATTGCTGATGCAGCACGTTTTGAAGGATCGGCGGAAACAGAATTCCACGCCTCATGTGCCCATTGGCAACTAGGCCAATGTCAGGTTTCTTCAAGGCACCACTTTTTTTAGTTTATCATCGGAACTCATCCATTCGATCCACAAATTCCTCAAATAGTCTTTGAGAGACTTCTTGATGCTCACAAGGCTTTACAGTCGACGTTAGCCCACCTGGTATCAAAGCCAATGATGTTTTCAATTTCTTTGCCTCGTGTTTGACATTATCGGGGTTTCGAACATATCTCATACCAATAATGCCGGTTTCTCGAACACTGCTACAAAAATGACTACTGATTGTGGGGGTCGATATTTTCTCATCAAAAACTTGAGGAACGAATTTTTCTACAAAAAACTCGGCTTATACACGAGTATATACGATATATATATATATATACGATATATATATATATATATATATATATATATATATATATATATAGTCAAATCCCGTTTTAACGAATACCGTTATAGCGAAAATCTCGTTTTAACGAACGCTTTTGCAATCCCTCAGATAAGTTTACATAGAAGCAATGCAAAAATCTGGATGGGATTCATTCGTAACGATGCGATTTTTCCAATCTCTTGGAGTTCGTTATAAGTGGATTCGACTTCGACTGTACATACAAATATGCATATCTATATATGTACATTGTAAGTGTCTCTTTGTCACCCCACCCCGGGAAAAAAGTTGAATGACGGTCGTGTCCTCACGCTCACATCATTTTCCCAAAATTAATTTTACCAAAAACAGAAATGTTTAAATCGTTTCTTTGATTTATACGGCATAATTTTAGTTCTTTAACGCATTTTCAGTTTTTTAGTACACAAATGCAATTTTTATATAGCATATTTTGGCAGTTTTTCGTCATAAAAATTCTAACCCAAATAGTTCTAAGCAATTTCTACACGATTTCAAAAAATATTTATGAAGTTTAAAATTCACGTGCAGTTAATTTCTTACTTTGAATTATGGTCACTAAACAGAAATGGAATGTGAAATGAAAACTACATGCGTTTAATTTTACAATTGTAGTATAAAAAATTCATCTTTTACCATAAAACCATACCTATGAAACCGAAGTTTATTTCTATCCTTTAATTTTCCCCATCGGTTGGTGCAATTATAGGCAGAGCACGATATCACCATTATGTGTATGCGCAGCTATACTAATGAAATAATATCAAAACAACTGAAAAAAAATACTTGAAAACCACACACACTCCCACGTTAACAATCCAACAGGAACGTATAGGGAGCATGTAGGAAAGAAGTCAAACCTCCCACGGAGACCCAGAGCACCCCATTAGGCGCAGAAACCCAACACATTCTCCCATCGCATCCGCCACAAAGGCCACCCGAAAAGTACGAAAAGGGAAGAGGTTCCAGATGTATAACAAATTAGGGCAATAACTGTAGGTGCTGAACTCGCATCTCGCAGATCCCTTTCCGGAATAATAGAAAAAAAATACTGAACATGGAAGTTTTTGTCCATAGTTTAGATCGGTGATTCCCAACGTGGGCGTTAACGCCCCCTTGGGAGTGATGGAAAGTTCCAGGGGGGGGGGGCGGTGGAATCTACGGATATAACATAGGATCATATGGTTTAGATTGCGTTTGGGGGGGGGGCGGTGGGAGAAAAAAAATTCTGAAGAAGGGGGCGATGGGACAAAAAAGGTTGGGAAACTATGGTTTAGATCATAGTTCCCAACCTTTTTACCCCATCGCCCTAACCCATCGCAATCTAACCCATAGGATCCTATGTTACACCCGTAGCTTCTACCGCCCCCCCGGGGGCGTTAACGCCCACGTTGGGAATCACTGGTTTAGATGCTGAAGTAGTCAATGTTTTGCTCCTCTCGCTCGGCCACGCCCACTTTTGTATTCCTCCGCGTCGGCCCGCGCACATCCTTGTTATTATATACGGAGTCTTCAACTGCAGTTTCTTTATAGCTCAGTGGTTTAGGGGAGACCCTGTATTATATCTTTACTTGGTTTCTGTAAATAATAATTTCCAGAGCTTGTTTCACAATTAATTCCGTTCCCAGATTTTTAGCTCCGGATTTAACGTCTAGAAACAAAAAAATTGGCGGGAAGAAGCCTTAATTGCAACGAGTGATAAACAATGTGAAACTGCAAAAAAGAAAGGAAATTCTGTCTCCTTGGGAACATTCTTATGTTTTATCTTATCTTTTCATTATTATTATTTTCCTCTCTCTGCTGATCCTCTTCAATATTTCTTTGTTTCCCACCGAAGACGTACATCTTGAAATTACCTAAAGTCTAATGACCGTCATTTCTTTGATGGCAGTTTTTAATTAAAAGACTTTTAACAGTTTTACTAACTGGCACCCGCATACTTTTCTTAATTGCTGAGCGAGGAAACATATCACGCTACGTAACCCACTAAAATACATGTAATTAGAACGACGAAACAAAGAAGAAACCCCTTTTAGATTAATGTCGAGAAAGAGCAACTTTTTTTTCCCTTTAGTGAAGTGTTGAAAACATTGAACATTTCTGTCGAATTCTAATGGAGCAATTTTATTTTGATGGTGGTACAGAGTCCTCGCATTGTGTACTTACAAGGGGGCTTAACAGGCATGTTCACAAGGGCGGTAGATTTAAAGATTGAGTGGCCAGCTACAAGAATAGGAAGAGGGAAAAAGACAAATTTGTATAAACCTCAATAAATACGCTTCTGCCCAGACAACAAAGGACTAGGTCAGTGAGTGACCTGGAGAGAGAGACCAGCAAGCACGTGAGTGAGCAAAAGAGTGATATACAGAGCGTGCGATGAGGTCAGTGAGTGGCCTTGAACATGCGCAAGCATGTGACTAAAAGAAAAGCCTAACCTAGCCTTAAAAAAGCCTGCACCGTTGAATAGTGGCACTGAAATAGGTTCTTCGAAGCGATGCTTTGGTAAACTGCTTTGCGAGAGCCGGGTTAAGCGTTGATCAGGGGAAGAGCGCCACGAGTGGAAAAAAAATAATTGAGAACCTCTTTCCTAGAGCGTGTGTAAACGGTGAAAAGGTGCCCCATAAAGCAAGGAACCATGTCAGTGTGCGACCAAAAGAGCGTGGAAATGTACAGTGTGAAACAAAACAAAAATTCTAAATTTTTATGCGATCTCACTGTCCTCTAAGTTCCAATAAGGAAGTTGTTGCCCTGTTTCTGCTGCTACCACCAAAATTCCATGGGGGGAAAAAATTCCATGCCTTTAAGTGCACTATTCATAAAGATATTCGAATTTGGAAAACGGAGGAAATTTGGGAAGAACCAAGAAGGCCAGGGTTCCAGTCCCGGCGCAGCAAAGATAATTTTTCTTTCCGAGTTCACCTCGGTATAATATCCAGAAAATATCTGTTTCCTTGATATCGCTAAAATTGCTGAAAAATCACCAGTCGTGGGAAAGGATCATTACTGCCAAGTCAAAATGAAATTCACTAAAAAAACGGGTATAACATTTGAACACTGGTGAAACGCCACATTTTGCCTCGCATATTTTTGGCGATGTAACGAGATTGGCGTTATATCGCCCTATTGGATGGAAGATTTGTTAACTGAAAAATTTGGCGCTAAATCGGTGTTCGAATGTATATGACAAATGTGTGAGATTAATGTTAGGGTCTTCCGTAAACTCATGCTATAAATCTGATTGACTAATAACCAGACCAGAATTGAACATTTTCGTCATTTTCTCGCCTTTCAGGCTGTCTTCCGACTATAGACAGCCGTTCTCAACCGTTTTTGACTTGAGGAGCCATTCTGGTGTAGAGATATATATATATTTCAACTAGAGAAATAAGAGTTTAGTTCAAACATACTTATCAGATAAAAGGTTTTCGGTTAAACATGCACTAGAACGTTATAAATTATACTACATTTATATGTTAAATACCTGCTTTTTGTAATCGGGAGGGACTAATATGAGGACTCGCTTTCTTTACAATGACTTAGGTAGGTTCATGTCAATGGGGTGAGCGAAATGAAGGAAAGATGTCTGATCTTTTCAGTTGATCATTTAGTGTCATGGTATAAATTTAATACGCTCATAAAACAATATAGCTTCACTTAATAATTTTTAATTAATTTGGGAAATTTTTGAAATTTTAAAATCGTTTCCTGAGATCGTTGAAACCGTCAGCTTCTCTTAAAAAAAAAAAAAAACTCTAAAATTCTCAGCTTTTCTTAAAAAAAGCTGTGAAATTCTCAGCTTCTTTTCCGAAACCTGTCGCGTTTCAGGCCTGTTTATTCAAAATTCTTTGAATTTCAAGCTCAATTTAATAAATTTTGTTAATTTTCGACTTAAGAAATTCTTGGAATTTTCCGCATATTTTCCCAAAATCCGGGAATTTTTTGCATATTTTCCCAAATTCCGGGACTTTTTCCATATTTCCAAATTTCTAGGAATTTCAAGCTCATTTTATGATATTGTAGTAATTTTCGGCTGATTTTCCATAATTCTGGGAATTTTCCGCATATTTTCCGAAATTCCGGGAATTTCCAGCTGATTTTCTGTAATTCTGGGAAACTTCCACATATTTTCAGAAATTCTAGGAATTTTCGCATATTTTCCAAATTCTAGGAATTTCCAGCAGTTCATTGACGATTCTTTAATAAATTTGATCATTTTTGTCGCACCACGGTCATTCTCTGCACACGAGGGCTAATTAGACCGGGACCTACAATTTATTGCCGATTCCGAACGGCAGACTGTTTTTATACTAATTGAGAGGTTGGTGCACTAACCCCTCGATGGGGGACTCCCTGCGGTAACAATTTTTTCTGCGGTCATGTCGCCGTTTTTTGTTGTACCCCTGAGTCAGGAAAGTTTTCTGACAAGGACGTACCGGGTATCGAACTTGCGACACCTCTAAACATCCTTTGGTACTTTAGGCGACTATCTTATCGACCTGGGCTACCGCGCCCTTCTTTAATGAAAAAGACTATTTCAGATAATTTTAAGAGTAGATAAAATTTCCTTTTTGTTCAGTTCTATTATTAAATTGTAAAACATGGTGTAAAGATTATTGTAATTGCAGTGAGACGTCTGAAGTGAAATTAATATTCTTAATTCAGTTAAAACATTTTTTAATTAAAGGAAAGTTATATAGAAAAAAAAACTGTATAATATTTTCCTGCCATGGGCAAAACCTTCACTGAAATCCAAAGATGTTTGCAAGCACGTTAATATAATAATCTGATATAACGATTCTTATCATGAATTAAGTATTTAAGCGGCAATGAGATGCGATATATGGTCTCCATACAAGGCTGTCATTTTAGCGAAAGCCCAAAATTTAAGCCATGTTCGCCGTATCCTAATACAGACAACGGAGGGGCATTTTTACGAACGATCTGAAGCAAAGACTTACCCCTGGAGCTGAACACCCATGGTCTGGTTCGGTCTCAAGATCCCGCCGAAGATCTAAACTCCAAAAACAACGCCACTGAAGACTCATTAGAACAGTTCAACAGGTCCACCGCGTAACACCATACTGGGACGCAGGGTCGTCATTTCAACTTTTTCCGGGGGGGGGGGGGCGGCAAACCACATGTACTCTATGTATATATATACCATTTTTAGTGTATTTTCAAATGCCGGGGCAATGCCCGCCCTAAGGCCCCTTTCACACGGAGCGGATGCGGATGCGGACGCGGGTCCGCATACCCTTTCAAACGAGCGCTGAAGATGCGGACGAATCGCCCGCATCTTTAGTTCGAAATTCGTGCATAAAAACTGTTTTTTCGCAATTTTTGTAATTATTTTTCTCCTTCACCCCTGATTCAGTGCCCATAGGCAGCCTAGAGGCATTCTTTGGTGGTTTTTATCATTGAGCCTAAAGATGCCTCAATTCCGATCCTCACAAGTAGTCGATGGGAGAAAATATCTTAAAATATTTTCAAAAAATTTTGAAAAAAAATCTGTCTTTTCGGAAAAATATGAAAGAAAATTCCAAAAACGCATCCAATGTTCGAAAAATCCAATCCAAAAACATCCAAAACATTCGATGTTCCAAAAAAAAAAAAAAAAAATTCAGCAAATATCAAAGAATTTGGAAGTATAAAAAAAGGGAGGGGTTGGGACTTTCAAAATGTCTGTGCTTAGAAATATTCACATCACAATTCTGTCTTAGGCCGGGATTACACTATAAAAGTTTTGTAAAAGCTCTTTGATAAAACGTGAAAAATTCAACCATTAAGATCACCGGTTGCATTTGCTTGAATGCAACCGATGCGCCTATTGGTTGAATTTTTTAACTTTTATAAAAGATCTTTTACAAAACTTTATAGTATAATCCCGGCCTCAAGTACGGATTACACTATAAACATTTTATAATAATTCTTTTAAAAAAGCAACTAATAAATTTATCGGTTGCACTTGCAATTTATTAGTTGCTTTTTTCAAGTTTTATAAAATAACTTTCATAAACCATTTAGAGTGAAATCCCATCCTTAGATTAGTCACTTCTGAAATATAAAATTTCATTTTTTTAAGTTTATAGACTAAATATCGAGTAAAATATACTTGTAGGTATCGGGGAACCACCTAAAATATTCAAGTGCTAGGGTCTTCAAACGGCCCTGAGTGAACACCGTACGTGGATAACGTTGTTTAATAAAAGTATTTTTTTTAAAGTTTAAAAAAATTAACAGATTAAAAATTTAAAAAAATAACAAATATTTAAAATAATATTTCAGATATTTATAAATTTTTAAATAATTTTAAAAATTTAAAAAGAAAAAAATTGAAATTTTTAAATTAAATTTAAAAGTTATTAAAGTATTTAGTCAATTAAATATTCGTAATGAACAGAACGGCTTATAATTTTGGTCCCGTCAGTGGCCCTTGTTGACAGGTTTTATTGTATAAAATTGTGAAATATGGACAAAAGGCAGTTAAAGTTGCTATATCTCAATCTCAAAAGGAAACGAAGGAATACACGTATGTAGGTACGTTATATTAATGAGCAGGGACCATCATATGGTGTTTTTAAGGGTATTTATGGCAAATAATTAAAAAAATTCCGTGAAAAATCACCTTCAAAAAGTAGCCAAAGATGCGGACGAATTCGCTCCGCATCCGCATCGTCTGAACAGCTCCGAATAAACCTATTGTCAAAACTTCTATGTGCGGATGCGGAGCCCGCACTTAGGTTTTGACACATGCGGACGACGTCCGGACCCGCATGAACATTTCCTAGGTGCGGAGATTTTTCGGCTCGTCTGAAAGGCGCAGTATATTCCAATTGTTAAAACTTCTTCCGGACCCGCATCCGCATCCGCTCCGTGTGAAAGGGCCCTAAATGACAGGCCTGCTGGGACGGCGAGAAAATAAACCAGATTATATAGAAATGTCCTCTCCACTTGTCAATACAAGATTCATTGAGAGACTGGTTATTTGTGGACATGAAGATTACAAGGAAGAAAATTCATCACTGCCCCCACGGGGACTCGAACCCCGGTCTCTCGCTTGTCGGACGAGTGCTCTACCATCTAAGCCATGGAAGCAGATAGAATATTTCAACTTTGGAGCGTATATATCTGTTCAAAGGCACTGTCCATGGACGGCGTCAACAATCAACTAATAGCTCGTGAATGACATAGGCCAACCAGATAACCACATGCATATAGAAATGACCTCTCCACTTGTCAATACAAGATTCATTGAGAGACTGGCAAGTGGAGAGGACATTTCTATATGCATGTGGCCATCTGGTTGGCCTATGTCATTCACGAGCTATTAGTTGATTGTTGACGCCGTCCATGGACGGTGCCTTTCAACAGATATATACGCTCCAAAGTTTAAATATTCTATCTGCTTCCATAGCTTAGATGGTAGAGCACTCGTCCGACAAGCGAGAGACCGGGGTTCGAGTCCCTGTGGGGGCAGTGATGAATTTTCTTCCTTGTAATCTTCACCTCCACAAATAGCCAGTCTCTCAATGAATCTTGTATAAACCAGTTTGGTGGTGAATCGAGATCGATGATTGAACCACAGTTGCTGTGTCTCGAAAAGTATCCAACGGTTTTTACACGGGGGATTTTAAGTCAAACGTAACACTGAAACAGGGAGTCGAATCATTGAAATGCACAGAAAACAAGGAAACGCTTTCTCAATTTTCATCGGCTCCCAGCGTTCGCGGGTATCGCCGATTAACGTGCCGTAAGAACATTAAAGAGACTGACACTGCGGAGTGCACTTACAAGACGACCTTCCACGATGAAGACGAAAGGAAGAGGAACTAAATTAATCAATAATTGTATAAGTAATATAAATTATAACATTTTTCCTAAATATAATTTCAATTAATTAAATTAACTGAATTGATCAATTATTAAATTAATTAGTTCAAAAAATTAGAAAAATTGATGTATTTGATTGTAGAAAAATTATTCGTACAAATGATTTTTTTAACCAAAAAAAAAGTAGATTAAATTTTAATCGATAGATGGCACTATACAAAAGCGTTTTACTACACATGTTGAAATAGGAGTCCTATTTGTGATGCAGATTGCAGCATTAACAGCTCATTTCTGAATTTTACTGGGGCTTACATAAGGTTTTAATAATGATGTTAACATGGATAATGCTCTATTAGTGAAGTTGATTTTACTTTAGTCATGTATGAACGGTTGAAGCTTCACGAACGTTTTAGGCCGGGATTACACTATAAAAGTTTTGTAAAAGTCCTTTTATAAAACTTGAAAAATGCAGCCAACAAGGTCACCGGTTGCATTTTCTAGAATGTAACCAATAACCTTATTGATTAGATTTTGCAAGTTTTATAAAAGGAATTTTATCAAACTTTTACAGTGTAATACCGGCCTAATTAGGCACAGAAGAGATTGCTGCAGGGGCGGATGATCTAGAGTCCGCTGTTGGGAAGTGTGATGTTTTTTTTTCATTGTGGATAGGGTGACCATACGTCCGCATTACATTGTATTTTCCGGGATAGTCACGATATTTTGTTCCGATTTTTTTTTTTTAAATACACTGGTTTTCTCTATTGTTTGGTCAAAGTTTTCTTGAATTTGTTATTTAATCAAAAACATTGATACAAAACTTTTCGACGGATTCATTGAATCCAATATTATCATATTCGCATTTCTCTTGGAGAGGGGGGGGGGGATTATCACACCGATCACTTCCCCTTTAAATCCGCGCCTGGATTGATGAAACATTCAGTTCCAGAATTTCGGGCAATGTCCTCTACCGACAAAAATTTTAACAATTTTTTTGTGCCCAAAAGATCTCCTTTCGTGAGAATAACTTTTTTACGAATGGCATCCAATACCATACCATTTATACCTGCTAATTCGTTTAATGTTTTATGCATTTTTTTAAACTATAAATTAATGGGACACGCCACAGGCTTGACTATAATTAATTATGATAGAGCATAATTACCGTACTATAATTTATGTCATGAACATAATTTTAATTCTTGATTTCGAGAACTTAACTACGCCTTGTTGAAAATGGGAGGAAAAAAAACATTTTCATAAAACAAATGAAACTGCCAAAATTACTGGGATATCCCGTGAAACGGGGTCTTTAACGCATGTTTCGTCAGCCGCATTGGCTCTCTGACCTTCTTTCTCGTGGCCCACCGATAATTTTCAGAAAATTGTTAAAAGCATTGAATAATTCTAGAATTGATGAAATAAATAAGGGCAAACCGTTCTGGATTACGCACTGTCAGTGCTGTTTATTCCCAACTTTCCTCCGTTATAAAATTCGAATATCTCCGAATACTGCACTAATGGCCATATTCACCGACAGAGTTTAAACTACAATCGCAGGTTAAAGGATTAGCGATCGACGCGGATTGGTTAAAATCCTCAATTTAACCAATCCGTTTCCATCTTCAATCCTTTCACCTGCGATTGTAGTCTAAACTGCATAGGGCAACATATTTCTGATTGGGTTTTTGAGCACACGAGGACTCTATAAAAAGTTACTATTTTTATTTTAATAACTATACATCCACTTGCAACATGAATGACATAAGGGGTTCACAACCATAGTAGATCAAGCCCATTCATCTTTACCATGGATACTAACACCTTTTTGAAAAAGTTTTTGCAAAAGCTCGGCACTAAAAAATGATAGTTTTAACTGAACTTTGACATATTTTTTAATTCCTTTGCATCACTTGAACTGACTTAATTGTCTATTAAAGACTTTAAGGTGTTATTATCAATAGTAAAGATAAATTTACTTGGTCTACTATGGTTGTGAATCTGAGTTCTACACATTATTTGGATACTTTGCCTAACTGGAAGCATGCCTCTAGGACCAACGGTTCGCCATTAAAATGTCATACGCCCTGTTACCTATGCATCCTGTATAATGCATATGACTAATATTCAGTTAGCGTGAGATATTATCGGCATCGTGTGGGCAAAACTATTTATTCATATTTGTAGTGGACAGTATAAATTTAAATACAGTGCAACTTCGGTTGACAAGTAATTCGCATAACGAGCAAAACTTTTGCGCTATGTTTATTTATTATCACGTTATCACAACTGAGCTGATGGTTTTCCCGCTTTCGTCCACACACGTACTGTAGAATTGTGGGTAATATTCTCCCCCACAGTCTCCAGTCAGAATGTCTTTCACTTGAAAGATGAACACCCGTGTACAGACTTGACTGGTTACGATACGAAACTAGATGCCGCATCGTGACTGTGAACTGTTATGCAGAGCGCAAGACCCAAAAATATTAAAGGGGCCTACATCTCCTTCATCTTAGGGATCACTAATGGCGTGATCATTAAGAAGATCAATTTATTTTGCCCCTGGTCTTTTCTCAGGCCAAGGGTTTTTTTTAAATATATATTCTGTCATGAACAGACTCCCCAGGAAAGGATGTGAAGAAACTTTTGTTTTAAACTGTTAGAATCTTATAATAATAGAAATCCCTTTGCGCACTCAGTCAATACACGTAGTTTCGGTTATATCCTGAAAATTTTCTTCCTGAAAATCATTATTATTCTTTTCTCATACTCTCTCTCTCTTTTTTTTTTCATTTTTTCAATATTTCTCTTTTCCTACATTATTATATTATGATAATCTTTGTTTTATTTGTATTTTAGCACATATACAATAATGAGCCCCTCTATGCCCATTTGCGTATTTTCATCTGACAATTTTCATGTCTAAATATATTTACATAATCTATTTTTTATATGCCAGTTTTGCATTAACTTTGATAAATAGGTTCCATGTGAAAAATTATATTTCCTTATTCTTTTGAGACAAACATATCTCTGTAATCTATAACTTCTAATACAAATACAAATACAACGCCACAACAGGCAAAATGCCCAACGAGGTGGCTGATAAAAAGATGCCCATAAAAATATGGTTGTCATATGTTTCAAAAATACAGCAACCCAATTAAAAATGCAATTAACACAAATTACAAACAATATATACACATGATAAAATATTATACAATGCCCATAAAGATTACCATATGGTTGTCTTATTCTAAGAATGGATAGCTTCTCGATTTACCCCAACATGTTTATCGTATTTCTTTTTAAACGTGTCAATTGTGTTACAATTTACTACCTCCGGGGGTAAGCTATTCCATTTATTAACAACCCTATTGGAGAAAAATTCCCTGCGACACCATAACCTTGCATTGTCCCTCACCAATCGATACTGGTGTCCCCTTGTAAAAGCAGTCGATTGGCGGTGTACTAAAAGTTCATGGTCCATCCTATCCATCCCATTGAAAATTTTGAACACTTCGATCATATCTCCTCGACACCTGCGTTCATCCAATGTAAACATATTCAAAAAATGAAGTCTTTCTTCATAACTCAAGCCCTGTGTGCCAATAAGGACACGCGTAGCTCTTCTCTGCACCCCTTCAACCAAGTCTATGTCCCTCTGTAGGTATGGTCTCCAAAACCTTACAGCATACTCCAGTCCAGGACGAACTAAGCCTCGAAAAAGCGGAAGAATGACTTTAGGAGAACGCGAAGAGACCTTTTTGAAAATGAGACCAAGCATTCTATTCGATTTTTTGACAACCGCTGAACAATGTTCAGAAAACTTAAGTCGCTCGTCAATGAGAATTCCCAAATCGGTGACTCTAGTTGCATCCGGGATAGTGACACCATTCAACTCGTAAGAGAACCGTGGGTTGTTCGAACCAAAATGAGCGACCATGCACTTATCTACGCTAAACGTCATGCTCCATTCATTTGCCCATGCTGCAATCTTGTTTAAGTTGGTCTGGAGCAACTCCCTATCGCTTTCATTTCCGATTACCCCCATTAGCTTCACATCATCTGCGAATTTGCTAGTAATTCCATCGATACCCTGATCGAGTTTGTCGATAAAAAGTGAAAAAAGTATGGGGCCAAGGACACTTCCCTGAGGAACTCCACTTGTGACGTCTGTCCAACCAGAGAATTCCCCGTTCACCATAACTCGTTGCGACCTATCTCTTAACCACGATTCTATCCAATTCAGCAAGTTGCCCCCTATTCCAATCTCGTGTAAACGCTTCAAGAGTTTGCCATGTTGGACCCGATCGAATGCCTTCTGGAAATCAAGGTAAACAACGTCGACATTTTTGCTCTTACCCAAAGCCTTAGTCACGTAATCATAGAAGCAAAGGAGGTTAGTTACACGTGACTTCCCCTTCCTGAACCCATGCTGATTATCCGACAATACATTATTCTCGTCTATCCACTTCACAAACTGCCTTTTGATGATAATTTCCAAAATTTTCGAGAGGGAGCTCGTCAAACTCACTGGACGATAATTAGACACCACTTCTCTACTACCCTTCTTAAATATCGGAACAACGTTAGCCAGTTTCCAATCTCTCGGGACGATACCCTCAGCAACACTACTCCTGAATATCTGTGCGACTGGCCCCAACAATTCATTAGCACCTTCCCTGAGAACCCTGGGATAGATATCATCTGGTCCTGGTGCTTTGCTTGCACATACATTTCTTAGAAGATTTAGGACCTCCACGTCTTCCACTTGAATATCGTTGAGCGTTAATGTACATATGCAAAAAACACCAATTTTATTGTGCACTGTTGTAATTTTGTGCTCAAGAAAACATTATCTCTTCAAAAACATACTCCTGTTTCCAAGTCATTACTCGGAGAAAAGATTTTTATTTTATATATATATTCTCTATCAGGAGTTTTTTTTAAAAAAATGGTTATATGCGATTAAATAGGTTCCAGGTAGCACTAGCTAATATTTTCAAATTATTTACATATAAATATTCCGAAATCAAAAAATTGTTTTACTTCATATCTTGAAAAATAACGAAGTGATACTGTCTCTGTATCACAAAATAAACATGTTCATTATCAAAATGTAATCATAATTTTCCCTTTTCTATTTTGGGTATCTATGATTGGCTAAATGCATTTTTATGTTACAAATATCACTTTGTTGTTATGTTCCAAATTTATCAATAATTGTAAAAGAATTAAAAGACAGAATTAAAAGCATATATATAGACTTTCTTGGGAAAATAACCCTTCTTCCCTTTTTATACTTGAAAATGTATCTTTTCTGAAACATAATTAGACTTCAAAAGGGTTGGAAATATATGCACCTTTATGCATATATGTCATTTCTTCAGAGTTATATCATTATGTCCTTAATACTTTGATGACATATTCAAAACTATTCTGCTAAAAATTCTATATACATATTCTGTATCAATAGTTTTAAAATGGGTACATGTGATTAAATAGGTTCCAGGTAGCACAAGGCTGAATATTAAATTTATTTACATTTCATAATTAGTATATACATAAACAAATACACAACAGATACATTTTTCAGATGCACAATCTGTGTTCAAAGGATTGACAATATATGCACCTTTATGCATACAGGCTATTTTTAGTGTTGTATCATTTTGTATTAAACACTTTGGTGACACATTCAGTTCCAAAACTTTTCTGTTTGTATATATATGTCCAGCTCATCGATTATTAGTCTTGAACTAACTTATCTATTGGTTTTTTTTTCAGAATTCATTTCTGTATTGTATCATTAATACATTTTTGGGTCTAAGATGCCGAGGTCGTTCTTCATGATTATATGCCACGATATTTTGAAAGTGGTCAATTCCTGAGTTGTGTAGTTTCTCATAAAAGTTTTTTGATGTTCTTTTAACATATTTGTAGATAGACTCGACATCAAGTTCCCTATGCAGATCAGTGATTTTAAAATATCTCGGTGATCCGGTAAATCTTAATGTTTTATTTTGAAAAACTTGTAATGTATACATGTTTCCTTTGCATGCATATGCCCATGCTGGTGCTGCATATAAAATTGATTGCCGCATTGTAACCACGCGTATGAGCGCTTGGAGTTTTTTTATATAAATTTTCCGCTTGGCCAGAAGGTGGCTGTAGACAAACTGATGGACCTCCATTACCTGCAAAAGCAAGATCTTATAGAGGGTATCTTTCCTGAGGAAGAGAAAAATACCTCACTTCAAATAAGATGAGAGGAGATGTGTAAAATGCTGGAATCTGTGCAAAATTTTTGTAGAAAAGCTGTAGCAGTGTGCGAGAAATGAATCTGTCCAAGAAAAATGAAAAATCCCCCCCCCCCCCATTTTTGAGAAATCCTAAAAAAAGGAGGCAAAAGCAAGTATGATTAGATACGTTCTTTTTCAATGTTGGACAATGAGAGAATAAGTTTGCAGTAACAGAAATTTGTGAACATTATCGTATTGCATGTTTATTTATGGTAATTATATCATGTATATATTATTGTACTATATTTATTATATAATTATTGTGTTGTATTATTGAATGAAGCTATTGTTATTAGTCACTTTTATGTAAATGAATAATTGTGGAACGAATTATGCAAATTTCCATTATTTCCTATGGGAAAGTTTGATTCGTATAACGTTGGCGGAACGAATTAAGCTCGTTAACCGAAGTTCCACTGTACTAGTGGATCTGAGCTATAAAAATTATCTGACTCATGTGAAGTTCAGTGAATGAAAATGTCAATTTCATCAGTTTAATGCTCAATAAATAACAGCTTGGTTATACTGTTTTTTCAATTCATCATACAATGTGTGCATTTTTCATTTTTTTCGTAGAACAACCTCCTAGGAGGGGAAATGGATTAGTCATTTATTTTTGTGATAACGGATAAATATAATATGAGTAAGAAAAACAAACACCAGCCAAAATCTTATCAAACAATGCCCTATATCCGTCATTCGGTCTGACATGGCCGAGCATTAATGCCTTCAATGATTGATCGATCGATTGACTGAACGATATTCTGCGTCAGGGCAATGAGATCGGAAAAGCTAAGAAAAATATTCCTTCAAGAGGAAATCATAAAAAGATTCCAAAAGTGTTGATTGCGGCAAAAAATAATTGAACGAAAAAAAAAATTAAAACATTAAATGAGAAGCTAAAATTTTAGATAAATAGCATTTATATAGTAATCACAAATACCACATTAAATTACTGATATTTAACTGCATATAATCACAAATACAGTAGAATCTCGACTATACGGCCTCCGCACTATCCGGCATTCGTTTCTTGGCTCCATGACGTCGCCAAATTATCGGAGCTTTCGCCAAACTTCAGATTTACAAGGGGGGGAATGCCTTAATTTTCATTTTTACATAAGATAATGACTATTTACAGGCGAAAAATTGCATAATGTATGATAAATAAAAACTATTTACATATATTTCCTAATTATATTTACATTCTTGGACTCCCTTTTTCGGTAATGAATTTTTAAAACGTACAGTACAGCACAAAACATATTTACATTATGTATGTTACTGCCGAAGCCCGAAATTGGCCAGTTTGTGAAGTGACTGGTGAACCCTCGCCAAAGTCCGATAACAAAAGACATGATTCGGGATCATCAAGTTGGCAAATCTTTTCGTCGTGATTATGTCCACGTTGGTAATGGCAACCCATCGAACTCACGATGAGGTAATTTTTATTCAAAATTTGGCAGAAAATACCACATGTTTATATGATGATTTTTATAATTCTCTCTCAAATTTCACTTTCTTTTTTCTCTCGTCACACTGAGCTAATCCAATGTAGCTGCTGTATACAAAGATGTATCACAGGTTGGCGATTAAAAAAATATGTATATTTGGCTCCTTACGTCGGCACATCGAGCTTTGGCAGTGGGTATCCGGCCACTTCGCGAGATGACCGGTCAAAGTCTGAATCATTTCTGCAATTTGGACTTTGGCCATGACTTTTGGCCTATTCATGAAATGGCTGGCCCTGTCAGCTGGGAAGTGAACATTTGGAGAACTCCGCTCCATCTGGCTTTTCTGTTATCCGGCCCGCTCTTCCGCCACATTAGTCCGGATTCCACTGTACTACTATAATCAATTATAAGTGTAAAAATAACATAATATTTTTATATAATACTTAAATATATATTTTTATACATACCAATATGAAATAATATTGCCTGCATGCATTTCATCAGTTCATTTATACATAATTTTTAAAAAAAAATCTAAATTGTAAATTTTTTTAGATTTTATTATTTATTGTGAAGAGTTCATCACAAATTATATTTGCATTAGAATTTTATCTCTCGCGTTCCTAAAAAAAATCGATCACATTTGTAAATAGCAATGATGGAAAGTTAAAAATGTAATTAGAATTTACAAATAACATTCAAAAAAGTTATAAGAAAATTTCCTAATTAGGTAACATTATTTATAAATGCAATACGAATGAAATTTACTTTAATATTCATTTTGTAATTATTTAACATTTCGTGTATTTTTGTACATGATATTTTTATTTATTCAATATTTATTTCAATATTTTGTGCGAAAAAGAAGAAAAAAATTTCATTTCATTTAAAAATTAAATTCATATTGAATTAAAGTAAATTGACTTTGCTCTCTTATTTTCGCTTCATAAAATGAATCAGAAATTTTTCATTTTCAAACATTCCAATTTAAATTTAATTCATATTCTGTATATTTAAACATAATTTAAAATTTTTGTCGTAATGCAATATTTGAACAAGTTACATCGCAACGAAAGTGAATTTGAATAAATTAAATTTGGAACCGAAACACATTTTAGTATCAGCTTCACTCTCTCGTATTCTATACGAAATGAATTTATCCATACATTAGAAGAAAATATATTTATCTATAAACTTAAGAATGAAATTATATATGCATACGTTCGTAGGTCTTAAAATATTTGAGAAAGAAAACATTCGAAAGAAATATTAATCAATTTTTAATTTATTCATATTTATCGCGAAGATAGATTTGATTTCATGCAAGTCCTCAAAATAATTGAAAGATACTGTTTAAAATTCAAAATGTGTTTCAAAAGTGATTTTAAATACAAAAAGATGAATTTAAAAATATTTAGATTCTATTAAATATTTGTTTTCCGTTAAATTTCATAATTTATGAATCGGATAATGGATGTATATTTTCTTTTAAATATTTAACGGCAGAACTATATCTAGGGTATAAATAAAATTATAACAAAACTATTCAAAAACGAATATAAATAAGATTAATTGAAAATAAACATTCTTAAAAATTTATTAAAAATAGGTAAAAGCAAATATAAATAAATTTTATCAAAAAAAAATGTAATTAAAAACAAAAATTAATATCAATAAAATTAAACAAATATTATTAAAAATGTTTTGAAAGTAATATAAATAAAGCACTAATTAAAAACAAAAATGAATAAAATTGATTAAAAATAAGCATAATTAAAAACAAATTTATATCATTAAAATGAAATGAAAAAAAGTCAAAGAAAATTAATATAAATGAGATAAACAGAAATATCAAATTAGTGTATACAGATCTCGATAAGGCATAGAATAAATTTTGGCTTATGATAAATAATCTGAGACTAGTTTCATACAAAGAAATACATTTAATAACACGCAGTGTACTACTATAATCACTAAAAAAAAAATTGCATCGAACATAATATTGCATTCTATGGCATCAACAACACGTCGGATGAATCAAAAAAGTGATTTCTATCGTATTTCTGAAATAGTCATATATTTACTCCATTGAATGTGCTTAATGAATTGAAACACGTCAATAAAAAAAAACGGAATGGAAACACAATCATTCATTATTCATTAATTTATTCGTTATTTTCAATATGTGAATTTTCGGTAGTTTTTCTTGAACAGATATAAGCGTCAGTTCGTATTGACAGTATTCACTTGAGTTTTTATAAATGGTTTCCTTTAGATTCTCTTTCTTCCCTTTTATCCCTTTCTTATCTCTTTTTTTCCCTCTTTCAAATGTATGTATTTATTATCTTTATTATTTTTTTTGGTTGAAATTCTCTAGGGAGTCAAGAAGACATATTGCTTTCTGACTTTGTTGCTGCTTTTCAATACTTCTCTCTGTACTTTTTTCCCCCCATCTCTTGTACATTTCTGTTGTTATTTTCTTGGATAGCATCGCTTCATCATCCTTCTTTTTCTACGTCTTTTTTTCATTTATTTATTTATTTTAAAAGAATAGTGTAAGGTGATGAATGAGTGAGGAAAAGTCTCCATCAACAATCTCCCGCTCCATTCATCAATATCGTTTCTCCTCCACGCCTGTACAAGTACTTTGTCCTAATAGTACATCTAATCTGCTTGTGAAGTATATGGTATTACTGCAAGTCGATATGTGACGGTGAAGTTCGCATAATTATTCGAATATTGTTGACCGTCTTTTTTCCCCACGGTCCAGATAACGTGTATGTACACTAAGGTCAGTATAATTTAACTGACGCTACTCAGCTTAATTATACTGACACGATTCCGACCCATGTGGCGTCCGTTTTGGTGGACGTATATCATTGAAGTATATGTTGTGGTATATATGCGTTATTTGGACCATGGGGAGAAAAGATAACTGCGATAAAACCGGAACTTTTCACCTGGTGGCCAAAAATTTAACTATTTTTTATTGAATCTATCTATTTTCCCTCTGTCCATATATCTTATATACCAAGTTTAATCGAAATACCTCCATCAGAATTGGTGCTACATATGTCTGAGCAGTGTCAGTTCATTTATAACCACCCTGTCTAAGGTTTCCGCGAACAAATTCTCCGAAATCTCATAAAACCGTATAGACCTTCTTAATGACCGTGGAAAATTTCGCCAAAAATTTAAGAACAATTTTTTGCATGTTTACCAGCACAACCACCCTGTATTTCTTTCTTTCTTTCTTTTCTGAAATGGATATCTGTAAGTCTGATTTCTGAACATTGTTCAGCGGTTGTCAAAAAATCGAATAGAATGCTTGTTCTCATTTTCAAAAAGGTCTCTTCGCGTTCTCCTAAAGTCATTCTTCCGCTTTTTCGAGGCTTAGTTCGTCCTGGACTGGAGTATGCTGTAAGGTTTTGGAGACCATACCTACAGAGGGACATAGACTTGGTTGAAGGGGTGCAGAGAAGAGCTACGCGTGTCCTTATTGGCACACAGGGCTTGAGTTATGAAGAGAGACTTCATTTTTTGAATATGTTTACATTGGATGAACGCAGGTGTCGAGGAGATATGATCGAAGTGTTCAAAATTTTCAATGGGATGGATAGGATGGACCATGAACTTTTAGTAAACCGCCAATCAACTGCTTTTACAAGGGGACACCAGTATCGATTGGTGAGGGACAATGCAAGGTTATGGTGTCGCAGGGAATTTTTCTCCAATAGGGTTGTTAATAAATGGAATAGCTTACCCCCGGAGGTAGTAAATTGTAACACAATAGACACGTTTAAAAAGAAATACGATAAACATGTTGGGGTAAATCGAGAAGCTATCCATTCTTAGAATACGACAACCATAAGTATTCTTTATGGGCATTGTATAATATTTTATCATGTGTATATATTGTTTGTAATTTGTGTTAATTGCATTTTTAATTGGGCTGCTGTGTTTTTGAAACATATGACAACCATATTTTTATGGGCATCTTTTTATCAGCCACCTCGTTGGGCATTTTACCAGTTGTGGCGTTGTATTTGTATTTGTATAAGTCACATGCGCTACATATCTTGGGAAAAAAATCATAAATATCGGAAAAATCAATAAATCGATACCAATCCACAGGCAATTACACTTATCAGAATATTTAAAAAAAATCCAAGGTGTTATTTTGAGACCATTTTATCGCTGTGCCTCTTAAAATATACGAATTTTATTCTTTTTCGACCCACCCTAACGTGTAATGCCCTACCACAGCAGTTTATATTAAAATATTTTAAAAATATTTTTGTACGGGTAGAACAAAAACTTGAACATAGACGCAGAAAATTTCATAGTATCTAAAACTGAGAAATTGGAAAATGCGTTTTTTGGAAAATTTGCGTGCACCAACCCTCTTAAAAATCTCACTACAAAAATCTCATAGCCCAGGGGGTTCTTAACCTATGGATCGCAGGGGCTTCCGAGATGGGTCGTATAAGCCCATTTAAAGACTAGTATTCTTTAGCTATGAGTCACGTCGGAAACTTTTATTCGCAATGTCTTTTCAAAATGAATCGTATAAATCCACTTTCAGTCAGAGATTTTTGAGCTATGAGTCATGACCCGAAATTGATTCACGGTGGCATCCGAGATAAGCCGTAAAAACCCTCTCATAGCCGAGTTTTCTTGATCTACGAATCCCGATGAAAATTTTAATCATTCCAAAATGGGTCCCAAAAATCTACTAACAGCCAGATGTTCTTTAGCTATGGGTCACGGCCCAAACTTGATTCGCAGGAGCTTCCGAGATTGGGTCGTAAAAATTCATCTATAGCCAGGGATTCTTGAGCTACAAACTTAACTCAAATTTGATTCGCGGGGGTTAATTAATAGATGAGTCATTCGAATCCACTTACAGCCTGTCATAAATGTACTTATTCCGTTACTGGTTTCATTCACTTCGAATGGGTCGCGAAGTGGACCTTGGGTCTACTACTACACCGCACACCAACTCCGGTCATATATCGCCATACGGCAATTTCCAACCAGTGCAGTTGGGTGGGAAATGAAGGCTCCATCGATCGGTGGTCGCCCTAGGCTCAGTAATAGGTTAAGAACTTGCTTCGAATGTTCTATACCCGGAACCCATGGACCTTGATGGTAACCTTCATAGTAGAAGACGAGCATCTTTACCACTGCGCCACTTGGGCACCTGGATTTTGGTCGCGGCAGGAAAAGTTTAAGAATTCCTACTATAGCCATTCGCATCTTCGCACATTTCACAGATCTGGCGACTTATTTCCGTCGTTGGCCCGTTTATTTTTCCGTCAACCAGCGAATATCCCACGGCTGATAGGGTTTATGTTGAAAATTTCCAGTCACAAATTGCTCACACATTTTCGACATGATGTCGGTGGCAAGAGACGTCGGAATATGCAATAAAGTCACAACACGGAGGTTTTTTTTTTTCATATCCGTAGTTATCTTTCCATGCAATATCTCGGCTATTATTACTATAATCGAGCAGAATTTGCGTATCGCTCATGGGACATTCAGGTATGATTGCAATATTCATGAGGAATGAGCTCAGAAGATTATTAAAGTCTCCCATTTTCATGAACGACGTTAGAGAAAATGCGATGAGAGCGTTTTTTTTTTTTGAGTGAAAATTGATAAAGACAAGAAATGGACGCCTGGAAGGTTGCTTTATATAAGGTGGCTTTCCTCTATTACTATTTTTTTTTCCCCAGGATAGATAATATTGCTGTCGGGAGAAAATGACGACAACGTTGATGGTGATTATGGCGACAAGATTATCATAAAAGATCAGTTCATACAAGTTTCGTCTCGTATAAGTATTTTGATGGCTTTTTCCTTATCATCGGACGATGATGATCGAGGAGAGACGAAGTAGGTCAGTTTCTGCTGGAAAACAATCCCTCCTACCTCTTGTCTCTTGATTTTGCTTCTGGCATTTTCTTTTGCAAATTACTTGTCTGAGATGACTTTGGATGATCACTGTGAAAGAAAATCGTAAAACAAAAATCTGGAATTTTAAAATTTACGACATGTTTACTTACTCGTTCTTATTGATACATAGTATGTAGTTGTAATCAAATAAGATCGACAGGCGAGAGATACCAAAATATTACGCAGTGTATTATCTAAATGTGGCGTTCTCTGCCATGAAATGTGGTTGATGTATCCGGGTGACCATATGACCCGTATCTTATGAGACATTTCTCTTGTTTTCTTGTAATTTAGGACGTTCCAACTTTTTTGTGAAAATTTTACAGGTAATGATTGAATAATTCAGTGGTGTTTGGTCAGAACATGATACTCCAAAAAATGGGTTTTTTGATCTAAAAGTAAGTCTTGCTAATTATAACTAATTAGAAGTGAGATAAATGCACGAATACGTGCGTACGGCTAAACAACATGCTGATGTATGATGTTTTCATTTGTATTTGTGCGTATGCTTTATTATTGATTTTTAATACAAGATATACGGAAGACTGGATGTTGTGAAGATATTTATTATTTGAGATGTTACTTTTTTAAGGAAGGAAAAAACTCATCTCTGCCTCTACCGGGAGTCGAACCCGGGTCCCTCGATTGCCGGACGAGTGCTCTGACCACTAAGCTACAGAGGAGATAGAGATTTTCCTTCGCTAGAGCGTATATATGCCGAACTTAGTGGTCAGAGCACTCGTCCGGCAATCGAGGGACCCGGGTTCGACTCCCGGTAGAGGCAGAGATGAGTTTTTTCCTTCCTTAAAAAAAAAATAAAATAAATAAAATAAAATAAACATCTGAAATAATAAATATCTTCACAACATCCAGTCTTCCGTATATCTTGTATTAACAAGTGGAGAGCGACATTCATGTCATATATATAGCCCTCTGGTGGCTCGTCGTCCATGAGCTATTAGCTGATCGGGTTCACCGTCCATTGCACGGTTCCGTTCGGCATATATACGCTCTAGCGAAGGAAAATCTCTATCTCCTCTGTAGCTTAGTGGTCAGAGCACTCGTCCGGCAATCGAGGGACCCGGGTTCGACTCCCGGTAGAGGCAGAGATGAGTTTTTTCCTTCCTTAAAAAATAAACATCTGAAATAATAAATATCTTCACAACATCCAGTCTTCCGTATGTCTTGTATTAACAAGTGGAGAGCGACATTCATGTCATATTGATTTTTAAACGACAATGAAAATGCGTATATCTCAAAAATGTGATTTTGGAGTTATGTTCTGGCCAAACACCACAGAATTGTTATCAAAAATTCAATGTATATATATGGGTTTTTTTTTTCAGTATAAATAATTTTTCACTCACAGTTAGAAAAGCTGACGGCAGATGGCAGCACTACACGTAACTTACACATTGCACAGAAACAACCTTCATTTTAGGCTCACAACACATACATACATGCATGCACAACTTCAGCATAGCTCAGCTCTTCTTTGACCACCTGCTAAAATCTCTCCATTGAGACACAGCGACCTTGCATGATCTCGCTTAGGAGGAAGCACTTCAAACTACATCCCCAAACACCAACTCTAGCCATATCGCTATATTGCAATTTACTGCTATTAATAAGAATGAGGTGGAAATAAAGGGTCAAAATAAATCCAAACTGAAAAAATGTGTTTTATCATCCGAAACTCACCTTTTCAATTAATCAGCCGTGATAATTAAAGTATACTGGATTGGCTTCCATTAATTAACGCTCAAAATAATTAGGAAAAAGAATGAAGAGAGAGAGAGAGAGAGATAAAATTATCACTAAATGTTGACACCCGATAATTTTTGTTCCTAGAGAGACTTTTCATCAAGTATTCTTAAAGAATATGAATAATTACTCAGACTGGACTAATTAACATGAGGATTCAAAATCACGATTGCCGTCGAAAATTTTCCCTTAAGTGTCATTTTAGTCATTGAGTGGTTTTCTCGCATATTGAATCCTCGTCATGATTGTAATCGGCATCACAAAAAAATAATAATAATTGGAAATTATATATCAGTCGATATGAAATTTATAAACTTAGTTTATAGCTAATGAGTGTGTATGAGTTATCTAATGAAAACATCAAGGTTATGTATCTACGAGTTTCATAGATATATAAAAACTAACGGTGAATGGATTTGTTCAATTAAGAACAACTTAATTAAAAACACATGCGTTGCAAGTACCTCCTAAGCTTTCTTGCATTCGGGTCCTGAAGTGTGTGATTTGCGATCCTCAAAACACATGAAAAATTTTAATTCTGAAAACACGAATATATTGCAAATTAGTTGCAGGTTATTGGATACATGAAATATTTTAAGTCCACTGACTACGTACGCGGCACTTGTTTCTGAAATCACTGGGATTTTCAAAAAACATGTTGGATTTGAATCAAAATATTGTACCAAATAAGGAAACGCGCAATGAAATTTCTGAAATATCTCTATATAACTTTTTGAGATATTCTACATTATGTCCTCAAAATTGGCTCATTTTCAGTACTTACTCTAAACATTGTACACTAAAAACCCACACAATTTACTTGAATAGTTTTGATACTGTATGTTACTATGACTGTTATCTGCGCAATGAAGTAAACGTTTCACGATACATAAAATATTCTTTGAGATATGGCAGTTTTTTCGTGAAACAATGCGTGAATTTTCACAAAAGAGAAAAATCAATATTTTTTATTCAAACAGGTGTAAAATATTAAATTTTGAACATATGGCCAAGATTCTAGTCCATTGCACAGCTAACGTTATCTAAGAACACTGTTGAATAATTTCATGAGAATATCTTGCATGGTTCCTGCACGTGGAATAAAGCAACCTGTAGTCCGCGGACCAGAGGTTTTCCGCAACAATGGCGTAGTTCGTCCGCAGGGAGACTGTATAATTCCATTCTAACTGAATGAAAAAAATTTCAATTGCAATTTATATTAATACCCATATGGATACAAATAAAAAATTGTACCTTCATACTTAAGTTCTCAATGCCTCATGAAGGAAAATGCGGGAAATTGCGATCCTAAATACGGGATATCGCTGATGGTAGCCGAAAGATGTAATTTATGACAAATTTGCTAATAACTGCAAAAATGGATGATGGCCGGGCTGCTACAAACAGTCTACTGCAGTCAACAAGAAGTGTATCCGACGAAAATAAACTCATTCAAATGAGTAGATGACCATATTTCATTGAGAAAAATAAGGGAGACTTGGATCTCTTAAATACCGTAAAATACGGGATGTCACCAATTATCATTAAAAACGGTTTCGGCTCGGCCATGATGAATCAGTCAATCAGTCAGGACATGTCATTATATATATAAAATATTAATAAATATGTAAACCTATCGAAACGAGACCAGCGCCCGGGGCACAACACCCGCTTGCTCCCTCCTAGTTGCGGCCCTGCTTACACTTGCAGGGTGAAACGTCAAACAATAATTTACGGCGAAACTCTTCCAATTTGCTTCTTCGGTATTTTACGGTATGATTTTAAAAGAATTTTGCATTTCAGATGATACGCCTTCAACATTGCTTTCACTTGTTTATGTTGGACAGAAGGAATGGAAGCTTCTGATCATATTTCTTCAATTTTTGCCACGACAATGTCTTCTATTTCTTTGTACGTGGGCTCTTTATTAGGTTAATTATCAGGTTTTATCTTATGACTGTTCCACTCATAGAACTTCATAGCAGGTTGGTAACATATTGCATTCAATGCCACTTCAATAACAAAATAACGGACATTTCCACTTCGAGCGAGTACGATCCATGATGAAAATGGCGCAAACGAACGCAACACACCCTCTCCTTATTTCAGCCGGACTTATACTGGGAAACATGGGTGTCGCATGTGCACGCGAGAGACTTCTAGACTCTCCCCGCACTCTATCCACTCATTTACCCCTCAAACATACAAAGTGACCAATTGTCTATGTTTGTAGAAAGTAACGTAATTGGTCGAAACTCTAATGTCTTTCGTGTTTCAAAGGGATGTGTAGTTATAAAAAGTAATTTTTTTTCATTTTGATACATTCCCCGAATGCCCCAAAACCTAGTTAAAAAGTTGTTGCCCTGTCTCTCCAGATGTCAATAAAAATCATTCCGCGTTTCCAAGTGCAAGCAATCTCCGCTATCCATACGAAAGTTTTTAACAGCTGGCAAAGATATGTTTAGGAAAGAGAAAATTCAACTGCCTATACGGGCCATCGGTTGCCAGTGCCAGCAATTGTGAGCTTTGACCTGAATTAGGTCCGACCGTCCATGTGCATTCTCGTTCAATGCGCATGAGTTCCAAGGAAAGATCGAGATATTCGATGCCTGCGTAGTCTAGTGCGTTCCACCCGTCAAGTGAGAGGACCGTTCGATTCCCCACATAGGCAGTTGAACTTTTCCCTCTTGAACAAATATTCGCATGGGTCAGCTGCTAAAAACCTTCGTATACATATATGTGTCTATATTCATTCGTGCCCCCCCCCCCCCTTCGAGGGCTCAGGGGACGTGCGTGTGCACCTGCCCATGTAACCTCAACTTTATGCGTCCTTGCCCGTTGGTGGTCTTTTGGTGCGTAATGCGACGTCACATCGCTCTTCCACCATTGCCCAAACATTCTGGGTGACCAGCTTATATCCTTTATCGGAACAGAGAGAGGAGGGTGTCATGGTCGGTCCTCGCGATGCAAGTGCGTCACTGGACCACTGGACCATCACAACGACATTAAGCAATAGCCATAACCACGAATAAAGCAAAAATAATTTGACTTTGTATATCCAGAGGAATATAACAGTAGTCGATACAAATAACGGGTTCACCTCGTCATAAATATTTTAATAACAATACATATGGGACAATACATTTCGCAGACGTGAATTAAATTGTTATCCCAGTTCCGTCGACCGCAAACTTGTTCGCCGAGACATCCCATAATCGAATGACCTAACCAAAGAAATATAAGAAACAAATACATATATATATATTCGTCTTCTTGAAGAAATTCCCGAAGGCGAGGAAATAAGAGAAATTACTCGTAATAGTAGATGCGTTCCAATGACTTCTCGGACGGTAAACAAAAAAACGCCGACAATTTGTCATCACTAATGTCCCCCATATCTAGACATGATTCCTATTATTAATATTAAATACTTCTGGTGCATATTCAATCAATCAAAATCTGACATTTAAAGTTGGCAACGAGATGCGAATAATATATTCTTCCCTAGATATGACGTTTATAAGAAATTCAATCGTTATTTTTCCTTATTTTCATTTAAAATTCAAGAAATGTAGAGAAATCGAAAAATATACCCCAGAAAAAGCTTTCGGGGTTATTCTAATTTATTCTACAATTTTTTGGAATATTCCTGTTATCAGATAACTCGCAAAAAGTTTCGAAGATCGTGAGATTGCTACATGAAAACATAGAAGTGACTTCTTTCATAGGCCAAGTTTCTTTGGTATAAATCTATATTTCATATGTATCAGGGCTGGAGAAATCACGAAAAATATCTAATCACCAGAAAGAGTTTTAGGCACGAAAAAACGTTTTACCAGAAGAAAAAGGCAGCGTCGTCTTAAGAGCATTATTGGCCTCCGGGCCAAGTGGTTTTTCCGAGGCCCTACCTTGTAAATTCTAGAAAATTTCAACCGGATCTCATTTTTGTGAGGCCCCCCCCCCCGGGTGGGCCCATGTGTTAAGACGGCACTGGGAAAAGGTCCAAAATAATGCTTCTTTTGACTTTTTTGAGGGCGTAGAGACCCTCTTTTATGTTGGCAGATACGCTGCCATAAATTTCAAACATTTCGTGAATTTAGAAACTCCACAAAAAAAAAAAGAGTTTAGGTGCCAAACCAATTCAACAGTCGCCACGGCGACCTGGCGCCTGTGCCTGATGTGCATACAGGGTGTCCCATAAATTCGTAAATAGTTTAAAAGTTGAAGGAGAATTGGTATATTTGAATGTAATTCCAAAAACATTAATGCTCACAAACAAGAACCAATTCCCATTGGTGGAGTTTTTTTTTTTTGGTGCAGGGGAAAAAGATTCGCATTTTTGTCGTCAGAGGGAGTTGCACGGAAGCAAATCACTGGAAATATGCAAATCAGAGTCATATTAAATTCATGAAAATTAGTGTTAGGATTAGTAGTTCATTTCGGAATTTTCGAATTACTGGTGCTTTTTTACAGAATGTTTTCATTGTGATGTTGGCACTACTGGTGAAGTTGTTTCACCTCAGCTTTCAACCACTTGGCTGAAGCTTTACGAACTTTTCGGACACAGACGATATGGAAGAAAAGTTCAGGTTCAATCCCTCCTGCCGGAAATTTTTCTAGCACCCTTCCTACCCCATATTTTAGCGAGAAAACAAAATCTATACTAAAAAAATCCCTTCGTAAGAATAACTTTTTTCCCAAACCACATTGACAAATACCAATTACTTCAATTTTTGCAAAGAAAATTTAAACTATTTACGAACTTATAAAAACACCCCGCATTTTCAGTAATCAGTTTGAATAGAGGGATGATCAAGGTTCATCTCCAAAGATTTCCGACACTCGTAGCGACACAAATTTCAAATAAATTTCTTTGTTTCAAATGAAACTTTTTCAGCACCGCGTTTAAAAACCCCAATTTCTACATTTTTTTACTACTTACGAATTTATATGACGCCTTGTATATATTTTGTTTCAAAATCATTCAAAACTTCTAATTCGGAATTTTTTCAATTAATTTTATACGAAAGAATCCACAGAATAATTTCGAAACATAAAGAATCACTAAAAGCAAAATGAAAAGGGATCGATAAGAAGGTAATTTCAAAGTAAATATATGCTTTTCTTCTTATTATATTCCTAGACGTCAGAAAATGATTGATGATTTCTCTAGTTTTATGCTAAAATTAGTTTTTTTAATATTATGAATGAAACTTTATCTGGAATTTTTAAGTTTCGTGCCAAAAAAAAAATAAATAAATAGCGGATATCATAGGAAAAATTAAGTTGTTTATTTTCTTAAAGGAAATCGATTCTGATCAAAATTTAATCCATAAAAAACTCATTTTTATAGATTATAGAGTTCATAAAAGTTTCTTCAAATCTTTACTTTTTTAGTTTTATGGTCATATTTGCAGATTTTTTTTTCCTTAGTATTTATTGAATTTTCACAGAAAAGAACTTTTACTGTTTTAATGCTAGATGTTCGGTGCCTTTCCAGCCAGAAGTAGATCCATTTGAAGATCGCGTCACTCTCCGCTGTTGTTACGGTTCCGACAGCTGGCTGATGCGGAGATGAACACGGGAAAGGAAATTCAACTGGCCTTTGGGGATTCAAACCCACGTCCTCTCACTTGCCGGGCGACTGCCCTACACCACTAGAATACAAAGCCAGCGAATCCTCTTTCCTTACGCTTCTTTCACGCCGATACAGATTCGTTCGTACGGAGACATCCATTAGTGGCTCATGCTGCGGATCCTCTGGGAATGTGCCGCGGGTACCTTGAATGATGTAAAACCGCACTATGGGGGGAGGAGGGCGCTGCGCTTAAGTGCCCTAAAACTGTGAGACATATCACTCAAGGGATCTTTAAATGTAGCACGATTCGCTTAAGTGTTCTGGAACTGCGTCACGGGTCAATTAAGTAACCTGTGAATGTGCCAAGGGCCTACTTGAAACCACACGTGAAACTCGTCCGTATTCATCTACGGAATTTCTAATGAATTGGTACATGTCGGAATGTGCGTGTACGTGTTGTGAACCTAACGCGAAGTTTGTTACTGTGTTATGCTTGTAATGTGTAGTGCTGCCATCTTCAATTTATTTTTCTTACAAGCTGACCGACTGTACTCCATGCATAATACACATTATACTTTTCTGGTCTTGAACTGAGGGGGGCTTCCGGCTAGAGCATATTAAGGTGCTATCTATGGTGATAGTGATGGGAACCGAGAGACGTCCAGGCTCTGTCACACTCGGTGATATAAGTACATTGTCCTTGGGGACTCGGGTGCCTCCGGAGAACCTAACCATTTATTGAGCTTAAGATATATTACATGTATGGGCAGGTGCCATTACACGCACATCGCCAGTAAACAAGTATAAAATTTATGATAAAAAAATGGCGATTCATATAAATAAATCACAATTATAAATCACGAAATCATAATAATAGTCATAATCGACAATCGTTTTCGATAAAATTTGATCTGCTTCCCCGAAGAGAAGCAGATCAAATTTTATCTGCTTTAAAGCTTCTCTTCGAGAAGCTGGACACAGGTAGCAATTGCTGACGATTGTCTTTGGACAAATCAAACCACGCGGTGCAGCGATTAGATCAACCCAGCAGCAGATTGAGAGTTTTCATTGATGTGATAGTAACTGATTCAATGAGAATCCCTGAAGAGAAGCTATCTATGGTGGTCACCTTACACTACAAATACAAATACAACGCCACAACAGGCAAATTGCCCAACGAGGTGGCTGACTTAAGAACATCGTGTATCCCCGAGCCATTTTTTGGAGGCCCTACCTACTACTGCTACATCACACATGCACCCCCCCCCCATCGAATCAGTACACGCGGGAATGTGCGTGTACTTGTAGTGCAACCTGACGTAAAGTTTGTTTTTGTGTAATGTTTGTTATGTGTAGTGCTGCCATCTGCCACCAGTTTTTCTAACAATGAGTGAAGTGTTATGATTGAATGATTTATCGTTGTAGGACTGTTGCTCTCTGTGGCGAGACTTTTTAACGGGGAGATCGGCTCGCATTTGCGCCTTGAAGTTGGGAACCACAGAAAACCAACTTCAGCCGACCACCACTGTGGGGTTCGAACCCGGATCCTCGCATCGCGAGTCCGTCACTATAACCACTCGACCACCACAGCGGCAGGGTGGTCGTCTCAGGTTGCTCTGAGAGAACTTATCATCCATGTCCTTCCCTAGTATCGAAACCTTGAACCTGACGGTAGTCTCCATGTTAGTAGATGATACACGTATTACTAGCAATACACTTAAATTTCGTGAATAGAATTGTTGCTCCAACATCGACCACAAAGTTGTTTGCCGAGACATCCATCACGTAATACAATAACTTACCACAACGCAAGAGAGCCGAAACGATTCGTTTCCTTATAAAAACGATTAGGGTGAAAGTCCCCCAACGCCATGTTCAAGAAGGTGAAGAAACACGCAGAAATCACTCATAGTTGTAGACGTGTTTGGATGACCTCTCGGACGGTGAACAAAAACGCGGACAATTTGTCATCACTAATGTCTCTTTATCGTGACTTATAGTTCTCTTTCCTATCATTATCACATATCTATTACACATCCAATCGATCAAATCCTGACATTGAAAGATTTGACAACGGAATATGAATTACTGTATTCATATACCCCTCCGTACGTCATTTATACTATACACACATTACTTTGTTTTTCTTAGAAATATTTAAGGTCAACACTTCCGTATGGGACTTTATTTTGATTAATATAGAAGAACAAATACATCAGTCTTTTATCCGATTTTGATTTTTACAGTACCGAAGTTTTTTTTTTGTTTCACATTACACTACATGACCCAAAACAAAACTGTCACTTACTTTAATACAGACGCTTCCGGGAGCGTCCTAGAAATGGGTCGCACAATTCCACTTAGTCTTGTTACAACTGCACTTATAATTGCGCCTCTGGTTTGCATGTTTCAGAGGCATTGCTTGGCCTCCACGTTCGCCGGATCTCAATACGTGGGACTTTTTCCTATGGGGGTCACCTTAAATCACTGGTTTATTATACGCATTTGGACACACCGGAGGATCTCATAGCGTGGATTGCCGTCGTGTTTTGCGAGACCATGTCCCATTGCAGTTTTTGTACCTCTTGATGCCTGCTACAACCCTCTGAGTTTGTCGGTCCATTAACAAAACGCCCTGTATGTACACCACAGCAGGTTTGGGAGGATATAAGGATGAAGTACTTCAACTTTGAAGATACCAAACATATAAAAAACGTTTTATCGGGTCGTTTTTCTTGAATTAAAATTGTTGAATTCATTTTTTAAAAAAAATCATATTTTATCGTTAATACGACAGCGCGAGTTCGCGGCTAGTTGCGAAATTTCTTCCCTTCCAAGATGGCCGCCGTGAACTACTGCTTAACGACTGGTGCTCAGCAGTCCTTAATTATGGTCCTAAGTAACTACTAAAAAAGTCCTTAGCTCAGAGATAGTATTGAAATGTGTAACTATCGGCCAGCTAAGGACAAATCGGCGTTTCAATACTGGATTTCGGTGAAGGACTGTAGAGGTAGTTTACCCCCCCCCCCGCATGCGAGCCCATCACTATGAATACACGACCACCACAGCGGCAATCACTGTATATATCACTGATATCTTTCTGAATTTTCACGATATTCAGCTGTAATTTCCATATGCGTTGCATTATGTATCTGGCAATCAAATTATGAAAAAAAAATAAAATTTTATTTCCTCCGCGTGCGCAATTAATTTACTGAAAATACTCGGAATATCCCAAATTTATAATGATCCCGATTTTTCACATTTTTCTCTCTCAAATATGGTCATCCTATAATCATCATAAAGTAATAACTTCGTGTGCGGTATTTGATTGCATCCGATATATTTTTCACACCTAAGAGGTCTTGAAACCTTCAATCTCGGTTGTAACGGCACCTCGGTCATAACGACAAAATCTCGTGGAATCGTTGATGTCGTTACAACCGAGTTTGATTGTATTTATATGTTGTCGTCCCCTTTTTCATACAAACTTCACCCAATTCACTAACACTCTCGCTATGAAACGTTACGATATTAATCGCACTACACGCATTCCCGGAAATGTATTCAACAATTCTTCAACAATGGCTAAACAGTTGGACTTGAACAAACCAAACGGAAAAATAGAGTCAGTCAAAACTTTCGTGAATTCCAATGAGATTGTTGTTGAGATGATTGTTGGATGACACCAAAAAAAAACCTCTGAAAGAATATAATTGGGGAATCGGAGGCGATATTTTTCATCTGGTGTGAACTCACCAGAGGATCGAGTCAATTGAAATACGGTAGGGCTGACAGGGCTCTAGCCCATGGCCCGTCGAGTATTTCAGCCTGGAGGCCATGGGAAACAGCCAACGTGAGAACTGTTACTCCTGTACGTAAAGCCACCGAACGAGTGACACTAGTCGCCGATTGTTTGCCACCTAAGGATTGTTTGCCAGTTCCAATTCCAGTTGAGTGTTGCAAGGACAGGGTGGTCCACCTTGTTGGTATCGTGTGGCGTGAAATGTTTTCGAACAGCGCTTATGTCACTAACAGCGTTTCATATCAGACGATACGCAAAATCTCTAGAAACAGTAAGACTGATTCAGGCGTCGAAGCAGCTAATCCCGTTGCTCTCCTCTTTGTCTGTTTCTCTCCGATTCCAGTCTTTTGTTTTTCAGTTGCAATATTTTATCTTGCACACTTAAGAAATTTCGGACCGTTTTCTTGACAATGACGAGATAACTCGTCCTAATCTATTACGGTAGGATAATACTGTAACAAATTTCGTTTCGTTCACCAGCCATAAGTAGATGTTTAAATTGTAGAGATTTTCATTCGGATCTCGTGATTGTTTTTTTTAGTTCAAATCGCAAGTGGGACCCCAGGGGTTAAGATCCTTATCCATGAGTTAAGACCACTGGTGGGACCAGTTTTTGTCCATCTCCATAATGCAGCGGAAAATAAATGGCGGAGCACACAGGCATGAATTGAGAGGAAGGAGGTTGACGGGGAAGATTTTTCCCTTCCCAAACGGATAATGCGGTCAGAATTGTCCCGTTAAATACGGGACGCCCCACCGGACACATCGGCCTGTACTGGGGAGGGACAATTGAGCCTAACGGTAACATAAAAAAACGGATTCTTCTCTCTCTCATTTATGCTCTTCTTTCTCAACTTTCTTCCGATTTTTGAAATCAAACATGTACTTAAGAACGTGTAATTTTCTTTGTTGGCCTCAGGAGAGATGGAGGGAAAACTATCTAATTAAGCACATGGTATCCGTATAAAGTTAACCTTTTTATTTTAATAACTAAACAACCCCTTGCAACATGAATGACGCATCTAAGGCCAACCCGTTACTTGGATGTTTTTTTTCCAAATTGGAAGTACACCTCTTGGATCAACCGTTCGTAAGTAAAATGCGACAAGGATAATTAAGTAATCGTCGCCCCGCATTGGTCTTTTTCCTAAATGGGATTCCATTCAGTTTTTGTTCGCGAAAGCTTGGTTCAGTCAAATTTCTGAATTGACAGCTAAGGGTAATGTACTCTGGATTTATGGTAATATATAGCCGAGCTTTTCCTCTCTCTGGAAAATTCAGCATTTTCAGCTCTCGCGAATAACTTTTCCTCATCACTGATATTCGAAAACGATGCATAATGGGGGGAAGAGAACACGAAATGAGGAATCGAGAAGTCGGTGAGATAATTAATTAATTTGAATGGGATCTCAATGTGCCATTTTGAGATACGTGTACGACTTTATAAAACCAATATCGGCCAAAAATTGAAAGGAAACTAGTCATTAAAGTTAAAAGCAGGACATCATCGCTCTGTATTTAACCCTTTTCAGAATCTGGTGACAGAAATGTGTGTGGGGCGTCTTTTCCCACTGTAGAATTTTTCTTTTGACCTCAGGGAGCTGACCTCTGACATAAAAAATTGTGTAAGTTTTCAGTTAAAAATGTGCTGAATATAAAAAGTTTGGGGGCTTTCATCAGAGGGCAGCACTTAAAGTTGAACTTTCAGATGGAGGATTTAAAATGGCTTCCAGAAGTGCCACCTGGACAAGTGTGATTTATTGCATAAAATTTAGCAATAAAATTCCGGAAAAAATTCTATGTGAAGATGAATATACCTTGCATCATTTTGGCTGAAATAATTTGAGTCACGTGAATTATTTATTACCAAAAAAAATTCAGAAATTGGAAAATTAAAAAAAAAGTTGAAAAGTAAAGTTTTGCTAACACATTTATTTAATAATAGATTAAGACGACCATAAAAGTATTCCTCATGGGCATTGTATAATATGAGATCCCTCGCAACGGGATTAGTCTGGTAGCTCCGTACTAGCCTTCATGCCAACAGCGAGTAAAATCCCTGAATACTCGCCTGTTTTTCCAATCGGAATGTTTCTAATGACACTGCGGACAGATTTTATGAAAAGTTCATCACCATGCAATTTCACCGATAGGAAAACTCACAGCTGGGAAAATTCACCGAAAACAGTTCGTCACCTGTGAATGAGTGACCGAGTGATTGAGCAAGTGAGTGAATGACAAAATGAGCTGATGAATGAGCTAGCGAATAAACTATTGAATGGGCGAGTAACCATATGAGGGAGTAAGAGTGACACACATCACCTGCTCACTAACTCGATCATTCGATCATCATTCACGTGATCATTCATCCACCCACTTGCTCAGTGACTAACACCTTCATTTTACTCCTGATCACTTGTTCATCTACTCACTAACTACCTCGCATATCGATTTGCCGATGAATTGCTTGTTGGTGAATTTTCATCGCGGTAAATTGTCATGTCATTGAATTGCGAGGTGATGAATTTTCCCTTGAGTTGAGAGGTGGTGAGTTTATTGTCTGTGCATTTCCCTTCGTTAATTGTTGGCGACGAATTTTCCTCACACGGCTGGACAGTATCATGATATCTTTGAGGTAGTGATACATTATCCATTTTCACACTTATCTCGTACAGATATCACCAAATTGTATGGACGAATCGCTTTCCTTGTCGGCGAGACGCACAAAGTGATATTTTACTCGGTCGACTTGTCAACGTTCCATTTCAATTCCGAATATAGGTCATCACCCATACAATGCTTCACAGCAAACACCAGAGGTTTGTCTATAAACGGCCGAGACTGATATGTATATATTCAAACGTTTGCAACGCCAGCAAATTTCTAATAAAGCAATTAATATGCTGCTTTACCTCACTATCGAGAAGGCGGATTCGTATTCCCCGCCTTGAGGCGTCTACTGGACCCTCTCGAATTCCACCTCCTGGTTTCCGATGCCAACTTAAGCTGCTGTAGTTCTCACGCGCGGTTTCTACGACCACCGTCACCACCTACACAAATCTCGCGTATTACCATCACAGTGTCACGCGATATGTCGCGGTGGACGTTCCTCCGAATACATTAGACGGCATTTGGACCTTGAATGCGTGCGGAAGCTTGATTAATAGTACCTTTTTTTTTGTTGGGAAATCAAGTCACGTTCGCTTATTATTAACTTTAAATTAAGGCTGCGAATATTTCCCACTGGGCATTATGTATATTTTTTGGAGTTGGTGATTATAAAAGTTCTCTCTTTTTGTTTAGGGACTAAACACACACATACAAACGAAAATAAATGCAAAACCCAGATAATGGAATATTAAAAGCGCCTAAATATAGCCTATTCGATGTTAGTATCGTATTCCCCTGCATTAACCGGCATGCCGGGAAATTCGAGCCATAGTTACCGGAATATTCTTGAATATACAGTCAAATCCCGTTTAAACGAATACCGTTATAGCGAAAATCTCGTTTTAACGAACACTTTTCTAATCCCTCAAATAAGCGTACATAGGAAAAATGCAAAAACCTGGAATTCCTTTATAACGAAGTGATTTCTCTGGTCTCTTGGAGTTTGTTATAACGGGATTCGACTGTATTCTAAAATTCCATGGAATATTGGCGAAATCCACATATTGCTATCTTTTTTTTTTGGATCCTCGCTCTTCCCGGCGTGTCCGGAATGGACCAGATACCAATATTTAAAAAGCACTGGTGTCCCTCGAGTTTCACGGCATGCCGACTGATGCGGGAGAATACGGTGAATGTAATGTAAATATTCCTGCTATAATGTTGGTAAATATAAAAATATTAACTTTTTTCAAGATTCATTCAGTCCGTATTAAAATATTAGAAATTTCCAATAATTATAGTCTGATTTTTATGACTATTCTTTCCGTGAATTCACCACCCTGTGCTATAACCCGCTTGCCGCCCCCACCCCTGAATGTACACTGTATCTCTAAAGTCAATCTTTCAGTCATTCATATGTTTGCACACAGTTTTGTAACACTCACATATTTGCACACGCTCTTAGGTCAGTCACTGACTTGGCCCTTCACTCTATTGGTCACTCGTTTGGTCATTCACAAGCTTGCACACTGTTTTCGTCACTAACACACTTGCACACCCTATAAGGTCACTCACTCAACTAGTCCCTCTCTCTGTACGTCACTCGTTTAGTCATTCACATACTTGTTCACGCTCTGTTTGTAACTCGTTTGGCCATTCACACGTGCTTGCCCACGCTCTCACTTCTTTGCTCACTCACGTGCTTGCACACTGTTTTGTGGTCACTCACTAAACTAGATCCTCGCTCTGTACATCACTCGTTCAGTCATTCACATGCTTGCTCACGCTCTGTTTGTCCCTCGTTTGGCCATTCACACATGCTTTTTCACGCTCTCGCTTCTTTGCTCACTCACGTGCTTGCACACTGTTTTGGTCACTCACTAAACTAGACGCTCGCTCTGTTCGTCACTCGTTTAGTCATTCACATACTTGTTCACGCTCTGTTTGTAACTCGTTTGGCCATTCACACGTGCTTTTTCACGCTCTCGCTTCTTTGCTCACTCACGTGCTTGCACACTGTTTTGGTCACTCACTAAACTAGACGCTCGCTCTGTTCGTCACTCGTTTAGTCATTCACATACTTGTTCACGCTCTGTTTGTAACTCGTTTGGCCATTCACACGTGCTTTTTCACGCTCTCGCTTCTTTGCTCACTCACGTGCTTGCACACTGTTTTGGTCACTCACTAAACTAGACCCTCGCTCTGTTCGTCACTCGTTTAGTCATTCACATACTTGTTCACGCTCTGTTTGTAACTCGTTTGGCCATTCACACGTGCTTGCCCACGCTCTCACTTCTTTGCTCATTCACGTGCTTGCACACTGTTTTGGTCACTCACTAAACTAGACCCTCGCTCTGTTCGTCACTCGTTTAGTCATTCACATACTTGTTCACGCTCTGTTTGTAACTCGTTTGGCCATTCACACATGCTTTTTCACGCTCTCACTTCTTTGCTCACTCACGTGCTTGCACACTGTTTTGGTCACTCACTAAACTAGACCCTCGCTCTGTTCGTCACTCGTTTAGTCATTCACATGCTTGCTCACGCTCGAAGTCACTCTTTTGCTCAATCACGTGCTTGTAAACTTACTAGTTCACTCTTTTGGTCACTCACTGACCTAGTTCCTTGCTGCCCAGGCCGAGGAGGATGAAATTGAGGGTTATAGAAATTTCTCTGCCCTTTTCCCCGTTCTACTATATTTCTTGGCCTCTAATTCTTCTTATCTTCCTCCTCTCTGAACTTGTTGCCTTGGGCTGTAGCCCGATAAGCCCCCCCCCCCCTCGTAAATACGCCACTGATGCCACAAATGTGCGGGGGTTGCTTTTTCTCACCGTATAATTCTTTTTTCTTTCGATCTCAGGGAATTAAGCCCTGGCTTGAAGGATTGTGCAAGTTCGAGTTAGAAATTTTGTGAATGCGAACTTAAGGGGGGTTTTCATCAGACGAGCATCACTTAAAATTGTACTTTCAGAAGCTTTTCTGGATGACTTCAAGGAGAATTTGACTCCGGGAAAAATATAATTTATTATATAACATTTAATATAGCGTTAAAATCCTGGAAAAAATTGTATGTGAATATAAATCTAACCCCCGCATCATCTTGGATGAACAAATTTGAAAAAGAGTGAATTATTTCTTCGCAAAAAAACAAAAAAATTGAAAATTTGAACGAAAAAAATAGATTTGATGGCATTTTATAATTTTAATGCATTTTTTTTTCGAGTGTCAAAAATGCAAAAATATCTTGAAAATTGTAAGAAAAATCAATGCTCGGGTCTGTGAAAGAGATAAAGGAAGAAATGCATACATCGTCTATTCTGCTTTAGTCACAGTCTGTCGTTTCGACGTGACTTCTAGCTGTTTTGAAAGTCAAATCGTGACGTCTCAGTTGAAGTAGACACTCTTTATAAAGCACGCAATTCAGACGAAACTACTAATTAACAGTATATGCAACTCTTTCACATTCCTACGTGAAATTTCTCAACTTCGACTGAAATATTCGTTTGTAAATGCACCACGAGATATTCACGCAATGACCAAAATATGATGAAGAATCCCGCCGGTATGGTCTGAAAGTTCTTCAAGAAAAGCATTTCCATCTTGAAATCGCTTTCAAATACCGAGGGAACCAATTGAACCGGCGAGTTTTCGGAATTCCTATTTTAACAGTGTAGAATGTTTCAACCTCATGCGCGATGTTCGATTCTTGAGAATTGTACTTGAATCTTTTCTGGATACTCGGATGAAAATGCATGTGAACACTTCACAGCGCAAAATAAAAAACTGTTTCTAAATATACTACTGCTACTAGTTATCCGCGCATGTGCATCTCGTACGCATTCCTCCGCGGAATTTTAATGTACTGAAAACATCTTATATACATTAGGCTTCTTGTCTTTAAACATCCGAAAACAGCATAGAAATTGCATCCACAGAAAACCAAGATTTCTAACCTAGGAGTCCTTTGAAGGAACCCGTGAATGTTTAGGAGAAAGCGATTAATTTATTCTTTCCACATTTTTTTCTGAATATTTTTTCTGTTAGAGAGTCCGTGGACTTTATTGGTGAATGGAGGCGGTACCGTCAACTGCGGTGACTTTGGGCGATTTTAAAATTGAAATCAAAAATAATTTGGCATCTACCCGTTGATTAAAAGTCGAAATTAAAATAAATTTTGTTCATGGTTCGTAGATATGATTTATGTGGCTTTCATTTCAATGGGTCTGCCCCTTATTTTTTCTTAAGTTGTTGGCAAAGTCAGTCGCTTTGCCCACCACATGATTTGCGCATATAACAATTCTGTGAGCTGATTCAGGGCAATGTGACTAACTCGGGTCGTCAAGAGAACCGCAATGACAACAAAAACAGCGAAAAACAATTCAATCAAATTTTAGTTTTCAAACCATATGACTCAGTTATGACTCTTTCTTAAAGCGGGATCACGAAACATTACGATAACTTGGAAATTCAAATAATTAAAGTTAAAATCAAATCAATTACAGTCGGCCCCCCGTATTCGCGGTTTCCGTATTCGCGGGGGGTTTTTTTCATTTTATTGGAATTTTTTTTTCAACACTCAGAAATCGTCATTCATGTGTTTTGTTTACAAAATTTGAGTTGTGCATATTTATAATGGCTCGCTAATGACATTACTGTCATCACCAGAGCCGAGGCAGACCCCAAGAGAGAAACAGTCCTCTTGGGTTGGATTAACCTTTTGCCACAATGTGCACTAAAGGATACAACCACTTCTACAGAGCCAACTGAAGAGACTATAAAAGACATTGTAACGTTAGCGAAACAGGTGGGTGGAGAAGGGTTCAATGATATGGATATAGAGGAAGTCGAACAGCTAAATTAATAGCAATTCAGAGGTGTTGACCGAGGAGGAATTAATGCAGGTTAACTGCTCCTGAAACTGAAGCGGTACCAGATGAAGATCAAGATAAAGAATTAGAATACAGGTTCACCATGAGTCACATAGTGGAAAGGCTTCGCGCGTTCAGATCAGCAATGGATTGTTTTCATGGCACAGATCCCCATATGGTACACTCTTCACATTTAGAAAAATTGGTAGAGGAAGCCTTGTCATCATATTACAACATACTTGATGATATGAAGAAGATACGACAAACAGAAATCACAATGTTCTTTCAGAAAACATCGCCAACAATCGCTGCACCCTATTTTACATTTCGTTCTATCCTCTGCGTCACCCTGTTCTTTCCCATGATGTTCAATAAACGAGATATACAAGAAGAAAACTATGGTTTCGGTCATTCGCAGATTTCCCGTATTCGCGGTCACCCCCGGGACGTAACCCCCGCGAATACGGGGGGCCGACTGTATACGCATTAAAAAATTAATTTGCTGTTATAAGGATGTAAGCATTTTAGAAAAAAATGAATTTCAAATTAGAATTTAGAAGGGAATGTTGAAGAAAGAAGAAAATTCGATGGACCCACAATATACGTTAACTCCGACAGACCAGGCTCTGTCCCTCCCGGGATATAAGCCATTTACCCGTGTGGGTTGGGTCGTGCTGGGGAGAATATAAGTTAACTGGCACCGTAAACGATTTGACAAACTTTAAAGCTCCAAGCAAGTATTATCTTTAGGAAATACGTCACATCTAATATCGAAAGAGTTGGAGGAAACAATTTGGAATCGAAACATGAATAAAGTCAAGCTATTTTCTGTTTTGTATGTTGGGAATTTCGTGTTTAAAATAAAAAAAAATTATGCAAGCTCTTCGATAGTTCCAATTCATACTTACTTTATAAGATGCCATCCATTTATTTCTTTCAAGTTGGTACTCTGATACAAAGTGACAATTAGAAAACGGGAAAAGTGGATCCAGAATTTCCTGTGAAACCTGAGGTGACACAATGCCCATTAAAATAAAAATCTTCCTGTGAGGTGTAAAATCAAAACTGCAATCGCTTTACAATCTTTATTACATCTACTACTAATAATAATTCATTGGACCTCCCTGGCGGCGTATAAACAAACCCTACTTTTTTAGCAACATTATAGAAATCATGCGCATTGTGATTGGTCAAGTTAGTGATGTGCCATTACGTCACTCATAGTGAAATACTTGACGAAATTCAAATTTGGCGAAGTTGAGCGGTGTTTTTTTTTTTTCTCTATCGTTTCATTTTCGCAAACTATTTCGTTCGTTTTAACGAAGTGATTTCTCCGGTCCCTTGGCGTCCGTTATAAAGGGATTCGACTATACCGTGACTTTTTTGTACATTTATTTGGATGATATCTTGAGTTAGGAGTTTATATTTTTATCAATTTTGTCTTGGTGATATCTTGACGTTTACTCACGAGACCTAAATTATTTCAATAATTTAACACATTGCCAGAATAGTTACATTTTTCATCAACAGATAGCAATAAATAACTTTTTCAATTCAACGCCATCTTTCGAGAAAAAATATAACTATTTTAGCAATAAAATTTTTGACAATGAATAAAATCCTGTTTTTCTGTGTAATACTGCATCGTCTATGCTTTTTCGAATTATTGAATTTTTACTTGTTCCTATTACTTTGTGATCTTTTTATTGGTGACGATGATGGAAGAACAATTATTGCAAATCAACTCGGTCACTCGAAAAGCTATGCTAATGCTAAGTGTATTGGTGACGTGTATATCAAATTCTTATGCACATCAGTGGGGGTTTTTTCTGAGTTTTTAAATTATACACTGTGTGCTGTCAACTTCACGGGGTTGACAGTATGACTTCCCTCGCATTTGCACACAAGGTCCGCTAAATAAAAATGGTTAAGGAACCCCCCCTTAAATCTATGAACAAATGAATTCAATGATTCAATTCTTTCAATGATTCAATTCAATTCTTTTTGGCAACGGCCACCTTTGTTTACATACGTGTGATTTACAAGCTCCCGATTTTTGACTAATAATTAACGAATTATCCTTTTAAATTAGGTATCAACGTTAAAGGTAGGAAAAATAATGAGTATATTGTCATAAAATGTGTTAAAACAGCTAATTATGGTATTTCTAAAATAGAAATATAAGCATTGAAAATACATAAACAAAGCAACGTGATTACAAGCATCTATGTGGTGCACGTGCTGCCATCTATAAACCGCATATCAAACTAAGATCTTTACCTTTATTTCGGTGATTTTTCTGTTTTGAATTTTCTCTACCAGGCAAATTATTATTTATTTTTCTCTTCTCCGTTCTTTAAAATGGGAGATTTGAAGTGTAGTACCTGCGGGGACGAAGTGATTGATAAAAACGAATTTTTCTGCTGCAAACAATGTGAATTATATATACATCCAGTTTGCGCAGGTTTTAAGGAAGCTACATTCAGAAAAATGTCAAAAGCAAAGAAAACGGACTATACTTGCCCCAAATGTGTCGCAGCAAATCAAGGACTAGAGAAAAAAACCAGCAAAGACAGTGAATTGGATGACTATTTCAAAAATTTTGACAATATGATAAGAGAGCTGAAACAGGAAATGAGAAATACCATCAAGGAAGCAACACAGGAAATCATCGAGAGACAAAAACATCTGGAGAACGAGATACAAAATGTGATAAAGGCAATCGAATTCAATTCAGGGCGTATGGATGACATTGGTAAAAAATTAGAGAACGTGAAAGAAATAGTGGTACACCTAACAGAGGAAAACGAGGAAATGAAATTAGAGAACAAAAATTTGAAGACTGAACTTAAAGAACTGAAACAACGAATGAATGATATTGAAACGAGAAGCAGAAAAAACAACGTAGAGATCAATGGAATTCCTGAAATTGAGAATGAAAATGTTGATGAAATACTTCAAAAAGTGAAAATAAACTTGGATATTCAACAAGAAACTGTAATAGAAAGTGCACACCGAGTTCCAACGCAGAACAACAAGAAACCTAGGCCGATTATTGTAAGATTTCAAAGTGAAAGATCAAAAACCATCTGGATCCAGCAAGCGAGAGGACAGAACACGTTAACAGCTGACCAAATCAATACTAATTTTAAAGACAACAGAATTTATGTCAATGAACATTTAACAATAGAAAACAAGAAGCTTTTTTTTATGGTAAGACAATTTAAAAATGCAAACGACTACAAATTTGCATGGGTTAAAGAAGGTAAAATTTTCCTCCGAAAAGATGAAAAGTCAAAAATATTGCGAATAACAGAACAAGAGCAATTACACAAACTAGACACAAACATAAATGGAAACTGATATTGATCAAATATCTACACTAAACCAAAAACCATTGGAGGATATTGAAGAGGTTCAAAATTTTTTCAAAAGACCCGCTAACACAGATAAAACACTAACATTTTTAATACTTAATATACAAAGCTTGAGAGCAAATTTTGACAACTTTACAGCATTTTTAAAGTCTTTGAATGTATCAATAGATATTATTTGTCTAAATGAAATATGGATAGAAACAGACGAATTGTTTAATTATTATATTTCAGATAATATAAATGACTATTACAGTTACGCAAACTGTAGAACCTATAATAGGTCAGGAGGAGTTATAATGTATGTAAACAAATCAATTAGATCAATACAAAAAAAAAGCTATAAATTCCAAACAGCAGAAGAACTTTGCATATTTCTCCCTGATTATGAGCTAGAAATATTTCAAATCTACAGATCACATTGTTATACCATATCACAATTTAATGATGAATTGGAGTTTTACATGTTAAATTCGAAAAGTAATACATTAATAGTGGGAGACATAAATATTAATCTTTATGGAGAAGACATAGAAACATCAAAATATCTTGATATAATGGCGTTAAATGGATTTCATCCATTACATGAAAACGTAACTAGAGAAGGAAATGGAACTAAAACATGTATTGACCATGCTTTCTATAGAACCAAACAAACAACCACACAAGAATTCACTGTTTACAAAACACAAGTCACTGACCATTACCCAATTATAGGTTACATCAATTTTTTGGAAAGGAATATAAAAATCAACAGAACAAATGAACAAATAACGATAATAAACTATGAAAAATTTGAAAAATTCATTTCAAATTTGAATTTAACGACTATTATTGAAGAGAGTAATACTCAAAATAAATACAAGCGGTTCATGGATGTGATAACATTAAACTCGAACTTATGGTCTAAAACGGTTAAAAAAAATCCAAAAAAATCCAAGAAAAAATGGATCACCAAGGAAATTATAGATAGAATAAACTACAAAGAAAAGTTGTACAAAAAATACAAAAAATATCCAAATATAGTATCCTTTGAAATAGAATACAAGAACTACGACAAAGAATTAAAAAAACTCATAAAAACCACAAAACTGAAGTACATTAAGAACAATTTCAACACTTGTGAAAATAATAAAAGGCTGCAATGGAAATGTATAAATGAAACCATTTTGAACAAAAATATAAAGAACAACATATTACCAGAATTCCAATGTGCTTCAGATATGGCTGAAAGATTCAATGTCGATTTCATAAACAGAAATTTGGAGGATGTAGAAGAAAATGAACATTATTTTTGCACAGCACAAACAAATAATAATAATGCAAGTAATTCTATGTTTTATTTTGAAACCACTGATGCAATAATAAATGATGTAATTAAAGAAATAAAAGAAAACAAATCAAGTGGGTACGATAAAATTACCCCTAAAATGATTAAAATTATTTCAACATACCATTTAGACGTAGTAAGAAATCTCATAAATTCATCAATATCAAATGGACTTTTTTATCCGGAACTCAAATATTCCCTGGTACATCCAATTTACAAAAAAGGAGATGCAACCGATTTAATAAATTACAGACCAATCTCTATTCTACCTGTTTTTTCAAAAGTTATGGAAAAATGTATAAAAAAACAACTTCTAAATTTCTTAAATCATCAAAAATTTTTTGCCACCAACCAATACGGATTCCAAAAGAAAAAAAATACAGAAATGGCTATAATTGATTTATGTAATCGTTTAAACAATGGATATAACTTAAACAAATACTCAATAACCGTATTCCTAGATCTTAAACGAGCCTTTGATTACGTTGACCTTAATATACTAACTAAGAAACTTTACTCAGCTGGCATCCGTGGTAATATATTGAAATGGTTTGAAACATATTATTACAATAGACAACAAGCAGTTAAAATAAATGAAAAAATTAGTACATTCTTGGAAGTAAAAAAAGGCGTACCTCAGGGATCAGTTCTGGGACCTGTACTTTTCCTCATATATATAAACGAATTTTGTAAACTAGAACTAAATGGAAACTTAATATCTTTTGCCGATGATACAGTACTGTATGTAGAAGAGATGGAAATGGAAAATTTATTAAAAAAAGTAGAAGAAGATCTTTTCAAAATAAATAGTTGGCTAAGTAAAAACAAACTGCAGATAAATATTCAAAAAACTAAATATTTTTGCTTAAAGACAAAAAACATAAATAATTTTAATAATATACATATAAAAATTCATAACCATTCCCCTAGTCATAGTATATCATACTGTAACTGCCAAGAAATAAACAGAGTTTTCGACTACAATTATCTGGGCATAATAATACAGGACGACCTAAAATGGAATTTGCATTGTGGAAAAATAACTAAAAGAATTCGAACTTTTGCAGCGGTATTATATAGACTTAAAAATGCAATAGATGAAAAATTTTTTAAAGATATATTTTATGCATGGATATATTCAATTGTAACGTATGGAATCTGTGCCTGGGGAGGTGCATATTATACTAACATAAATAAATTAGATAATATATATAATAAAATCAGATTCACAATAAAAACTAATCCCACTAACCAAAACAAAACTGAGTGCCATGCATTATCCATAAGACAAAACTATATATACAGAATAATAAAATTTGTTATAGCAAATGAAGAATGGTTAATAAAGAATCGAAACAGATCTTCAAGTAGATTAAGTATGGAATATCAAGTGCCAAAAACAAATAAAACTCTATTCAAAAAAAGTTTTAGTTACACTGCTCCAAAGGTATTAAATAAATACCAAACTGCTAATTATACTAATAAAAGATTGAATTATAATATTTTTGATTTTGCAAAGAGCATTGTGTTTGAAACTATAATACAATAGAAATATTTACTAATACAAAAAATATATATTTTTTTTTTTACTTTTACAATACGTATTTAATTTTTGTGCATAGAGATATCTATCATAAATATCTATATTTTCAACAATTTTCATGAACACTAAACAAAATTTGAAGAGATAATACTACGAACAAGATGTATTTTTAGTTTTAATTTTAAATATTTTCAACATATTTTTTTGATGTTTTAAAAATCCAATTATTGTGCGTGCACACGATCATAAATTACTAATGTTTTTTTTTTGTTTATGATAATAGAACAATAATGAAGGTTGCTTGAAAAATAGAAATATAGTATTACAAATTATTCGACCTTCTGGAAGGACAAGTAGTCCCTTGAGGGTCACAGAGTGGGTGTATATGTATGTCCATTTGTCCATTTTTGTTTATTTATTATGTATTTTGTTTTGTCATCTGTCTTTCTTGTGTATTTTGTAACGTGTTCTGTTTTGTCCAATTAAAAAAAAAAAAAAAAAAAAAAAAAAAAAAAAAAAAAAAAAAAAAAAAAAAAAAAATGACTGATCTACTTTTACGGATATTTACGCAATAACAAATGCTATTCCATCCATGTCTTTGCATCACATACTAGTGTCCATCGCGGTCAAACCCCACAGAGCTGCATGTTCCAAGACAGAAAACTAGAATGGGAAGGGAGAAAAATAAAGGATGAAAAATGACACGAAATGTTTGTTACACCAGTGACAAGCCTCAACGGGAAAAAGGACGTACAAATCTATCCCATATCATTTGTCAGCGAGAGAACAGTAGCAGGAAGGGGGGTGCCCACATACTACAACGTTATTCGTCGTGTAGTTGGGCTACGGTGCATTATTGGCTGCAATAACCATCAGTCCACTCACTCACTATTCTGATGGAGACGATTTTTCACCGGTGACATTGTAGCTAACCGCAGCAGAGAGCAAGGCCGTAGCCAAGTGGAAGCACATCCGAGGTCTTAGCAAGCGGTAAGGAGGCCACACACACACACGGTGATATAAATGATGGAGATGGCACGTCGGAACCAATTGTGAGAGACAAATCACCTCCGGCGTGTGTGTGATCACCGCAAACTGCAAAGTAGGTGGGCGGAATTCGTTTCATATGCGGACCGGAATCAAAACTGGAAAACCGATTCAGAGGAAAATCTTGGCTATCGGTCAGAGAAGCAATTTCATTGAGCAGTTTATTTCATTTCATTGAAGGCGTTTATCTATCTTTTCTTAATTTTTCAAGTTCTAAACGACGGCAATTTCGAATTACTTTGAACGACGGATAGCGGTCATTTCGACCGCAATAGGAAAAAAAAATTAATGCATATTATATTTTTCTTCACTAAAACTTCTTAAAACAGTATCTATTCGGTCTCTCTATCTTATTTTTACGATAAACCCTTGTTCTTGCACTTTTTTTTTTGAAATTTTGGACGGAGAGGCTTGTTATGGGACAAAGATTAATACGTGTTATTACTTTAATAAAGAGGTGTGATGGTATAGGTGATGTTACTTTAAAAAAAGAGATTTGACTATGATTTTTTGAGCTCATGTAATTCATGGCATCATTTTCACTTTGCAGTCTACTGACAAGATTCGAAACATAATGCGCTTGAGAAATTTGCGAAGACAATTTGCATGCGCGAATTAAAAACCGTGAATAGCCACCAAATCCTGTGAGAAATGTAAATACGTAAGACAACTCTTTTCGATGCCGATCGGATTGTGCACTGAAAGAATTAATTTTGTCAAATACATCAATGACAATTATTAGTAGAGCAATAAAATTTCATAATTTCTGGCAGAAATTTCCTTTGTCCGCTATTCCAACTTTATACATATGTTCGGGGTACTCTAGACCTAGATTTTCTCTGCTTAGCACGGCCCCTACGATGGGATATTTGACGGGGGAAGCCCTTCCACAGTGAATTTAATAGTGTTGGCGAACAAAAGATGATGAGACTCGTCTCGACACTCGAGCTGGAGCCCTGTCCAAAATCGTGAAAAATGAAGATTATTTTCATCGTTTGGCCTTTGTACCAGTGAATGTAATATAATAAAAGCGCAAAGATTCAAGTGCTAAATGAATTGAATAACGTACGACGATGAGATTTTTCAAAAGTGCACTTTTGAATCAGGTGCGGATTTACGGGAGGAGAATAACACCCCCTGCAAGTGAAATTTCCGTAAATTTCGAAATCAGGAGCGAAAATATTCATGAAATTTTCGCAACTTCCGTATGATAATATAGCGTTCAATCAAACTGTTTAAAATTAGCGGTATTAACGTTTTTGATTAAATAAATTCAAGAAAACTTCAACTGGAAAACGGGAAAAACCGGGAAATTTTTAAAAAAAAGTCCGGACGGACAAAAAAGCGAAATAGAAACAGAAAAACCGAGACTCTCCTAGAAAATACGGGACAAAATTCGGTAAGTATGGTCACATTATTCGAATTGATCAATTTTTAGCAATTTTTAAAATCATCGCTCTCAACATCGAGCTTCAGATCCACTCATGCAAAAAACGCTCAAATTGTATTCGGGAATCACCTTATACCAGATTTACCCATTTTTACACTGATAATACAGTGCGTGGCACAAAATGAAAAATCCAAATTTTTACATGTCCCTACAGTTTTCTTCCGATTAAAAACTTGTTTGCCCTGTCTTTTTCGAGCACAACAAAAAATAAAAAAATAGTCCACCTGCTCCTAAATGCAATACTGGCTGAGATATTCGAATTCAAAAACTGAGAAAAGGTGGGAAAGAACGTCATAAAAAACTAACGGTAAAGCTCATTATGCTATTCTCGTACCTCTTTCTGATTTTTGAATTAAAAAATGTTTCCCCAAATATTGCACTTAAAAACGTGGAATTGTTTTCGTTGGGCTCTAGTAAAACAACAAGAGAACCTTACAAAAATTTAGATTATTTTTATTTTGTGACACACTGTATTTTCACTTTCAAAACTGGTACAAGATGCTTTCTAAACACATTCTGAGCATTTCCTTTTAAATTGAAACGATACCTCTATGAAATACGGTTGAAGACATAAGGACCGAATTAGTACTTACAAGACACCCTCTATAATTCTTTATGATTCAAACTGAAATGTATGAAAAAAATTCGTATTGCAAATTTCAAAGTAAAAGAAATGCAAAAACAACATTTTAACAAATTAGCGAAATCACGGCCATACGTGCTATGCAACAAACAAAGGGCTGCTGCCGTTAATTGGGACATCTACCAGCATGTTCAAGATATAAAGTGGAAAGGAAATGGCTTCAGCTGATGTGGAAAGTCAATTCTGAACTTTTATCTTCAAACTGTCTGCAGTAATGAGCGTTTAAACAATGTACAGTAGGTCTATACACGCTTCAAGAAAGCTAAGGCGTGGAGCACTCGCCCCGCAAACGAGAGACCGGGGTTCAAGTCCTCGTGGGGGCAGAGATGAATTTTCTTCCAAAAATCATCATGTCTAAATAACCAACATTTCGAGGAAAAAAAGGACATCTCTCACAACACATATGTCACCACCTGGTGGCAAATACAGGGTGGGAAAAATGTCCATAGATACTTTAAAAATTCATAAAAACCGGGAAAAACCGAAATACAAAATGGTTTTACAGGGTTAGCATCGCTAGATCAGGGGAATTTTTTTTTAAGGCAGGGAGAAAAAACCCTCCAAAAACAGCCGATAGATGGCGCTGCTACGAGTGACTTCGGTGGAAATATGCAAACGAGACGGTTATAAGAACTTGCGCTCCTAATCTACAAAAAGTTCACCGTTGTAAATCGTGTACGTAGACCTGCTGCACTCTGCCGTTGCTGGATTTGTGATTCGGTCATGTGGAACAAATACCGGTGTAATAAATGATTTTGAGGCATTCTGTTCGTTATTTGCCTATTTTCTCTTTGACTTGTGTACGTTAGCGCCACCTATCGGCTCTTTTGAGTCATTTTTCCTGTCTAAAAAAATTCCCGTGACCTAGCGATGCTAACCCAGTAAACCGTTTTTTTATTTCGGTTATTTTTCCGGTTTTTATAAATGTTTAATGTTTCTACGTTTTTATTTGCCCACGTTTTTATTTGTCATTTTATTGACATGATAAGAACCTGCACTACAGACGTTCTCCTAAAATTGATATCGTCTATCAATAACACGTCTCGATTCTTAAGTCGATTCTGAAATTGTTTTCGATTAATTATTTCTTTCATTAATTCTGAAATAATTTCATTGCATGAGCATTGAAATGAGAACATTTCCCGGATTCAAATTTCACAACTTTTCCTTTATCGAAACTAGTTTCATTTCTTTGCACGAAGCTATATGCTAATTATTAGAAATTAAGCTAAAGATGAAGTTTCAAGAGCGCTCTAAAAATAAACAAGAAGCCACCTAAAAAGCTTCATTATTAAGATTTTTTTATAAATTTCGTCTGGAATACAAAAGAAAGCATTTTTAAGGTTTTGCAAAAATTAATTTTAATTAGGGAGGGAGTCATTCTTCTTTCTCAAAAGACGGAATCTACTAGAAACTCGTTGTTGTTGTTAACTTTGAAGAGAGATTAAAGTTTCACGAGACGGCGTTTCGTGTTTTCTGCACTTAACAAGTCATTTTTCCAGTAATTTACGAATTAATTTGAATTATTTTCTTAAAATTTGACTTCAGTACGAAGTGAAGATTTCTTTTATTATGATATGCACACGATATATCCAAAATAAAGTCCATTTACATAGTCTATGCTCTAAAACGAGGGTGCTCCTCAACCTTTTGAAGAGTGGGGACCACACGCACACTTCATTAGTCTGAAAACGTGTCGCGGGCCACTCAAGTGATTTGGAGATGTGCCGCGGGCCACTCAAGTGATTTGGAGATGTGCCGCGAGCCACTTGAGTCATCTGGACCAGTGCCCTGGGACACTTAAATGATCTGTAAACGCTCCGTGAATCACCTAAGTGGTCTGGAAATCTGAATCACTCGATTGATCCGGAATTGTGCAACTTGTCACTTCCGTGATGTAGAACTGTGTCCTTTAAACTGATTTGCATATGTCCCACGCATCACTGAAATGATCCGTAATTATATCGCGGGCTACTTGAGCGGTCTGGGAATGGGATGCGTTTCACTTAAATTACCTGTAAATGTACCGTGGGTCAATTAAATGATCTGTGATTTTTACAAAATTAAGTTTGAGGTCGCGTTCCACATTGGAGGACTCCGAGAGCCACATCTGTCCCGCGGGCCATGTGTTGAGCCCGTATGCTCTTGAAAGTTTGTAATTAACTTCTTTTTTTTTTGTCTAACTTTGTTAGATTCGGAAACTTCCTTAATTCACAACCAGGGGAGCTATAGACATTTTTTTTTATAGATAATTCCTTCATAGGACATGTAAGTAGTTATTCCATAAATTCCGCTGTTTGTCTCGTTAACTCAAGGCATATTTTACGTTGTAATGGCGAAAAATTGGTGCTAATCCACGAGTTTTTCCACTTTATCGATGTTGACATGGAACTGAACTTAGAAATTGAATTTTTTTTTCTACTTAAAGTGATTTGTTCTTGCCTGGATATTTTTTTTTTCCTCGGTCATTAAATCCTTCATCAATTTTCATTAGAAGTTGATTTAAATTTCACGAGTCACTTGAGCGACTTTCAAGTATGCTTATAAACATTACATTAGCCTTGCGAGTGAAATTCCAAGATATGTTTGAGCTTTCTTTTGAAAGTAATTAATTTTTTTTTCTTTTCTGGAGGTTCTAGAAGATTCCATGTTTGAGTTAAAATCCTTTTTTTCTTCACTAATCAAGATTTATTTAGACTATTTGTTCTGAGTGCAATGCATGCTGATTCAAATCGTTTGCGACCATAAACCAGGGTTTTCCAACCTATCGGTCGCAGGGACTTCTAAGATGGATCGTACAACTCCTTTAGCAGCCAGGGATTCGTATGCTATGGGGGGAATGGGGGGGGGGGGCACGGTAGCAAGTCGAGTGGTCAGGCCACTGTGGGGTGATCAAGTGGTCATAGTGACGGATTCGCATCGCGAGGACCCGGGTTCGAACCACACCGTCGCCGCAGAGGTGGTCGGCTGAAGTTCGTTTTCTGCGGTTCCCATCTTCGTGGCGAAAATGCGAGCCAATCTCCCCGTTAAAAAGTCTTGACACAGAGAGCACAGCAGGCCTTCAACGGTGCAATTATTCAATCATTACACTTCACTCATACATAGTTAGAAAATTTGATGACAGGTGGCAGCGCTACACATAAGCATTACACAGAAACAAACTTGGTGGTAGGTTCACAACACGTATGCGCACAATCCAACATGTACCAATTCATTGGAAGTTCCGCAGAGGAATATGAACGAGATGCATGTGTGGTTTAGTAGTAGTAGTAGTAGCCCAGGTCGATAAGATACTCGCCTGAAGTACCAAAGGATGTTCAGGGGTGTCGCGAGTCCGGATCGTCCGTTCGTCCTTGTCAGAAATTTTAATGACACGGGTACAGCAGAAAACGGTGACATTACCACAGAAGAATATTGCTACCGCAGGGAGTGCCACATCGAGGGGTTAGGGCACCCACCCTCTCGGTGAGAATAAAAAGAGTCTGCCATTCGGAATCGGCAATAAATTATAGGTCCTGATCTAATTAGACCTCGTCTGTTGAAAATGACGACAAAAATGACCAAATGATTTGGAGCTACGGGCCACAACCCAAAGTTAGCACGCAAGGGTTTCCCGACATGGGTCATACAAATCCACTTACAGACAAGGAAACCTGAGCTACGGATCAGACCCAAGCTTGTTTCTCAGTAGGTTCTTGGATAGCTCGTACAACTCTATTAACAGCCATGAAAAGGTGTTATGGGTGAGTTATGGTTATTATATGTGTATTATGGGTCAGTTATGGTTATTATATGAGTATTATGGGTGAGTTATGGTTATTATATGAGTATTATGGGTGAGTTATGGTTATTATATGAGTATAATGGGTGAGTTATGGGTATTATATAAGTTATTGGTAATATATGAGTATTATGGGTGAGTTATGGGTATTATATGAGTTATTGGTAATATATGAGTATTATGGGTGAGTTGTTATTAAATAGTGAGTTATGGGTCACGACTCGCACTTTATTCGCAAGGCCCCCCGAAATAAGTCGTAGAAATCTACTTACAGCGCGGATTCTTGAGCTATGTGTCACGACCCAAACATGATTCCCAGGACTTTCCGAGCAGGGCCGCAACTAGAGGGAGTGCACTACCGCGCCTTTGGCTTTATACGAAATTAATTCGATGCGGTCAAATATGCTATTGCTGGATGAAAAAAAATTATTCTCAGTAAAGCAATGCGCCCCATACATATTTTCCGTAGAAAATATGCAAAAGAAAATTTATAATAGTTTATACATGAGAAGAAAAATATAATAAAATAAATAATAGTATAATACAAAAATATTATAATAAATTTAAAACGTAATTATAATAATAAATAATAATAGCATTAATAATAAATAATAAAATATCTACTATAATATATTACTATAATATCATTAATTATGGTAACATTATAAGATTGCTAACTTTTGAGAGTTTTTTTTTTCTGCATCAGAAACATCAATAAGCATTATGCTTAACGAGTTTTATAATGATTTCTAAAAAAAGTTTTATAATGATTTCTAAAAAAAGTTTTATAATGATTTCTAAAAAAAGTTTTATAATGATTTCTAAAAAAAGTTTTATAATGATTTCTAAAAAAAGTTTTATGATGATTGACAAAACAAGTTTTATAATGATTTCTAAAACAAGCTTTATAACGATTGACAAAACGAGTTTTATAATGATTTCTTGCGCAATGATAATTTTTAACAGTTTGCCCTATCTGAAATGCCACAAAAAAACCAACTTTACAACAAAACCTCGCACTCATTTTGGAAAAAGTATTTATTATTGGATTCACCAACGGTAAGAAAAAATTGCAAAACATGCCTTAAAATGTAATGCGCGTGTAGCATTATAATAGCAAACACAAAATTTTGGCTTCAAAAAAAAAAAAAAAATTTACGTTAAACGGAATTTAATTACTCAACAAATTATATTAGCATATGTCTAGTAAATACTCTCAACACGTAAAAACTAAACTTTCTGTTCTCATCTTCCAAATTAAACTCTTTAAAAAAAAACAGCTTAAAATCCATCACTAAAAACATCCAATAGTGGAGAAGCAAAAAAAAAATTTGCAAAAAATTTATTTCTCTCTCACTAACTCTTAATAAAAATCATTATCATCCCGGGAAAGAAAAATAATGAAAATCTTATTACTATAATACAGAAAACATTTATTTATTTACTTTTTTCTTCCTCCTTCACTGATAAATATTTTAAGGCTATTTTTCTTAAAACCAAACTTGGTTAATGGATTCCAAATGGATGGACGTTCTACTTGTAATGTAAAAAATAAATAAATTCCCTTTTTTTTTTGGCTATGAAATAATATGAAACGTTTAAAGAGAGAAAAAAACTTGAGTGTTCGTAAATTGCTTTAGGTCCATTAAAGTAAATTCAATTACTTTAATGCATATTTTTCTTGTTTTTTTTCAACACATTGTTTTTTTCATATTGCACATTGCGTGTGTTAATGAAATGATTCAATTTTTTTTTTCTCTACAAAATTTTTCATATTCAGTGGAAATTTTAGTTGTTTTTTTCGAGAGAGAGAGAGAAATCTCTCTTAAAAGCGTGTTTTAGCAGTTATGTGTGAATTATATTCGTTCCTGGATTCTTGTTCTCTCTAACGTTTAATTAAAGGGATGCTGTATGAATAATAGAGATAACGACGAGAAATTGAAATTTGAAAATTTAATGATGTATTAATATTCAGTTGTGGATATGAATTTGTAGAGCAGAAGTCCCCAAAGTTTGAGATTGTGGGTTAAAAAATATTTCCCATGATGAAAAAAAAAAGCCTGAGTAAATAAATGTCAGTCATGCTGCGTTGTCTTGACAGGTTGGGCCAAACGGGGCTCAGGGCTACTACAATTCGGTAATTATTTTTTCACTGAATATGAATCTTCATCAACTCTGGAAATATTTCTCCCAATAATTCTGGAAAAAAAAAAATTTCAATTATTCTGGAAGCATCTACAGAAAAACAATTAGTTCAAATTGTTGTCGATAGAGAGCGCTGCACGAAATAAATTCACACCATTCTGAATCTGAAACTTTTTCAATCTCTTCTGTGCTCGAACCGTCCGTAAAGCTTCAGCCAGGATTCGTGGCTGAGGTAAAACAACTTCACCAACAATGATTTATCCACTAATTTCTATTCTTCTTTCCTCGCGGGCACTTATGAAAAACAAGTTATTTTCATCAAATACATTTTCGGAATAACCTACTACATTCACCGGCTGTTCCATAATTTCGTAAACAGTTTAAAAGTTTGTAAAACTTGAAGGAATTAGTTATTTTGAAAGCAGTTTGTGATGAAAGGGTTATTCTCGCGAAAAGCGATTTTGTTTGGTACAGAAAAACAATTAGCTCAAATTGTTGTCGATAGAGAGCGCTGCACGAAATAAAACCCCACCATTCTGAACCTGAAACTTTTTTCAATCTCTTTTGTGGTCGGACCGTCCGTAAAGTTTCAGCTAGGATTCGTGGCTGAGGTAAAACACTTCATCAACTATGCTTTATCTACCAATATGTCAACATCAAAATTAAAATCTTATGTAAGAGTGACATATGCCAGTGACAGGAAAGTTCAGGAATAAGCTATTAATCGTACACCTTGCATTTATAGGACTCTAATCAGCTTATTTCCAATGATTCCGCTACTTGCAGTGTCCTCTATCGACAAAATGTTCAAAAAAACCGTTTGTGTCAATAACTTTTTTATCACAAACCATTCGAGTTTTTAAATTCTTTATTTTTTTATGAATTTTAAAACTATTTATGACTTCATGGGACACCCTGTGCATGCAATTACAAAATTGAAATTTATACTTAATTTCAAACCAAATTTATTATATGAAAAATCTTAATCTGAGATTACCTTAAATCTTCATAAATTAAAGGGAAAAATTAGAGATTGGTTTACAATAGAGGGAGCAAAAAAACATCATCTCTCAAGAAAGTTCTTATCTTTTTTTCAATGCTCCTAAAGACACTTTCCTAAAGATTCCTAAGACACTTTGGGAAAGAGGAGAAGAGAATGCATTCTAATTAAAATTAATTTTTGTAAGACTTCAAAGTATTTTTCCCCCGATGAGAAGTTTTTAAAACTCTTAATATAACGAAGGCTTTTCATGTGGTCACTTTCTCGCACGCACTTGAAACTTCATCTTCTTTGTCTAATTAAGCCCAAGAAAAGAGATAAAAACTATTCAAAGGAGGAAAAGTTCAAAAGTTTGGGTCCCAGAAAAATTTTCTCACGCTCATGTAGTGACTTCAATTCCGTAACGTTAACTTTGAAGCATTATTCCAGGCACAATAGCCCTTTACCTAAATTTTTGGCAAAGGGTTTACATCCAAAGCCAACTAGATGCTAGGACGCTTTGTTACATCCCGGAAGGGACAGCCTGGGTCGTGTCTGGTCTGACAGACACAGTACTCCCGCTTACATGTGCAGTATTGCGGTTGCATTGGGAGTTCTTGCACCCTTTTGACGACTTTTTTCCCCTCGTAGGGAAAGAGGAGTGAAGGAATGTGTTTATCTTATATGTTTCGCGTTTAAATATATTTGTTATAGACTTGTTTTTCTGCTCCATCTACATTAAAAATCTCTCTCACGAGTCTTTTTATAAACTTAGATTGTGTGCTGTGTGGTGGTGAAGGAAAAATATCAAAGATGTGAAATATTGTGTATTGAACATACTATAAAAGATTTAGATCAAGTTATGCGCAACAGCAGTTCATATCTTCAGTGAATATTATCACTGTGATTACAATCTCAAGAATGAATATAAAACCATTTTCACATGAAATGGGGAAAATTCTATTGAAATATCACTGAAAACAATAGAGGCAAAAAAATATCGTTGTAGAGGGATTTATCGTAATACGAGTATCGTTGTATATAGGGAGGTTTCACTGTAATATAATTTTTATAATCTTCATTCGCCAATTTAAGTGAAGATTGCAAATTCGAATAAGCTTCGTTGAAAAAAAAAACGGAGCAATTTTACATATAAAGCCGGAACGAACAAAAATATATTAATGTCCCGTAAAATTTCGGACACATGGTCACGTAACTCGGGCTGTAAAGTTACAAGTCCGTTGAATCATCTCAGATATTTTACTGATCCTTGAATCCAGAAAGATTGAGAAGCACTGCTTTATCCAATTATAGGATAAGCAAAAAGTCCATATAGAAACTTTTAAAAATTCATAAAAACCGGAAAAATAACAGAAATGAAAAACAGTTTGCAGGGTTAGCATAAAACAGTCGATAGGTGGCGCTGAACTCAAAGATACGCAAATTACGAATAGAATGCCTTCAAATCGTTTATTACAGCAATATGTGCTCCACATGACCACCACCACAGGTGATAACACATTGCCGGCAAGTCACAAATCCAGCAACGGCAGAGTGCAGCAGATCCACATGCACGGTTTACAAACGGTGACTGATTGTGGATTGGGAGCGCAAGTTCTTACAACCGTCTCATTTGCATATTTCCACCGAAGTTACTCGTACTAGCGCCACCTATCGGCTGTTTTTGAGTTATTTTCCCTCCGCCTTAAAAAAAAAATTCCCGTGACTTAGCGATGCTAACCCTGCAAACCGTTTTTTGTTTTTTTTTGGTTATTTTCCCGGTTTTTATTCATTTTCGTTTCGTTTCATATTCATATTCATATTCATATTCGTTTCTACGGACTTTTTGCCCACCCTGTATATTTTCATTAGTAAAAAAAAAAAAATTACATTTTATTCTAACTGTATATTTCCACAGTTATTAAGTATTGATAATACTTTTACAAAAAAATAGTGTCATTTCTATGTAAGAAGAAAAATAAGTATCAGAGGAGTGGGGAAAAAAATAATTCCTAAGAATAAATATAAAAAGGGGGAATCCGTTCTTTCTCAACAGGAACGAGTGACATCTTGAAAGACAGCTTCAGTTTCTCGAGAAAGAGAGAGGATTTCGCAGGGAGCTGTTCTGGTTCCTATTCCATTACACACTATCCTTTACCTCTTGTGACGTTTTCTGTAACTTCTCAAAAGAAGGGGGAGAGAAAAAAAAAACTCGATAGTTTTTAAACCATCTTTTCTTTTTCTTTTACAGTATCTCTACTGTCAACGGACTTGACATCAACTGACACTATTCTTTTTTTTCCCCCTCAGAAACTTGGAAATAAACCTTACCGAATAATGCATTTCATACCGTAATACGCCGCCCGTGCTCTATATCGACCACTGTCAATTTCAGTCATTGCCCCGGATGACGAGCTGGACGGTGTCGGATGCTTTTATTGTGCATGTAGAAATTACGTATGTGCACACACGACAATTAAAAAAACAAACCAAAATAATAATAAAAATAGAAAACATTAATCGCAATAGTAATAAATTTACAAAACAGTTCTTAAATATCGCCGCCACGCGAACACTTGTGCCATTAGGCCGGGTTATATGCTTTTCAGCCGTGTCTCGACGTTGCCGACCGGCCCAGGTCAGGTTTACGGAAAATTCACAGCTAGCAAAATTCACCGACAACAGTTCGATGCGAGTCTGAAAGCGAGGGAGTGAGCGATTGAGTTACTGGGTCAGTGAGCGAGCGAGTGAGTGAGTAAGCTACTGAGTGGATGAGTGATCCTAGAGATATGGTGGAAGGTCACTCACTCCTCTCTCACTGACTCAGTAACTCAATCGCTCACTCCCACGCTAACTGACTCGCATCGAACTGTTGTCGGTGAATTTTCCTAGTAGTGAATTACATGTCAGTGAATTGCTGGCGGTGAATTTTCCGGACACGCCCTATGCGTGAAGCTTTCGTGTCACTGAAGCTGTCCGTTTCTCCTGTAGCCATTGGATATAGCAGTCCGACGCATACGAAATCTTTAGCTTTTTAGCAGTATATTTAATGACTATAGGAGAAATGGACGATTCCAGTGATATCACGAGCTGCCCTCCCCCCGGCTTTTGAAAATACACTACAAATTGTATATGTATATATACAAATATATATATGCATACCTTGAGTACATGTTCTTTGCCCTTCCCCCCCCCCTGGAAAAACTTCGAAATTTTATTCCAGCCGTCATGATTAGCGCAGAACTTGCCCAATTTTGCAGATGAAGTTTCCATTCAAGGGCGTATTTATGTGATTTAATAATATTTATATATTTTTTGTCTTTGTAATTTTACCCTGTTTCAAAGTACAACAGTTCATCCTTCAAGGTACAAGACCCCCTCGTTGTACTTTGGAACATTCTTGTCTTTTTCAAAAATCCGTATTTCATATTTAGGACGGAAAGAAAGGTAAATTAAATTCCACATGATATTTCGTACAGTATACAGATACTAAAAATGAATTTAGTGAAATTCTATGGTAAAGATTGAGCGAAAAAAAAAAGTTGATATATAACGCTCCAGGGTTTATAACAGTCTCCACTATATCAAAATATTAAACTATAATATTGCACCAGCGAGATTATTCCAACATGGACGCAACGAATTAAACCATATATTCCCCTCTATTTTTCTTTGCTTGGGTTAATTTTACACGCATGTAATTTTGTGTACATACAAGGGGCTTGTGCGTGTAATTAAAGCTCTGGGAAATATTACCATGTTAGCAAAAATAACGTGGCGTGAGCAGCAAGTTCCTTGAGCGAAGATGACACGCAAGTAAGTCGCTAGTTAACTGCTTGCTCTCGTACCAAACACATACACACTTTATACACACATGCTTCTATACACCGCACAAACATACACGAGCCAAATGCTGCTCGAGTAATACGATAAGGCAGTTTCAAGTTGCTCTCTCCTTTAATGGGGCAACGGTCAGGAACAAATGCCAAGTGTATTATCATATTCGTGCGACACACGCTGCTATTGCCACGATGGTTGGACGGTGGAAAGGGAAAACAGTATTAGGATACTAGTATGTATGATGTAAGAGTCACGCTCGTCTCATGAGGCCAGAAGTTTCCACAATTTCGCCAGCATCGCCTTAATGGAGGATGTGGAAGTGGATTTCTCGGGATCATCATCTTTATTTATTGGCTAAGAGGGACGTGGACGTTCTCCCTTCTTGCAATCATTCCCGATAGGACATATTAAATGGCCGGAATTTATTATTTTGAGATTGCGACGCGAGATTAATATAGAAATAAATTCGAACAATTTCTCAGTATTTCTGAATGTATTCTGAATGCAATTATTTAAAACAAATTGCTGAAACAGTGTCTGATAATACACTGAGTGTAGTTAAGGTGACAATATGGTAAAGGGGTTTTTTACGGGACATTGAACTTTTCAGAGTATTTTCGACTGTTCCGTTTCCTTTTTATAAAAACGTCCTTTTTTTCAATGAAGTTAATTTGATATGTTTACTCAGCACTGAAATAAAGGGTGTACATTATCTAGTTTACAGGGTGTACCATAAATTCGTTAATAGTTTAAAAATTCATAAAAATTGAAGGAATTGGTGGATTTGAATGCGGTTTGCGATAAAGTTATTCTCACAAAAGGGATTATTTTTTTCGTACAGAAAAAACAAAGTTTAGTTCAGATTTCCGTCGATAGAGAGAGTGCAGTACCCTATATCGACCTGAACCTTTCTTCTCTTTTAGTCCGAAACGTTAATAAAGCTTCACCCGGAATATTCGTAACTGAGGTAACACAACTTCACCGATACTGCTCCAACCATGGACGTAAACATCACAATGAAAACCTTATGCGTTAGCGTGAATTACATGAAAATTTAGAAATGAGCTGTAAATCGTACACCCTGCACTTTATAGGGCTCTCTGATTAGCATATTTCCAGTGATTTTATTACGCGTGCAGCTTCCTCTATCGACGGAAATTTGAACAAACTTTTTTTGTTCTGTTCAAAAAGATTCCCCTTTCGTGAGACCCCTTTTTCGCTAACAGCATTCATATACACCGATTCCTCCAATTTTCTTAAATTTCAAACTACTTAGGAACTTATAGGATATATTTTGTTATTAAAGATTGAGAATATTTTATGTAAATACAGTGCATTTACTGAATAAATTGATTATTGTAAGCATTCAAAAGGCACACACATAATATAATGCAAATGTTCTAAAAATTCTTTTTTGCAACCTCTCACCTTAGCTTATTTCTTGATATTATGTACAGAGTGAATCCTATCTATTCTGCCAAACGAAAGGGGTGATAGATGAACCCAAGGGGATCATGCAACAACCCACCAGTCCTGTCCTATCTCGAACCGTTTTCGAGTTAGAATAGATAATCGATTATGGCAAAAAAATGCGGGAAGTCTGAAAAAACCCGGATTTGTAAAGTTATTATGAGACTTACACGAAACTAAACACATTTGGAAAGCGCAGTAAAAATCCAGTGAGGTCACAGCAATTTCATTGAAATGTCTGGATTTAGTGGCGTGCTACAAGCGTTGAAAGATTAGCAAAGTTCAAAATCAAATTGTTGCCAAAATATTCAATTGTCAATTCTGCAAACACCCTTCTAGTTACAATCAGTCAAATTTGTCAAACACTTGTCCTTTTCAACAGCTTTCGTAAGAGCCTAGAATCAACCAAATTGGTCACCTAGTTCAGAAGAAATTTAGTCGTTTGTTTGCACTGAAATCTACGTTCGTCGAAGCAATTATAGTAGGTTTTGGCGGTGATTCGGTTTTTCACTTCACCGATCTCTCAGGGCATGTAGTTTGCCATTAAATACGGATATCATGTACATACAGGTAGTGTCACTTTATAGGATTTATTATGCAAAATCAAACTGTCTCAAAAATCTGTAACCACCAATTCCGAATTTTCGTCGAATACCTACTTCCACAAACGCCAATTTCAGTGATGTATTGTAAACAAAAGACTACATTTCTTAACCAGAAAACCGATATGGTTTTTTGTAAGCTTTTTTCGGAAGCTGGAGGAATGAACAAGTTTTTGGCATATTTGACTGATTGTATATAGAAGGCTGTTTGCAGAATTTGCGATTAAATATTTTGGCGACAATTCGATTTTGAACTTTGCCAATCTTTCAGCGCCTATAGCTCACCATTAAATCCAGATATTTCAATGAAATTAATGTCACCTCATAGCATCTTTTCTGCTCTTTCCAAATGTTTGCTTAGTTTGCGTATAGGTTTTACAGAATTTCACAAATTTTGGTTTTTTTAGACTTGGCGCATTTTTTCCGTAATCGATTATTTCACCGTAACTCGAAAACGGTTTGAAATAGGACAGGGTTGGTGGGGTTTTTCATGATCCAGTTCTGCTCGTTTATCACCCCCCCCCCTTTTCGCTTGGCATAATAGGTCGGATTCACCCTGTATATTTAATATAATTGCCAGATGTCAACCTTATTCATACCTGAACAGGGTTTTATATAATATTTAAAAAAAATTACCGGTGGTTGTTTTTAAGCAACAATTTTGCAATTGAGTGATCAATATCTCTATATATTCGATATGTCTATTATTCAATATCTCTATCTTAGAGAAACCAAGACAAAGATGACGAGAGCTCATGGCTCGGCACTTTGTTATATTTGGTATGAATGTAAATGCTTTTATCTCCCATATATGCCATCTTTCATTTCTCTCAGTGAAATGCATTTTAAATTACTGCAGACTTGGTGAAGCACTGCATTTCTCGCCAAAGGTTATGTATAAGCAATTTAGCTGACAATCGGAAACATTTTCAGCGGAAATTGGTGATGCTCCGTATTTACTTGTATGATTCCAATTCCTCGTATTTTTCGGTCGAACATTTGGTGTTCATTTCATTCATAATAAAATAAAAACTTCCTGCACGACATTTGCATAGCACCTGATTTTATTTTTAGACAAAAAAGTTTTCGGAAATTCCAACCTCGGCCGCAACCACACCGCGGTCGTATCGGAAAAATTTCGTGGAAACTTCGATTTCGTTATAACCGAGTTTGACTACAGATATTCATCTCAAATAGTTGTGATGGTCAGCGGTTTTCTCGTGAAATTCATATCAATCCACTGCGATTGGCAATGGTTTTACATTTGTCGCCATATTTGGCTGTGATTGGCGATTCTTGGTGATAATTGACGATGTTCCGTGTATATTACAGCATTTCTCTCTACGGAATCCGTGTGCAAGTCAATACAAAATATTTCCCACAACATCAAAAGCTATTTCTGAAATCATTGAATTCAAATTATAAGAAATGAATTTTCATCATCATAGCTTTAAAAAAAATCGTATCTTTGTGATAGTTATCCATCGGTGCATCAAAAAACACCTTTTATCTTCAGATTCAAAATCCTCTTTCTATTCAGCTAGAAGAATTCTTTCGAATGGAGCTTGAAATATAAAAAATATATATATGTATGTTTTTTTTACGTATTTTATCAAAGGTGGATCTATCTTCTTCCTATGATTCGATTCCAGTTTTCACATCTCCCAAGCTCGACGACGATCCTTTGTTGGCTTCACAAGGATATATGGACAAGAAAAGGAACCTGGATTTCCAAGGATATTTGATTACTTTTCCGCATTTCTAGTTTGTACAAAGAACGTCATGTATAAGAGAATTTTCTTCGAGAAGAAAGTTTCTAAATTCGATTTTATATATTCTGTGTTATTATTATTATTATTATTTTTCATCAAATATATAATAAGAAATTCATTTCAGTTTTCGAAATCAGTAAGATTTAATGCTCAATTTTTAAGTCTTTATTCCAGAATTGATATAATCCTATAAACAGATTTTGTCGGTGTATTCATTACTAGAGCTCGGAATTCTAAGACTTTGCATAGAATTTTTTAATGATTATGCATATTTCGCTATTTTAGCGGTAGAGCATATTTTTCCAATATTTTCAGTAATTTTAAGGCATTTTTCAGGATTTTTCAGTAATTTGGAGACATTTTTATATTTTCTTAGTGTTTCGCATTAGTATAAAGGTATATAGTCCATCATTAGTATATTATAGTAATACTTTCTTAGTATATCGCACATTTCAGCTGAACAATGAAGAGGGGTTTTTTTCAAGCTCACTCTTCACTAGTTTCATTTCCCACGTTAACAATTTTTCGACCACATTAGCGATAATTGACAATTTTACTTTCCTTTGGCATCGTGGAAATGATTGGCGATTTTTTGTGTCATATTAGCAGCAATTGGCAATTTCATTTGAGTGGCCTTGGCATATTTCGGGCGATTATTGGCAATTTCCCGTAATTTCCCCGAGGAAATATAGTCAGCCCATTTATAAAGACATATTTTTAAATTTATGCGGCATAAATGTGTTTTTATAGGGCCTAAATGTGTTTTTCGTGGAGCATATTCTGTGTGAGTTTTTAGGTCACAAAAAACCTAGCCCTATTTATAACAGTCAAACTCGGTTGTAATGGCGTCGAAGATTCCGTGAAATTTTATCGTTATAAATGAGGTATCGTTACAACCGAGGTTGGCGTTTTTCGGGACATTTTTTGACTGAAAATGTAATCAGATGCGATACTATGTTCTGCAAGAAGCTGTTATTCCATTATGACCAATTTTATTTGGTGATCATATAAATTAATACGATCAAGAGGAAGCGGGAAATGAAGTCATAAGTACGAAATATCACCAAAATATTATCAACTGTCAGATAAATCACCAATTATGGCTAACGATACCCTTGGCGAGGAATACAGGGAACTAGAAAATATGCAATGATTTAAAATAGGTTTCAAGGAAAAAAAATGGCATTGTAAATAAGTGAGGTGAATACATACTATATTCATTTTTCCACAATTAATATTTTGGAATTAGAGTAAACCTCGTCCAAAAAAAACAGAAAACGGGACATTTTTGTATTGGAAAAAGTCAGAAAAGGAGACATTAACACATAACACAGCAGTGTCTCGTACACGGGCCACGTAAATTAGAAGCACGTCGGCGCGAAACGTCTTAGAAATATTTTGTTCCCATCGTTAGGTTACAAAAACGCTATAAAACAACAAAAAATGCCGCTATATTCGAGCCCGTGGCCTTTTCCATCGACGTTATAAGGAAAGTTTTTTAACGCCATTTTCTATAGGGATCAGCCCAAAATGACAATTACTGACATCATAACTGAGGTGGTGTAATAACTGAGGCCGTTATAATCGAGTTTGACTGTATTCTTTATTTGAGAACCGAATATCAAGATTTTGTCGAGTTTTCCGTCATAAAAATGATATATAGTTTTCCTCATCCATTCAATTTCTTCTTAATGTACACAGTGTATATGTTATGTAAAAATACAAGTAGAAAGCTTTCTCCAACCCCAGCTTCGATGCTAAGAATCCATCCATCACGTCGTTGGAGTCATTAATGCCGGAGAATGAACGACTGTCGTCCCACGGACCAAATGATGGATAACAGCAGCAGCTTCTTTTTCAAAGACTGTGGCTTTTGTCAGACATGAATGCCCTTTTTTTCACCTCTCGCTGTTTCTTTTATACAATATGTTTACTTCTTGTTTCTTATCAATGAAATGGGCTTTCCGACGGGATCCAGAAAGTTTCAGCACTTCCTATAATTCACATAATATATCCGTGGAGTTCGCATGAAAAGTAAAATAAACACAACAAGAGATCGGGAAAGAATCTTCACAGATTTTTCTTATTCATTCAGATAGGAATAAGGTGAATTCGGAAGAGGAATCTCGTTCTCGCTGCTATTTATGTTTATCTATTTATCTTCCTTTTCACGATTTTGATTTTTATTTCGTTTTTTTTCTTTCATTTCTATATTCTTCTTTCATTCGGTATTTTTGTCGACTAATATTTCTCTATTTTGCTCATTGTCCGCTGTTTTATTAACTAGATTCCTTTGTTTATTATTTTTATCATTCCTCTTTTTGTTTACTTTTATCACTCCTTTTTTTGTTTACTTTTATCACTCCTTTTTTTTTGTTTACTTTTATCACTCCTTTTTTTTTGTTTACTTTTATCACTCCTTTTTTTTTGTTTACTTTTATTACTCTTTTTTTTTTTACATTTTTATCACTTCCCCTTTCTGTTTACCATTTTTATCACTCTTCTTTTCGTTTATTATTTTAATCATTCCTCTTTTTGTTTACTTTAATCACTCCTTTTTTTTGTTTACTTTTATCACTCCTTTTTTTGTTTACTTTAATCACTCCTTTTTTTTGTTTACTTTTATCACTCCTTTTTTTGTTTACTTTTATCACTCCTTTTTCTGTTTACATTTTTATCACTTCCCCTTTCTGTTTACATTTTTATCACTTCCCCTTTCTGTTTACCATTTTTATCACTCTTCTTTTTGTTTACCATTTTTATCATTCCTCTTTTTGTTTACTTTAATCACTCCTTTTTTTTGTTTACTTTAATCACTCCTTTTTTTTGTTTACTTTTATCACTCCTTTTTTTGTTTACTTTTATCACTCCTTTTTCTGTTTACATTTTTATCACTTCCCCTTTCTGTTTACATTTTTATCACTTCCCCTTTCTGTTTACCATTTTTATCACTCTTCTTTTTGTTTACCATTTTTATCATTCCTCTTTTTGTTTATTGTCTTTTTCCAGTAACTTCCCGTGCACACCTTTTTCTGCAGTTACTTTTTTTTACCGCTTTTGACATCTTTTGATTGATGGTTAATCATTTTGCTTTTTTTTGTTTAAAAATTTTTTTTTTTTTTGTTTAATTCACTGTATTTTTTTTTTGTACTTCACTTTGTTTTTCCTCTTTCTTCTTCTGTTTACTGTTTTCTCTTAATTTTGTTTTGCTTATTGTTTTTTCATAATTATTTTTTTTTGTTGCTCTTTGTAACCCTTTTTTTTTTGCTTAATATTTTCGCTTTATGTTGTTCTGCTTACTGCTATCACTTTTTGTTTGCTTAATGTTTTCTCTTTCTTTTGTATTGTTCAATGTTTTCACTTTAGGTTGCTTTGCTGTTTCCCCCCCCCCTTGTCTTTCTTCTTTTTGCTTACTGTTTTCCCTCCTTCTCTTTCTTCTTTTTGCTTACTGTTTTCCTATCTTTCTTCTTTTTGATCACTGTTTTCACTTTATTTTGTTTCACTTACTGTTTTCCTTTTTTTCTTCTATTTTTAATGTTCACCTCACTCTTTCTTATTTTTTAGTGTTCATCTCTCTTTCTTTCTCTTAATGTTTTCCCCCTCTTTTCTTTTTGTTTACTGTTTATCTCTAGCTTGTTTTGCGTACTGATCTCCTCTTTATCTTTTTTTTGTTACCCGTTTTAACCTTTCTTTGTTTTTCTCTTGTTTTCACTTTGTTTGCTCGATGGTTTCTTCTTTTTCATTTCTTCTTTAATATTTCTCCCTCTCGATCATCTTTTTTTCTTACTGTCTTTCTCTCTTTCTTAATTTTTTTCTGTATTTCCCCCCCCCCCTCTTCTTTCTTTTATTTACTATTTTCACTTCATTCAGTTTCGCTCATTGTTGTGACGTTATTCTATTTTGCTTATTGTCCTCCCTTCATTTTTTTTTTTAGCTTAATGTTCGCTCTTTATTTTCTTTTGCTAAATGCTTTAACTTTATTCGGGTTTCCTTACCTTTTTTCCTCACTTTCTTCTTATCAATGAATTTTTCTGTTTTCTATTTTCATTTGCTTTCAACATTCTTTTTTGTCCCAGTATTTTGAGTATTTTTCTGGGTTTTTCCCCTCAGGCAATGTTATTTATTCTTCTATCTATTTTTCACTTTCATTATTCTCTTCTATTCTAACCATTCTTCTCGTTTTTCTAGTTCTGGTTTCTTCCTTGTTTTTTTGTTTTTTTAAAGTGTTTTTTGTTCAAATGTTTCACGTTTTATTTTTATTTTTTCCATCAATTGTTATAATTTTTATTTCCTTAAACGCCTACTTTTGCATTGATTTTTTTTAGATATTAGTAGTCGGAGGATGTCTTCTCACGAACACTACGAAAACCATATTCACAAAATTATCCTGGAGCACAAAAAAATTCAAAAGCACACTATCAAACGATATTGTAATCGTTTCTTCCTCACACAACAACCTCATAATGGATCTATATGCTCAATAAATGACAGAGCCAACAGTGGAACCGTTTGACAAATGTACATAAAGTGTTAGGATCACTATTCTTATTGCTAAGGCAACGAAGAGCAGAGCTGCCGAGCGTTATTGGAAATCAGAAATGTTGATGACGTTGGATGGAAACGCCTATTACTTGGCATCCACCAGAAAGGTTCGCAGAAAGTGAATAATTTATCACATGCAACATCACGGATACTAGATTAGGTACATCCGCGCAACGGATAAAGGTTTCCGAATTGATGTGAGCCTTTCGTGACCGAGCATTCACACCGCGTTTGATTTACAGCATTTGCCCGAATTCAAATGCGTAGTCGTCAACTTCGCTAATAAAAGCTTTTGTCGAGTTTCCGACTGATATCTGAAATGAAGTCACTCAGACACGAACCAATTTAACGAAATAGTCTCAAAAGCATTTCTGATGATGTAGATATACGTATTCCTTCCTGTAGATAAGTTTTATGATATCGTTTCCGTTTTAAATTTATGTTATGCAGTTCCTGTACAAATACTTCTCTTATTATGTGTATTATCAACACTATTCGTCTGAAATATCAGAAATTGATTTCTATAATAGAATCTTCTCGAATAAGATTCGTATATTCGACACTGACTAGTGTTTCTTAAAAATTCGTAACATTTGCGATACTCATTGGAAGAAGGATTTGAAATAGGGAAATCAGATAAATATACAGGATAGTCAGGAAATTCCCTATGCCACATTTTACTAGCGAACCGCCGATCCTAGCAGAAGGCTTCCAGTTAGAAAAAGTATCCAAATAACGTGTAAACCTCAGATGCGTCATTCACATTGCAAGGGATTGTATAATTATTAAAATACAAAAACTAACTTTTTATACGGGCACCCTGTCCTAAAAATCCAGTTAGAAATTGTTGCTGTGTCTCTTCTGGGGTCAACAAAAAAAATTTCACGTTTCTAAATGCAATATTTGCAGAGATATTTGGAATGATTTCAGTGAATGTTGCACTCAGACAGTTTTCTTTGTTACCCTCAGAAGAGACGAGGCAGCAACTTTCTAACTGGGTTTTTAAGGACAAGGTGCCGTGTAAAAAGTTAGTTTTGTATTTTAATAACTATACAATCCCTTGCAACACAAATGGCGTATCTAAGTTCAACATATTATTTGGATATTTCTCCTTAAATGTAAATATGTCTATAGAATCAACGGCTCTCTCCTGTAAAATGTGACCCAGGAACTTTCCTTAGTGGCCTGTATATTTTAGTGATATGACAATTTATATCATGGCTGCACGACCTTTTGGAAAATGTGGGCCACGTCATTCGTATGAAAACGTATCGCGGGCCAATTAAGTTATCTGGAACAGTCCCGTCTCAAGTCACCAAGTGATCTGTAATTATGCCGCTAGTGACTCAAGTTATCTGGAAATATAACTCGGGGGCACCTGAGTTATCTGAGAATGTGCCGTTATCATAATTATCCCGTTGATTTATACTCCTGTAATTGGACTTGTTATACTGTTATACAAATTTATATATATATATATATATATATATATATATACATAGTCATTTAAGAAAATTCCGGATGCACCCATCTTTCAGGAACGCTTCGATATCTCCTTGAAATAGGAAGCGGGGTGTGTCCGGTCCTTCATTGTTCAATGAGAATGTGCCGCGGGCCACCTACCTGAGTGTTGTGGAACTGCGACGTGGGTCACTTCGATGATCTGAAAATGTATCTCGGGGCTGTTTGACTTTCTTTCAAACCGAGCACAACTCAGGTCTATTGCCATAGGCAATTTACTACCTAGTGAGTTGTGACGGAAGTGTAAGTGCGTGTACCTAACAGTCTGAGGGCGTATCTAGTGTTGTGTATGATTTTTCAGTGCTGCCATCTATATCTCAGAAGTGAAGTGAGTGATGTGTAGTGACTGAATATTTGTACTGTTTGTAGGACTGTTGCTCCCTGTGGCGAGACTTTAACGGGGAGATCGGCTCGCATTTGCGCCTCGAAGTTGGGAACCACAGAAAACCAACTTCAGCCGACCACCACTGTGGTGACGGTGGGGCTCGAGCCCGGGTCCCCGCGATGGGGAGGGGTCCTCGCAATGGCGATGAAGATGCAGGGAGAGGAAAAGCTCCTGTGTTCGTATCTCTTTCGAAATGTGCCAGCGTATTTTTGATTGTGAGTAACGTGCTGTTGGATTTAATAAAGTGCGCGGTTCGTTTTATTTCTTACCGGGTGTTTCTTTGACGTCGCGTTAAAAAGTTACGGACGATTAAATTTGACACTGGAAGCGGCGTGGCTTCTAATGGAGCTACAACGTTGATGACGTCACTGATCGAGTGTGACTTTTAAAGATGGTCTCCTGAAATTTCCCGGTGAGCTGTCTTCAATTAAATCTACGAATAAGAAGGGTAATAACCAGAGGAACAATTTGAGATAACTTGAATTGAATTCGGTGACTTTGTTCTAGAGATATGAATTTTTGATTTGCACATGTTAAGTGTATGGGGTCTATTAGAAAAAAATTTTTGAATCCTTTCTATGTTTATTTTGACCATAATTTTGAAAATTTCCTATTAAGAGACCTGTATTTTTCTGTCCTCTTCAAACCGCATCGAAATATCTTTTGTTGTTAAATATTTACAATCGTTTGAAAATTTTCTCGTAATGGTTCCTACGAGAGTATAACATGGTGTAACTTTATAGCGACACAATTTTTTTCGAATTGTCCTTAAAAATAGCACAATATTTTTCCTGGATAATCTGTTTTGATTGCATTGTTCCGCCGCAAGAACCGAATTTCTACGATTAATTGAAGTTTTTATATGATTTTTCAAAATATGTTGTTTGTGCCAGGAGTCCCTGGTCAATTATGTAAACATTGCGGCCAAACGATAAAGATATAGTATATCGATTAGAATTTTGTAATTTGAGACCATGTGTCCCGATCAAAATGACTCATTGACCAATTGTCCCGTATTCGTACCGTTTTCTCCTCGAATAGTGTAATTGATGCTGCAGACTGTGTTGAGGTCATACGTTCCGTTTTGGTTTCTCAAAATTCATTGAAACTGAAATATCCGAGAGTGTGAGAATGGAAAAGACACCCCCACCAACGGAAAAAGTGCTGTCAACCCCAAAGAGGTCTGCGGACGGACGCTATTATTTCAGAAATAAAAAGATCAACGACTCCATTGAGTTACAACATCATAAGAAACAGAAAACTCCCCGGGTAAAAAATAAGAACAAAAATGTCGATAGATTCCTCCAAATAATGATTTCATCGTCGGACGAGGAACAAGCCGACAGCACCGTAGAGATTTCAAACGGGTCTGAAACTTTTCATAGCTTAGAGATCGACTCGTATATGGATACGGAGAGCTTTCTGAACTCGACACAGTTAACACCCCCACTAAACGATGATGAACAAATTGTATCTACAGAGGACTGGCAGACTCAGTATGATGACAAAGACGGTGTCTCACAAGAAATTATAGGAGAGGAAAATGAATCAACGGCAACACATAGTCCATTGACAACATCAAGCAAGAGTTCAAAGGATCAACAACTGTATTCGATTCACGACATGATCAACAGCATGATCCGAATTAATACAGTTTCGGAACTTGACACTTCCATTCGTCAGCTGTTGGATGAATTAATAGATCTGATCCCCGAAGAACAAATGAACATACTCGATAGAAAAGGAGCTGATAGTTCCCTAAATAATTATGAGACAAATGGCGATAGGGGAAGCCATACAATTTCTGATTACAAAGACCAATCCTTGAGCTCCAAATTCTTCAGGGCTCCATTAGAGGAAGAAGATATGGATGATATCGTTTCTCCCAGTAGAGAAACTAAAAATTCAAAGAACATTTCTCAAAAGAAAAGGGAGGCCGTATGTAGCAGCCTCAGTCCCTTTCTTAAGGATAAATCGTCACATGGAGACAGACCAAAGTGGAATAAACCTCCCGACTCCAAGAGAGATCCGATGGATATTTCCAAAAATCGGAACACAGATGAAAAGGAATCCTCAGAAGCAAATGAGATATCACCTAGCTCAGCTGGGAGAACTATTCATGAACGGACTGACAAATCCTGCAACGCCAAAATGAATCCTCAAGTGCTTCCTATTAACGCACGAAAAACTTTCAAGGTAGATGACATCATCAAGGACTTGTTTCAAATCATAAATTACACTACGGGAGTGGGTAAGAATTTCAAATATGGGATACCAGCGACGCACCGGAAAAAAGCGAAGAAGAGGCTTGATATCCTATTACTGTGGTTGGGTGACCAAGAGAAGACTCTTACAACAAGAGCCACCCAAACACAGCAAACTGACGAAAGGCATGACTGGAATCATCCCACTGGAGTTGACATAATCACACAAACTGAAGAATGTTACAAGAAATCGCAGAGGGAGATCGAGGAAGTCTTTGGCATTAACAAAAACAATGAACTCACAGGCAGTAAGGAAAAGTCCCAACCACTGAGGCAAATGAATAACAAGACAAAACAGTGGAAATGTAAGGACGGCTCAACGAATAAACAAAACAACTATCTACACACCACTGAGGCTAAGGTGCCAATGCATATCACGCATAAGACAACTCCCAATAACCACACGCCAACGTCAATACAAGCATCGGACCAAAGAAGGGATACAGAAGATGACAGTGATACTAGCCAGTATGTTACCGTCGAAGAAGTGGATTATACAAGAGAAACTATGGATGAGAAGACTCATCCACATAGAACTAATATACAGAAAAGGCTGTATAACATGTCCCTGCAACAAACATCAAAAACCGGGAGAAATTTGGAAAACCATGGCAAAGATACAGAAGATGATCTCGAGAGTGGTACATTCACCGAAGTACTGAACAAAAGACAAAAGCGAAAGCAACGGACCACAGCAAATGAAACCACAAGTGGTAAAACCTTCCCCCTGCTGTTGTATAGGAATAAAATTATGAAAAATCTACAAGCCACTAGTAATATAACTTCCCTTCATATTTTCAACAGCAAAATCAGTAACATCAGGAATATCAAAGGTGGAACTGCAATAGACTGTTTAAACCAGAACGATCGTCTGGAACTTAAGCGGTGGATTTTAAATGACAAAATCCTGAGGCAACTTTATTTTGTCGTAATTCCAGATGATCATCTGCCACGACCTAATTCAGTGAAACAGGGTCGAAGAGCGACACAACAAAATCAAGGATCCTTTGAAAAACAAGGATGTCAAGCCAGCAGGAAACAACCAAGAATTTGGACGTCAGTTTCTGGCCGTGGCACGATAACATCCTATTCATCGTCAAAAACTGCAGGTGGGATGATACCTAAACGTCAGCTGACAAATGGCACCACACTCTCCTATCCGAAGAGGACGGTCTCATATGCTGATGCATTGGAAAATATGAACAATTTCCCTCTGCATTTGAAATTCTTTGAAGATGATTACATCAATCGAAAAATCATCTTAAATGACTTCTATGAACAAATGGAATATGAGCAACTATCTGACTATATATATGATATTATACCCAGGAAAAACGACATAGTAGTGAAATGCGCCCACTCATTAGCGGCTAAGGTCATCAGTGTCGCTGTTGGAAATAACTTCAAATTAAAATATCATCTATCGGCAAAGAGTGCCGCAACTTACGTATTCTAGTCTATAACAGTACTAATGTCCACAAACCTTAAAATACTTCAGATTAACTTGAACAGGAGTGAAACTGCCACTTATACTATGGTGCACCATATTTCTGAGAAAAAAATAGATATAGCCTTAATCCAGGAACCGTGGCAGTATAGAGGAATGCTTAAGGGCCTTCCTGGTATGTGGATGAAATTTAATTCACAAAATTGTAAAGCAGCTATAATAATTCCGAATAACAGAATAATTGCATCAAGTTTCTTGACATTCAGAAACAGTGTATCCGTAAAAATTTGTTTGACAAATAAAGAGCTTGTTCTGACATCAGCTTACGCCTCCCCATCCCAAAAAATAGAAGACACTATCACTGAACTTAATATTATTTCCCAGACAACTGGCAAAACTTCTTCAATCATCGGTGCCGATATGAATGCTCACCATATACATTGGGGTTACAAGGACATCGACAGCAGGGGACGTAAACTTTTAGATCTACTCAGGGCTCAACATCTTTCACTTCTCAATGATGGCAGCTGCACCTATAGTTGGGAGGATGCTTCGGGCAGCCCTGACGTCACGCTAACGAACGATGTAGACATCTTTCGGAGAACCCACTGGAGCATTTCTGATGAAGACAGCTTGAGTCCCCACTTCTATATACATCTAGCTCTGACCGAAAAAGCTAATTTACAAACCATCGCCAAGTATTCAAATTCTGAAAGAAGAGTTAGAAATTTTCTTCAAACTCTCGGTAGACAAATGCCTGATATCATTAGTGACTTACATCATGCGAGAAATAGAGAAGAGCTAGACAACTCTATTTCAAATTCGTTTAATTTAATATCATCAATAGGTAATAGGTGGCTCAAAATAACCACAACCACCAAAGAAGCTGCACCCTGGTGGAACAAAGAACTGGAGGTGTCGAGAAAAGCTCTACGGTCTAGCAAGCGAAAATTCTACGCGGCCACCGATCAGAATAGAGGTGTATTGAAAGAGATTTTCCATCGAAGAAGGGCTTTGCATAATAAGCTTATCAAAAAGACCAAACACCAAGCGTGGAAACAATTTTGTGAGGCTTCTACTAATCCATTTGGCAAGGTCTTCAAGGCAGCTAAAAGGCAAAAAAAAATTACGCCTCAAATATTCTCATATAACCCAGACAATGAAAGCCAACGCGTGCAAGCACAACAATTACTTTCCGACATTTTTCCTGATGAAGGAAATGAAATAGGTCAGTCTTCCCAGACAGCTGACTGCGAGCGCATTTGTTTTGTTGAACCAGAAATTACTTCTAGCGAAATCAAAAGAGTCATTAGTCATCTAAATGACAAAAAAGCGCCTGGAATAGACATGATCAACAATATCCTGATCAAAAGAATCAACAGGACGTTCCCTGAATTTTTGTACGTAATGTACAACCGATGCTTCCGACTTCTGCTGTTTCCTACACACTTCAAAAACAGTAAAGTATTACTGTTTTTGAAAAAAGATAAAAATCCTAGCCTACCTGAGTCATATAGGCCTATACATCTCCTGTCGACTGTAGGAAAAATATTTGAAAAGATAATTGCACAACGAATTGTATTCGAGTTAGACAAAGTTAATTGGATCAATGACCACCAATTTGGTTTCAGACATGGTGTCTCCACTGAACACGCTCTGGTTGCCATTCAGCAAGAAATTAATGCACAGAAAAAGAAAAAGCACGACATGGCAATCATAACTCTTGACGTTCAAGGGGCTTTCGACTCTGTTAAATATCCAGTTATCCGCAGCAGATTAAATGAGGCTCCAATTTCCTCCCAGCTAAAGAAAATAGCCGAAGACATCCTTTCTAACCGTACAGTTTCAATAGTTACTGGCAGTGGAGCAGTGTCGAAACAATTAACTCAAGGTTGCCCACAGGGGTCCTGCTCTGGCCCACTATATTGGAATCTGGTACTTAACAACATCTTCCAGCTCAAGTGGCCAAATAACGTGCTGGTCCAGGCCTATGCGGATGACATTATCGTATTGGTCTCGGGCCCCACGGTGGAGGGAGTTGGTAAAAACGCCTCCAGCGTCCTGGCTGATATCAGCAACTGGCTAACTGAGAACGGCCTTAAATTAGCCACCAACAAAACAAACTTCCTATGGGTCTCCCCCAAAGGGAAACGTCCGCCACAAATTCGTTCGTCAAACAACTTCATCAAGAGACTCCGCAAAATTAAAATTCTAGGTATCCATTTTAACGACAAATTGGACTGGAAAGACCATATCACAGAGCTGAACACAAGATCCAATCAACTACTCACGAGGCTTCACTGCATAGCAGGCAGGAATTGGGGAATCAACACTAGGATGCGCAGGACTCTTTACATCACGGTCGCACAACGTATTTTGGTGTATGGAGCCGCCATATGGGGAGCCAATGCTACCGTATCCCTACAGAAGCGCCTTGACTCAATTCAGAGGGGATATCTGCTATATATCTCTAAGGCCTACTCAACTACGCCCACAAATGCACTACAAGTCATACTGGGATTGCCCCCACTCAGTCTCCTGGTAGAATGTGAAGCCAAATTTAGCCTCTTGACCCGTCTGAAAAGTCCTGTTACGCTGGGGAATGGCGAGACACTTTCCTACGTCCAGATGGAAAGGAAAATCACAGGATGGTCCCAGCATCCTTCACAATCTGTGGAGGAATGTCGCATTGACCTAAAAGGAGAAATACACCCACAGGCTGAATATAAGATCTACACTGATGGCTCCAAAACTGAGCATGGAGTGGCTTCGGCCATGGTTACCTTTCAGGATGACTTGGAGATAAGTAACTGGAGCAATAAACTCAATGATCTAAATACGGTATTTCAGGCGGAGCTGTTTGCGCTGCTCACAGCTACGCAACAGGCAAGCGCTAGCAAGAAAGAAACACACATTCTTTCTGATTCACTTTCTTCATTATATGCGGTTCTAGACCCCCTATCACGCCACATGATGGCTCGGAAAATTAGAGACCTGTTACTGCCAAATAGACATATCTATATCTCGTGGATCAAAGCGCATAGTGAAAATACTGGGAATGAAGCAGCTGATCGGTTAGCCAAAAGAGCGACCGAAAGACCAGGAACAGATTTCTCTATCCTTCTTCCAAAGTCGTGGGCGATGAAGAAGTTGCAAAATGATCTGTTACAGAAATGGCAATCGCGATGGTCAAATGACACGAAAACAGGTCGTAAGATATATGAAGTTCTCCCACAAGTTAAATGCTCTAGTTATGGCTGGTCTAGAGAGGCTATTTTATTTTTTTCAGAGCATGGCCCCTTCCCCTCCTATCTTCATCGTTTTCATAAGAGTAGGTTTTCAAGCATGTGTAAATGTGGAGGGGAGGGAACCGTCTTTCACTATGCTACGGCATGCGAGTATACCAAGGACTTTCATTTTGGCTCTACTACGCCACAGAATTACACCACTTGGAAGAAACAGTTACTGAGAAAACAATCCAGAATCGAAAGAATTAAGCGCCTTATTAGATACGTCATTTCAAACGAAGACAAATTAACAGTCACGAAACAGTGCCAAAGTACGAATGTTTCAGCTCCCTCACAAGCTGATAACCACCCTTCATCAGACTCAGACTATGATCCTCTGGCATGAAATGCGATATTTTGGGATTGTCTCACGGTGTCTTTGTGCGCGACTTCTGATAGACAATGAAGTTCCTTGATTCCCGTTGCTGTCAATGGACAATGTCGCCTGTCTTGTATATATTATATATATATGAGTGTTTATATGCTTGTATATATATGTTTATGTATCTTATATATGTGTGTCTATAGTTATTTGTGGGCCCCCTTCGTGGCCTGCTGGCGACGTGCGTATGCACCTGCCCATGTAACCTCAACTTTTTGTCTTCTTATCCGCTGGTGGTCTTTGGGTGCTTAGTACTCCGGATATTGCATCGCTCTTCCACCATGGCCCAAACCCTCTGGGTGACCAGCTTATATCCCCTATGGGGACAGAGCGGGGGCCATGGTCGGTTTCGGGTCCCCGCGATGCGAGTCCGTCACTATGACCACTCGACCACCACAGCGGCGGGCTGTTTGACTGATCCGGAACTGTGCCGTTGAGTCACGTAAGTGGTATTGAAATGTATCGCGAGTCACCCAATTGATATGGAAATGTACCGCAGGTCATTCGAAAGGTCTGAAACTGTAACGCAGATCCATTCAGTGATCTGGAAACGTGGCACGGGCTGTTTGAGTAATCTGGAACTGTGCTGCAGCACACCCGAGTGATCTCTAACTGTTCCGTGGGTCCCGCCGCATTTGGGCCGTGTTATGTATGATCTCGATCTGCAGGGATTTTATTCTACAACAGTACAAATACTCAATCATCACACTTAGATGGGAGCACAAAAAAATTTCATGCACAATACCAGATACGTAGGCCTACTCACACTGTATGCGTACACTTCCGGCACAACTCATTCGATAGTAAATTGCCCTTGGTGATAGACCGGAGTTGTACTCGGCTTGAATGAGTGAATGTAGAGATAATATCCGAGTCAGAATTTCGGTCTGCCGGGATTTCGGACGCGTCATGATCTCAGTCTGTCGTGATTTTTTACCTCGATATTGTTTCGAAACGTTAGGAATGTGGCCGTGTAGTGATCTCGGGCTGTAGGTGATTTGTGCGTGTCGTGATTTCGGTCAGTCGGTATTTTGGCCGTGTCGAGTGTCAGGAATAAGACCCAAACTCACAAAAAATATCTTGTTTGAAATTACTTTTCCCAGTCTGCAAAAGAAACAAAAATCTCAATAGACTGGATTCCAAAAATAAAGTAAAATCAGATTCCATTTGTAACATCATCTGAGAATTGATTCCATTAGTTCAAAATATATATATATATTACAATCGCTCAAAACACAAATGATTGTCCATTAAGAAAACTGTCTGTAATCATTGAAATAGAGTTTTTTTTTGCATAGAAAATGGCGTTTCATCAATTGAATAGAGCTCGAAACATTCTATTTCTTATGAGATTTCTCAAATGTTAAGGAATTATGGACTCTAGAAACCATCATCGATGTTGATAAAACTCGTCATTGACGGTACGTTCTTTCCCCCCCCCCCCCGTAAACATTACTGAGCCTTTTAATCCTTTTACTTCCATCTCTATTCATCCTCTTCCTTGTCTTTTCCATTAAAAGAAATGACCGTGATTCGAAGGAATGGGATTGTCTCTTCCTTTTGCTCAGACTAATAGACATGATGTTACAGATGATGGCCGTCGTTGTAAGGTTATTCGATAACTGCCAGAATTCATGTCGCGAGAACGGGGACCAATCTACTTGCATTCAAGGGAATTATATCATCAACTTGGGAAACAGAAATGTTACAGATGGAAGAGAAATAAAAGTATATAAGAGAAAGAATTGTAAGGACAGAGAGTCGAGGTTAACCGTAATTGCCGGAATTACCCGGTGTTTTCTCGGAATTAATCTAGTGGTTAGTGGGGCACCGAGAGTGAAGGTTGTTGGGAAAATTACTGAATATGTATTGGTACATAGCATAGCAATACGTACACTGACCAAGCTTCATCGTCGTAATTTAAGCCACGGCCTACGTTAACTCATCTCACAATTCTGGGTGTTAGCAAAAATGTTACGCAACAAAATCCTCTAAATGTTCATAAGGGGTCATTCATTACGTTATCATCGATGGGGGGAGGGAGGGGTTTCCGATTTGCTGACTTTTGATGACAAGGGGGGGGGGGGTTAGGATGATGCTTACGTCATCAACCACCCTTTGTGAAAATATGAAATATTCTTATTGGCATCTTACTCGGTGGGCCAAAAACGAGAAAAATCTTTCGCTACTTTGTGGGCACCTGCCCTAATGATAAATCCCTTGCAGAGCCACTTCAGCGGTCTCTAAAATGTTTCACGGATCCTTCAAGTGCTCAGGAAATGAGTCCGGGCCGCTTAAGTGCTGTGGAACTGCGCTACGCATCACTCAAGTAATCCGTACGTATGCCGAATCACTTAAGTAATGTGGGAATGTTGCGCGGGTAACTTGAGTGATGTAGAACTGTGCCACATGCCACTCAAGGAATCTCTAAATGTGCCACGGATCGTTTAAGTGTTCTGTAACTGTGTCGCGGGTTACTTAGGTGATCTTTTTACGTGAAAGTGATCTTTGAGGCCTACCTCAGTGATCTTAAAATGTGTCACGGGCCACTTAAATGCTCTGGAATTGTGTCACGGGTCATTTAAGTGATTTCTAAATGTGCCGCTTAGTTCATTTTTACAAAATTAGGTTTGAGGGGGAACAAGCCACATCAGATAACCTTCAGGACCACATTTGGTCCGAGGGCCAAGGGTTCACCATATATAACTTAAAGGGTGGGTCGCAATGAATTTTTCAAAGAGAAATTTTGTGTTCTTACCCTTTTCAAATAGCATTGAAATTAACAGAAATCGATTATAATAACCATATAAAGGTATTTTCTTTCGAAATTTTTATTTTTAAAAAAATTTTGCATTCAAAAAAGTAATTTTTTTCCACCAATACGTGTTGGGAGGTAGGGGCCAATGATGACGAAATTTTTCTGACAAGGGGGAGAGGAGATCAAAAATGGCTAAAAATTTGCTTACGTAATACTTGAACAGCCCCTAATCTCAGGAAGTATTCAAAATATATCAGTGCTTTCGATGTCTGCGGGTGGATCTCTTTATGACAAATTCAATGGTTTCACTTTTGTTTTCATAGTTCTCTCGGCCTGGGCAGCAGGCTTGCGGCCCGCATTCGTTACGAAAATGTTTTACGGCATATCTCGAGAAGATCGCACGCAAATAAGCGACAATAGTATCGTCTCTTAGCTACTCCCGATGATACCCTTTCATTAGGTTAGTACCCACCAACTACGCGATTCAAAGCAGAAGGTACGCATTCACGTCAAAACTTGAGACATTGTTAGTAGAACAGTAACACCATTTTTTTTTCCTTTGATACCTCTAATCCGGATACCCCTGTATATTTTTATTTCCAGATATTTCCGTCAAAAAAAAGATGTATCACACTGAGAGAGAACCACTCACGCTAAATTATGACAGTGCTGCCGTCGATAGGCAATTGCTTCAAGTTTTTTATTACAAATGTGCATGTGCTCTGTTACTCATACCTACTTTGTGAAACAGCAGTCGTGCTCCGACAAAAATATCAGCATGTTCATTCACCAACTTAAGGTTCGGTGCCAGCTTAATTTAAGTCGGTGGTGCTTGTTAAACGGAGTATGCGCAATGAGTGGATTTTGGAGCGTCCCATGCACATACCAGCTGTGTGGCTCCGCAGCAGTTGATTTGATAACACCTTGCTATAAACACCCGATAAGAAATTGAGTACCCTTCGGACATCTACAGAGCCACTGATAGGGACTTTGGGCTTCCCGCACTCCCTCAGTATACGTTCAACTCTCGCATCAACGACACTTGGAACTGGTTTGATCACACAGCTAGCACAATATGATGCTGTTTGACATGATATTGTTCACTTTACCGATACGTGGAACCGAACAATTCACAAACCACTGAATTTCAGGTACACTGTGAAGCTTAGCATTAAAATCGATATTTGTTTTTTTCGTGAAATTCCATATATGCCATTTTAAGCCTGTGATACTTTCTTTCTTTCAAACCGAGTACAACTCGGGTCTATCACCATCTATGGGCGATTTACTACCTAGAGATACTATAGCCTGTGATCCTATTGACTGCCACTTTACCGTATACCAAGTGCTGTCATATCTCCATACAGCAATTTACTACCGATCGAGTGAGGTCGAAATGATGGCGCTCTGTGGCAAGACTTTTTTTAACGGCGTGATCGGTTCGCATTCACGCCTCGAATTTGGTAAACCACCAATGTGGCACTAGATGGAGTTTCAATCCTGTCTGTATCCTACCACTGCGCTACTCCGCGGGCAGACAGTAATATTGACTGAAACATTTATAGATTGTTTACATCCTACAGAGTATTTGCACTTTGTCCACAATTATTACCTTATTTCACGCAGTTGATGAAGGAAATAGATGGTCGCAATAATGTGATTCGACTGTGAATATATTACTGTCAATTCCCGAATTTGGCCACTTCGTGAACTGACCGACCCACTTGACCCAGCTAATGTCTGAAGTTCGAGCTTTGGCAGACATATATCGATCCCTATGATTCGGGTTACCGCCACGTGGCGTATTTTTTGTGATAATTATGGGTATTTATACATTGGCCATACCTAACCATAATTATTACGGTTATCTATGGCAACCCTAACGATCAAAGAAATGTGAATATCGATATCTTAGTGATGGAGACATTGTGGGCCGGCAAAGCCCGAAATTCGGACATTGGCCGGATCAATTGGGCCGACCAGTTCAGTGGCCGACTTCGGGCTTTGGCAGTAACATATATAAATACTCTTCCAAGCAACAACAAAAAAAAAGTTTAGAGTGTTTTGTCCCATGCATTTTTGAATCGAACGAATGTTTCGATTGTAATGATTAGTATTGATTGTATAGAACCGAGTTGTTTTGTCTTGTCTGTATAATAAATGCAGTATGTAGATGCAAGTTTGTAAACACAATCTCTACGTCTTCTTCGAAGTTTCACTAATTAAAGGACACGCTTCGACGCTATTGAGGACACCTGTTCCGTTAAAGGAAATATGCTAATGCACTTTGCAAATCTGCAAAATTAATTTCCTCCTCCGCACTCCAGCTTTTCGAACTTTGCACTCTCTCTCTCTCAATGTCTGTTCGAACGTCTCTTGTCACCCCGATGTCGAATCTACTTAATCTACGAAACTAAGTTCCGAAAGTAGTATCTTGTTATCGCGTCGAAAGTTTACTTCAGTTTAAACTGAATTATCTCTGTATTAAGATTCCGAAGATTAATGCAAATTTTTTTTTTCCTTTTCAATACCAATCGTGTTCTGCCAGAAGCATTTCTGAAGTTGCTGCATTTCCAATACCCGGAATGTTTGCAATAAATGTGTTCTTTTAATTCACAACGATGTTCAATGAAACTAATTAGAAATTTGTGAATGGGCCAAAACCGGGAAAGGTCTAGTTCAAAAATAGACTTCATTCATCGAATTCTTCAAGTTACGCTAAAGTATGATTATGATTAATTTTATGATTATGAATTTTTTTTTTCTGAAAAATATGTTACGAGAGTAACCTACGAATTTCCTTATAATGAAAGATTGCAGGTTTGCTCTACAATTTTACGTATCTCTTTTGCTGATTTGATTCATGCGTAGTTAATCTCGTAATTTAAAGAACGAGTATAGAATTTGTTTTTGTGTTGGTTAGATTCCTTCAATGACAACAAAATTAATCATTACCGTAAACGCGGGATACATCCGCCCTGGGACCCTCCTCTGGCCCGATATTCTAAAAAAAAACGTAGTTTAATTGGTGTGAGAATTTTTTTTTTTAAACTAGTGTTTGTATTTTTTGCCAAGTAAAGCAACTGAGTTCACGAATGGCCAACTAGGCAGCAGTAGTGGTTGCTTCGTAAGCTGCGATTGTGCATGTGGTGGTTTTTTTTTCATCTCTCAAACTTTCAACTGTGGGGTTGTGACCCAGCTCGGTGAAATTTAGGTAGGTACCAAATTAGAAACAAAATTTAATGCTTTTAACTGCGGTATAATTGAAATTTCATTTTATCTTTTTGCTGAAAAAACAGCTGAAAATTTAAGCTCTGCCTCATACACACGCTACGCCCTACTTTGGACCAACTTTTCGATGGGCCAAAGTAAGTCATGTGTTTGCAATCCTTGGTAGTTTCTTTTGTGCGATACACTTGAAAACATAATTACGCACTGAATAATTGCGTTTACTTTTTTTGAAATGTCTATTTTATTTTTGTTTCCAGACTGGAAAGATGGCGTATAAATACAAGCGTTATCCTGTAAGTCGAAGTTATGCAGACTACAGAAAATGTACCTCCAGAACTGTTTGAATGCAATTAGATCACTTGAATTGAAATAAACAAAAAATTAGGCTGCAGATAACACTTCGAAGCGTAAATACCTTGAAGCACAATTAAAAATAAACTTAAAAAATGCATTCTCTGGCAAATCAGTGTAGGGCCTCAAGGTTTTTACTGTCGAGGAGTTTACTAGTCACGTGACAAAATGTGTGATTAAGCATTCCTAATGATTAAGTCCTCAAATCTTGTTAAAAAATGCCTTTTGTCAATTTTTAAGACACAAGATTGATTGTTAATTGAAATTTTCAAAAGAGCATATAAATATTGTTATTTTTATGATCAGTGCAAGTTGAAATACGTTTTCTTAAGAATAGAAGTTTTATTACCAGCCCAAGTTCAAAAAAACACCTTTGCTCTTCATTTAATGTGTTAAGGTAGGAAAAAGGGAAGTTGGCGAATGTTAGCCGCATATGAGGGTAATATTGGCTCAAAATGTTCTAATTTTCTTTCATTACCTTAAGTTAAAAAACAAAATCTGTTGTTTTTTTTTAATTTATTTACGCCCACATAACGTAAGCCTAGGAATAATATTAGACAAGTAGTAATAATATTGGTATAATATTTGTTTTCGATGGAAAGTGAATTTTAAATTTTGTAAAAAATAGGGCCAAAGTAGCCCGCGTTTACGTTATGTGTAGCTTTGGACCAGCGTTTTCAAAACTTTCCGGCCTTGCGGGAACCTCTCGATAGATCGACCACTTTCTAGGAAATCCTTTGGGTAATATCAAAGCATATTAATAATACGCTTTGGATAATATTTGGGTCTTTAATACGCTTTTGGTAATATCCGTTGTTCTCTTGAAACCCTTGCAATAGCATAGACGTCGCAAGGGGCGGAGCTTTTAGCGAAACCGCATTTCGCCAAGTAGCTCGATAGGCACTTTTTCTCTTCTACGATCTTATTCACAAAAGAAAACTCCATTGAAAAAATTTGTTGGGCACTCAAAAGGGCCCTTTTTTGAATTAATAAAATAAAACAATGAAATTTAGAACCATATGAATGATATATAACATTTTATCTCCAAGTTTCTGAATAAAAAAAATGGCGTGAGTCGATTGAAAGAGTGAAAAGTGTTCCCCTTTTATACAGAAACTCTAAAGAGGGAAAGTTATTTTCCCCATTCCAGAAAATACAGAAACGTTTCGGGAGGTTAAAGATAGTGTAATGGAATGGGAACGAGAACAACCCCTTGCGTAACTCCTTTTTCGTTTCTTTCTTGGACTGATCCTCGAAGATGTTACTCGTTTTTTCGAGGAGAAATACTTGTTTTCTTCCTTTATGTCCACTATTCGATTCGAAGGGTCTATTCCAGAGGTACCTTTCTCGAGTCGCGAGCACTGGCTATACCCATCAAGAGCACCCTTACAATACTTTGGCATACGTATGCCTGAAATCTGCATTAGTTGCAGTTCTCGAATGCACACAATTTTTACAGTGTGTTTAATTGAAGCGTTGATAAAGTGTTCGCGAGCACGATATCGGACACGAGCATCCAGCACTCCGGGTGCTTTTGGGAGCAGTTTAGTGCTCGCGAGCAACGGGTTGAAGAGATGCCTGTTCTATTCTCTGTTATTCAGTTCTCGCTCTTTTTATTCAAAAATATAGTCGAGCCAGCTTAGAATGAAATCGGATATAGTGGAACCTCCTCTAACGGACACTTTTCTTACCCCCGGTTCCGTGTAATAGGGCTTCAATGTATTTCACTCCCCATTAGCGGACAGTGAAATCAGCAAATTAGATAAACTCTAATTTATTCAAAATTCTAATTTATTAATTTTTGTTCATAAATCGAGAATTTGTCATATTCAACGGTGATCATGTATAATCCCAAACTCGTATTAGTAAATATGATTATCCGGCAAACAATTACATGATTAACTGAACTAGGAACTATGGTCCAGAATTGTGATTCCGAATGGTAATGTTAGTTTATCTCGCACATGTTTATGCGTGTGAAGAAAGCCAACATTACAAAACTGGTAATGTTATGAATGTTTTAATATATCTTCTTTCATCTCTTATTTTAATTTCATTAAAATTTTAATTGAAAATACGCGCAGTGTACTTATTATGTACGGGTGAAAATAATTAACTGGTTTAATGAAAAGAAGAAAGGTTATAAACTTTTCCATATTTATCAAACTTTACATTTTTATTCCTGAATTACAGTATGTATAATCGCAGGTGTGTGAAAGTGATAATACTTTGTTTTTATTGAAACAACTGGTGATTATGTATAATCAAAAAGCCATAGCCCCCCCCCTTCTCTGTCCCCCATGGGATCAATTTCTTATATGCATAATCACCGCACCAGTGTTCATTTTTAAACACATATACATATTTCACTGCACCTCGTACCTCGCCATTAGCACACAAAATTTTTGGTCCCATGACGGTCCATTATCGAGAGGTTGTACTATATTACGAGGTATCGGTTATACTGATCCTCCCTCCTAGTTAACCTACAATACCAAAATGATGTTTAAAATATTGCTTATAACGAATTCCCATATTTATGTTTATCAGATAAAACGAAATTTTTTCAAAAATTAAACTTTCGTATAAGATTAATAAATTCCGTAAAATTACATTTCGTTCAGGAACAAAGTCTAATTATGATTAATCTAAATTGTGTAATACTGTATGATTCCTAGAAAGGGTATGGATATTCTGTCAGCTCTATGGATCTATCTGAAGCTATGGATAGCGATCTCTAGCTATAAATAGCGATGGTTCTGTGCATTTTCTCAGAACCGCTGTAATTAAGAGGGATCAGCATGACCGTTTTCGTTCATGTCAGTGTTTCTCAGCCTAAGATTTGTGCCCGAGTGGCGTAATTCCCGTCTACCGCCGTGAAGGGTTGCCGTTAGGTCCCAGGTTCGAACCAGGAGAAGAATATATAGATAAGATATTTTCCCCAACAAGCTTGAGACGACAACCAATAGATGGTGACTTCCAACCCGCCTAATTAACGACAGTAAGTTGCGTACAGCGATGTGGCCGCAGTTGGTGTGTAGTGAAGTATTCTTAGGTCTTAGTACCCTAGGACCACATTTGTCCGTAAAAGTTAAACGGGCAACTAACATCCGTGATTCTTCAAACGTTTGGCATCCGTAGCTCTCCTGTTTCCGTCACTCGTCAACAATTTTCCGCAGCTTTCTAAAATATTCTAATAAAGAACACCCCCCACACACACATTCTTCAAAGTACTAATCAGACACCCAAAAAACATCGACAGTTCAGTTTGCATAGGTTGGCAACACCCTAAGTAGCCACGACAAAAACTCTTAGAATCACTGACTTGCCCCATAGGCCTATATGGTCTCGAACCTATGAGAATATCTTATATATAAATGTGAAAGTATGTATGTATGTATGTATGTATGTATGCTCTTTATACAAATCTACAGTTTTAGACCGATCGTCGCCAGATTTTGCATATATACCAAACAGGACCGGGATTGAGCCGTAGGCTACTTTAAAAGTTCGTCAGAGCTGGGCAAATGACCGAAATGGGCGAAAAACTGTCGGGCAACAATGGTTTTGGGGGCCTCAACAATCACTTTCGGAACGTTTACTTTGGTTGCCGCGGTTTCCAACAATGCATTTCAGACGTGTATATGCCTTTACAACGAATGGTTTGTCACATCTTTAACACTGCCATCATTACAGTTTATTCCTTTATAATGGTTTGGCTCTTTTCCAATACTCCCAGTAATTGAAGAAAACCCTGGAAGCGCCAGATATTTTTGCTTGCATGTATACAGGGTGTCCTGTAAGTGCTAATGTGGCCTTTATCTCATCAACCACCCATCGTTGAGGCATAGTTTCAATTTAAAAAGTGCTTAAAAGGAGTTTGAATAATATTCGCTGCAGAAGCTGGACATCTGACGTCACTAACAACAGAGAACAACAACTACGACGATAAAACAGGGAATAAAAATGTTCTACGCCAGCTGATGAACTCAATGCTTGCCTCAAATCATCAGCACTCTACTTCACCAAACACCAACTCTGGCCATATCGCTAGATTGCAATTTACTGCCATTAGTGAGATGGATTGGAAGTGAAGGTTCTGTCTATCGGTGGTCGCCTCGAGTTTGTTAGGACATCAACACTCTGGCAGGAAGCTAAAAAATTATCATTATCCACCAACATGCGAGTTCAACTGCAAAATGACTCAGCACTGCTATCATTTTCACATCAGTTGATCAAACTTGGCAATGGAAGAATTCCCGTAGACCCAAGCACTGGACTGATAACGTTCCCAAATGGATTTTGCCAGTAATTATATATATAAACTCAGTTCAAGAACTTGCAGACAAAGTCTTCCCAAACATTCAACAAAATCACCGAAACCATGAGTGGCTTTGTGAGAGTGCGATTCTGGCACCGAAAAATGAGTGTGAACAAGATCAACGGAAAAATCCTAAAAATTATTCCGGGAGACTCCACATCTTACAAATCGGTTGACACTGTCACAGACACAGCGCAGACAGTTCTGTATATTGCAGAATTTCTGAACTCTTTGGATATTCCGGGTGTGCCACCACACAATTTGACCCTCAAAGTCGGAGCACCTGTAATGCTTTTAAGAAATTTGGAGACACCGATACTCTGCTATGGCAACAGACTCTGCGTGAAGAAATTGCACAATTGCATCATTGAAGCAACGATTCTAACTGGATGTTACAAAGAAAAAGAAGTCTTCATTCCACGCATCCCAATCATCACCGAAGAAATGCCATTCACTTTCAAGCGATTACAGTTCCCGATTCGTTTAGCTTTTGCCATGACAATCAACAAAGTGCAAGGCCCGTTGTTAGCAGTGGCAGGTAACAACTTACTTGAGCCCTGTTTTTCACACCTTTTCGTCACCTGTTCGCGTGTTGGTAATAGCAAAAATTTTTACATCTACACACCAGATAGAAAAAGAAAAAATATTGTGTATCCACAAGCGATTGCCTGAAGATTTTAATTAAAATATTTAAATATAAAAGTAATTTTCTCTTACTTGATGCAGAAATTTTTTTGATTAATAAGCTATACATATATAAATTTTTTACGGGGCGGGCAACGTCGCCGGGTATCAGCTAGTCGTTAATATTTGTGATGCACGTTAAATAGTTTATTTTAATTATAATTAAATTTTTGAGTCTGTCCGAGGACAACCTGTTCCTAAAACCGACCATACACCCCCCGGTCTGTCTCCATAGGTGGATATAAGCTGGTTACCCAGAGGGTTTGGGCACGGCCGACTAGACATTCATTAAACATTAATTGTTTAGTGGGCTATGGTTTGGGGCCATGGTGGTAGAGCGATGGGACAACCTGTCTCATCATCGCGGAACATAGGATGAGAAACGCTGCTTTAAGAGTACTTCTCTGCTTGAACTCGAGTATTTATGGTGCACCAGTTATGACGAATATCGGATACAGTGAATGTTTCTCAAGTTCCTGCGTGACTTCGTTATATCCGAGCTCGACTGTATTCCTAAATGTTTCAGCTATATCATTCGATGCAAAAAAAAATTCGAATCTCTTACACAAAGATGAATTCTATCGATTCACTTAATATCGTCTCTGATTTTGCTTATATTCAGATGAACGGTATTGATAGCCAGTTCTATAAGAGCTGTCCCGTTTCTTTGAAATTGCTCTTGCCGCCTTGGCTAAGTGGGCGTGGTCTCGGATCAAGTGCGTGACGTAACTGGTCTATGACTTTTTAGCGCGACCTTAAAATACAAAGGTCAATAGCCAATGGTCAGGGTGATGATGTCAGCTAGTACCGATAACGGCGCGTCATCAGATAACCTTTATTATATGGTTGATAGCACGATGCGAAAATAATGTTTGCACGGAAAATCTTAAGTATTTTTCCAAATGAAAACTTTATCGGAAAATTTACTTACAGGATGGGGAATGCATACATCTACGTCATCAGAAACATTTCAAAGACACTCTCGTTGCATCGGTTTGTGTTTAGAACTCTAGGTGATTATTCAGATATCAGAAATTCAGCAAAAGATATCATTAGCGAACTACGCATTTGAATCTAAGAAAATACGTGAATCAAGTTTGGTCACGGAAAGCTCGAATCTATTTGAAAACCTTTATCCATTGTGGATGTACCCAATCTCTTAACTGTGATGTAAATTTGATAAATTATTGACTTTCTGCAAATTTTTCCAGTGGATGTGCCAAGTAATAAGTTTCCATCCAAAGTGCTTTCACCATTTCTGATATCCAATGACACTGTGCCGCTCTGTTCTTCGTTGCTTAACAAAAATGTCGATCTCAATGCATCTCATGCGCATTTATCAAACGATTTATTGTTACTTCCGTCACATTTAACAAGCATAAAAATGTATTGTGCCGTACTTTTGAGACAGAATAAATCATTTAACCGCCATTTTTAATGTCTTTCATTTCACACGCAATTATATATTTGGAGATGGTGATTTTTTTCGGGAAGAAAATTCATCTCTACTCTGCTTCCACGAGGACTCAAATCCCGGTCTCTAGTTTTCCCCCTCGTTGCCGAAAGAGTGCTCTGCCCCTAAGCTATGAATACTGATAGAGTATATCTTCCTTGGAACGTATAGGGAACGGGAGACCGCGGTCTCACGGAGGCAGAGATGAATTTTCTTCCCAGAAAAAACATCTCCAAATATAACCAGTTTTCCGAGGAATCTTGTACATAGACCAGTAGTTCTCAAAGTGTGCGTCGTGGTGAAGTGTCCTTATTAATGTGCACCTATTAAATACCATGAAGCATTTCTTTGCTAGACTATTCTGGGGAATCGCGGATACATCGTCGCCAAGGCAAGAGAGACGCTGAAGACAAACCTTTGAGAACCACTGACCTAGACTATATAGTAATTGTTCCTTAAATTTTTTCCCAGGGATATATTCTAAGTGGGGGCCACGGGTAAAAAAAAAGGACGCACTCGCCCTCGGGATGTATTTCATTATTATTGTAATGCGGTCAAAGTACGTAGTAGGAACATTGATCTTTTTCTCTATGAAAAATTTTTCGACACTTACCTCAAGTTGTCTAAGAAACCAATAAAAACAACAACAAAAATGTGCAAAAACTGACCGAATATTATATTAGAGTAAATAACCTATACGGCGATAATTGTGTAACTAACTTGAATGGACAGCTACATGACGTACCAACTCACGCTGAAAATATCCATTATGGAATAAATACAAAATTGAATAATGCTAATAATTCTGTGGTGTTTGGTCGGAACATGATAACTCCAAAATCACAGTTTTGAGATATAAGCATTTTCATTGTCGCCTAAAAATCAGAAATACAGCATACACACACAAATACAAAAGAAAATATCGTACATCAGCATGTTTTTTAGCCGTACGCATGTATACATGTACGTATTCATCTCACTTCTAATTAGTTTTAATTAGCAAGATTTACTTTTTTCATTAGATCAAAAAGCTATTTTTCTGGAGATATCACGTTCTGAGCAAACACTACAGAATTATTTTAGCAGAAGTATAAAAGTTTAACGAATTCCTTTTATGTAAGGTGGTTTCCACTGAAGTTTTTACTCACAGATAACCACAAAAAACCATTATAAAATACCCTGAAAATATCAAAATTTTACCAGAAGAGCCATCTTCGCTTGAGAAAACTGCTCAGAAGAGATTCGCTTTCTATCTGCTCTCAACCATATTTACCCAAAGCCTAAACCTCATGTATTCCTATTTCGTCGTCCTTAAGACACTGCATTCGTTAGCGAAGATTGTGGAAATCCTCTTCAAGAGAGATTGATCGTGTATATATATATATATATATAACGTTGTTTATGCAGAAAATAATCCCGCTTGTCGGAATCGATTCTTGGAGAAATATTTCCTATCTATAGTTAAAGCGATGTTGTTGAGCAGTGTGTTTTCCGTTTCGATTAACATCCGTGTAATGATCGATTTAAATGATGTACGTACTGATTTTTTTTTTTTTTGAATTGGATTGGTAGTCTTCATAGTTCGATAGTTTTCTATTGAATAACCATGGGGAGTATCTACAGGTTGTTCTAATATTGGACCGACAAACTTCGTGGGTTGTTAGTAGACATCAGGAGGGACAAAAACTGCAATGGAACACGGTGTCGCAAACCCAAACCACGTTGAGAGGGTGGAAATCGCGAAAAACGCATGCAGGCTCCAAGTCCAGAGGAGACGAAAGGTAGATGTCAGTTGATCGTGGAATGCGTTCGTGGGTTCGCTCACTATATCAGACGTAAGCAGCGTCCGCGGAACGCTTCTTACTCTCATACTGCGGATTGTCGTCGCTCCGGCAGACATTAAAAGCATATCTGGTATATTCGTGCGCGTCCGGGAATCGTTTATACATCGTTGTAGACTGTACAATGGCGTCAGCTGCCGCCACTTCCAACAACTCTTGCAATAATTAATGAAATAAATCCTTTTATTGTTATTATTGCACTTTTTGCCGTTCCAGCATGACGTCGAAACTTGCATGCGTTTTTCACGATTTTCACCCTTTGAACGTGGTTTGCGACACCATGTTCCATTGCAATTTTTGTTCCTCTACTAACAACCCTCTGAGTTTTCGGTCCATTATCAGAACACCCTGTATAATCCAAAATATAAATATTTTTAAAAAATACTAGAAGTTATGATACTATTGAAACAAAGGCCTCCAATGCATGGCATTTCGACTATATGTGACCCTCGAAGCTATTTATAGTGCCCCGCTAACAAAAAAAACTTACATAGTTGCACCATTTGTAGAAATGGTGGGAAAAAGCCGCTATATATATATATATATATATAAATTTTATTTCAGAAATTGGTGAAAGAAAATTTCAATTTTTTCAAATTTCTGATCTCAAGAGAAATAATTTCAGAATTAATGGTAGATAATTTATAAAATTTTTGAATGACATAATTTTAGAGTTAGTGAGAGAAGTTATTTCATAATTGTTTATGAAGGAAAAATTTTAAAATTGATGGTAAAGTTATTTCGAAATTCATTAAATTTTTCAGAAGTATTGAAGGAAATAGTTTCATAATTAATTGCCATATAATCATATACAATAAAAATAATAATTTCACAATTGATGAAAATCCATATTTAATAGAAAAAATATTCCTGGAATAATGAAAATTAATTAATATATAATAAATTTTCAATGGGAAAATAATTTTAGAACTGCTATTCGATGGAAGGAATAATTTCAGAATAAATAAAAAAAATGGAAATCAAAAAGTCATTGTGGAAACATAAAAGAACGAATTGCAAAAATTCAAAAATAAATAAATCAATGAAGACAAAAAAAAATCAAAGAAAAGAGGGGGAATTTTAAGAGAAAAAAAATAGTGAAGAAAAAGGAGGAATTAAAGAAAGAGAAGAATAAGAAATAGAAGAAAGAGAAAAGGAGGAATTGAAGAAAGAGTAAAAAAGAGTATTTGGAAAAAATAGAAAAGGGGAATTGAAGGAAGACTAAAGGAGGAATTGAAGAAAGACTGAAGGAGGAATTGTAGAAAGAGAAAAAAGAGGAATTGAAGAAAGAGAAAAAAGAGGAATTGAAGAAAGAGAAAAAAGAAGAAAGAGAAAGGGGAAATTGAGGAAAGGCAAAAGTAGGAATTGAAGAAAAACAAAAAAATTAATAAATAAAAACCGAAATCAGAGAAACAAGAAGGAATCGAGGAAAAAGAACTATAGAAAAACAAGGAGAATGAATAAAGAATAAAGCCATGGAGAAATCGAAAAACAAAAATAAACGATGGAAGGAAAAGGAGAAATTCAAGAAGAAAAGAAAGAAAGAAATGAAAGAAATTAATTAATTTAAGAAAGAAGAAAAGGAACTGGAGAAAATAAAAAAAGGAAAATCAGAAAAAATGAATAAAGACATAGAGAAATCGAAAGGAAAGGAAAGAGCAGAAGAAATAACAAGAATGAATTGGACAAAGAAAGAATCAAAGTAAAACAGAATAAAGCTATAGAGAAATAATTCAAGACAGAAAAAATTGGCTGAAGACAAAGAAAAGCTCAAGAAAAAACAAATTACAGAAGGACATTATCAAAGAAAACAAAATGAATAATAACCGGAGAAAATTCAAGAAGTTGAACATTATCAACATAATCACAATTAAACAAAAGTGTAGAGGATCTGCTGAAAAGATAAATAGGAAATAAATAAATCAAAAGAGAAATATTCCTATTCTTCTAATCCACATTCTTTTCATCCAAAACAAGAATCTTGAGCATACGCAAAATTTGTTAACAGAAAAGTGTTGAAACTTTCTGGATCTCGTCGGAAACCGCATCTTTTGAGAAGAAACGAGAACTAAACGCGTTGTAGTTATATAAAAGAAAAACAGTGGAAGGTGAGAAAAAAATGAGCAGAATACTGGAAGAACTATTCGTATCTGACAAAAGTCATGGTCTTTGAAAGAAAAGCTGCTGCAGCTATCCATCATTCGGTCTGTGGAACGACAGTCATTCTTTCTCGAGCATTAATGACTCCACCAAGTTGATTGATGGTCTCTCAGCATCGACCATTCCTCCTTTTACGGTACGAAATCCGTAAAAAAATACACTGTGAGGTTTTTTCGTGGCAAAATTAAATATTCTGTGATCAAACTTTTGATTTAGAGAAGCACTTAACGAATCTTTTTCGTCGTGGACTCCCTCGGACAACTTGGTGTGTGTCATGGACCCCCATTTATAGCAGCAGAAACTGCAGTCGTCTGACAGCGAGAATGTTCTCGAACAATGGAGGACATTGTTCGGCCAGTACTGTTCCATCCAGTAATAGTCATAGGCGGGGATAGATTTTAAAGTCTGGGAGGAGGGCATGATGATGTCAATTCACATATACGCATGTACAGTAGATCAGTCGGCTTCACTTTTGACATTTAGGGCATAATCCCCACCCCCACCCCCACCCGTATCTCCGCCCACGGTACCAGTGAATACTATACGATAGCAATGCCTTCTGCTGGACTACAAAAGTACCAAAGGAGCTAAGAACAACGTTTCATACTCCTATCGAGAGATGTCGCACAAGTATAATTTCCATCGAATCAAAAATATTGCTACTACAGTCCACTGACGTTGCCGCGGTGCTTTTGCACGTTAATTTAATTGAAGCTTTTCTTTTTACGTAATTTACTTATGTTTTTTTTTTGGTAATTCCACAATTGGGCCATGGAACCCTGGGGGGTCCAGGTACACGCATTTTCGAACCTCTTATTTAGAGAAATGCGTGTTTATAACATATAATCAAATATTCTTGAAAACATGCTCTGAAGAAAATAGATCTAACTTTAATGATTTTTTTTTTGACAAAATATACGAATATGTAGGCTACATACATAGTTTAACAACAAGCTTTGTAAGTAATTTCGAAATTCTGTCTGAATTCAATTAAGGCCATACGATATTTGTTTTTCAACTACTTTTACGTCATCCTGAAACATGTCAACATCATTCTGGCTTACGTCGTCGTCTTCAGAAAAAGAAATATCGATTGCCGGATAAAGATCATTACGCATGCTAAAATACTCAGCAGACTTCATTTCATTACCCACCCCAATTCGAAACAACAGAAACAACCTCAGATCACGACACATCCTCCTGTGGCTTGCACAGTAGGTGCAATAAAATGGGTTACAACCTTTTACGGCCAAGCAATGCATCAACATTCACATCGATGCCATTTTCATTTCCTTAAAGAAATACATTAATTTCTACCAATCGTATTTCATTCATCTCGAGCATATCTTTGATTCTCTTTCGTTGAATTCTAATGATACATTAATATTACGTTGTAGTCTCAGCTAACAAAAATGCCGGGTATTTAACATGTCCCACCGGGAACGACCGCGTGTATCGCGTCAATTAATAAAGATGAGCTCAAGATGAGCTTCCACATTCTCCATTAACGAATTGCTGGCGGAATTCTAGAAACGTCTGGCCTCATGAGACGATCGTGATTCATACAAACTGGCATCATCCTAATACAGTTCTCCCCCCGCCATCGCAGTAGACGCAATAACAGCGTGTCGCACGTAAATGAAAATCATACACTCGGCATTTGTTCCTGACCGTTGCTCCATTAGAGGAGAGCAACTTGAAACTGCCTTATCGTATTACTCGAGCGGCATTCGGCTCGGCTCGTGTTTAGTGTGTGGAAGAGCGTGTTTGTGTGGTTAGATTAGTTAACTAGCAACTTACTCCGTGTGTCATCTTCGCTCAGAAAACTTGCCTCTCACGTTACGTTATTTTTGCCCATTCCTAGAGCTTTAGTTGCATGCACACGTCCTTGTATGTATTACATCATCAACCAAGCAAGGGATTAATGCTTTAATTCGTTGAGTGCATGTTAAAGAAATCCTACTGCCGCAATTGTCCCGTTTTATCTCGGCAGTGTAGCAACCTGATTAGGTTAGAGTGCATTGTATAACTTGTAAGCAAGATTTTTTCCTGGAAAAATACAGGGTGAATATAATTAAAGTTCCCGTACTCTGAGTAGTTTTCCTCAGAAACTGCTTATCCGAATGCAGCCAAATTTTAAGGACATCTTAATGGCACCATAGGGAGAGTGATTTATGAAATTGAAAATAAAAAAGTTCAATTTTCAACTACCAGGTGAAAAAAGTGGCGCTTTTTTCATTACATTTCCTTTTTTTTCCCCCATGGTCCATATAGCGGACATATACAAATTTTCAATGAAATGCGTCCTTCAGAATGGGCTCTTTATAGATCTGAGTAGTTTCAGTATGTTTGTAGTTTTCGGACTAATGTAACACACGTCAGTATACTAACACTACTCCTACCTATGTAGCACCCGTTCTGGAAGGCGTATTCCATTGAAACTTGGTATGTACGCTGTATGGTCCACGGGAAAATGTAAAATTCAATAAGAAAAATTCGCTACTTTTTCATCTAGTGGTTGAAAATTGAACTATATTTTTTATTACATAAATCTCTCTCCCTCAGTCTTATTAAGATGTCCTAAAAATTTGGCTGTATTCGGATTGGAAAAACTACTTAGAGTACGTTAATTACATTCACTCTGTATATCATGCAAACAGTTCCAAAAATTGTGACTATAGTTTAAACCATGTCAATGAATACCACCATAATTCTTTGCTACAGCTTCGGCTATTAACCATTTCAAATAGTTTTCAAAAAAGTGTCTGGTACATGATCCATCCACAAATATGTTCCAAAAATATGAATCCTTCTAGTGCTGCTAAGAAACGTGTGATTTTGGTCCTAAATTCGTTTTTTTCAACGAAGGAAGTAATTTGGTGTCTGCAACTTAATGTAGGCTTTCACGTAATTTTCAGAATAATTCTGAAAAGATTGGTTCAGAATCAGTTTCTAGTCTCAACCAAGACGAAATGTGGCAATTAATGGCCACTTTCGGCTGCCAAAAATATTGCAAACGGAGAAATTTTCGCATGCAACGGTAAAGTAAGTGTCGAAGTATTTCTCAGCATTTAATATCACTGACTCTCCGTTTATTCGTACATTTTTATTCTTTATTATGTTTTATAAACTAATTTTTTGTGCACTTTATGTTATCATTATAACTGTTATCCAACCCTGGCTGCGTTATTTTTGCAATGAGAATGATTAACAAACAACTAGGTAATTAGTTACATACTATCAGAGTCATGACGATATTTTCTTCTATTGCTCAAGTTATAGAAACCAGAGTAAGATATCACTCGTAGAAAGTGTATAAGAATCTAGCATATTTATATCACGCAGAGAAAAATATGCAAATATTTTTAGAGTAATTTAATTTTCTTCCATGCAAATATTCTTATGAATAACTTTTTTTCTAATATTTCGTCTGAAAATATATTTTTCGTATGCCTGATTTTGAATGAATTCTTCCATTTTTCCCAAGATCCCTAAAAAAGGAGAAGATGTCTCTCATGGTAGGCTCAACGTCAGCGAAACATCATAGTATCTGACATCAGATGAAGAGGGGAAAAAAAGTTAGAAAAAAACAGGAAAAGTTCTTGATTTATCCCCCAAAAAAAATCCTAAAGAACGGAACTAGATACACCGTTGCTGTCAAAATGTCATTTTGGCTGGAATACTTTTCTTCTCTTTCTAGATCTATTATAAGACTTCTTTATAATTTCAGTACATACGAATATTACGTTATAAGATTTATTCAAAAGAAGTATAAATTTTAATTAAATTTACATAATGAACAGTCGGCCTCTATATAATGATCCCTGATTTAATGAATTCCTCTATTTTACGAATAAAAACGTCTATTTGACTCTCCTAGTGATTCGTTAAATCGGGGGTTTGATTGCATTATCAGATTTGTTCAATAAAATATTCTCCAAATAATAACATATAGTATAGCATGTACAGTGTAGTCCCGTGGGGAAGATGTCTGACTCTCATCAACCTCGTTACTTCTTCTTAACAATTACGGAAATCAGTCCAGTTACCAAATATCCTTGAGGTTTGTATAAGATTTTATATTTATTATATATATCTTTATTTATTATGTAAACCGTAACAAATAATAACATATATAGCGTATGTATAACAAAATTCTTAACATATTCTTACGAAAATTATGTAAATAGTCATTATTCATCATTTATTATGTCATCTTCCACCTGTAAATAGCAATTAACGCATTTCTTTGTAGATCCGGCCAAACTGACGACAAACTTGGCGAATTTAGCTACAATAGAATTTAGCTTGGCGAATTTACCCGATGATTTGGCGATGTCATGACGCCAAAAAGTATTCCCAGAAGCTTCCCGACTTTTCTCCTGCAAAAGCACCAGCAAAGGAGAACTATGGAGAGTTTTGATGAGTTTTTTTAAACCCGAGATGTCTTGGATGTGAGAGAAGTCACTTATTCAGCGTATTTAGTCAAAATCATATTATCAAATCAAATTTGCATAAAGCATTACGTTATGAAATTTATAATATTTAAAAATATATATTAATATAAAAAATAATAAAAATGTTATGTAATAAAATTTATTCATAAAATAATAATTAAAATTATTATCATGAATTAATATTATTAGAATTATTATCATGAATTAATATTATTAGAATTATTATCATGAATTAATATTATTAGAATTATTATCATGAATTAATATTATTAGAATTATTATCATGAATTAATATTATTAGAATTATTATCATGAATTAATATTATTAGAATTATTATCATGAATTAATATTATTAGAAAATTATTATCATGAATCAATATATTATAATTATTATTAAATCATTAATTTATCACGTAAATTTTCAATCAACCAGTACATCACCAAGTACAGGCATCACAGCCTCTAGGTGATGAATATGTTTTACAAAACTAATGTTAAATCTCTGTATGTTGAAAATGAATAAAATTTGATTTGATTTGAATTCACGTAAGATATATCACGTTATCAGATTACTTAAAAAAAACTAATTAAAATATATATACAGTCAAACCTCGTTAATGAGTAACTCTTCGGGGAGCAAAAATATGACTTAGTAAGCGGAGTGACTCGTTAAACGGAGTAAGCCATAGCTTGCCAATTCCTGTCTGAGGACAATTGGGACTTCCAAAAAAGTGATACGGTAAGCGGAGTGACGTGTTAACCGGGTGACGCACTAACGAGGTTTGACTGTATATACCTTATACAACGTCATCTGATTTATTTAAAAAATACTTAAAGATTACATAAAATATATTGCGTTATCAGATTTATTATAAAATTTAACGGTAACTAAAATTTACATAAAGTAATTACGTTATGCGCTTCACTCAGAAAAAATATTGATCACAATTTACATAAAAATATACGTTACTACATTTATTCAGAGAAAAAGAATTATAATTTACATAAAATACTGCGATATTTAATTTATTTTTTAAAAATTAATTAAATTTTACATCAAATATGTTATCTGATTTTTTAAAGTGTTACCTAATTTATTCAAAAATTACCAATTTGAATTTACATGAAATATTCATAAGATAACAAATTATACTTCGATTAAGTAACTTAAAAAAATAATATACGAGTTACAATTTTTAAATAAAATATTACGTTATCGGATTTATTCAGAAAATATTGATTGTAATTTACATAAAATATTGTTATCAAATTTATTCAAAAGTAAATTTATTAAAGTTTACGTTAAATATTATGCTAACAGATCTATTCAAAATTAAAATTTACCTTTTTATATTATCGGATTTACAAAAAAAATGGAATTAAAATTTACATGACATATTAGATAATAAGATTTATTCACAAAATTAAAATTTACTTAAAACATATATTTATTATTTATATTTATTTATTATTTATATTTATTTATTATTTATATTTATTTATTATTTATATTTATTCAAAAAAATATAGATAAAAATTTACATCAAATGTAATGTGTTGTCAGTTTATTCACAAAAGAATAACGTAATATTTATATAAATTTTAATTATCAGATTTATTGAAAAATAATAATTAAAATTTGCATAAAATATTACGTTGTGACACAGATTTAGTCAAAAATATTATTAAAATTTACATAAAATATGGCATTTATTCGCAAGAATTAAAAAAAAAATTATTTACAAAATGAAAATTTACTCTAACTTCTTCAAAAACGCAAAAATATCTTACTTCTGCAACACCAACACGAGAGGGATCTTCGCTTGTGTAATAACTGAACATGACTTGGCTATTACCGAAGATGCTGTAACTGAACTGTCTGTCTTCGACAATGTTAAAATATCGAATTTTCGGTTATAACTTGCACTTCGTGGATAAACTTTACGTCAATGGCAATCAAGTTATGCTTGCAACTTTTAAGAAATGCTTCAAAGCGTCCCAACTAATTAGGTTTGCTGGAATAATGATAATCTCATGATTGTCCAAATATTATTTTTCGATGTTGTTTCACTTTAGATTATATATTAGCTGTTAAACGCGGCTTCGCTCGCATGGATTTGGTAATCTGAAAATAACTGGGCTATGATTCACCCATATAGCATTTGAACTTATCATAATCCCCTTGGGGGTTGAATTTTCAGAAACACCGTCTTAATGGGTGTCTACATTCTATAGTATAATACTGAGACCAAATTTCATATTTATAGCTTCAGCGGTTTCAGCTCGGTGCCATGATTGCCCCATATGGTCTTCGAATCACCTTATAACACGCTTGGAGGTTGAAAGTCCCTCCTTATTGAGTCTTCATATCATAAAATAAAACAATTGACTAAATTCCATATTTACACCTTCAACGATTTCGTCTTAGCGACTATTCTCTATATAACCTGTGAATTCCCCTTAGGGGTTGAATTTTGAAAAATATTTTTTCAGTGAGCCTCTACTCTACAAAATAAAAAATACTGACCAAATTCCAATTTTTCACTTCAGTGTTTCGGCGCGGCATGATGCCTCTGTATAGCCTGTAACCCCCTTGTGACCCCTTTAGGGGTAGAATTTCGGAAAACCCTTCTTTGATGAGTCATTGCGTCGTGAAATGGGACCAATGACAAAATTTCATATTTGTAGCTTCATCGATTTCAGCTCGGTCTGATCTCTTTGTGTAATCTTTGAACACCCTTATGACCCCCTTATAGGTCGAATTTAGAAAAAAAACATGCCTTTTTAATGAGTCTTTACGTCATGAAATAGAACTACTGACCAAATTTCATGTTTATAGCTGATAGATTGTGATCTCGCAACTGATTTTATTCTTAGATTGTGATCTCGCAACTGATTTTTTACTTAGATCATGATTTTTCTAGTTCTTGTGATTGTAATGTATATTTTGTAATGTATGCTTTTTATGAATAAATTGCCAGTGGTATCCAGTCCGTGAGGACGAGCCGATATTGCCATATGGCTATGTGGCCTGGGTATCTTTCGGTTTGACGGTTTCGGCTCGGCGATGATGAATCAGTCAGTCAGTCGGGACGTGTTATTTTATATGTATAGATTACATCGTTGTGATCTTTCTATATAAATATTTTGTTTTGCCTCAATATGAGGGTAACCAATACTTTTATAATGTAGTATAAGTTAACTGTTAGTCATAAAATATTTATTGCAAATGACCATGAGCCTGCGTAAATGATACCTCATAGAGGTTACTGTCAATTTTTCGATTCCGTAAATAATTGGTTATGTTACGAAGAACGAAATTTTTCTACAAAGACGGCAAAAAAGAGCTAAAGACAAAATCGTCCTCCTCAGAGGACTACGTACGGGAGTAGGAGGTATGCGTACCGGCACAGGAAATTTTCATACCGCCTAGCTATGTACATAACACACTTGTTTGGGCTAAAGCCATGCACATAGTGAGGCAACCAGGAGGTACGGGAGTGTATAATAGAGATCAGCGGCGAAAGCAATTTTTTGTATTGCTTTGTTCCACACAGCACATACTTGAGAAGCGATGCGGAAAAAGAGAGAAAGAGGCGCGGGAGTTGAACAAACACGTTTGTTTTCACCTCGATCTGCTGATTTTCACTACTTGTGCTGATTGATTTTCTCTACCTGCCTCTTCTTTTACTTTGTACGGACATATTTTCTTAAACCTTCCCCCCCCCCATATGCATTTTTAGTTTAAAAACCCATAAAAAATTACAGAAACGGTATATTTCAATGTGATTCGCAAAAAAATTAGGGTCTTTTTTTTTTTTTTTTCGTGAAAAAATGAATTGGTTGGAATTTTCGTCGATAGTGAGCGCTGCACGAAAACAAATCATTAGAAATATGCAAATCAGAATCCTATAAAATGCGGAGCGTACGATAAACAGCTCATTTTCTGAATTTTTGTGTCACTGGCACACGCATAAGGTTTTCATTGTGATGTTGATATTGGTTTATAAATCAATACTGGTTGAAGTTGTTTTACAGCAGCCACGAATCTCCAACTGAAGCTTCACAAACGTTTCGGACACAGAACAGATATAAGAAAACTTCACGTCCTAGCATTCCTGCCACAGGCATTGCACCGCCTTCTATCGCAAAATTTTGACCCGAAACCTTAAGTATGCGCCAATCACAGTTAATCGACCACCCTGCATTTCAAATCCACCGATTTGCATGTGTCCAAAGATTTGTTTTGTGTGGCGCCCTCTGTAGACGAAAATTTAATTGTTTTCTTTCTGTGCCAAAAAATACACATTTATGAGAAAAAAAAATTCACAAACCCCATTAAAATGTACTAATTTTTTTTAATTTTTATAAATTATTATACTATTTACAAATTTATGGGACACCCTTCATATAATCACTGATTATTTAGATAATATATTTAAAATGTAAAAACAATTTATAAATAATTATGAATGTTTTTGTTCACTTACGTATGTAGTTTTCATTGACTCTTCAATGAATACTTTGAGCAAGTTACTTTAGTCCATGTGATTAAAATAATGAGTATGTACGGAAAAGGGGGGGGACACCTCATGCACCATGAGACATATTATTGAATGCCGGTTATTACAGGTTTAAAAAAATTGAATTCATAAATAAATTTCAATAGCATAACCGCAAGAAAAACAAATATTTTCGGAGAAAAATCTTGAATGAACATACATATTATTATAAGTAATCGTCTTAAAATCCCATGAACATAACTCATGTCAGAGAATGAATTTTTCCGAAAAATTTCAATAAATTCGGTAAATTTCAAAAAACAGTTCATTTTCTCCCCACAAAATTAATGGCATTGGCTCTTTTTCTAGTTTTTGAACGATTATAATAATCTCACTTTTGAAAAACATGTGTTCATATAGCGAACGAGTATTTAATTAATATCAGATTATTATCAATTCAACTGAATATTTTTCAGTTTTAAAAGAAATTACGGTAAAATAGAAAAATCGAATCAAAGACGAGGAACTAATGACGTCGAAATTTTTCTTGTGAAATTTTCCTCTTACACCGTTTTATTAAATTTTTATTGGAGAAGTAATTTGTAGTGATTAATGGCAAAATGGAACTGGACATGGAATGATAATCAGAAAACAAGTCGTGATCTGAATATTAAAATAAATATTTGTTTGTTGTTTTTTTGTCTTTAACGACGAATGAATCAAAAATGAATTATAATGCTATTTTCGTTTGAATTCAATTTACATATGCAAACCATAATCAGATCCTAATGGTCATGTTAATATAATTCCTATGACTTCATTTACATTTACGAGGATAATGGATATTTGTGTCATAAATTCGTCATTTAAAGATTTAGATATTTCGATAATTTGTTTGTGATTTTGAAAAATGTATACTCTCTGGGTGGATAAGATCAATTTTAAGGAAGATTCTTAATTATATAAGAAATTTTTTATAACATAATTGAGAAAACTGCGTATTTTTGAACACATTACGGGATACACAGAACGGGTAAAATGTTCGTTAAAGCTTCAAACATTAATTTAAAAGCAACCATTGATAATTATATCTTAGATAAAGTTTAATATGTAGTAATAATTTAGAAAATAATTAATGATATAATAATTAACAGTTAATAGTATATTAAAACTAAGTAATTGATATTAAAACTAAGTAATTGATATTAAACAGTAGATTTAAATGATAAATGTAATAATTAAATATAATAAATTGAAATATAAATTGTTTAATTAATTAGAGTCACAATGTTTAATCCTTCATTTAACAATAATTGTCATTTGTTTAGAGACGGATATATATTTTTGGCGTTTTTCACCAACTTTTATTTTGTCAACAATTGGTAAATTATCATTTCTCTTCCAGTTTCGATGTAGCTTATCTGGATTAATTTGTGTTATCAATCAGTAAGGCCATTTTTAACTTCAATCGTTTATATAATTTTAAAGTTTTCCTACAACGCTAATTGGTCGATCAAAATTATAAAATGAAAGTGTTGGCATTGCAGCATACCATTACCATTTTTGTACTTTTTCAACCTTGAAGTTGCAAACAATAAAAAAAACAAATTTTTGGCAACTATAATCATCATTAATGATTTAATTCAATATCAAAATACATTAAAAAGTCATTCCTTATAATTAAGGAAGAAAATTTTTGAGTCACATTTTTAAGTCAACAGTAAACTGTTTGAATCGAACATTGATTGTCATTATTAATAATTATATGAATTAATTAATTGAACTCGCCAATTATTTCTCATGGTTTGAAATTTATTAAATGCATTTTAATTCAATGCATTTAAAATAATTTTTTAACCCATTTAATTTTTATTCATTGAGGTTCTTATTCATTTCCCGATAATTGGAAATTATGTGGTAGCATTTCTAAATATTCGTGAATTTCATTCCTCTAATCACAAGATAACATATATATGTACGTTTCGCACACCTACAGCAAAAAAAGGGAAAAATAAATTTGCATAATTTTACGAAAATCGCAACTCGCGATAATCCCAACAGGGTAAACTACTAATATTTTAACATTGTTACAGCTAAATTGGAAATCTCGTGAAAAAAGAAGAATATTAGCAGATTACAAACACAATTACAAACAAAATGATTAGCCCTTTCCTCGGCATAGCTGAAATCACAAAAACCCACAAATATAAAACGTTTATTTTGTTATGAAATAGCTTTTCTTCCCATTATCAGCAGGTGCATAGTAATTGCAGAATGGAAAAATTCATTCCAATGGGAAATCAGCTTTGCAAAATGTCTGGGCTTGTTATTACTGAAATGGAAAAGCTTCCAAGAGACGAGATATCTCGTCAGTGTGGTTAAACGGTTGAGGATTATTTTTATCATCATTTAATTGTTACAATATCAATAAACCAATCTTTATAATTTAGGTTAAAACGCATTTAATGCGCATTGAAAAATGAATTATTATAATATAATTAAATCAAGCGTAAAAATGCTGCGATTGAAATTTAATTGCGTAATTATTAATTATATCAAATATTAAATATATTTAACTCGTAATTATATGGTAATTCATCGCACTCAGATATAGTTTAATCCTTCATATCGTCGTAATTGTCGATTGTTTGGTGACGCTATAAATTTTGGCGGTTTTTATCAACTACAATTATGTAGACAGCCGGTAAATTAACATATCTGCCAAATCAAAATATCTATTCCAGTTTTCATGCCTTCAAAATAATTTTAAAATGATTAAAGTCTTTGACCCTTGAGATATACCACTATCATTGTTACGCCGTTCGAGCCTTAAATTTGGAAATTACAAAAATGGAATTTCATCCTACCGCAATCAACAGTAATGAATGATTGAATATAATATGAAAATATCAAAGTAAAATTATCTTTGATGATTAAGAAAGATTTTTATTAACACTGAGTTGTTACAATATCATATTTAAATCAACCATGAAATATCTTAATTAAAATTGAATTCGTCGTCTTTATATGTGTTTTCTTAGAAGATGAATTGCCTAAGTAATTAATGTTTCAATTTATAAGAATTCCACCTGAATTTGAATTTACCATTTTGTTTCCGATTCGTAGTTTTATTCCAGGAGGAAATTTAATAGATTTTTCTTCCGTCTAAAATTACTTCTCACTAAAACTAAGGCAAAACTTAATCATTTTCGTGTTTCGATCCGTTTTCATCTCCTTCGGAAGGAAACAAAAATACGACATATAACTCTCAGAAAAACTGGATGAAATTACGAATCGAAATGAAGGTATTAGTATAATTGCTCTGAGAAAAATGTCATGTAATTTTTCTCCATAAATTAAGATCAAATCATACTAATGAAAATTTTTTTCTTCTCCTATTGATTTTTGCATTTAAATCACCAAAAACTAATTAAAACGATGATCAGATGGGAAATGAAAATGTCGTTTCTTGTCCCGACCACAAAAGGATATTAATACACGCGGAGAAATGTTTTGACATTTTAGTAATTGCCTGAGGTGTGACATTTACAAGAATCCGAAATTAATTGCCGAGGAAGAATGATTTAAGAAAAAAAACCTCATTAGAAGAAATTCCAGTTTTCGGTTGAATTTAAAACTGCGATGTTTCGGTGTAAATTTTTTTTTATAATTAATTTATATTCGGAATGGTCATTTATTAATTGTCGATTGTTTTCGTAATGAAAATTGTTCATTCATTATTATTCTGTTCTTAATCTTTTCTATTAATTTCGATTGTCTTTTTTCGTCATCGTGGTTTCAATTATTGTTCTTAAACGTAATTAAATGTTCAAATTTATTTGAGATTAAACGTTTTAAACAAAGGTGGTTTTTATAGATTCTGCTTTTCTCAATCAAAAACAATCCTGTATATTTCAAAGCACATTTTATTCTGATTTGAAAAAAAGAATTCTAAAGCTACAAATTGTGAACTTCGATGTAAATATTTCATGTAAAGTAAACTATTCTAGAAATCAACGATGTTAAAAAATATAGCCCATGTTGAAACCCATCTTGTTTGATGACGGATATCTGAACTTTGATCTAACAAGTACTACTTACCTGTACATGCCATGCACCTCGTAAACAGTCCTCTGGGGAAGTTCCAAATTTTAATAGTTTATAATATAATTGATCTTAGCTGCTTCATTGTTGATTCTATTATTCTGGAATCGGCATCACTGCAGAATTTCCGGACCATGTTCAAAGCTTGATTTACGGAAACAGTTAATGAGATCATCTGTTATGAAACCGTTTTTGGCAAAAAAAATATTGCTCTTTCTTCGGATCCTCTCCGAAAATGATCTTGGCTTTTATGCATTTTTGGCAAAATAGCTCTTATATGCACGAAGATATAATTGTTTCTTATAAAAATTCCGATTTTCATCCCATGTTTCGTGCTTATAATATGTGGAGTTTTGAACCAAACTTGCAGAGAATTTGACATTGCAAATGAGACACGCCGTAAAGAAATTTGAAAGGCAACAATCTAGTATTCCGCGAGATATGAGAATTTTTCAAGTAAATGATTCTTAATTACGCATGAGCAGGAAATATCAATTTTATATTCCTATAATTTGGTTGCCAGATTACGTAAACATTCCCGTTGAATATCGCGAAAATTCAGAACGATATCGATGATACAGTGAGCAATAATTTCAGTTACTTTCTGGAAGTAGCTGAATTTGATTTTCCAACAAATCAATAGGTATTTATATCACATTTGTGAAAATGTGTAAAACCTCGTTAAGTCGTCACTCCGGTTAAGCCGTCAGTTTTCTTCAGATCCTTCCAGCTTTCATAGACAACAATGTTATTAAATCGTCGTTTACTCGTCGCTAATTTCGGTTAAATCGTCACGATGAAAAAGTTTGAGAAAGAGGAACAGACTATTTTTATGGCTCACATTAAAAAAATAGCTCGTTAACATCATTGTCATATGTTTAAAAGTCACCATAAAATCCTATATACCCAAACGGAACAGTTTAAGTAACGAAAATTATGCTGTGGAAGTTCATTTGCCAACTAAGATTTTTGGAATGTTAGGAACTGTTCGAGCTAGATCTCATTTCTGCATGGGCCCTACTAATTTATTGCTTCAAATTTAAACAAAATATCTTCGTTGAAAAAACCAGACATTCTTTCCCAAGTTGAGGTCTTCTGTTTACTTTCCCCTGCCCAGGGCCCCCATCTCAAGTCAAAGGTGTTCGAGATTACCTTGTAGTTGTATCATGAACTACTGATGAAGAATTAAAACACTAAAATATATATATATATATATATATATATATATATATATTAAATTTGATGTATATATATGTAAAATTAATGTGCAATAGAGAGTTCTGTTATGAAGAAAAGCTACCTATATATATATTCTAATAGTTGCTTTAGTCTATAAATTAAAAATTACTAGTATAAATCAAAGTGTACAGTGCATTTTACCACAATAAGTTAAGTAATAAGAAATCAAAAAAAGTAAAAAATTGCTATTACTTTTGCAATCTATAAATTTCATTAATATTGTTATTTTGATTCATACTTCAAAATAAATGTCATATTGCTTTAAATTTATACGATTTTCAAAAGATTGCACACTAAAACCGACAGCACTCCGCTTAAGCCGTCATAATTTTTCGATAACAAGGTGACGACTTATGGAGGTTTTACTGTATTTTGATATCCAATAATGAGCAATTTAAAAAAATGATAATATCCATTCAAATACATTACAAATAAATGTCAATCCAAATTTTTATAAATTTAAAAAAAAAATACTATCATAACCATAGAGCACATAATGTATTAAAATTTTCCACGAATTGCTGCATTTCTTCCAAATGTTCATAGATCATATAACCGAAAATTTTCTATGCAGATATTCAGAATAACTGAAAATTCTAACAGAAATGCGATAAAAACGATACTTCCATCACCATCGAGATCAAAAAAAAAAATGCACTGATGGTAAGTATATTTGAGTAAGAAGTATGCTGTTGGCAAATGAGTTCAAAGGAAATTGATATCTCCACCGTAATCTCTTCAAGATACGTACTGTTTGCTTTCTTATATCAACCAAATGCTTTCTTCCCCCCCCACCAAGGAAATATGAAGCAAAAAAGATCGTGAAATTCCTTGTCAACTGCTCCGGTTCCATTACGTTTATTAGTTTTTCACTTTAGCGCAGAACGATCATAAAAAAAAGCTCGACAGCAACGAGCTCTCGTATCAACCAAAGTGAATTATAGGCTACCGAGGGGAAAAAGAAGTAAAAGTTCATATAATGAGTGGATCAAGATGAAAGTTAGTTCACATATAGATACACTTCCATCTACGAAAGTATGAGGAAAAATATTCCCGGCATCCTATGGTGACAGCCTGTCAGAACTGCCAAAGAAAGTTCCATTGGACTTGGTCGGGATCAAGAGCAGATATGAACTTCTCTTTTTATTATTATGTCTTGCTATACCACATCGCCACTGAAAATTAAATCTATACCCCATTTTCTCTCGAATTAGAATTCGCGGCCTTATAATACGTCTATTATTTAATTCCAGCCAGTCAATTTAATTAGTTTCCATCAATATCAAAAATGTATTCAAATGCACATGATACTTGAATTAATTTCTTGGATATTTAATATTTATCATGAATATTTAATATATTATATTTAATATTCATTATAATTACATTTAATATTCAGGAAGTCCTGACCTCTTTCGGAAAAAAATATCTAAACAAAAAAAATATATTAAAGATAGAGGCAAACGACTTGAAGCGGTGGTTCTAAAACTGTTTGAAGCGCGACCTCCCGTTTCGACAAATTTTATTTGGCGACCGTCAAAATTTAATCGATAGATGGCGCCGCACGGATATTATTCATATTTGCATAATCAACTCTGCATTTTTTTTTTGTAATTTTGTTTTGAAAAGCCGGCATTTTGATCGTGGTTGTATATGTGTTGTCTATGCAGCGGATACACCAATCTGCTTTCGCCAACCAATGAAAGCTGAATGAACGTAGGGCTTTCTATCATCAAAATCTGCAACTTTGTGATTTCGTCAAACATTTCAACAGGGGCGGCTCGTGAAGGAGGCGCGACGGCAAGCCCCCCTCTCTGAAAATTTCAAAAGTCACTAATTTAATAATTCAAATGCACTTTTCACCAATACCATTGAATTTCTTTTTTTTTTCAAATGAATTTGTTTTTGTGGCTCCGACGCCACTGTTTGGAACTGTGCCGCGGGTCATTCAAGTGATCTGCAAATATGCTGCCGATAACTTGAGAATTCTGTGGGTACTCAGACCCGTGTCACAAATTACCGTGGGTACTCTCCGACTCCAACGCCAATGTCTGGAACTGTGCCGCGGGTCACTCATGTGATGTGGAAATATGCCGCCTGTAACTTGAGAATTCTGTGGGTACCTAGACCAGTGTCACAAATTACCGCGGGTGCTCTCCGACGCCAGTGGGTGAAACTATGCCACGGATCATTCAAGTGATCTGCTAATATATCGCGGATGACTTAAATAATCTGCAAATATGGGCTGGCCGCTTGTATGATCTGGAATTGTGACGCCGGTCACAATTACTGTTCTGGAAATGTGCCGTGGAACAACGCAGTGATTTGAAACAGTGCCGCCGGGGTCATTTACGTCATATAAGTAAAGATGGCACGTATATGTGTGTATATATATATATACTAGCTGATACCCGGCGACGTTGCCCGCCCCGTAAAAAATTTATATATGTATAGCTTATTAATTACTTCTTAATCAAAAAAATTTCTGCATCAAGTAAGAAAAAATTACTTTTATATTTAAATATTTTAATTAAAATCTTCAGGCAATCGCTTGTGGATACACTATATTTTTTCTTTTTCCATCTGGTGTGTAGATGTACAAATTTTTGCTATTACCCGAACAGGTGACGAAAAGGTGTCCGCGTGAAAAACAGGGCTCAAGTAGCTTGATTCCTGCCACTGCTAACAACTGGCCTTGCACTTTGTTGATTGTCATGGCAAAAGCTAAACGAATCGGGAACTGTAACCGCTTGAAAGTGAATGGCATTTCTTCGGTGATGAGTGGGATACGTGGAATGAAGACTTCTTTTTCTTTGTAACATCCAGTTAGAATCGTTGCTTCAATGATGCAATTGTGCAATTTCTTCACGCAGAGTCTGTTGCCATAGCAGAGTATCGGTTTCTCCAAGTTTCTTAAAAGCATTATAGGTGATCCGACTTTGAGGGTCAAATTGTGTGGTGGCACACCCGGAATATCCAAAGAGTTCAGAAATTCTGCAGGATACAGAGCTGTCTGCGCTGTGTCTGTGACAGTGTCAACCGATTTGTAAGATGTGGAGTCTCCCGGAATAATTTTTAGGATTTTTCCGTTGATCTTGTACACACTCATTTTTCGGTGCCAGAATCGCACTCTCACAAAGCCACTCATGCTATCGGTGATTTTGTTGAATGTTTGGGAAGACTTTGTCTGCAAGTTCTTGAACTGAGTTTATATATATAATAACTGGCAGAATCCATTTGGGAACGTTATCAGTCCAGTGCTTGGGTCTACGGGAATTCTTCCATTGCCAAGTTTGATCAACTAATGTGAAAATGGTAGCAGTGCTGAGTCATTTGAACTCGCATGTTGGTGGATAATGATAATTTTTTAGCTTCCTGCCAGAGTGTTGATGTCCTAACAAACTCGAGGCGACCACCGATAGACAGAACCTTCACTTCCAACCCATCTCACTAATGGCAGTAAATTGCAATGTAGCGATATGGCCAGAGTTGGTGTTTGGTGAAGTAGAGTGCTGATGATTTGAGGCAAGCATTGAGTTCATCAGCTGGCGTAGAACATTTTTATTCCCTGTTTTATCGTCGTAGTTGTTGTTCTCTGTTGTTAGTGACGTCAGATATCCAGCTTCTGCAGCGAATATTATTCAAACTCCTTTTAAGCACTTTTTAAATTGAAACTATACCTCAACGATGGGTGGTTGATGAGATAAAGGCCACATTAGCACTTACAGGACACCCTGTATACATGCAAGCAAAAATATCTGGCGCTTCCAGGGTTTTCTTCAATTACTGGGAGTATTGGAAAAGAGCCAAACCATTATAAAGGAATAAACTGTAATGATGGCAGCGTTAAAGATGTGACAAACCATTGTAAAGACATATATTCCCGTCTGAAATGCATTGTTGGGAACCACGGTAACCAAAGTAAACGTTCCGAAAGTGATTGTTGAGGCCCCCAAAACCATTGTTGCCCGACAGTTTTTCGCCCATTTCGGGCATTTGCCCAGCTCTGACGAACTTTTAAAGTAGCCTACGGCTCAATCCCGGTCCTGTTTGGTATATATGCAAAATCTGGCGACGATCGGTCTAAAACTGTAGATTTGTATAAAGAGCATACATACATACATACATACATACATACATACATACTTTCACATTTATATATAAGATTTATTTATTTATTTACTGATGATAAGTGAATATGGCGCAGGCCGCATGGAGAGAATCTGGAGATGTGCCGCGGGTCACTTAAAAGATCTGTGTATGAATCGATTTTTTTAAATTTTACAAAATTAGGTTTGACTTAGCCCACGGGCCATGGGTCGAGCACGTATGATTTAGGTTATAAACTGGAAGAACGGATTTATTGGAAAAATTCTTAGAGATTATATTCCATAAATGACTTATTTATATACTCGCGACAGAAAACTAGTAAGTTTCTCTGACAGAGTAGTATTCAAAAATTATTTGTTCATACCCGCCTTTCGGATCTTAATATGGAAATAATTCAGTTTTAACGGAAGTAAACTCGCTGCGTAATGACAAGATCCCAGTTTGGAAACTTTGTTCCGGAGACTAAATAGATTCGATATCGGGGGGTGACAAAATGTGTTCGAACATAGACAGAGAGAGAGAAAGTTCAAAGTTCGAAAAACTAGAGAGAGCGACGGACAAAATTAATTTCGGGGATTTGCAAAGTGCATTAGCATATTTCCTTTAACGAAACAGGTGTCTTCAATAGCGTCGAAGCGTGTCCTTTAATTAGTGAAACTTCGGAGAAGACATAGAGATTGTGTTTGGACACTTGCATCTGCATATTGCATTAGTTATAGAGGAAAAGACGTTCCGATGTTGTTTAACGAAAATTTGTATAGTAGGAAGCAAGTAAGTATACATGGTGATTCAGGGAGGAATAGGTAATTTTGAAAACAACAATTTTCCTTAACAGTTGCAGAAAGGAGGGTAACGTAAGTGGTATGTTGATGGATAGGCCGTAAATAACAACATTTTCGGAATTCAGGCCATTAGTAAATCCAAAATCATGGATTTAAATATTTAAAAAATTCTTGTAAAGGAAACACTTAATCGGGTAACGGACAAACGGATATCCCGCTTATAAGGATTTCTCCCATCGAGACATTATTGAAGATTCCCGCTTAATTCAATAATTTCAAAAAATACATAAAATTCCATGCTAGATCAAATATTGGAATTCACGTCAAAATCAAATTATATATGTTGCCCCGGCTTTAGAAATTACACTAGAAATGATATATTATTTGCCTCCCTCCCCTGGAAAAAGTTGAAATGACGGCCCTGAATCTTATATCTCTTCCTCGAGAGAGAACGGCGGGCCATGATCTGGTAAGCAGGACGTAACCCTAAATTACCTGGTACAGCCGACGCTTGTTTCAACAAACCTGCCACGGCATAATCAATTAGTTTATAAACAGGAATATATTCTGGTCTATGTGAAAGACGAAGTTGGCTATATTCTCAGGGTGAACAGGAGACTAATTGTTGGCTATATTCTCAGGATATTGCATTTTTTGGGACATGCCTGTATTTTCGCGTAATTTCGGCCATTCCACCTTTTTTGGTAAAAATGGCCCATTTTTTCACGTATTTCCAACAACGCCCTTTTAAATATTTATTTATTTAAATCAAGGATAGAAATTATTTCCCAACTCATAAATGAGATTATGAAAATTGCAACTATAAATAAGAATATACTCACATCTCACATATATTTGTCATATATACGTTTTTTTTCGTGCAATTCATTTCAATCCACCGCAATTTACAATAGCGGTACCTCATTACCCGCCATTTGTGGCTTTCCAGTAATTTTAACAATAGTTGGCAACTTCACTCACCTACGAGATCATTTTTGGTGGTAATTGGGAATGTCTGGTATTTTCCCTTATTTGAAAATCCGTTTTTCCGTCTTTTTTTTTTTGCCTAGAAGAAATATGGTCAGCTCAGTAACTCTTGTCATCTTGCCTGATTTCCTTTTAGGCATGGGTCATACCTAAAACAAGCTGACCATATTTCCTTGAGGAAAAATACGGGAAATTAGGGTTCCAATACGAGAAAATGGGACATCGCCAAACCTGACAAAGTTGCTAAACATTGCTGAAATTACGGAAATATCTCAATGGCGGGAAATGAAGCATTACTGCAAATTGCAGTGGATCAAAATGAATTCCACGAAAAAAAAAAACGTTCACTAAGACAAATGTGGGAGATTAATATTCTTATTTATAGTTGTAATTATAATATAATTATGAATTGAAAAATAAATTCAATCTGACTTCAAAAAAGAATAAAAATTCATGTAGGCTTCGTGTAAAAAACGGAAAAACCCGAGACACCTTTGCCTAAAAGTCGGGACGACGAGAGAAACAAAAATGCCGGGACTGTCCCGGAAAATACGGGACGTATAGTCACGTAGCATACGGGATGGATAGTTGCAATTTTTTTTTTTAAGAACTAAGCACAGTGATGTGAAATTTAAAAAAAAAAGGAAAATTTTTTTTTCTCCGGAAAATGAAAAGATCCATCAAATAATTTTGGAAAATCAAGCTGTGAAATTCGATATCACGTGAAATTCCCCTTTTCTCTATGTGCTGCCATCTAACGAAGAAAAACAGAAACTATCATTCAGTAAATTACTCCACGATATTTTAATGACATTTTGCGATTCTGAATATATTTTTAATTCAAAATTATTCAGAAAAATATTTTTCATTACATAACATAACTTTTAGCTGTCACGAAAATAATCTTATTGGAAACTTATCTTTTGTGTGAAACAAAAAGGAATATGACGAAAGTTTGGTGCTGCCATCTACTGCTAGTAAAATCTAATTAAAAGTGATTAGTTACGTTTCTTGACTAGAACAGCGTTTCTTAACCTTTTTTTGCCTGTGGCCCCCTTTAAAGCATATTTTTTTTCTCGTGGCTTCCCCTGTCTTACCCAGAGTCTTCGACCCTCATCTAGAAGCAAGATCCTTTATACGTATCGAATTGATTTTTTCAGTGAATTTATACTGAATGAAAATTTTGCAAATAAAATTGGCCTCCAGACCACAGGCCTAGAATTTATTGAGCTCTCCGCGAATCAGAGTTCTATTCAGGACCGTCTCAAAATCATGCCCCTCCCCCCCCCCCCCCATCAGCCAAAGTGACGCTATGGTAGTCCCATACTTACAGCCGGAAATAAACAGCCTACATATTTCCTACTTATTTTCAAAATTACTATAAAATATCATAAGGTGGGATCACTTATGGACACGAGACCCCAGGGCATGACCCCTCACAAGAGTGGGGAACCTGCTGAAAAATGTAGGTGGTGAGGCCCGGGTGGGTTCATGCGCCCTAAGACGGCCCTGGTTTTGTGAGTGTGTTTTGTTGGATTCTGTAAGTGTATAACAGTTTTCATATTAGTGACTAATATAAAAGCATCATTTCTTCACACCTTAATTTTTCTTCTCAGCTCTCTGCAGCCCTCCAAACCACCTGTCATGGCCCCTTTCTAAATTTACTTCCGTGGCATCATTGAAGTATCCCAGTACCACTAGGGGGGCAATATGGCCCCCGGTTGAGAACCACTCTACTAGAAAAGTAAGGGGCCGGGAAACGACGTAGAAGTTAAATTAGGTACGTAGAGAGCAACACCATTTACAGGGTGATTCAAAATTCAACGTATAAACTCTTACGAGAGGTATAAAACACAAAAACAAAACAGAAACACATTGGAATGTACGACCGGAAACGATCAGCTACGTCTTTAACAAACACCAACTCTGGCGCCATATCGCTCTATTGCAATTTACTGCCTAATGAGATGAGTTGGTAATGAAGGCGCTGTCTATCGATGGTCGCCTCGAGTTCGTTAGGGGTCATTCAAGCATACGTCAGCATCGGGGGAAGAAGGTTTCGGATTTGCTGACTTTTGATGACAAGTGGGGGGGGGGGGGGGTTTGAAGGTTGCTTACGTCATCAACCACCCCTTTTTGAAGATATGAAATATTCTAAGCTGCTGACGAAATTTTGCTGACGGGGAGAGGTTCAGAAATGGCTGAAAATCCGCTTGCGTAATGCTTGAATGCCCCTTAGGGAAAACCTCTAACCTGTATCCACCCTCGGGTTCGAATCCGGGGCAGCAACCTTCACTTTGGTAGACGAGCATATTACCACCACGACACTAGGGCGCTGATCAGCTGGAGGATAAACGAAGATGCAGAAATGACAAGCCAATAATGGGCGGAAGAACTCGTTATTTAGCGGTACTTTACACGAGGACAGTGCGTGTACACGTTCCAATTTCGTTTGTCCTCCAGCTGTTCGAGTTGGGGGTTTCCGGTTATACATTCCTATGTGATTCTATGTTGTTTCTGCGTGTTCTACCTCCCCTAAAAGTTTGTACGTTGAGTTTTTAATTACCCTTTAGAGCAGATATTATAGATGGTGTTAGTCAGACACGGGCATCCGCATCTTCCCGAAATTGACTTGTCCGTCCCTAGCACGGGCATCGCAATATTTGCCTCTGAGGGCGCTAACGAAAAGTAAACATTTAACTAAATCTGCACAAACGATATGGCTTCACTAAGCCACATCGTTTGTGCAGATTTTGTTGAATGTTTACTTCCCGTTAGCTTACTTCATTGCCCATCTCGACCTGTTTTGTAAAATATCCCGTTGTTCGCTGTATTTTCAACAGGGCTGATTTGAATTTGTATTCGTTACTGAAATCAAGAAATTGGATTATTTTCTTCTTTTTTATGTCCAAGTGTAAACACTCCGAATATTATGTATGAATCATGTTAACACATGCGCTGGATGTTCCGGCTTTCTTGAACATGAATATTTTATTTTAGTCGGAGATAACTTCCCATTTGCCGTTGTTATGTGTTACGGAGAGCAGCATAGCGTACATATAGCAATTGGGTCATCGAAGCCATCGGATGGGCGCAACACACGGTCCATATTGAGTTACCTGATCATTTTCACGACTTATAAATTATATTATGATAATTATTGACCCCTCTAATTATCATATAAATATATTCATGTCATTAAACATACTTTTTTTTGGTCACTTACATTTTTAATCCATTGCGAATTGCACACACAGTAGCCCTAGCTCCTACTTTCTCCGTCATTGGCGATTTTTCAACAATTTTTAGCGATAGTTAACAACTTTAAAAAATTTTGGTAATTTTTTGACTGTAATTTGCAACTTTACTTACCTTTGACAATGTTTTTGATTATAACAAACAACTTTATTTGAATCTGACAATTTTTTTTTTCTATAAGTGGAAATTTTGCTTAAATTCAACAATTTTTTAGCTTAAAATTGGCAACTTTACTTTGCCTTTGACATTTTTTTTTTAATTACTGTAATTGGAAACTTGACTTTCCTTCCAGTTTTAAGCTGAAGTTTGTAACTTTACTCAAATTTGACAATGTTTTTCGCGATAATTGGCGATGCCTGGTATGGAGACCGATTTTCCCGTATTTTTATGAAGGAAACATGATCAAATTAGTTTTTTCATCGTGGCATGTATTGTTATGTTGGAATGTGTTGATACTTTTCTACCAGAACACTATTCATGGGCCGGATGGAGCCATTAGGCAGCCCGCATTCGGGCCGCGGGCCAGAGCTTGTGTACCCCTGCTGTGCATAAACACTGAACAGGACTATGCAGTGCCTTTCTGACTAATATTGTTTGTCTTGATGTGTACTGTCACCATTCCCATTTTCACGGTAGAGATCGTTTTTAGCTTTTTTTAATGTGTATAGACGTTTGTGAAGCATAAAATTCAATTAAAAAATTAAAAGAAAGAAATCAAAATCATAGATATCTAACATTCAATGTCACTAGCATGTAACCAGTATGCAATTGGACTTTGCACAAGTGGCTCCTATATTGGCAAAGTTATTTTACGACCACCCTGTATGTTGAAAAATATTTTTAATAAATAAATGAGAGAAATAATTTGCAGGCTGGGAAAAAATGAATTAATGGAAGAAATATATTAATAAATATTTGGGAGAAATATGTTAATAAATTAAATGCGAGAAATACTTTCATGATAAAAATAAAATAAACAATCGATTATGAATTTTATCTGATTTTTATTATTGATTTCATTATGTGATTTAGGACTTTATATTCGAATTAAGATTTAATATGGAATATATACGATTATACAGTATGCTTGATTTCCGATTGTATACGTAGATTTGTGATCTCACAATTGATTTTATACTTAGATTATGATTTTACACTTAGATTATGATTTTACACTTAGATTATGATTTTACACTTAGATTATGATTTTTCACTTAGATTATGATTTTACACTTAGATTATGATTTTACACTTAGATTATGATTTTATAGTTGTTATGATTGTAATGTATATTTTGTAATGTATGCTTTTTTATGAATAAATTGCCAGAGGTATCCAGTCCGTGTGGACAATGAGCCGATATTGCCATATGGCGATGTGGCATGGGTATCTTTCGGTTTGACGGTAAAAAATAGAAAAACAGGAGAAATAAATCGCAGTCATGCGCTGACAGAATCAGGGCTAAGCCAGAAATAAAAACCAATATAGAGACAGTATAATATTTATTAAACTAAAATTACATAACAGCTACGTAAATCGGTTGAAATGCTTCGAGGACCGGTAGGGAATTTCCACGGACCTTCACCGGTCCTCGGACCATCGTTTAAAGAACACTGTTCCAATATACCATTATTACCGCACAAGTGCGCTACTACGCGTGCGGCTGGTACATTGTTTTTGCGTTTTTTAAACCAGTTTTGTTATTTTTCTTTAAAAAACAGAAATAAATCTTCACACACAATCACTTTTTTTTCAAGGATCTTTTAACTTAAGATTGAGTCGAGCTAATATAATGGAAGACAAAAAAGGAACTCTTACGATAAAGACGGCGCATAAAACGGTCTTCAATGGAGTCATCGTCATCGTCGTCGCTTCACTTCCTTGAAAAAATGGCTTTTAATTTTTTTTTTTCTCCTTTTGACCTGGTTTTTCCTTTTTCACAATACAAATAACAAAGAAAAATAATGGACATGAAAATAAATATAAAAGAAAACCACTTTCTTACATTATGGTCTGCTGTCAGCTCTTGGAGAATAAGGGGAAAGGAAAACGAAATGGTCTGACCACAATTTCTTTTCTTTTGTTTATGGGGAAATGAGATGACCTTTGGTCTCTCAGAACTCTTTTTTAAAAAAAAAAAAGAGGCTCCGTCTGGATGTGGTGAATGTGGTTTAAAGGCATCCCATTTATGAAAGTGTTCGTGAGTTGTTTTTGTGCGTTCCTGGTAGCCTCCACCATTTCCTGCCGTTGTGCTATATGGCGTGTTTGTTCGATACCTCCTAGATGCGAGCACCTCGTTCACTACGAGGGTTTTTTTTTTGCGTCAGACCAAAGGGACCTCTAGACCAGCGCCACTCAACGGGGGCCATATGCATCCACCCCTCGAAGTCCTGGGTAAAAGTCAGTTGAAAAGGGAGCCATGACACAAGTGGTAAAGGTAGGCGCAGAGAGCAGTATTCCAGTGTGAGCCAATATGATGAGATTTCTCAGTAAAATTTTCGGCACTACACATAACAAGCATTACACAGAAACAATCTTCATGTTAGGTTCACAACATGTACCAGTTCGTTAGAAATTCGGTAGAGCCTCTACGGAAAAACTGTTCTGTTGTGCGGTTCCCAACTTCGAGGCGCGAATGCGAACAGAACTCTCCGTTAAAAAGTCCCGCCACAGAGAGCAACAGGACTACAAAGGCTCATAGTTCGAAAAGTAGTCGGCAGCACTATAACAACAATTACGCCGAAACAAACTTCACGTTACTTTCACAACACACACACGCACATTCCAACATGCTCGCATTCGTAAGACGTTTTGCAGGGGAATGTGGACGAGGTGCGTGGAGTGGTTTAGCAGTAGTAAAAATTTTGTTGATCGGCTGCAGTTCCCCAAAGAGCAAGCAGACCTTCAACACGCTACTTACGTAAAATTAAAATTCAAACACACACACACATATACCATCTTCAATTCAAAATGTGGAAAACAGATGGCAGACCAGCAATGGATACGAAATAATCACAGCTCTGACAATATACATATACATACGTGGAACACACATTCTGACATTTACAGATTTCTGAGAAATGTACGATCGAGTAGTAGTGATATAATTTTTGGGGAAAAGGGGGTATGTAAATGTTTAAGCTGTTACTTTCAGCTTAAATTATGTTCTGGGTCCCCAAAACGTCATTTTGCCTAAAGGTCCATGATGTTGTGACTGCATAAGAATAGGACAAAAAGAGGGAGAGAGAGAAATTCATCGAACTCTACCCCTGGGGTCCAGAGAACCTACCTTATTCTCTTAACAAAGTTTTTGCTCTCACTATAAATTTCCTGAAAAAAAATCAATGAGTAGGGAGGGTTTTGCTCCAGGAGGGGGGAATCGACCCTGGAAAAAACGGAGGGGGCGAAAAGAAGATATGGTCCGGAATGGGGCATGAGTGAAAAGAGATTTAGAGACACTGTTCTAGAGACTAGAACATCTGGAAGACCATCTAGCTGACAACTCGGAGGAACTAAGGCATCCTACATTACACCATCTAAGAGATAATGCAAGGAACATCTAAGAATAATCAGCCTCCTACACTGGGGTGGGGGGGGGGATTTGTTAAGGACAGCTTGGGGTAGTCTACTTAGATTTCATGGGGTCCGTAAGCTTGTACGTTTAAACAGTTTACTCATTGTTTGAAATAACTAAATGCTGAATATTACCTTGTGAAGGGGTCCGTGGCTTTAATGCACAGTGAGTATCCGTGGGTTTCATTTTTACAAGGGGTCCATGTAACGTAGAATATTAAGAACACCCAGTCTTGCAGCACCATCTAGGAGGCCATCAGAAATATATAACCAAAGCCTCGTTATATAGAACGAACGTATCTTGAACGAACAAAATCCTCCTAGTTTACAAAAATCTTGGAGATAATATGGTTTCCATGATTGCCTTCCAGGTTGATCTCAATTAAATGAAATGATTACAGGAAATCGAATATGATTGTTATTGATTATCCATAATACGAAATCAGAAGTGATTGATCACCAGATGGCAATAAATCTTTTCGAAGAAGGCTATGATTTGGGTGAAAAATGAAAAGGCAGTTCCACCTTCCATTCCTTTTGAAAGAGCTACGTCAAAGAAAAGAACCAATTCGTGAGACAGCTGGAACGACAGGGACTATTCAGCAACCACGAAATAATTCCCAAGGAACGACCTGGAGACCTTTTTATTCGACTATATCTATTTTTTTCTGATCAGCGCACAATTTTACGACGATTGTCATAAAGATAGATAGATAGATAAAATCGCTCACAACTTCGGACTGATGCAAAGCACCATACCTCAAAAGAGGCAGAGTTGTGTCGGAAAAGTTAGCAGAGATTTATAGTGGTGGCTCCCCTTGCTCGAAAGTATCGAATTACTCGCGTCGTTCTCCCCATGAAGACAGCCATCAACTTGATGCAACGCAGAAGCCATTTGATTGTCATAAAGGTCTAATCTAAACGCATCATGTGAAAGACTAACGTGACGGTTAGAAAAATTTGCATAGACTATCTCGCGGTGCCCTATAGCCCTTATCCTTTCAAAATCTACTCTCTTTCAGCCAGAACAGCCCTTAAGAGTATGTGGCAGGTGCGGTCGCTCCGGGCCGCGTGGTTCGCAGGACATGTATATTGTGGGCTAATGCATGGACGCCGATTCCCCCCAACAAAATATATAAAATCGGAGCTAAGGCGCCTCGATATTATTTTGGCATCGGGCATCGCATCTGATATTTCGGCTCTGCTTGCTATCAGCCTGTGTTATTCCCCGGAGTGAAACATACGGATGGGATTATGATTACACTCTTCGTATCACAATTTTCATGGCAAAACAAAGGAATGTAAAAACAAATCCAAAGGAATGCTGGATGTACTGTGTCTCCAGATGGGTGCAATGATGATAAATTAGATGACCTTGGAAAACGACAAACAAAAAAAATTCCTTAAGCTCCTTTAACCCCGAGTCCATTCCTTTTAAGACTTTTTCTCCCTTTAAAAAGTGAAGATAAAGGAGAAAAAATTCCTAATGGGGTTAGAAATTTCAACGTCGCCCATCAATTTGATCTGCTTCGTTTTCTTTTTCCGTTTGTTTCCCCCATTTTCAAATACCGTCACGTTTCCTGCGGTGGAAAAAAACTTTTCTCTTCTTTCCATCTTGGGCAAATAATTGGAGTTTATTTCTTTTATATATGTTGTGATGGCAACAACACAAAATGTTGAATTCCTTTTGCTTTTCCCCTCCCCTAAATTGCACGTAAACATATAAATTTTAAAAGATAAGTATATCGCATTTTAGAAATGTTATTCCGAGTTAATGAGTAAAGAAATAAAAGTAAATTGATGGCAATAATCTTAATCTCAATGACAGGAGGAAAAAAAGCCTTTGAACTCTTAATTCAGGGGACGTGGTTGAAAATCTGATAATCAACGTGGTTCAATGATCCAGTTTCTCGGTGTTCTGTGGTTCTGTTTTCAATTTTTATTACATTTTAGGTATTTACTGGACTTGAGTTCAAGTTCTTTCAAGTTCGAGGTGTCCAAAAAATTCATAAGAAATTAAGGAGTTGGTATATCGCAATGCGGTTTGAGTATGGGAAAAGTTATTATCACGAAAAGGTTTTCTTTTTGGTACAGAAAAATAATTAGTTCACGTTTTTGTCGATAGAGGGGCGATGCACGAAAGTGAATCGCTGGAAATATGTAAATCAAAGTCATAAAAAATGAAGGGTGTACAATTAACAGCTGATTTCTGAATTTTCCTGTTACTGGTGCTTGCATAAGTTTTCAATTGTGATGTTGACATTTGGTGTATAAAGCACTGTTCTTCTACCTCAGCCACGAACCACGAATCCCCTGCTGAAACTTTACGAGTGTTTGGGACACAGATATGGATGAGAGGTTCAGCTCCAATCACTACTGCATGGGCGGAGATACGCGCGCCCCCCCCTCCTAGCGTCCAAGGTGGAGTCGACTGATTTGATGTATATATGTATATAAGAATTGGCATCATCATCATCGGAGTATTGCCCCCAGAAATAGTGGCCGTGCCCCCCCCCCCCAGACCTCAAAGTCTATCTCCACCTATGCACTACTGTCAGACATGCTGAAAGAAAAAACACTTGAACTAATTTTCTTTTCGTTGCAAAGAATCCCCCCCCCCCTCTTCGTGAGAATAACTTGACAGGAACGTAAACCCTATTCCAATGTACAAAGTCCTGCATTTTTTTTGGAATTTGTAAACTATTTATGAATTTATGGGACACCCTGTATACACAGTGCTTTTCCACTTACTTGCGGACCGTTGAAATTGATTGAATAATTTTTGCGTAACGGCTCACATTAAAGGGAGAAATGATCTGCAAACCAGAGATAAACATCAATGTAGGAAAAAAAAATTCTAACCCCTTCTAAAACTCATCATACATTTGAGAAACGAAGTTCAGTTCAGACTTGTGCTGCCACCCATCAAACAAAATCAAAACTATCTGTTATAATACTTGGAATTAAATTTGGTTGTAGATTTAGAAAAAAAAAATCAGTATGCAGCATCAAGGTAAACAAAAATTCGTCTGATGTCATACAGTCAAACCTCATTAATGAGTCACTCTTGGGAGAGTAAAAATATGACTTAGTAAGCGGAGTGACTCGTTAAACGGAGTAAGCCATAGCTTGCCAATTCCTGCATGAGTACAATTGGGACTTCCAAAAAGTGACCAGATAAGCGGAGTGACGTGTTAACCGGGTGACGCAATAACGAGGTTTGACTGTATATTGTTTACTTTCATGCTGCACACCGGTGTTAATTTATAACCCGATAGTAACGGTTGATATGTTTTTATGTTTTCCGCACAACTTCAACTTTGCCATTGGTTTGTTGTCATATTTTTATATTGCGCTATACATTACTAAATTTAAAAAAATATATTTTATTCTTTTTGGTGCGTCTGACATTATGTAGTTGGAACTACCGTGAAATTGGGTATTATTTATGTATAACTTTTATTTCATGTAGATGGCAGCAATACTCCAGAATAGCAATAATAATATCAACTATTAAACACGGATGAAAAAGCGTTGGACTTTTGCTGCCACCTATCAAATAAATACAAAACTATTTTTACAACTTTGAAAGTGAAACTGAGCTGGTTGCTCTTTTGAAACAGGTGCAGAGTCAAAATGAACAACGCACGGTTTGATACTTTTTTTTAATGCTGCAAACCGGTTTAATTTTTTACCGGTTACTATGATTTTATGTTTTGCGTAGAACTTCAGCGAGAAAAACCATCGTTGAGCTGGGACTCCTGCTGCCATCTGTTATTCAGTACAAATAAAACTATCTGTTACAATTCTTCAAATGCAACCTGCTTTTGTGGTTTAAACCGGTGCACAGCATGAAAATTAATTTATGGTACAATAAATCCTTACTTACTTTTGAAAATTATAGTCAGATCTAGTTGCCATAAGGCCCGGCCTTACACACTTGACACTAGACCTAAGGGCCTCACAAGACTAGTTACTTAATTTTGTAAAGTAACTCATTGTTAACCAATCACTGCAGTTTTGTGTACAGTAATTTCCATACACGACGTTACTCTAAACTTCTAAACCAAGGGTGACCAACCGTTAGGAAAGTGTGGGGCACGGTTTGGAAACGTGCCGCGGGCCACTTAAAAGATAACTGAAAAACACTTCCAGATCATTTAAGTATTAAAACAGATCACTAACGTGATCTGTTTTAATACTTAAATCTGGACGTGTGTAGCGGGTCACTTAAGTGATCTAGAACTGCGCCGAGAGCCGATAAAATGCTACAAAGCTGTGCCGCAAGTCACTTAACTGATCTGTAAATATGTTGCTAGTCACTTGAGTGGTCTTTTACTGCAAGGGTGCTCAACTGCTCAAACTTTGGGAAAGTTCGAGTCACTTCATTGGTTTGAAAACGGTAAGTGGGCCGCTTAATTGATTGGGGACAGTTCCGCAGATCACTTAAGTTATCTGTAAATGTGCCAGGGCCACTTGAGTAATCTGGAACTGTTCAGTGACGGGTCACTTGAGTAATCTGGAACTGTTCAGTGACGGGTCACTTGAGTGATCTGTAAATGTGACGTTGGACACTTCGGTGATCTGGAACAGCGCCGCAGTTCACTTCGGTGATCTGGAACAGCGCCGCAGTTCACTTAAGTGATCTGTAAATTTGCAGCGTGTCATTTGAGTGATCTGAAAAAGTGCCCGGGGTCACTTGAGGGACCTGAAACTGTGCCGAGCTTCACTCAAGTTATCTGGTAATGTGCCGCGGTCTGCTAAGTAATGTAAGGTTGTTCAACTGTACTGAGGGTCGAGATGTATATGTGTATGTTGCACGTTACTAGAGTGATCTGACTCAAGTGGTCTGTAAATATGCCACTGGCGAAAAATTAGGTTGTGATCACGAGCCACATTTGGCCCGGGGGCCATGGGTTGAGCACGTATGCTCTAAACCAACAACCATTAAAAGAAACTGTCATTCTAATTTACATTAAGCGCACCAACCGAACTGAAAATTCCATTTCTTCCAAAAAAAAAAAAAAACCCCAGACACATAATAATTAGCGAAGCCTAACCAACGTTAGTTAATTAGTTAGAACCTTAGTTATTATTACCATAATCATCATCATCATCGAGTTCTTCCTGAATCGTCAAGGAGAGAAAGACAAAAAAAATCTCCATTAGAAACCGTCACTACGGCATTTTCTCCGCATATCATTAACCTCCGGGCTTTTACGGGTTCAGACCCAAGTCACACAATCCCTGGGCAAGGTTGCCGTAGAAGAAAACTTCGCAAAATAACCGGGGCGGATATATTATGATGTATTCACATACCCTTTACATGTGATGGATTCCATAATGACAATACAATACGCAACATACAGTGTATTTTCCAAAGCCACCCTTAAATACAATTCCTTTTCAAATGGAGAAAGAAACGACTCATGTTGAAGAAAAAGAATAACAGGTTTCTATTTTTCTCATTTTCTTTTTCAGAATAACATCGAAGCGGATTTAAAGTCGACCCTAACATGGTACCCCCACCCTTGAACTCTCGTGGAGATGTGAAAGTGGTCATGCAAGATGCCATTTTTTTTTTTTTTTTTTTTTTAAGAGATACACCCCGTTATAAAGGATATGCAACTAGTCTTCAGTTTCACCTTGATTCTCTGGAATATACGCACACGCACCACGAGCACACGATGGACCGAACCACTATTGGGTGATGATGATCCTTTACTAGACGAACTGCAACATGCGGAGATCAGTTGGTACAAGAATCCTGTAAAGTGGAACAATGAGAATATATATATTTTTGGTGGATTTGTTGTAGCACAACTTGATCATCATCCATCACCGAAAGCGAACGATTATTGAACGTTTATTTTTTGTTGTTCGTATTAACTGGTATTATCCGAAGGCCGTTTTGGTAATTGAACGTGAACTGTTGTGAGTCGGAGGAGGAGGTGGAAGACGAGAGCACAAATTACATCCGTCGAAGATGGTATTGACGTTTATGGCCAAGTATGTGCCGGCTGTTGCCAAAATGATGTCCAAGAGGAGATCGTCGAGAAGCCCGAAAACTGTGACGTCTTCTCCGGCTGTTGACGCGAGTATTAGCGATGCAAATGTAAGTCTGAGATTTGAATTTACTTAAATTTTATAGTTCGTCTTATATTTGAAAAATATTTCATAATCATTTTCATTGATTAGTCATTTACCCTTTAATTGGCAAGCATTGAAATATACAGAGGAGAAATATTCGAGGTTTGTTATACAGTCGACGCCGCTTATATTAGAATCATGGATAACGTTATCATTCGGGTATTGTTATCGCTTTTGCGACGGACGGAACAGATCAATGTTAAGAAAAAAATCGTTTTTCGTTGTCGGGACTTCGGATAATTTCATCTTTTGATACAAAAATTGATAACGAAAATTTCTTCTGAACCTAAACCAAACGTATTTCTGTATTCCCTGCTCCCCTGTATGCTATGCACCCTGTATAATGCATAGCACAATACAATAACACGAAATAAATATACAGAAAAAACAACACAAATATTATATATAGAAACCTCTCCAATGTATGGAGGCACAACATTCATAAAAACAAAACATTAATGCACAAATGCAAAACGTAAAAAAATATTTATATACACAGTAACGCAAATGTATTACAGACAGGACCGCAACTATTAGATGCTTGGTGCATTCAGCAGGGGCAGGCTCGGATTTAGAAGCCGCCTTGTAATGTTGAAGGAGAGGTTGGGGGATTAAATTTGCACCCCCCCCCCCCGTAATTCAGTGGCCGAGGCTTAAGACCCACCGACTCCTCCCCCCTCCCAGTTGCGGCTGTAATTACAGAACATTAGTTCATTGTGTCTGACCAACACCCCCTATAGATAAGGGGTTATCTATAAAGGGGATGTTGGTCTGACACGCACTTGTTTTTGCTTTGCGCTTGTACATGAGGACATGAGTGGAGATACGGGGGTCATGGCCCATCCCCAGCATCAACTGTGAAGCCTACTGTTCTAATGTATATGCGCATATATGAATTGACATCATCATCATCATCATCATGCTCCCCCCCCCCCAGCCTTTCACGTCCATTTCCACCTATGTACAGTGTGGGCAAAAAGTCCATAGAAACTTTAAAAATTAATAAAAACCGGAAAAATAACCGAAATAAAAAACGGATTTGCACAGGATTAGCATCACTAAAAAGGTCACGGGGATTTTTTTTAAGACAGGAAAAAAACTGGTACGAGCGACTTCGGTGGAAATATGAAAATGAGACAGTTATAAGAACTTTCGCTCCTAATCCACGACCAGTTCACCGTTGTAAACCGTGTATGTGAACAAGGATGCTGAGTGCGAAGGATAAAGCTTTGTTGGGGAAGTTGTTTTACGTGAACCAGGAATCAGCGACCATTGCCTCGCGTAAATTCCGAGTTCAGAAGAACGTGAGGGCTGAAAAAGAGCCTTTAACAGCGACAGGCCTCATAAAAACTCGTTTAGCGGTTTGAGGAAACTGGAACCCTGAAGGACCGTATAAGAGCCGGGCGACTCATGTTTAAGAAAGGCACATTCGCCGCGTGTTGCATCCGAAATGGAAGCGTTAGCTTCCGAACCAGCTGCAGGGACCAGCAGTGCTCCTGAAACTGCCAGACGCTTGAGCTCACCACCATCCTCGATACGCAATATTCTTCCTGGAATCCTCTATCTGTACCCATAAAGATTGCAGTCGGGCCATGAACTTTTACCAGCGGATACCGTACAGAGGGAAGCATTTGCGAGGTGGGCTTGCTCCAAAATCGAACAGAATCCCACCTGGGACTTTAACATCTCGTGGACAGATGAAGCTCATTTTTCGCACCTTGGCGACGTTAATACCTATAACTGTCAAATCTGGACGACATCTAATCCACGCAGACCCATTGCATTTTCTAAAAGTAACAGTGTGGTGTAGGTTCACAGGTTCGTTCATCATAAGATCCTTCTTTGAAACACAATGCCCAGGTGGAAAACGGCTACGGTGAATGCGCAGCGTTATTTAACGCTTCAGCGCGAGAATGCCGTGCTATGTTTGCGTGAATTGATGCGCTTTTTACCGTCACGTTTATACTCCGGTCAAGGCACTCCTGGTACAGACGTTCGGGGGAAGACAAAATCATTAGCAGGCATTGTAAGTTCCCATGGGCCTCCTCAGTGTCCAGATTTGCCACTGGCAGGCTTCCGGTTATGGGGATATTTAAAACCCCGGGTGTATTGATGTCAATCTGTCGGAACTGAAAGATGCGATCCGCCGAGAGGTGTCATGCATACATCCGAACCTGATGCGCTCTGCCGTTGCTGGATTTGTGACTGGCCTGCAATGTGTTATCCCCTAAGGTGGTGGTGTTCATGTGTGGAACACATACTGCTATAATAAACGATTTAGAGGCATTCTGTTCGTTATTTGCGTATCTTTTCTTCGACTTGTGTACGTCAGCGCTACCTATCGGCTGTTTTTTTAGTCATTTTTTTCCTGTCTAAAAAAAATCTCGTGATCTCTATCGATGCTAACCCGGCAAACCGTTTTTTATTTCAAAAATTTATAAAAACCGGAAAAATAATCGAAGTTTCTACGGACTTTTTGCCAACCCTGTATGTATATATATAATTTGGTCAATAGTTTTATTTTGTAATGTGGAACTCACTAACGATGGATTTTTCAAAATTCACACTATAAGGATGACATAAGGGGAGGGGCATCGCTGAGCCTAAACCACTGGAAGCTATAAATATGAAATTCGGTCAGTATTATATTTTTTAATATAGAGAATCGCCAAGACTGGATTTCTGCAATTGCAACACCCAAGGGGGGGTCATGAAATTATTCAAATGTAATTGGAAGGAATCATCCCCAAGCAATTTTCAGATTTAGAGAGATATAGATGGCTTCTTTCTCAGCCATCTATATCTCTCTAAACCGTCCCACCCGGGGGCCATTTCCTGAAGTTAAGAGAGGCTACTAATGCCTCTACTTCAGTGCCTCACGACACAGTGCGTGAAATTAGGAAGGCAGAGTCATGTGTCTCCAGTGGTGTAGATGGTAGCATGCTTGCCCGGTATGAAAGTGGGCCTGGGTTCGAGTCCCGGTGGAGACATGATGACTTTTCTTTCCGAGCTCACCTCAGCACAATATCCGGAAAATAATTGTTTCCTGAATTTTCAGATTACCAAATCCACGCGAGCGAAACCGCGGGTAACAGCTTATCCCTCATATGTGACTAAATTTTTAACCATGCCCATTGCCTTGACAGAAGTTTATGCATAGAAAGTAAAACTGAAATAACTGCTAAATATTACGATATTGTTTTTATTTGATAAATTCCGTTTTAATGAACTTCGATCACCAATGAAAGGGATTTTTAAATTAACGTGATATAGGAAAATTCATGATTTTTTTTTTCATAGTGAGTGTCTGGTAACTCATGAAATTTTAATGAATTTCGATCCTTGTCATGCGATCGATTGCAAAAAAGACCGGGCACAAAGAATCATCTTATAACGGTCACACACTAATTCTTTCATCATGGGTACATTACATCAGGGTCCATCCATCAACTGAAGTCAACGCCCATCGTAATAATACACTACAATATCCTATCAGTTCAATATCCTGAGAAACAGTTCTCTTTAACGAAATTTATCACAAAAAATCAGTTTTCTGGAGAGACTCTCTTAACTTTCCCCTCAATGCTATGGGTGGCTTCATGCGAATTCATAGAAACTGAAAACACAGAAATCATCCTAGGACTGTAAAAACCAAAGATTTTCGCACAGTTCATTCAAACCAGTTCCGGTTGCGGTTTCTTTTCTGCGATTTCTCTCGAAAGCAATTTCTTCAGATTCCTAACAAAAAAGATGGATCAGCATGAACATTGTCATCTTGCAAATATTGCACAGGAGGAATTAGCACGAAAATTGTAGAAATCTATGCAACGAATCGTATAGCACCAATGTTTCACGCTCAGCCTGGGACTACTGAAGAAAAAGTCTAAAGACTAAAGAGAGGGCATGATTTTTTGTGAGGACGAGCGCAGTCGTGTAGCAAAATGTCCATTCGAAAGCATGCTGAGTCTCCTAAATCATGATTTACAAGCTACTTATATTATGTAGCTTTCTAGTGTGTCACTATATTCTGTGGTTTTCCAACTTCTAGGTACGAATGCCAACCTTTCTCTCATTTCTGTGGTGTTTGGTCAGAACATGATACCTCCAAAAAATGGCTTTTTTGATATAAAAGTAATTCTTGCTAATTATAACTAATTAGAAGTGAGATAAATGCACAAATACGTGTGTACGGCTAAACAACATGCTGATGTATGATATGTTTATTTGTATTTGTGTGTATGCTTTATTTTTGATTTTTAAATGACAATGAAAATGCTTATATCTCAAAAATGTGATTTTGGAGTCACCATGTTCTGACTAAACACCACAGATTTGTTAAAATCTCTCCAAAACGGAAATTTTTCGTTTCTCAAATAGATTGAAAACAATACAACAATACTCTCCTCTACTGATTCACAAAACAGTTCTGAAAGAAGCATTCTACTTATCTCATCCCAAAAAAAACCTCTTTAAAACCCGATATTCTTAACATTACTATTCTATCACCCTTCAAAAAACACATGAAGCAACATCTGTTTTCAATCAGAGATATCGGAAGTTTCTTTTGAGATCTGTTTTCCATGCTTCTTATTAAGAAATCTACATTTTTATACGGTCCCCCCCCCCCGTCCTCTCATATCCAATGGGAAAGTTGTTGCGCGCTGTCTTTCATGAGGCCAACAATAAAATTCCAAATTTCTAAGGGCAATATTCTTTCATAACTTTTCTCCGTTTTTATAAATTCAAATATCTCAGCGAATATCGCACTTGGAAACACAAGAAATTTTTTTTTCTCTTGGCCTCAGGAGATACGGGGAATATGAACGGAGTATGAACGACGTGCGTGTGCGGTTTAGTAGTAGCAGTGTGCCGCTATAGAGCAGGCATCTTCGACCTGTTGCTCACGAGCGCCACTGTGCTCCCTGAAGCACCCAGAGTGCTCGATGCCAGTGTCCGATTTCGTGCTCGCGAGCACTTGATCGACGTTCCGATAAAATTCCTTGTACAGATTGTGTTCTAGGATTGAAATCACCCTGATTTCATGCATTTGTATGTCAAATTTGCTGAAAAGGGTGCTCTTTTTCTGATGATAATTACAGGGAGTGCTCGCGACTAGAGTGTAAAAAGGTTGAAGATCTCTGCCTCATGGAGAAGATCTCTGATCTCATGGAGATAGAGGGACGTAAATCTTACTCCATGGACGGTATCCAAACCAAACACCGATCCTAATACCGGCCTCTTGTTGGATAGCAGATTACTGCCGTTGAGTTGAGAGGTTTGAAAAAACTACGTGACTGCCCACTAGCAACGAACAAGGATTCAAATTGGTTCTCTGGTCCAAAGACCGTGGACGGGCCAAAATTTAAATTGGTCCACTCTGCAGCGTCCGTGAATGACATCCCTTGAAATCGGATGCCTGTCTAAATTCCTCTGCGTGTACTTCTTCTTCTAAGGAACTCATTCCGACTTCCTCATCCATCGCCTTGTTTAATTGTGTCGCAACATCGGATACAATCGAACCCCGATTTAATGAGTCAGATCAGACGGAGATTTTTATCCGTTAAATTGAGGAAAAAAACGTTGAAATCGAAACAAATATGACAAACTGTACAACAAAAAATATATTAAATCGAGGACTTCGTTAAATCGGAATTTGTTATATCAGAGTTTGACTGTTTAAATTTGTCTGCCGTACTAATGGGTTCCGTTCGATCTGCTCCAACACAGAATTATCAAAACGCATTTCCATAACTCAGAAGACTGTTATGCACATTCAACGTGTCCAAAAATGACACAAAATTGCAACCTCTGACTCTTGAGATGATGAGCTCACCATTTCACAAATAACAATAATAGAAAATTTTGCAGCGGATGATGATTCGGCACCAAAAGTCATTTGGTGAATTTTGGTCATTTCATGAATATAGTGTTTCTATATATTTAATATCGGTGACATTTACTATGACAAATGACAATTCCATACATTTTTGTAATACAGTCGAATCCCGTTTTAACGAACTCCAAGAGACAGGAGAAATCACTTCGTTATAAAGGAATTCCAGGTTTTTGTATTGTTTCTATGTGAACTTATATCTGGTGGATTAGAAAAGGGTTCGTTAAAACGGGATTTTCGCTATAACGGTACTCGTTAAAACGGGATTCGACTGTATTTCAATTTATGAATTTTTTTTTCTGAGTATTTCAATTTAACAAACGGTGAGTACACATCATATGAAGTTTTTTGGTGTTCGAAATCGGTGTCATTAAAGGACCCCCCAATCCTCTCGTACAATACCCTCTGCAGTTCTTCGAATTGGAAAATTTAATTTAGTTAAATTTTTATTGTGAAATACATTTAAGGTTTCATGGCAAAAGCTGTATTCAAAGCTTGTGGATCAATTATCTCACACCTACATTCACTACCTGAATTCATTATTGAAACGAAGCTATGAGTAGCTCTGTAATCTGTTATGAAAATGGATTTTGTGTATGTCTGTTCTCCATGAAAATCTGCAATTTTTAGACATCTTTTTTAACTGGCCGGCCCAGTTGATCCGGCCAATGTCCGAAATTCGGGCTTTCGCTGATTCCTATATGTCGATACCTTTGCATCCCCATATATGGATCACTAAGCTATCAATATTCAGATGCCTTTGATCGTTAGGGTTGTCATAGCTAACCATAACAATTATGGTTATTATATTGCCATCACTCTGATTTTGTTCTTTTTCCTCATAAATCAGCCTACAAGTTCGATCATGTTACTCTTGGTAAAATTGCGCACGAACATGACGGTGATGGCAATCATAGCAATTATGGTTAGCTATGCCTACTTGTAAGTGACCGTAACTGTCACAAAATATATATATATATACGGATCGATATATAGGGGTCGCCGAAAGCCCGAATTTTGGACATTGGCCGGGTCAACTTGGCTGGCCAGTCCTCGAAGCGTCCAACTTCGGGTTTTGGCAGTAACATATATCAAAAAGGACCCGACTTGAACGATAGGCTAATTTAAAAGTTCGTCAGAGCTAGGCGAACTGCCGAAATGAGCAAAAAAATCTGTGTGTTGTCGGTAGCAATGGTTTCCGTTTCAACAATGACTTTAGGAATGTTTGCTTTGGTTATTGTGGTTCCCAAAACAATGCGTTCCAGACGTGTTTATCCCTTTACAATGGTTTTACAACTTCATCAATGCTTCCAGTAGATGGAGAAAACCCGGGCAGCGCACCGGGTATTTTTGCTAGTAATAGTTATAAAATAAAGACAGAGAAACTGAAATATTTGGAAAATGCTCTCAAGGAAATGACACACATTATTTTTAAAAATATTTCTTATTCCAAGCGTATCCTTCAGTAATAATACCAACGGAATCGTTAGGCACTTACGCAATCGCCGATATGCTTCTTAAATTATTCTCTCCGAGACCTAAGTACGTGTTACGCCTCTTTTTGACGACTGCTCGAAATGTCCATTAAGAACGTGACTGCTCATTTATCCTACGAACAGTCGTTTATTAAACAACAGCAACAAAAAAAAAACCGTCCATTGTCACACGTATATAACAACAGCCTTGAAATCAAGGTTAACCGGCCAAGTTCTGTTTTATTATAACATTAGTTGCACAGCCCGGAGGCATATCTGTCTGTCTGTGTGTCTCTTTCCATCCACTAAATGTGTTCTCGGTATTTAGTTCGGGTCGGTAATAATCTGCAGTTTGCATGTGCGTGAGTGTGTGTGTGTGTTGTTTCCTCTCCCGTGCATGAGAAATATCCGAATATAGAAACATGCTCAAGCTTTTAGGTTCGAGTTTTACGGCCAATTGGAATACTCAATCCTTCAAGTTCCCCACGGAGATCCCGACTTTGAAACGGCAAGACATCCGAGAGGTGATTTTTTTTTTTCTATCATCAAACACTATTGAGAGATTAATATCTATCACGTGATCTTAATATTCTACTGTTAAGGTCTTTCACAAGTCGGAGAACGCAGTCGCACCCCGATTTAAGCGATTTTCAGTTCTTGAATTCAGTGCAATTCGTAAGCGTTATGGGATTATAACCGGGATGGAAATGATATCTTAATTATGATATTGATTGCCGGATAAGAATATACAGTTGAACCAACGCCATCTATAGGTTAGCAAGAGAGCAAGGTTACTCAACATTTTCGATAGTGTGGGCCACTTATGTAAGGCCGGGATTACGCTATAAAACTTTGATAAAAGTTCTTTCATAAAACTTGAAAAATGCATTCGGGCTAATGTAATTAATCAATAAGCTTATTGGCTGGTTTTTCCTAATATTGTAAATAATCTTTTATCAAACTTTTATAGTGTAATAACGGCCTAATCTGGAAATATCCCGTTAGTCTCGTAAGTGATATTTAAATGTGCCGCGCGTCTCTCAAATAATCACAAATGAGCCACTTGAATGATCTGGAAGTGACCTGGGAATGCATCGCGGGTCACTTAAGTGATCTATAAATGTGTCGTTAACTGAGTCGCATATGTGATCTGGAAATATGTCGTTAAATGGGCCGCTTAAATGATCTGGAACTGTGCCAAACAAATCAGAGATGATGATAATTTGCATGTAATTAATGATTTTTTTTTAATTGATATGACTATAAATATCAATCTCATATCTTCGCCATGATTTTTTTTCCGTACCTGCAGACTTGCTGTTGCGCTTGTTTTTATTAATTTGTAAGCAATAATTTGCAATTTCACCGACGATTGGCAAAATTTTCAGCAAGAAGTGGCAATGTCCCGTATTTAAATAATTTTTTAAATTTAAAAATTTAAATAATTTTTTTAATTATAAGTTTGAAGCCTGCTTTTTTTACTGTTTTACTGTAATTTTTTTTCGAAAATACATGCTTTTTGGAGGTATTGGTACCATTTATCCAATATTTAATGTAATAATTTATGAAAAATTGCAACACCCCCCCCCCTCCTTCCTGTTTAAGCGCTTATTTTCAATCTCACCCATCGCGTAACTTAAAAATAGCATTTTTAAGTGAAATATAGGGGGAGGGCGGGAAGAGTGACTGCTTTTTCAGAGTGCAGAAGAACTGCCCATAGAACCAGAGCCATCTTAACGCACCGGCCTATTCAGGCAGGACCTGGTGACCCTAAATGATGTGATCTGGTACTGGAATTTTTTAAAGTAAGTAAATGAAATGTAAACTTTTACTTCCAGCTAATTTTCGGGCCTCCGTGAATCCTTTTGACCGAGCGGTCCATGATGTTGAGAAAGTCCTGTATAGAGTCCTTACAAGAGAAAAACTCACTGAACTCTAAAACACATTGTCGAATGGTCATGAATTCTTGAAACACTGTTGAATTGTCACGGCTTCTTGAAACCATTGTTGAGCGGTCATGCCTTTCCAGAACCCCGTTATTGAATGGTTTTATTCAGTGAATGTGTTATTCAGACATGATTGAAGGATCATAAAAAATGGGGTCGTGTCTTTTAAAATATTGTTCGAAGGTCTTCAATTCCAGAGAAATGTGCAAGAGGCAATTTTGTTTGAAAAAGCATAGACAATAATAAATTCAATAATGAATAAATCACAACTAAACAAAACTAAATTAAATGATAAGTAAATTAAAAATGAACACTCATAAAATGAATGATAAATAAGTTAAAAATAAACAAGATAAAAACAAAGAATAGTAAATAAATGATAATTATAAATCCATAAAAACTAAACAATAATATAAGTAAGTAATAAATAAAGATGTCTTTGTAATAAATTGAATAAATATTGAGTAATAAGTTGAGTAAATAAATTGAAGCTAAATAACTACTACTAAAAACTAATCCTCTACTAAATAATAACAAATTAAATCGCATACAAATTTAGCAGGAAAATTACAAAATTAAATGATGAATATATATATATATAAATTAAAAATTAACAATAACGAATCGAACGGCAAATAAATTATAATTAACACAAAGATTTTGAAGGATTTGAAATTTAATTAACACAAAGACAAATGCAGAACACAGATACATAAACACATAATACATTGCGATATTAATCTAAGGGATCATGCAAGTCGTCCAGGGTTCATTTATGCATAAAAACAATAATAAACGATAAACTGCACAAAAGCAATAATAACAATAATATAAGTGAAATTATAAATAAATTAAAAGTAAAGAATAATAATTTGGATGATAAATAAACAAATTAAATTATGAATAAAATAAGCAAAAATAAATTAATCGATAATTAAGTTCAAAATTCAATAAATTGTATTAACAGATAAAAATAATAGAAATGTATATTATTTTACAAATATATATTTATTTATAAGAATATATAATTTTATCAACTAATAAAAAAAAATTTAAAATTGAACAGTAACAAATTAAATAATAAAACAATTAAACATAAACAATAATAAATTGAATGATAAGTAAATCAGAACCAAACAGTAACTAATTAAATATACAATAACCAATAAAAGAATTAGAAAAGAAAATATTTGACATTATACTATATATATCAAAAGTTATTTTTAAAAATATAATTTGAATAATGAGCGATGGAAAGAAAATTTTTTATGCATGAATAATTTACACAAATGGAAATTAGCCTGTGAATGAATTATCATTTTTGGAAAAAAAAAACCAATTTCTAGCGTAAAATACGCATTTTTCAGCTTAAGACGCGTTAATAACCTTAACGGTCTAGTAGCTGTTAGACAGATTAATAAAATAATCCATTAAATCCCCTGATAAAGAAAGTAGAAATTTCCAAAGAAAATTTTAACGCTTATACGTGAGAAATACGTTTTTGATTTCAAGGAAACTTTCTTGATTATATATCGGCAATAAATTTCGAATTATCAAAAAAATTAGCAAAGTTTTATTGAGTTTTCTTCAAAAATACCCAGAAAGTTTTCCCCCAATCAAATAAAATTAAGAAATAATTTTTCCAGAAAATTTCGTAATTGTGGTTTTTTTTTTTTCTTTTTTACACAGTGTGTCCTGTAAGTGCTTAATGCGACCTTTATTTCATCAATCGTCCGTCGTAGAGGAAAGTTGGGAAAGGAGCGTTGTCCATACGTTTTTCCTGTTTTTCCGTGATTTTTCTCAGATTTTTCAATTCAAATATAGGAAATATTACACTTAGAACCGTGGAATTTTTTTTCTGTTGGCCTCAGGAGATACCGGGCAACAACTTTTTAATTGGAAGTTCGAGGACAAGGGGGATCGTATATAAATTAAGATTTCTATTTCTTCTTTTATTTTGTGACACACTGTATTTTCACTCTCAAAACTGGTAAAAGGAAATTTTTGAAAGCCTTTTGTGTGAGCATTTTTTAAATACGAATCATAACTCTACACCGAACGATTGATGAGATAAAGGCCGTGCTAGAACTTACGGGACACCCTGTATATTACAGCCTTGTGATTGGGTAACTTTGCTGTATTTCTTTTTTAGTTTCTTATATGCAAATTTTCTTCTCCTTTTTTTTTTTTTTTCTCTCGATAATGTCGTTTACTACGTGGACGGCATAAAATTAAGATCATGTCTTTGGTTAGCAATAACTCAGGTTAATGGCCATCTTAGGCGTGGTCGTGGGCTTTAGGGTTTTCTGTATCAGGACATGCGTAGTGATGATTATGGGGGAGAATAATCTTTTTTTTGGGATGTAATAGATCCTTATGTGGGAGGGGAGAGGTTTGTATTTTGAAGGTCATGTTCATGTACCTACGCATACGGGGAAGCGGAAGTCGAATATTTCTACCATGTAAATATTGCTAAAATTACGAACATTTTTATAGGATGTTTCAAAAAGAAATGCTTTAGTTTCAGAGGTGATAAAACACATTCGATAAGTATTTTTTTGTCAGAGAATGAGTGGCTGAATGTGAAGCGATGAATGTAAGTTCCTACGAGGAATGTTAACCATGTGCATGTGCGATTTAATGGTCGTAGCAGTCTGTTTATTTCTACGAACCTCCACTGCGTCGGTCTCTTGAAATATTCGGGGTCACGACCAGGCCTACGAATTTACGGCCCTTCAATTACTTATTCGTGCTGTTCAAACCAGGCATGCAGCAGTGATGGACAAATATATTGCCCGACATGTCCGAGACATGTAAAAATTTTGACTGAGCATTTATTTTTTTCGAACACATTCCCAACGCGGATAAAAATTTAAACACTTCCGTTTTATTATTCTTCGCATCGATGATGATGCAAGTGTTCCTGCAAACATGCGTGAAATTCCATAGAAATGTTTTCTTTGGCAGCCTTGATTCAAATTATCAACGTATTTTGATCTATTTTTGCGGTCCTAACGTCCAGCAGCCCACTGTAGTCATAGGAACTCATATACTGCAACCGGGATTACAGGCCCTCATATACTGCAACCGGGATTATAGGTCCTCATGTACTGCAACCGGGATTATAGGTCCTCATATACTGCAACCGGGATTATAGGCCCTCATATACTGCAACTGGGCTTACAGGCTGAAATCTTTAGCAGTCAGGATTGTTTCCGGGTTTTTTTCTAAAGTTTCTCGGTTAATTTTACCGCTTTAGTTAAGTTTAAAAAGTTTGGTAAAAATACTAAAAGGATTCGCCTAGACTAGTGTGGTCAGACGCCCGGTTTCCAGAGAGAGTCACGGTCCCGAAAGCTTTCAGGACAGCTGTTTGTCCCGGTTCTTTCTCTGTTAATCGAAGATTCAATAAAATCAAATTAGTTTTAGGGAAAAAAATGGAGATGTGGTAGCGAAATATATTGAGAGGGAGACGGTGCTCTTTCCATACCGATAATTTTTGTACGGGATATTGCTTTCACGCTGGTATTTCCGCTGCCACCTATCGGATAAAAAAAATACTGTCTGTTATAATTCTTAAAATAAAATGGTTGCTGGTTTTGAACCATGCAACATCAAAACGAACAACATATGGTATGAAACTATAATTTTTTTATAGCTTTTATGCTACATACCGATTCATGCGCCAAAATACCGGTTCTTATGTTCTGTAATCAGGCTGCAGGAATCGATTTTTCCGTGAACTTAAAACTATAGTGATCGATATTATCGCACATAGAATAATTCTGATATGTGACATAAAATACCAAATTTATAGTTTTATAACATATGATGCTCATTTTTATGATCACATTGGTTAAAACTACTAGTAATTTTATTTTAAGAATTATAACAGATAGTTTTGTTTTTATTCAATAGGTAGCAGCAGTAGTACCAATTAAACGCAGTTTGTTATATATATCGATCGATTTATTTCACATTTATACCAAATGCTATCCTATTCCAGTATAAAATTTTAAATATCTTCAATACTCAATTTTTTTAAAAACTTGTCGAAAAAATGCATTAAAAACAGCTTGTGCGCATGATAAAACTGCATCGAATCAATGTAGGCCTGCCTATATACATGAATAAATTTTTATTCAGTTTTATTGATGTCATGTTATTTTATAATGCAAGTTATTTTTAATGCGGTTTTTTCCTTTAATCTGTAAAAAGTTAAGTACAGTACAACCTGTCAGTGTGGATACTCTATATCCTGGACACTTCCCTATGTTAGACAGTTTTGAATGGAAAAGGCCATTTTTCTGTATCAAAGCATGTCCACAATACTCTATATCTTGGACATTGGACAACCTTTGGGTTCTTTTCTTAGACAGGTACAGCTTATTGTCTTCTGATTATCTGCTTCAAGTGTTGAATACTTGATAGTGTACATGAAGTTGTTGTTGGGAGAGTTCGTTTCCCCGTTTCTCAGGCGGATTAAAAAAACAAGTTTATTGTTAAACTGCAAAATAGGGTGTAATAGCCAGATTATGGTGACTTTTTACAACTCTCTAACATGCACAAATTTTAATGAAACCGTAGGTGTCCAACTTAGACAGGTTTTACCGTATCAGAGATACGTAATATTCCGTACGATAGCATACACAATCAAATATATATATATATATATATATATGGTAAAAATTGGAAATAAATGAATGGATAAATAATATTTTTAATAATATTTCTACTTTAGAAAGTTTTTAAAATGTTAATGGTAGTAGACCCTCCCTTAAAATTTTAAGGGAATAGTTCTTCAAGACATTGTAAATAACGAATTTGGAAAATTTTGTGCAAAAGTCGTTAATTAAAAATAATTATAATAATGAAGACAACCATCACACCACTACGTGATTTGAGACATAATAGGTCATTATTGGTCAAATATAGTTGGAGATGACAAGATAGCTGAAAAGAACTGAATGTAGTAGTTACATTTCCCTGTAATAACAATTGTCTAGTCTATTACAGCATCTTCCGATCAATAGAGATTAGAGATTGTTATTGGAGTCATAATAATAATAATGACCTTCATTATTTTCATTATATATGAAATGAATCTCTGCCATTCCGTGATAAATAGTACTTCCTATATTATCAGTGTTAAACAATGCCGGTAATTGTAAACACTAAAAAAAAAAACGGTTGTCCTACTGATACACGCAGTTGTAGGTCGGCCATGTTGTGGGCGCCAAAACGAGTCAAGTGTTTCTTTACACGTCGATTGTCATTATCTTTCTTCCACGGGGCGTCCTTCGTCCTAAAAGTCCTTTGTTTCCATCACCATCAACCTGTTGTGTTTGTTATTGTGAGGACGTGTGGGAAATGATGACCCATTTCCCCTGTAACCCAGCGGGGACTGCCCATCGAAATAACAATAACAGGTATGTGTGCATATCATTATTTCGGAGGGGAAAAGAAAAGCAGTATCACACAGCGCAGCGTGTGGACCCGCAACACAGTTTCCTCTAATGGTTCTTTTGATATTACTCTTTCTCACGCGTGGTTTCTGGTCCTCCCGGCATTGTTGTTGTTGTTGTTGTTGTTTGCACATTGCTACACTTATGCCGCATAGTCTTTTGTAGAAATTTTATACATACGCAATTTTGAATAATTCAAGTAACTTCATTTCAAAACAGGTTACGGTCGAAAAGTTATCTATTAACATTTAATCACGTGGAAAATATCGTTTGCTATATAAAATAGGTGTACCACCTGTACGATTAGCACATTCTGCACGATCGATCACAACGCCATCTCTCTTAAACAGTCAGAGTTCGTATGTCTGTGTCAGGAGAGTCTCTGACATGAATGTAGTTGTCATTCAATCGCACGAAACTTGGATGGTCTTTTTACTCTGTGACCTAATCTACCCGCGATCATGTTTAATGGACAGAATATTACAAAAATGAGCTCCTCCTCATTATAGGTGGGGTGGAGATAGACATGAATAGCTGGGGGGGGGGCGGCCCGATGATGATGATGATGGAAAGGAGGACGAAGAAGGAGTCCCTAAACCTATGGGTCGTGACCCACGTCACAGGGGCTTTCGAGATGGGTCGTTCAAATCCAATGACAGCGAGCGATTCTTGAACTATATATGTTGTGCCCGACACAAACTACTACTAAGGGGTCATTCAAGTATTACATCAGCATCGGGGGGGGGGGGTTTCGGATTTTCTGACTTTTGATGGCAAGAAGAGAGGGGGTTTGAAGGTTGCTTAAGTCATCAACCACCCCTATTTATATGAATATGATATATGATAGATATGAAATATTCTAAGCAGCTGACAAAATTTTGCTGACAGGGGGGAGGGGGGTCAGTGTTTTGCTGACAGGGGGGGGGGGTTCAAAAATGGCAGAAAATCTGCTTACGTAATACTTGAATGGCCCCCTAAGCCACACATGCACCTCGTGCTCATGCCGCTGCGAAATTTCTAATGAATTGGTATATGTTGGAATGTGCGTGTAAGTGTTGTAAACCTAACGTTAAGCTTGTTATGTGTATTACGGCCATGAATTTTTCTAACTATGAGTAAAGCGGAATTATTGAATAATTGTACCGTTGTAGGCCGATTGCGCTCTGTTGCGAGACTTTTTTAAGGGGGAGAGATCTCTCGCATTCGCACCTTGAAGTTGGGAACCACAGAAAACCAACTTCAGATGACCACCATTATGGTGACGGTGGGGTCCGAAACCGGATCCTAGCGATGCGAGTATATCACTACGACCCGACATGAACTTTATTCGCGGGAACTTCGAGATGGGTCGTGCAAATCCACAGGATCCTCTGATTATAGTTCACGATGCAAACGTATTGGTACGAGGTGGGCCGTACAAATCCATTTACTTGAGCAATGGGTTGTGACCCAAATTTGGTGCTTCCGAGATGGGTCGTTTAATTAAACCCACTTACGGAAAGGAATCCCCCCCCGTACTTCTGCCCATGCTCCTCGGACATGGAGTAACACCCACCACACATTAAGTTTGAAAAGGAGGAAAATTTCCTATAACCTTCTTTTTGTATTTTATCATGGAGAAACTTCGTTGAGGCGGAGCATCTTCTGCCACCTTTTCCATGATGAACACCGGTGCACATTTTCTCAGTCATATAAAAACCAGTTACTATGCTTTTATGCTGACATTTTTGACACGTAGAAAAAATGTTAAAAAACTATTAAGCTAGGACCCCTGCTGCCACCTATTAGGCAAGAACAAAACTATTTCTTATAAATTTTTCAAGTAAGATTGGCTGTTGGTTCTATACCAGCGTGTAGCATGAAAATAAATAGTATAGATATTATAATATCGGGTTTTTTTTTCCTTTATTTTCGTGCTACATATTGGTGTTAATTTTATGCGCCATATAATACCGGTTACTTTTTTAAGTTTACCATAAAGTAATTTTACGGCAAACACACTCACACATAAAAATATGGTAACCGGTAGGTGCATAAAATATTTACTACGGTACGCAGCATGAAAATAAACAATATATGGTATCATACCATATCCTATTTATTTTCATGCTTTACCCCGGTATAAAAACAGCACTCGATTTTATTTGGATAATTCGTAACAAATAGTTCCGTTCTAATTTTATAGATGGCAGCAGGGGTCCCTGCCCAAAGATTCCCTATTGCAATTCATATGTACGCGCATTTCTCTTCTATAAGAAAATACCGGAATGGGAAAGCGAACAGAATCTTTCTCATCCATCAACAATGCAGCGTTCTAATCTTGTAGTTTCAAGCACTTGGCAAAATGTTTCGGGGATGTGGCGAGAAATTCCCCACGGACTGTCACCGGTGCGCAAACCAGCGGTTGAAGAACACTGGTCTGGACTACTATTTAACCGTAGATGCACCTTGTACTCTTTCCTCCTTCGGAATTTCTAACGAGCCGGTGCATGCCGGAACGTGTTGCGTGTATGTGTGGCTCTAACATATTTATGATCTCAGAGTTGCGTTACTTTCGTTTTCTTGTAAGTGCTGTCATCTGTCATCTGTTATTTCGAAGTGGATACTATAAACGCTTGAATTTCCATGTTATGTAAGTATCGTTTTGCTGGTGATCGACTCGCATTCATGCCTCGAAGTTCGAAAGACCGCAAAACACCAACTCCAGCCGAACATCACTGTGCCGCCAGCAGGGTTCGAAAGTTTGTCCTCACTAGAATGGGCAAGTACAAGTACTAGACTATATAGTACTCAGACGCGGATACAGGACAATGTGGAGAAAGGGGGTGAATTATGTGAGTAAATTCGATCATCTCCTATTTTACGGGACAGGTTAATTTTTCCTTATTATTTGACTCTTGGGGGGGGGGAAGCCGTTCCCATTGCCCCCCCTCCCTCTGGATCCACCTCTGCGAGAAGGCAGAAATCTCCAGCTTCGAATGGAACGGATCCAGGCATGTTCGGCTTCAAGTGAAGCGGAGGCAGAAATCTTCAGCTGCGAATGGAACGGATCCAGGCATGTTCGGCTTCAAGTGAAGCGGAGGCAGACATCTTCAGCTACGAATGAAATGGAGGCAGACATCTTCAGCTGCGAATGGAACGAAGGCAGGCATGGTCATCTTCAAATGGAGCGAAGGTGGACATCTTCATCTACGAATAGAATGGAGGCAGACATCTTCGGATGAGCCGAGGTAGACATCTTCGTCTTCAAATGGAACGAAGGCGGACATCTTCGGCTACGAATGAAATGGAGGAAGACATCTTCAGCTGCGAATGGAACGGAGGCAGTCATAGTCATTTTCAAATGGAGCGAAGACGGACATCTTCAGCTACGAATGAAATGGAGCGAAGACGGACATCTTCAGCTACGAATGAAATGGAGCGAAGACGGACATCTTCAGCTACGAATGAAATGGAGGTAGACATCTTCAGCTACGAATGAAATGGAGGAAGACATCTTCAGCTACGAATGAAATGGAGGAAGACATCTTCAGCTACGAATGAAATGGAGGAAGACATCTTCAGCTGCGAATGGAACGGAGGCAGGCATGGTCATCTTCAAATGGAGCGAAGGCGGACATCTTCAGCTGCGAATAGAACGGGGACAGGCATGGTCATCTTCAAATGGAGTGAAGGCAGACATCTTCAGCTGCGAATGGAACAAAGGTAGGGGGAGACATGGAGATGAGCCAGAGAAGTGACTTAATGTGCAAGTGTATCGGATCATCCCGTATATTACTGGGCAGACAAACTTTCCCGTATATTATTCGGCACTTGGGAAGGGCGATCAGCACTTGATAACACTAGAGACGTGTGAATTGCGCTCATGTTGAATTTCAGGGGTGTAATTCTCTCATAGGATTGAGTAACGGTTTAGAAAGTTTTACGCTGCATGGGTAATGATCGAAACAGGAAACTATTCTAGTAATAACAGCAATATATCAGCAATGCTCAGGGACATAATAAATAGTCCCAACCCTGTAGGTCGATTATTTCGTCCGCCTCTCACGGCCTCAGTTTCAAAACAAAAATATATGCATGCATGGGAAGTAAAAGTTGCTCAATTTCCACGCAAGAAAATAAGAGACGAAGAAAATAACGTTATTGGTCAATTAGTGGAGTTGATTTGCCTTAAAATGTGGACCAACCGCTGTTGCGTGCGAGAAAAAATAGATATTATTGGAAATTTTAGTGCTTTAAAATAAGGTCTTTTTCGGTCAGACCTAGAATAGAAGGTTGGTATATTTTAGTGGTTAAAGCTTTGGCTATCCATCAATGTTGCAAAAAAAAAAACAGCGCTATCTATCATTTTATTTTCCTTCTTCAAATACGCCCTATACGGATGGATAGCTCTAGAGATAGCGGAAAACATTATGTTGCAATACAGTTCCCAAAAATATTGTCCATGTTTATTTTCAATATATTGTGCTGTATAGGATGCATTAGAGCGTGGATCCATGGGGGCGATCGCCCCTCCCAAGAGCCAAATAATACAGGGAAAATTTCGTCTGTCCTGTAAAATACGGGATGATCCGATATACAAACACAATGAGTCGTTCTTCCGACACTTTGCCCTGTGGATCCTCCTGCATCAGCTTCATTCGCCGCTGAAGATGTCTGCCTTCGCTCCATTCGCGGCTGAAGATGACTGCCTTCGCTCCATTTGAAGCTGAAGATCGCCATCTCGGTTCCTTCGTCACTGAAGATGTCTATCCCGGCTTCATTCACAGTTGAAGATATCTGCCTCGGCACATCCGCAGCTGAAGATGCCTGCCTCCACCCTCAGCTACAGATGCCTGCCTCCACCCTCAGCTACAGATGTTTGCCTCCTCTCCATTCGCTGCTGAAGATTTCCATCTTCGTTCCATTCGAATCTGAAGATGGCTGCCTCCGTTCCATTCGCAGCTAAATATATCTGCCTCGACTTCATTCGCAGCTGAAGATACCCGCCTTCGCTCAGGCGTCGATCCAGAGGAGGGAGGATGAATACGACTATCCCTCCCAAGAGCTGAATAATATGGGAAATTTGTCGGTTCTTTAAATACGGGACGATCAAACTAACTCACTCAACTCGTCCCTCCTGTCACATCGTTCTGGATCCGGCCTGTATACATTTTAGTGTAAGAGGCCTGTTTTTTTGGGCACGATCGTTAACCTCTGGTTTAACAAATCTCGAAATCTAGTCATGGCCGGCGACTTTGGTGCTTATCAAACAATCTCAATGAGTTTTGATTGGTTTTCAACCAATCTGCCACGAAGCTGCTGTGTGATCATGTGGGCATCATACTGGACTCACATCGCCAGCAATACAGGTTCGAACCCTGTTGGTGGCGCAGTGGTTTTCGACAGAAGTGTGTTCTTTACGGTTTTCATACTTTGAAGCGTCAATGAGAGCCGTTCTTCCATTTAAAATATTCTCTTCACATAGAGCAGGAACACGATAGTTTCATAACATGAAAATTCAAGCGTTTGCCAGTCACGCTCCGAATCACTGTGGTGGTTGAGAGAACACCACTGGCGCTGCAGTGGTATTCGGCTGAAGTTAGTTTTCTGTGGGTCCCAATTTCGAGGCGTGAATGGGAGCAGACTTCCCCATTGAAAAGTCTCGCTACATCTCGCTACAGAGAGCAGCAACATTCCTACAAACGGTACAAATATTCAATCATAACACTTCACTTCTGAAATATAGATGGCAGCACTGAAACAAACCAGACACAACACTAGATACCCACTCAGACTCTTAGGTACACACACACTTACACTTCCGGCACAACTCAATTGGTTGTAAATTGCCTATGGCGATATACCTGGGTTAAGCTTCGTTTTAAAGAAAAAAGAAATTCCCGCATCGAAATATAGAAGACAGATGACGGTGCCATTATAACACGAAGAGGCGTGAGTGGTGCAGTGGTTAGATATCTGTCTACCCCAATGAAGGCTACCATCAAGTCAGCTGGTTTGAACCCGGGGAACAACATAGATGGGTCCTTCCCCGGAGTGAAACAACGTACAATTGTTTCATTGGTTGCAGCAGCCATTCGGACATTTGCACGGTAGAACATTCACAAAAATTCGATATAAAAAGAATAAAAGAATATACAAGGCATTCAGGGTGCGTAGCAAGCGGGTGGAGGGGTTATGGCATTTTACTGGCGAACCGTTGTTCCTAGAGGTATACTTCCACTTAGAAAAAGTTCCCAACTAACGTTCAGTACTCAGATATGTCATCCATGTTTCAAGGGGTTGAATAGTTATTAAAATGAAAAAATTAACTTTTTATACGGTCCCCGTGTGCCCCGAAACCAAAATTAAGAAGTTGTTGCCCGGTCTTTTTTTAGTTTCTAAGTGATTGATATTCATTGATATTCATCATCAATATTCATTCATATCTGGAAAACGGAGGAATTTTGGGGGGAAAACTGCGTTAAATGCTGGTAAAAACGGTTTTTCTGTAAAATTTCCTCCGTTTTTCAAATTTGACTATCTCAGGGAATATCTCATTTAGAAACATGGAATTTGGTTTTTTTTTTGGCATCAGGAGAGATAGAGTAACAACTTTGTAATTGGGTTCTGGGCACACACACACACACACATACAGGAAATGTATGAAAAGTTAATTGTTTTTATTTTAATAACCATTCAACCCTTTACTACATGGATGGCATATCTGAGTATTACACGTTATTTAGAAACTTTTTCTAATTGGAAATATACCTTTAGGTTCGCCAGTAAAATGCCATACCCCCCCCCCCCCCGCTTGGTACGCACCTTGTTATTAGAGGTAGAAAGAACACATTATTAAAAACACGAATACACCAACATAAGTTAGCGGCATGTCTGTGCGGAGATGCTTATACACAGTGCACGCCGCTGAATGTGGAGACATCGGGACTCAGGGTTTCTGGCAACAATAACCGAATGATAATTATATCCGGAAGACAACCAAATACGATCACCATATATCCAGTTTGATTGAACGGGACGTATGAAAACGATAATTTATCGAGAAAGAAAGTCTGGTTCAACCTTATCGTCAAAATACGGAAAAAGAACTTTTGACGTGGGGGAAAAAAATGATAGCATAAACTGAAACTCTGATAACTATAAACGAATTTTTCCAATGTTATGATACTGAGCATAAAGAGCTTTGTGGTGTATATGTTGACGGTGTTCCAAGTTCGGATTGTAGCAGTTACTTTAACGATATAAGTGCTTTGCAACGAAAAAAAGAAAACATCTTTACATAGAATGAGTTGAAATCTATCCAGATTGAAGCTGAATTTGAATAGGTTCATGGCGACTTCTGCACCACCATTGAAGACCGTTTATTTTTGAATCAAAGAATATTAATGATTCGCACATCCACAGCAGAAGAAGAAAAGCGTCCTGGGTGCCCGATTTAAGACACCATTCTGGAAATCATTGAAAAAAGCCACGGTATCGTCATGGATTATCGCAGATCGAAGTTGCTTGCGGTAGCTGAATATTCTCTTCGAATTTCAGTGGAACCAGTTTACAATATTCTCCACGAGAAATTAAAAGTGAAAAAGCTCTGTCCAAGGTGCCAAGATGGGTGCCGGGGTCGGTCATGATCGATCAAAAGCGAACGCAAAAGGCATTTCAAATGAGAATTTGTCAATACTGGCTCATACCACTAGACACTATCGGCGTCACTTTTTGGCAGTGGGGGGGAACATGAATTCATTACTGTACACTAGAGTGAAAATACTTTTTTTTTTATACCGAGCACAACTCAGGTCTATCGCCATAGGCAATTTACTACCTAGCGAGTTGTGCCGGAATTGTAAGTGTGTGTACCTAACAGTCTGAGTGAGTATCTAGTGCTGTGTATGATTTTTCAGTGCTGCCATCTATATCTCAGAAGTGAAGTGAGTGACGTGTAGTGACTGTATATTTGTACTGTTTGTAGGCCTGTTGCTCTCTGTGGCGAGACTTTTTAACTGAGAGATCGACCCGCATTTGCGCCTCGAAGTTGGGAACCACAGAAAACCAACTTCAGCCGACCACCACTGTGGTGACGGTGGGGCTCGAACCCGGGTCCCCGCGATGCGAGTCCGTCACTATGACCACTCGACCACCACAGCGGCGGTGAAAACACTAGATGGAACGTGGTAAAACGGCATTAAAGTGATGGCCATATTTTTTGAGATAGTGAAAACACAATCTCTATAGACTACTTCCATGGCCCCTCACAAGAGGTGGTCTGGCAAGGCTCCAGTCCTGGGGCCCTGGACGATTTTCATCATTTTTTTTGTTTTTTTCACGCTATAAATCCATCATAAAGGGGCCCGTGAAAGATTCCATCCTAGGGGCCCTACTTCCAGAAGGGTTAGACAACAATTGCAGAACATTTTGTCATTCTTTAGGGAAATTTGCAAGAACATCTACAAATGAAACGGATGAAATCGACGCTAATTTAACTAACTAACTATGCTAATCGACGTTGATTTAATAATTTTATTAAATCAACTTGAGAGCAACATTGTACGTGACCGACGATTACAACAATAAGAAGCCGACTATAGTGAATATTATACAGGCACGTAAGAATCTCGGTCTGGCACGAGAGCCAGACATGGTGCGCGCGTCACCGCAGCAATCTCGAGCATTATTGCGCCGCCACAAAATTTTTCCATAAAAACAAAGGTATATAAACACCGTTTATTCCTCTTATTTTATCAACCGGCCCTCGTATAAATGTTATTGGGCTGGAAACACAATTGCAAAAGAAGTATTTTATGATACATACGGGTATTTGCGAAGAGATAATCGTCTATACCAGTGTTGCCCAAAGTGGGCAATATCGCCCCATGGTGGGCGATGGAATGGTCCAGGTGGGCGATAGAAGATACGGACTTAACATAGGATCTATGGGTTCACTTGAGTTAGGGGGCGATGAGAGGAAACAAATTGCTGATGAAGGGGGCGATGGAACAAAAAGTTTGGGAGACTATGGTCTGTACCATAGTTTCCCAACCTTTTTTGTCCCATTCCCGCCCCCCCCTTCTTCAGAAATTTTTTTTTCTCCCATCACCCCCAACGCAATATAACCCATAGAATCTTATGTTATACTCGTAGCTTCTACCGCCCCCCTGGAACATTCCATCACCCCCCCCCCGGGGGCGTTAACGCCCACGATGGGAATCATTGGTCTATACTGAAGTTAGATATGATACAACATACAATTCTAATTTCCATGGTGGCGCCGCGGATTTATCGTTCCTAAGGCAAGGTCATCATGGTGAAGAACATAATTACAAACTCTTTTGGAATCAAATGTAAAAATGTGAAACTCATACAAAATTCATATTCTCGAAATTTGTGCGTATACAGACGCAACCCATTATTACTTCACTATAACAGGCAACATTCCGGGAATAAAATTCGGTGCCAGATATTTTCGGACAAGGTAATAAAAAGCCGGCACATCCCTTGATTCCCCAATAAAAAAAACTGGCTCTAAATGCGTCTCATACACCTATTTTATGGAGATTCGATTCGATAACCATCTAGAGATTTCTATCAACGATAGCAGACATGGCGTCTTGGACATCTCCACGCACTTCCATCAATTATTTACGTGGGCGATTGACTCCTAGAGAAACACATACAATATTCATACGCATATTGCCACATACCGATAACGACATGAATATTTTTACGCCGGCCCACAACACACTTCCAAACGGACAGGCCTTTTATTATCGGAGGCCTATAAGTTACATCACCGCAACTAACTATGCATTATTTCAGGTTTCGATGAACGTGTTGGCATCACTAATGGTTATTTTTCTCCATCTGGGTCGTATGCCAAGAGATCATCATTATCAGAAGGGTGCCAATTTCACGAATAAAGAAACGAATATTTCCCTTTCTATATTACATTAATACATACATTAATCTCCAGGTAAGAAATTGGCGCCCATGGATTGTAAATGGATGTAATAAAAATAAAATAAACCAGCTCTTGGGTTTCTTAGAAACAGGTTCGAAAAAAAAAGCACTTTTCCTTCTACATTATCTCCGTCTGGAGTTTCGGTACCTGTAGAATCACTTCCGCGGAAACAGGTTCGAAACCTTCTTCAACCTGCATTCAAGATAGCAAAAACAAAAACCAAGGTAAAAAGACAACTTGCGTGACTGGGATGCTATAAGAAATTGGAAAGCTCCAATTTGGCGACTTTTGTGTAACCTTAAAACTTTTGTCAAAAACGCGGCTTCTTAGCCTTATTCGTGGTTTGTTAGAGCACAAAAAATGAAAAAATTAAAAAACAAAAGTATTGCAAAAATACAAAAACAGCGCGGAAATACAAACATGCAAAAATACAGAAACAATAAGAAGAAATGTGAAATACAAAACAATGAAGAAATGAAAAATACAAAAATAATAAAGAAATGAAAAAAACAAAAACAACGAAGAAATGCGAAATACAAAAACAGTGCCAAAATGCAAAAATACAAAACTCTAAAAATACAGAAACAGTGCAAAAATACAAAACAATTAAGAAATTCGAAATATAAAAACAATTAAGAAATGTAAAAATGATATTTAGATTAATGCTCAAAACATCTAGCATAAATTCAAAAAACACAAAAGCGGGAAAGGTACAAAAATACACACAAACACACACACACAATAGAATTAGCCCCTAGGAACCGCGACGCACACTTTGAGAAACGCTGCTTCGAATTTGACCAAGGCCGGTATTACACTGTAAAAGTTTGATAAAATCCCTTTTATAAAACTCGAAAAATCTAACCAATAATAAGGTTGTTGGTTACATTCTAGAAAATGCAAATTGGCTGCATTTTTCAAGTTTTATAAAATGACTTTTACCAAACTTTTATAGGGTAATACCGGCCTAAGACTAGTATTACACTATAAAAGTTTTCTAAAAGTTCTTTTATAAAATTTGAAAAATTCAACCAATAAGATTATCAGATGCGTTTGCTCGAATATAACCTGTGAGCTTTATATTGGTTGGATTTTTTTGAGTTTCATAAAAGTTTGTTGATAGATCTTTTACAAACCTTGAAAAAAAACAGCCAATAAGCTTTTGGTTGGTCACATTCACTCGAATGTAACCGATACGCTTATTGGTTATGTTTTTCAAGTTTTATAAAAGAACTTAAATAAAACTTTTTCAATGTAAGTCCGTTGAGTTTTTGGTTAGTCAGAGTGAAATAAATATGTGTTGTTTGAATCGAATCGGGGGGGAGGAGGGGCGTCTAAACAATGGGATCCTGTGAATTCGCTATTTGCCATATAGAAAGAAAGCCAATGAATATATACGTCCCGTATTTTACTGGACAGAACCATTATTCTCATAGGCGTACACAGGATTTTCTCACAAAGGGGTGTTTCATCATTTTTTTTCTTTTCGAGGGAGGGGGGTAATTTTTTACCATAAAAAGCACAAAAATCTCGGCTCGGAGTGGAATACTCCTTGCGTACGCAAGTGATCACTTCCCATTGCATTTTTAGCTCTTTTTGGAGCTATCCCCCATTGCTCATTCCAGATCCGCCCCCGATTGGTATATAGAGCACTTCAGCGCCCGTGCCTTTGGGACATTGAGGCACTTTAGCGTCTGCCTGGAGAGTGACGTAAAAAATTGAGATACTAGACAGCATATTACTAATTACAATGTAATTTACCCCGAAAACGGGGGACGGGACTTAACCAGGAGTCCGCGATCTCCTTGGGTGGTCCTTGGAGAGTGGTCTGAGAGCTTGGATAGGAAAAAAAATTAACTTATTATTTTTATACATCATAATATCAGCCATTTTTGACCCCCTTCCCCCCCTCGTCAGCAAAAGTCAGCAAAACACTGACCCATCCCCCGTCAGCAAAATTTTGTCAGCAGCTTAGAATATTTCATATTTTTATAAAAGATGGTTGATGACGTAAGCAACCTTCAAACCCCCCTCCCCCCCCCCTGTCATCAAAATTCAGCAAATGCGAAACCCCCTTACCCCCCTCGATGCTGACGTAATACTTGAATGACCCCTTATTGGCACAAAGTGTCCGTGGGACGCAAAAGGTTAAGTTACTCTTTAAAATATCGCGCACATTTTATTGGAATCACGCGCCTGCAAAATCCGAACATTCAAATTACGAATGATAATTTTACGTGTAATGAAAAAATAATTTCTTATTTATTTGAATAATTTTTGAATTACATTTCATTTTTTTATTAAATTAAATTTCATTTTTTTATTAAATTAAAATTCTGTTTTTATCAGATTAAAAAATTGCCACTTTGAATTAAATTTAAATTTCTATTTTTTTATCGAATTAAAAATTTTGTTTTTTTATTAAATTTATACTCTTTATGAAATTAAAATTTCCATTCTTTTTATCAAATTCAAATTTCAGTTTTTTATCATTACAATTTGTACTTTTTATTAAATTAGAATTTTATTTTTTAATTAAATAAAAAAAATTTATCGAATGAAAAATTTATTTTTTTGTCAGATCAAAAATTTATTTTTTATCGAAGCAAAATTTTTAATTTTTTTAAATTAACTTTGCTATGAACGTTTAAAAAAAGCAAACTAAAAATTATCACGAATAATTTCAGAGTTTTTATTTGTTTTTTTTTTTTAAATAATACATAATAATTCTTATAATTAATTGTTTTTCATCTTTGTTGTTATTATCTGGTATTCTATGAATTGTTTGCGTATGATTTTCGAATGGGACCTAACTATATTTGGCGAGATTTTTTGGCGAGAATTAATCCAAGCGTGTTTGGATTATGGCAGCTCTGGCACGAAAAAACATTTTTCTTAGGGATTTATTTTGGTTTTTGTTTCGTTCGAAAAGCGGCTGGTGCTTTTTTATTTATTGCTCGTGTGGTCATTGCACGAGAGCCCATCTCACTATTTATTTTCCCCCCTAGTACTAGCTATTTTTTTTTTCAAAACAAAATAAACAGAAGCTATGGAATCGATGAAAAGCAGCACAAAATCCAAGTACTAAGACTCCCTCACAGACTATACTAAATAGGATAGTGCGTACGCAGCTGGCGACGTAAGTCTTAGTTATCTGGTTTATATATGTTTGAATAATTATCGGCTACTCTATCAATATCTTAAGGGGGTGTCATACCTTTTAACAGGGTGAAAACTGTGCTCTAGTAGAAATATCATAAAAAAATACTTATTAAATAGTATTCAAATTTTTTACACACGTTATTGATTTTATACGGCATCATATGCCAGTATAATGTTTTTACATATCTATGGTACTCAATTTTTTTTCGCAAATTTTCAAATAACTGCATCAGAAGCAGCTTGTGAACGTAATAAAATACCATGACATCAATGTAATTGAATATAAATTGATTCACGATAAAGGAAACGGTTCAGTTCATGAAATAGAGCATAAGGTTGAGATTCCATTGATTCAATCTTTTCTGAAATTTCAAATAATAAATATAAATATAAATTTCTTTTAATTTCTAAATTTAAAGTTTAATTTTAATTAAGATTAAGTGAAAGAAATTTCTATCTTTTGCTTTCTTTCATGAACTGAAGTTTTCTTTACAGTTTGGATGAGTTCTTATTCAATTACATTGATGTCATGGTATTTTATCGCGCGCGCTAGCGGTTTTTGATGCAGTTATTTGAAAATCTGCGAAAAACTAAGTATTAGAGATGTATAAAACTTTATACTGGCATAGGGTAGCGAATAAAATCATGAACATGTGTAAAAAATTTGAAATAAATCAATGGTTATAAAAATTGTATTTTTAATGATATTTCTGCTAGAGCGTAGCATTCACCAGTTGAAAGGTATGAGACCCCTTAAACTATTAATCGATTTTAATTGTGGTTGTCATCTTTCCAAATATTTTCGAACGTACTTGAGATAATCGGTACACTCGTATACAAATACAATACCACAACAGATAAAATGCTCAACGAGGTGGCTGAGGAAAAAGATGCCCATAACAAATACGGATGCCGTATATTTCTAACATATAGCAACCCAATTAAAAATAATTAGAAAAACTAAAAACAATATACGTACATGATGAAATAATATATAATGTCTATAAAAGATATTTATGGTTGTCTTATTCTAAATATGGATAGCTTCTTGATTTACCCCATTATGATTATCGTATTTCTTTTTTTATGGTTAATATTTATATTATGTTAATTATTATTAACTTATTTATATGTTTGGAATTATTTAATTTCTATATTTATCAGCTAATTATTTTCGTAAAGAATAATCATTATGTTCGATTCGGAAATAATTGAAAATTCTATTTTGAGGGATGCATCGTGTAGTTTAAGTATTTTCAAAATTAAAACTTCAAGATTTCACTCCTCATTCGAGTTTTAAAACTTAGATGAGAATAAAATATAACAAATATTCAATCATTAATAATTAATGATTGAATATTTGTTATATTTTCTTTTACTTCATTAAGTTTTTCTTAAAATTTGAACAAAAAAAGTTTTTTATCAAGTTCGTGTGGAAAATATACGTATATAAATGTTATATTTAGATAATGTGTAAATTGTAATATATTATTATAAAAAATAATTTTTTCTAATAATTTTCTCTTTTTTGAAGTTATAAATTTGTATCTTAACATTTTCTTGTAAAGTTTTTAGTGGTAATGTGCGGTTTTATTTTTGTTCGGAATTTAATTTGTTTTCAATAAATAGTGCAAAGGATCGTACGTGATTTTGGTAGTTTGAAGGCAATGCCGGGATTTTGACCATTTTATTAAACAAAATTGCTCGTTTGGTATTGTTTGAAGCAATTCTGTGCTTTTGAGATTGTTTGGAAACAATTCTGGGGTTTTGAGATTGTTGGAAACAATTCTGTTCTTTTGAGATTGATAGAAGCAATTGTTTGCTTTGGTGACTGCGGTTTCTATGGTTTTTTTTAGCATTGTTAAAAACGTTCTATTCTTTGAGGCGATTCTGTGCTTTTCAGATTGTTTGAACCATGCTTCCCTTTTCAGGTTGTTTCAAAAAATTCTTCACTTTTTAGTTGGTTCAAGCGGTTCTACAATTATGCACTTTTGGGGAACATTTGAAGTGATTCTGTGCTTTTGAGGCTGTTTGAAACAATTCTGTGCTTTTGGGATTGTTTGAAATAATTCTGCGCTTTTCAGATGGTTAGAAGCGATTCTGCAATTATGTGCTTTCGGGGATTGCTTGAAGTAATTCTGTGCTTTAGAGAGATTGTTTCAAACATTTTTGTGCTTTGGAGACTGTGTGAAACAATTTGGTTCTTTGAAGGTTGTGATTCTAGAGGTTTTTGTCATTGTTAAAAATGGTTCTATGCTTTTTTGCGATTGTTGGAAATGGTTCTATGCTCTTACGATTGTTGGAAATGTTTCTATGTTATTGCGATTGTTGGTTCTATGCTTTTGACATTGTTGGAAATGGTTCAATGCTTCTGACATTGTTGAAAACGACTCTATATTTTTGACACTATTTTGAGCAGTTATGAGGTGTCGGTACTGTTTAAAATAACCGGGTTTCTACATTGTAAAACGATATTTCGTGCTCTTAACATTCATTGGTTGTGGCTTTATTTGAAGCTATTCAGTACTTTTGAGAGTGTGATTTTAGAGCGAAATTTTTCACATAAATTTCGCTCATGAACATTTGTTGATAAATATCAGTTGATTAAATCGCAATTCCAATTTTTAAAATTGATACTAAAAATAATTCCGAGTATAAAAATTTCGAATTTTTGGTACAGGAAAATAGATATAAAGTGAAGGGTTGGGCTTGAGTTAAATTTAAAAATATATTTTTGCACATGCACCGTATATTTATTCTTTTATGTTGCGGTGCTTATTCCGAAAAATGCGGTACTTGCTGTGTTTGGAATGGAGTATAGAATTCCCTTCTTTACAGTCATTGAACAATTGTTGTCATAAATATATATTTTTTATAGTCTCAGACGCGGTAAGCTGGACACAATCGTGATATTATAATCATCTCGTAAAAAAATACCATTTGTGCGGAAACTTCAAAAGGGGGAGGGTGTTCTTACTAGTATTCTAAAAATTAAATAGATAAAATATCTTGAATGAATAAAAGATTTAGTCTTGTGTGACTATATAGTGTTACTGATATTCATTTTCTCTTCAATCATGAAATTTTCACCCTATTTTTATGAAGGGGGGAAAAATGTATAAGAAAATATTGAGAGAGAGAGAGAGAGAATTATAAACTGAAAAAATTAAATGAGAATTTCATTTGTGAGAATTTTCGAACACTGAAAATTTTGATTTCGCAAAATGCTGCAAATAACTCAATTTTTGAAAATTTACTGTAGAGAAATGAGAAATGGTTGAGATCAACGTTCACGTTCGAACAATGCAGACAACGGAGAATTTTCAGACAATGCAGATAACAGAGAATTTTCAGACAATGCAGATAACAGAGAATTTTCAAACAATGCAGATAACAGAGAATTTTCAAACAATGCAGATAACAGAGAATTTTCAAACAATGCAGAAAACGGTTCCGAACGATGCAGAAAACGGTTCCGAACGATGCAGATAACAATTTTTAAACAATGGAAATAGCAATTTCTAAACAGTGGAAATCACAATTTCTAAACAATGTAAATCACAGTTTCTAAGCAATGTTGATAACAATGTCAATGTTGATAACAATTTCCAAACAAAGAAAATAACATTTTCCAAACAAAGCAAATAACATTTTCCAAACAAAGCAAATAACATTTTCCAAACAAAGCAAATAACATTTTCCAAACAAAGCAAATAACATTTTCCAAACAAAGCAAATAACATTTTCCAAACAAAGCAAATAACATTTTCCAAACAAAGCAAATAACAATTTCCAAACAATTCAGATAACTTTGAGTATTCAAAAGGCGCTGGAGATAAATGTGATTATTCAAAACCAAACATGTCCGAACATCGCAGGTAACAGAGAATTTCCAAACAATGCCGATATTTATCAAAAAATTCCGATAACAGTGAATTTCTAATCAATGCAGATAAGAGTGAATTTCATAGACGATGCTAAATACAGTGAATTTCCAAACAAATCAGATATTAGAGACTTTTCAAACGATACAGACAGCAGTGAATTCACGAGCTATGCAGATAACAGTGAAATTACGAACAATGCAAATAACAGTGAAATTACGAACAATGCAAATAACAGTGAAATTACGAACAATGCAAATAACAGTGAAATTACGAACAATGCAAATAACAGTGAAATTACGAACAATGCAAATAACAGCGAATTTCGAAACAATGAAAATCACATTAAAAAAAACAATGAATTTTAACGTGATTCAGATAACAGTGAATTTTAACGTGATTCAGATAACAGTGAATTTTAACGTGATTCAGATAACAGTGAATTTTAACGTGATTCATATAACAGTGAATTTTAACATAATTCAGATGACAGTGAATTTTAACATAATTCAGATGACAGTGAATTTTAACATAATTCAGATAGTGAATTTTAACATAATTCAAATAACAGTGAATTTCCAAATGATATAGATGACAATAGTAAGCTTTCAAACCATTCTAGAGATAGCAGCGGTGAATTCCCCCCCCCCCCGTGATTTCTATTTTTTAGTGACTTGGTGATATTTATGTTTTCCTCGTGATTCCATAGTAAATTTAAAAGCAGTTATACATTTATCAATAGTGATTTTTATCCCAACTCATTCCTGTGAAACCTACAATGAGTATTCAAAGAAAGTCGAAATTCCTTCATCAAACAACACCAAGAGAACAATGACTTCCCGGAACATTTCTATAATCAAGAATGAATTTTTCAAACAATAACGAACGATAACAAAGACTTCCCAAAACACTGTTATAGGTATGTATATGCATGTTGAAGCATTTGGTCTAAGAACATGGCTCAATGATCGTTTGACCACAACGTTAACCTCAGGTTCATCAACCCATTCATTCAACCACATACAAGAAAAAAAAACAGCAATAATGGTATCTCGGACCTTATAATGCATCACTCAAAGTAAAAAAATCGGCATGAAATGGGAGAAAAAGTTAGAGTGTGTGTTATTTCACGGAGAACAAACATGAAATTGCCCGTGCGAATGAGAATCCATCAAACCGTGAGTTTGGGTGAAAAAAAATATATATATTTTTCAGGGAAAAAACAATGGTGGTCAGTCTTGTGTAAAATACACCAGAGTTTTTTGGTCAGAGACCTAAAGAGGAAAATAAGTATTTTTCCAAAAATATACAGTACCATGGTCGGCTTGGCAATTTTTTTTTTCTTTTCTTTACACTTTCAAAGACCATTTACTTACTTAATTTGTTTATTTTCTATTACATTTTCTTGGAAACTTCTACTGAAACGCGTTTCAAGATATTCAAATTATTAAGAAAACATATTTTCTGGATATTATGCCGAGGTCAACTCCGAAAGAAAAGTCACCCGTTTTCCGCCGGGGAACTTTAACCCCACACCCTCTTGCAAACTGAGCAAGCATGCTACCATCTATACCAGTGGTTCTCAACCATTTTTAGCCCCCTTTGGACAATATCCCCCCCCATAACCAGGGCCCCTTACCCTCATCCAGGAGCGAGACCATATATTCTCATTGAATTGAATTTAGTCAACAGATGCAACAATTCAGTCAACATCAACAGATGCAACAATTCAGTCAACATCAACAGATGCAACAATTCAGTCAACATCAACAGATGCAACAATTCAGTCAACATCAACAGATGCAACAATTCAGTCAACATCAACAAATGCAACAATTCAGTCAACATCAACAGATGCAACAATTCAGTCAACATCAACAGATGCTATTGGGGATATTTGGAGGGTAGGGGGGGAAATCTGATTCCCCCCCCCCCAGTTTCTCTTCAATTTCAAAACTTTTAGATGTTCCCGAAAGCTATCAATAATGTTTCTGCAGACAACACACACACGCATCCGCTTTTTCCTCTTTATTCATTTTTTTTTATTATTATTATTATTCTGAATTTCATGATATCAAATTGGCCTATCCCACTTTTAGCACACTGACTTCACCGATATAATCAATACGCTTCATACTTTTCTGCAAGACTGAATGGCGAAAACCAGAATACTGAAGATTGATTTCATGTGCGTCATCAGTTCTTCAATATTCCCAAGGAAATATAAAGTTTAGGTAATCTTGCTACATGCAGCATTCTTACGATCAAAATCATTCAACACGAATTTGCAGATTTCAAAATTCTGTCTGTAGTACATGCAAGTGCAGTTCCCATTTTAAGTTGTGAAAATTCCTCTCTATTATAGGATCAGAATTTCTTGAATTCACTTTCATTTACTGTTTGGTTACGCCACAACAGGCAAAATGCCCAACGAGGTGGCTGATAAAAAGATGCCCATAAAAATATGGATGTCATATATTTCAAAAATACAACAACCCAATTACAAAAATGCAATTAATAAAAATTATAAACAATATATAAACTTGATAAAAAATTATACCGCAGCCTAATTGCCAGTGGCATGAAATAAAGAGCTTCTCTAAAAATTAAAATACATTTCGCTAAGAAAACGTTGAAAATGACAAATATTAATAGTCATAATTTTCATTATATAACTTTTAAGCCGCGAAAATCACCTTCAGCCGTGACTTCAGTAAATATTATAAATTAATGAAAAAAAAAGCTTTATATTGAAAAAAAGAGGCAATTTTCTAAAACAAATTACAAAAAAATCAATCCATTTCTTCAATCTATTGTTTCTTTCATAAACGTCTGAGGAAGTTGCCATGTTGGTTACCATGGAGACGACGGTAAATATGTCCCTCAGACCCATCGCTTAAAGACGAAAATATCACGTGATCAAAACAGCCTTATTGGCTTTTAATTAAGACCCCCCGGACACTACAATCCTTTCCAATTGTGAATTAGAACTTATTCAGAAAAATGATTGGTAGCCACCTATTGGCGCCTCTACACATCTTTGAAGATAAGTAATAAATTAAATTTATAGCCACCGAAAATGAATGCAGAACGACTGGTAGGCTTAGCAAAAAAAAAAAATCAATATGATGCAATTTTGCTTTACTTCCTCAAACTTACGCAATAAATGATTAAAAATTTATTTCAGAGAGGAGTTGTGTTGACCTCTCTCATCGTCATGATTAGCCAATCACGATCGATCGTTTCCGATGCGTCGTATTGCATTATGCATCCAGTTAGGAGAAGCATCTCGTCCTCTTGCCCTCTCTTTCGCGGTGATTCCTGATCTCAATTAATTTCACTTTCCGCGATTGATGACACCTCTACTAACATGGGGAACGCGCGATGTGAATCCTTAGGTGGATAATTCATTTCCATATTTTTAAGATTCAGGTCGGTCACACATTGATGGAAGATGTTACAAGTATAATTATCGATTTATCTATAGAAATCGCCGTCTTTACAAGTATGGATAGATTAATATTCCGTAGACAGTGTTGCGATAGTTCGTCCCGACCCTTTCTATCCAGTGCGTGTTGCTGCGTCCGTAAACTATGGGAATAAAAGTTGGCTTTCTTTTGTGATGGATTTGCGTGTGCGTGTCAAGGAAATTACGGTGGAGAGTCATGCTTGGCTTGGCCAATTTTTGGGTCAGTGCTGTTTTTGACCGCTTGGTCTTCGTTGTTGCTTTTATTATGGGATTGTGTTTGACCCTGCGCCGCCGCCCGGTCATTTTTGTTATTATTTTTAAATTAACTTTAAACCATGCATGACCAGTATTTGGTTACGTAAATTTCCATGCATATAACTCGAAACTGTCTTGATTTCTTCTATATTTTGGTGTGTAGTGTGTGATATGTTTGGATCACCAAATATCTTGCTGGTCTTCAAGCGGTGATAAAAAGAATACGAGGTTATGGTGAACAGTTAATTTTGTATATGTTACGGTAAATGTGATAAATTCGGTTATTATGCATAATCACCTAGCATTTTGGTAAGTTTGTTAAATTTCCGTAAATTTATCACTTTTATCGGTGGTTATTCATAATACCCAAGCGTTGCGACGTTGGTTAACATGATAAATCGTACTATATGATATACAATACATGATAATTCATGCATATATTGTATCATTATATCAGAGTATGATAGTAAAATTTGTTATCATTATATCGGGGTCCGACTATATTCATCGCACATACTTGGCTCATTTGGAATTTTTTTCATACTTGTCAAATTCACATCAGTTACACTAGGGTATTGATATAATGCATAATCACGGAAAAGGGCGATAAATTTCAAGTATTTATCAAGTTTACCAACGACACTTGGTTGTTATGCATAATCACCGGAAAAAGTGATAATGTTTTCAGTATTTATCGACTTTAGCAATGACACGCCTTGTATTATGCATAATATCCGGTAAAAGTGATAATTTTTTTTAGTATCTATCAAATTTACCAACGGTACTTGGGTATTATGCGTATTCACTAGTATAAGTGATAAATTTATCAAACTTACCGAGATGATCAGTAAGTATACATAATATTTATCACATTTGCCGTAACATATATATTATTTGCATGTTTCAAATCTATTTATCTTTGATGTACTTAAGTGTCCCTTAATTAAGATGAAAGTATAGCGAGGTGTATGGTCCTTGATTTTCGTTTACAGGGAGATTAAGAAAGAATCATCCGATTTCAAAATGGTTCTACACACTTGCGGCCTTATCCGTGCCTACCCTGGGCTAGAGTACAATGAAGTTTTTTTTCGTGGGGCTTATATACATTGCCGTCTCAAAATTATGGGTGACGCATGATGTTATTCCTGGGCAAAGTGATGTTCTGTGGCCCCCATACTTAGTTGGAAGTAACAGCTTACGTGTTTACATACCTACACTCAAAAATCTACTAGGAGTTGGGGAAAAAACTACTGCAATTACCGTTTTCACTGTTTGGTCATCCAAATTGGTTTGAATTTGTTAAAATGTGTACCACTTTTTCGTCAAAATGCAAAATAAAGAGAATAGCATCATCCGTAATAGAATTTTTTTTTCATTGCAAGCTCTCTAGGTTTCAAAATTTTTTTAGGAATCCGTGACGTTTGATTCCGCGGAACCCCCCAAAAAAAGCTCCCGGAACTCTGGAGTTCCGCGGAACACCGGTTGGAAATCTATGTTCTAGACAATATTCAGCATAAATTTATGGATAACGGAAGCTACCGTTTAAATTATTCTTCTTTGAGCAAACACGTCTTGGTTTTGGGTTGATTTAATGTATCAACATATAACATCTAAAAAAACATGTGATAATAAGCTTTAAAGCATAGGCCTTCAACCTTTTTTCTAGTCGCGAGCACTGCCTGTACTCATCATCAAAACAAGAGCACCCTCAAGGCAAGTTTGGTTTAGAAATGCATGAAGTAAGGATGATTTCATTCCTTATTCAATTAAAACGTTAATCAAGTGCTCGCGAGCACGGAATTGCACACGAGCATCGAGCACTCTGGGGACTTAAGGGAGCACCGTGGTGCTCGCGAGCAATGGCTTGAAGATGCCTGGTTTGAAGTAACGAGCTGTAGAAAAAACCAAACGGCTTCGAGGCTAGTCTACGCTACGACCACTGAAAAATAGGTTTTTAAAAAAAGCGTATGAAAAACCAGTTTTTAATGTAATCAATATATTTCATTTGCAAACAAACCTCCGCTTCGATAACGGAAGGAAACCTCGAGGCTGAGTATCGAACCAGAGCAGTAAATAGATTAGGTTTGTGCACCTAATGGTTGTACCGAGAGAACGCAATGATGACAATAATAATTGTGCGCGACGTGTGTCTGCGGGGCTCGTAATCAGACATTCTTATTTTCCTGCTTCCTCGTTCAGAGATCGAAAATAAGCGGTATAAACAAATTCGATTCTGTCTTGCCGAGTGGAAGCACTTTCACTGTGATGATGATGGTTTTGGGGGGAATGATACTTTAAAATAAGGAGGAAACTCAGCGGATGTCCAGATTAACACTCAGAATGATGCTGCAGGACAGGAGTGCACAAACCTCCGGTCTGCGGGCTAAATGCGGCCTTACAAGGGATTCCATTCGGCCCGCGAAAGTTGTTCCGGTGGAAAAGTATCAATACGCGCAACACGATAAATACCAAGGGTGACCATATTCTTTCATAAAAATATGGGATATTGATTATAAAAAAAAAAAAAGTGGCCAATTACAGCCAAAAAAATTGTCAAACGCCAGCAAAGTTCCCAGTTACATACAGTCAAAAAAAAAAAAAAAAATGTCAAAAGCAGATACAGTTTCCAGTTAGAACCATTTCATTCATTTCATACCGTGCACCACCCAGGCTCTATCGACCATTGTAAATTTTAACCATTGCCCCGGATGAGGGGGGCTGGGCGTTGTCGGGTGCTTTATTATGCATATAAAAATATAAAATACATGAACATTGAATATAAAAGCACATTATTAATAAAAGTATATACAGATTTAAATATTTCTATTATACAATATACAATTTATTCCGATGAGCTCTTCTGATGTCTTTTTAGCTCTATTGAGCTTGAGCCCTTTTTTTCCTCTCAGTGGCCAAGCGCCAGGTCTTGAACCACGTTTTCCCTCATTGGCTTGTTGGCTCGGGTGAGCCTCCACCGTGGTCAGGCCAAGTCCACGCAACTTCCCTCGTTGGCTTGTTGGCTCAGGTGAGCGCCTCCGCCGTGGCCAGTCCAGGTCCTGGACCACGCGTCTTCCCTCGTTGGCTTGGGTGAGCCCTCCGCCGTGTCCAGGCCAGGTCCACCGTGGCCAGGCCAGGTACTGGACCACGCGTCTTTCCTTGTTGGTTTGTTGGCTCGGGTGAGCCGTCCTTCATGGCCAAGCCAGGTCCTGGACCACGCATCTTCCCTCGTTGGCTTGTTGGCTCCCCAGTTAGAACCAAAAAATAAAATTGTCAAAGGCAGGTTAAGTTGCCAGTAACAGCCAAAAAATTGTTCTTAGATTTTTTTTGTAAAATGTTGCATGGCCAGTAAGAAGATCTATGCCAGTGATTCCCAACGTGGGTGTTAACGCCCCCTGGAGGGCGATGGAATGTTCCAAGGAGGCGGTAGAAGCTACTGGTATAACATCGGATCCTATGGGTTAGATTGCGTTGGGGGGGGGGGGGGCGATGGGAGAAAATAATTCTGAAGAAGGAGGCGATGGGACAGAAAAGGTTGGGAAACTATGGTCTATGCGGTTTTATATGAGATTTCGGAAAGTTTAGCGGAGAGCGTTGATGAGTACATACTTCTCATTCGTAGTATAAGGATTCCTTAGACAGGGTGGTTATAAATAAACTGACACTGCTAAGACATATGTAGAGCCCATTCTCATGGAGGTATATTTCGATAAAACTTAGAGTATAAAGCATATGGACCATGGGGGAAAAAAGATTCAATAAAAAATATTTAATTTTTAGCCACCAGGTGAAAAAGTGACGCTTTTATCGCAGTTATCTTTTCCCCATTAACGTACACACCAAGTTTCAAAGAAATGTGCTTTTATAATACAACGAGTTCTCCGCGCGCGAACAAACTCTCCAAAATCTCACCAGTATCTCTCAACTACTGGACGTGAAACATTTCGCCAAAAAATTTAAGAACAATTCTTTGGCTATTACTGGCAACTTTACCTGCCTTTGATAACTTTTTTAGGTTGTAATTAGAAACTTTTTTTTGGCAATATCCCGTATTTTTATGAAAGACATATGGTCAGAATAGGTATATTTATCGTGTTATGTGTATTGAGATACTTTTCCACCGGAACACTTTTTTTTTCCACTTTCGCGGGCCGAATGAAATCCCTTGTAGGGCCCATTTGGCGCACGGGCCGGAGGTTGATCACCCCTGCGCTACGGTGTCATAGCATGCGTCAATCCGGACTTCCGCTGAGTTTCTTCTGGATTTTAAAAAGCGATAAAGAGCGTCATTTTTTCACCTGGTGGTCAAAAACTCAACTCTTTTTTTATTGAATCTTCCCCCCCCCCCCCATGGTGCATGGTTAAGCGAAGTTCCGACAAAATTCCTCCATCAGAATGGGCGCTACATACGTCTGAGTAGTGTCGGTCTATTTATAGCCACCCTGTATGCACCCACAACCTTGCATAAATTTCCATAACCAGAGATCTTCAAGAGCCCGGAGCTTTTTTTCTTTGCAAGAAACAGTCGCATATGCGATGATATACTTACCTAATATATTATGATGCTCGTGACGATGTGATTTTTTTTCTCGTATTCTTCACGAGATTCACGTTGTCTCAAGAGATTACAGATTCCTATCTGTAATTCGTGTGTCTTCAATGCATTCACTCGAAGATACGTACGCTTGCATTACTTACTTGTTTCGATGACAGGCGACCTCGTGGTTGGTAATCGATATACACACCATTGTTCTAGTGATATGTATAATTTAGATTCTCCTTCAATGATCGTGTGTCATCTGTTTATTGATCTTATATACATTCTCGTATATGAATTATGGCTGATTAACTCGTTGAATTCCAATGACGAATAAAGGTTTATTTTGCGGACACAGTTTGGATCGTCGTTGTTTGACAAATTCGATCGTTCGTTTACCGAACTTTCCATTCTAACTATAGCCCGCTTGCCCCCCCCCCCCGTAAATACGCCTGTGTGTCGGTCAGTGCGTGAAGGCTCGAGCACTCACTTTTTTTGGTTATCCCCTTTTTCTTCGACGAAGCTTTTATTCTTTACCGAATTCAAGAACGAAAAATATTTTCTTATCATAAATTATACAGGGTGGTCCAGAAGTCTGAACCTGTTTTAAAAAAGAAATATAGAATACGACGCTCACGACTGTATTTTCTTACAACGACCCAACGTTAGATTCCATTATAACGACCGGTAGGATAAGTCCCAAATATTTTCGTATAACCACTATTATATATACTGTATATTTTACTTTCGATATAACGACTCTCCTGATATAACATCCGATTTTGACTGGACGAAGAAAGGGTTGTTATGTCAAGCGTCGACTGTATAAAGAAAAAACTGTTAAAAAGATAGAAAACTTTGTCTAGAAAGAGTGTTTCAAAACTTTTTTCTATATGTATCTTTTTTCCCCTGCTTATACAAAATCTCTACATGCGCACCAATGAAGCGAAAGTTATCAAGCCTATATAGCATTTCCTGTCATCTTATTTGTAACATATGTTACAAAATATAGGAGCAAAAAAACCTTTGAAACCTTCTCTTTCCGATGCCTTAAGTCGTTTGTCTTATCGTTAATAGCTTTTTTTTAAATATACCGTATATACTCGTGTATAAGCCGACCCCCCCCCCCTCCACTTCAGGACCACTAAAACCGCAATAAATTGAAAACCCGTGTATAAGCCAACCCCGAAAAATCCGTGCATTTCAGAGAAAAAAAATTCTTATATTTTCATGCAAAATGAATAGCTTACGGAAATTTCCAATAGAAAACGGTTCAAACTTTTTAATCCGTTTCTTCTAAGTCTACAACCTCATGGTAATCCACCAGATCATAATCGGGGATGCGGCATCTTCGTTTTTATCCTCATCTGGGCTGATGCAACACTTTTTGAAGGGTCATCCCTTTTTGTAGTTTCTTTTTCATCGGAACTCATCCATTCGATCTACAAGTTCGTCAAATAGTCTTTGAGAGGCTTGTTGATGCTCACATCTAAAGGCTGTATAATCGACGTTAGCCCACCTGATATCAAAGCCAATGATGTTTTCGATTTCTTTGCCTCGGCTTTGACATTATCGGTTCTGTGGGGTTTGAACATATCCCATTCCAATAATGCCGGTTTCTCGAACACTGCTACAAAAATGACTACTGAATGCGGGGCTCGATATTTTCTCATCAAAAACTGACTCGAGTATAAGCTGATCCCCCCTCTCCCCCCACTTGAGGAACGAATTTTTTCACAAAAAATGTTGGCTTATACACGAAGTATATACGGTATATGTTTTTCAAAATAGTTCAGACTTCTGGACCACCCTATATTATAATTTTGACTAGAAATACAAATGAATACAAATTCATCTCACATATTTGTCATGTTTTCTGCGTTTCATTCGTGAAATACTATTTAAATTCGGAAAACCAAGACTATCGAAGTATAGGTATCCCTCACTTCACGCGATTTCGCTGTAACAAAATTTCACTTTGAGATTTTTTTAAAGTTGATTTTGGGAATTCCAACCTGCAAATTTCAGCTTAGAGTTTAATCTTTCAAATGGGCTTGAAAATTAAGGATATAACATAGTTAAATCCTTTGACGACGAAATACGTTGGATTTGATGATGTAGCTGAGACAAATATGAGAAAAATTCTCGAGTACAACTCACCAGATCTCACTGATGAACAACGTTTGGTTTTGGTAAAGCATTGACAATGACATGCGAAATTTAATCGAAAAAAAGTGATTTCAGTGAAACTTGAATTTTCATATATGCGGAATTCTCTGGTTTCACTACTTTAGTTTTTACTTGCTGTAATAGCCGGTGCTGCCCGGGTTTTCTTAAATTACTGGGAGGAGTGAAAAACCATTATAAAGGCATAAACTATTATACATTAAGGAGTGACAAACATAAAGGCACATACATGTCTGAAACGCATTGCTAGAGAACCACGGTAATCAAAGAAAACATTCCGAAAGTGATTGTTGAGGCCGAGAAACCATTGTTGCTCGACAGTTTTTTTGCCCATTTCGGACATTTTCCCAGCTCTGACAAACTTTTAAAGTAGCCTGTCGTTCGAGTCTTGTCCCATTTGGTATATATGCAAAATCTGGCGACGATCGGCCAAAAGCTGTACATTTGTACAGAGTGCACACACACACACATACTGAAAATCGATTTTATTTACGGGGTATCCCATCAAGACCGCCCAAACTCTGCACAGCCAGATTCCTCGCATGGAATACATAAAAAATGGCCAAAGAATTTTTACCGCCAAGAATTGGCGATATCTCATTATATGGGATCGCAATTTTTTGTATTTTTCTCCATGAAATCTGTTCAGCGCCCTCCGAATTCGATCAAAACATAATTGCATGGCTTATTCACCGCACCACAAAATACCCAGAACGTAGGAGATGTTTTTTGTATATTTCTGGAGACAGAAACGAATAATTTCTTATATTGAATAATTCTCCCCCCCCCCCCATTTCATATTACATTCAAGAAAATCATGTACGGGGTAGGGAGTTTCGATATTACATGCGTACATGCCCAAACATGGGGGAAAAACCAATTATATTCGTCTGCATGAAAAACTACAAAGCTTTTTTGTGATATTTTCTTCAACTATTGCCTTTCTTTTTACAGTTCAATGGCCATCCGATTCATTAGAGCGTTGCATAGGCCTAGACCTATGAAGTAGCCGCCGTGTTCGTCCTCTACCCACGTGGTATTTCAGTAATTGGCTCAGACATTCTTCGATCGACGTACAATAATAATAATAATAAAATCGCGTCTAAGCTGGAGTATTAAGAAGGCGTATTTATATGACTCTTAGATTTAAGAGAAAAATCGGAATGAAATCGAGACTGGAATCGCAAATAAGTTTGAAATAACACACACGGGTTCTCGCGTTGAAGAATTTTAGACTTTTTATAAGTTTTTTTTTTGTTGCTATAATTCTCAGATAAAGATGAGGGTTGTCTTCATGTACAGAATTAGTCCTCGGTTCCTTGAAACGAATCTAATGTCATGGCATTTATCAAAAGGATTTGCCGCTGTCTTAAGCTGAGAATGTGTCTCAATGCATAGGCCTATCCGTCCACAATCCCAGGGCCCTCAAATGTATATGGGGCCGTTCAAGTATTACGTAAGCAAATTTTTAGCCTTTTTTGACACCCCCCCCCCCTGTCAGCAAAATTTCGTCATCAGCTCTGCCCCTCTGAATCCTAACTCGTATTTTCATAAGGGATGGTTGATGACGTAAGCATTATCCAAACTCCCCCCTTGTCATCATAAGTCAGCAAATCGGAAACCCCCCCATCGATGATGACGTAATACTTGAACGGCCCCATAATGGGGGTGGAATCGTTACAGCGAGATTATGTACTACGATTTTATAGAATAAGTGTATAAATAGGTAAGCTTTCGGCAAGGTCCATGATGCTATTATGATGACCTGGCCGTACAAGGTGTTTTAGACTTGTGGGTGTCACGTGGTCATAGTGACGGACTATGAAAATCAAAAAAGGACCGCGTGGAACCGGGTTCAAATCCCATCGTCAACACAGTGGTTGGCTGCAGGTGGTTTTCTGCGTTTCCCAACCTCGAGGCATCAATGAATGTGAGCCGATCTCCTCGTTCATCGGGGACATGGGAATGCCCCGTAAAGTACGGGTCATATGGTGACATCCCTCTTCGTCTAAGTTGTGGTCTGTGATGTTTTTCAGACATTTTACTGGTCCTCGTGTTAAGAAAGGTTGAAAAAAAAAACTGCTATAGAGAGGAATATGGAACGAGGTGTATGCGTGGTTTATTAGTTCATATCTCCTTATTAGAACGAAATCTCAAATTTTTATACTATCATATCACACAGATCTGAACAATAAGTATTGTTAACTATTAGGATTTATATCCCCATTATATATTTTCGTAATATATTTCCTTTCATCAAAAATAAATTCCCCTACAGGCCAAATAATAATACATGGATAATTTCCGCTCGAATTATTAGCTTTTGGTTTTTCTCATAAAAGACTGAAATCAGAGAATTTCCTCTGAATCCATTGATGCCGTTGTTAACTCGACGATTTTCGAACGTCGTTTCGTAATAAGGCTTAAGCTTTTTTTCTTAAGGTATATTCATTCTTAAAAAGGTGTGCGTGTTAAGATTTTTTTCAGGGAAAAAAATGTCGACAGAGTGTCAAAGAAGATTAAAAGCAACATGTGGAGAATTAGCTCACTGGCACGTAACAAGGGGAAAATATATATTATGTACAACGCACACACGAAATCGTAATATATAGAGCGTGAGAAAACACGCTCGATCTTCTATTAAGTATAAGCCGCTTCCTTTGTGTCTTTACATTAACTTTCGATTCTGAACAATAGGCGTGCCTTGAAACATGATTAAATTAATAATTAAAATATGAATCATAATTTCCGTTATAAAACATGAGACACCTTTTCTGCAATACCGTAGAGTGACCATATTTGATCCGCAGAAATACGGGGCATAGAGATTGTCAGTACAAAGGCTAGGCATCACTAATTACTAGAGCCCCCCAAGTTCAGGCACTAAAGTTACTCGAAATAGGCAGGCAAAAAGGTATTTATAATTTATGTCAGGAAGGAAACATAATTAAAAACTGAGGTACGAGCATTAAAGGTAAAGAAACTAGCTGAAAAATTGGTTGCACATATAATCCGTTTACTGTTTCAATTAGAGTTTATAATAACTGCCTTATTATCCAAGTTAAATTGATTTCAAGCCCAAAATAAGGTGTTTCAGGTCCCTCAGGATTAGATCAGTTTCAGGGCCACTATTACCAGATACGGAGCTCGAAGAGAAAATTATTTTTGGAGCTCCCTAGAGAGAGTTGCGCGTAATTCTCGCTTCTTTGATGAATTATTTACAATAATCATAATCATTTTTATAGTTGGGACATAACTACCTTTTGTTCTATTATTGTAAAAAAAAAAAATTATACATATTATCACTGAGGCAAAATATCTTGTCAGGGCCGCCTCTCAGGGACAAATACTGTGATTGGATTTTTTTAGAATTCTTAATTTTTTTATATATTTAGAAAAAAAAAACATATCTGCCTACGATATTTTGAATGGTACCCCCTAATTGGAGAATGCACCACAAAATTAGACTATTTTTTCCATCCGTTAGAATAAAATTTGCTTCACTGAGAAACGTCATCCATCAAATCAAAAATATTTGCTGGCTGTTCACGAACGCCCTGGAGTAAAATCCTTGTTTTCGTCGATTTCAAGTGGCACAACAAATTAAATGTCTCAAAAATTTTCCCGTGTTATTTCCTGTTTATTTCGTCCGAATCGATCCACAAACCGCATAGATCTATATTTAGAAATTTCTAGACAATATGTAATCAATCACTTTTTCTTGTCGATATATTACTCAATTAATTTGGTAAAAACGATCATATAATATCATTTTGATTAATATTCCTTATTGTATGAAATGGGAAACAGAAAATTGTTATTTGCACTTTTTGGAGACACTCTCAGATCCTAATTATTTCGGTCAAAGAATATAATCATTTCATGTTCATTTCGAAAGTTTGCGATGTGTTTGATTCTTCCTAAATGTCTCAGAATGTATCCTTATTTCATGGTAGAACGAATCGCGTAAATCCGCGGTTGCGAAAGTGGATTCGGAGTGTGACTCTAGAAAATATTTATTTTTACAAATGGCGCAATTTTTTGCTCTTTAACTACAGGGTTAAAACTTTTCCGTGAATCCATTCTGTTTGACATTTCGCTCGGATGAGCAAAAGTTGCTTTTGAGAAACTAAATCCCACTTATGAATAATTCATACAAGAAATTCTTTCTGATTTTTTCTACAGCTTTTGATGGTTAAAACGTGTCTTTCGAGTCTTTGCTATCGCAATTCGAAACAGGTTTCCATAACATTCTTGTTTTCTCATAAACATGTAAACTACAAATAGAAAAAGTATTTCAAAAGTTAAGAATTTTAATATTCAATAACACTGTTCAAAAAAAAAAATTCATGTTCTTAAGGAAATTTTAACGGCTTTAGGATATATTGGGACTGTTGATATAAAATCTAGTGTTGGTTTCGCCGAATTGGCTCTGGTTTTTGAGATGATGCATACTCTCAACAATCTTATATGTATGCAGCTTATGCATTACCATTAAAATTTAATTTTCACATCATCTCAAACACTAGAGCCAGTCTGACACAACCAATGCCAGATTCTGAATGAGCGCCCCAAAAAATACCCTAAAATCACTGAAATATCTTTGCCAATGATTTACTGTATTTACGTACATAACGAAATTTAATTCTCACTTTATCGTAAGAGCTAACCTGACAAAACTAATGTCATTTTCGAAATCAGCGCCCAAAAATCATCCTGAAATCACTGAAATAAAATCAGTAATGAGTAGTGTATAATCAATATAGTTGCGACCATCCAATTTTTTTTTTCAATGGAAGAGCCTCGTTTTGGAGCAAAGTCAAATCTCGATAAGTCGAATGTGCAGTGGCAATACCTTCTAGAGTAGAATACCTTCTGCTCTAGAAGGTATTGGCAGTGGCCGACAAAAACTTCGAGTTATCGTTAATTCGACTTATCGGAAATTCCGATTTCAGAGTAGGGTAAAGTAAGATTTTGGCATCTTGACAGTGCTATTTACGAATATCGTATTAGTAAACCATGTCAAACTGCTGGAGGTGAAATTCGAAAAGAAAAGTTATTCTAATTCAATTATCGATCGATTGAGAAGATTTAGAAATAAACTAGACGTGCATACTGCATTGTGGAAACGGACGCGTACACGATACTCGCATCAATGAAAGGAATTAAATGAAGTGTATACAAGATTTTCTGTCAAAAAACGCAATGATTTTTGACTGTCTCTCTATTTCTTGTCCTTCTATAGTGAGAAAGTCGGTCTTTTTTTTGAGAGAAGACAATTTACTAAATTCTATTGCTAAATGCTGAATTCTGTTGCAAAATGCTAAATCCTATTGCCAAATACTGAATTCTATATTGCCAATTGATAATCTTAAATTTCTCTCATACTCGAGAACTTCGACTTAAAGGAAGAAAACTCAACACTAAGAATTATGAGAAAATTTTAACGCTAAAATACGGAAAAAGTTCTGGAACTAAGTGAAAACTTCGACTTAAATAGATATTCGAGGTATCGGCGTTCGACTTATTGCGAATTGACTGTAGTTCCTTTCCTTTTTGTGATTTCAATGTTTAAATACAGATATTTGGACCAAAGATTGATTTTCATTTGTATCAGATTGAATCAACTCTACGTAACCATTATAATTTGATTAATAAAACATCGTATCTTTCTTTTAGATGAAAACAAGCACAGCGAAAATCGTAGTCGCTCTGTACTCCTTTCAAGCCATAGAAGAAGGTGATCTGTCATTGGTGAAGGTACGTTAGATATGAATTTCGTACAGATTGCGTGATGTAAACATGTGATGACGTCTATATGAACGATTGCATCATTAGCTTCATAACTTCAAGGCTTCTTTGAAACTGACTTGAGTTTTAATTATCTTAAATTATGTTCCTATACATAACATTCCAGCTAAGTGACAGGATTTAGAAATATTTAAATCAATATTTTGATCAAATTTTTCGACTTGAAGAAACACAAGTCGATTCAACGAAAACTAGTGATGATCTGTAAAATTAATTTAAAAAAGCAAAGATCCAAGTTGAGAAATTCCAGAATATGACAATCATGTCCAAGCATATCGTCCCCCTTATGCCAGACACATAATTGAGCAAATTATCACTTTTGGGTTTATCAAAGCTGATTTGATCAATTATTTTGCTGTTCAAGTTTGCCAGAAACGCAAGCGTTTATTCCATATCGAAACACGTTCTACAAAACATTCTTAGAGAACAACTTCCATAGAGTTGCATTGGCAGAGTAAAAGTTCAAAAGTCGTTTTCTAAGTTCTACAAATTTGCACATTCATGTTTCTGGAAAGGGGGGGGGGACGATATTAAATAGCTTCAAGCGGGCGACCTTTATTTCTTAATCTATTTGTATATTTGTTTACATCCATTCAGTGGATAGATGCGTGAAATGAATAGAATAAATCAATTAATGTTAAATAGTTACCAACACTCTCTTTGCTATGAATAAATAGCTTTTGAAAATATACGATTAAAATTTGATTAATTGATCAAAGTTATTTTATATTAACCAGTTAAAAGTTTTAATCGATTCTCTGTCCTACTTATTTCAGGAATAAGTTTCGTACCATAATTTAATTCCCATTTATTTTGATCTCATCGATAGGAAGAAGAATATGAAGTCATCGACGATACGCGAGAGCACTGGTGGCAAGTGAAAAATAAATATGGGTACGTTTTTGATTATAAGAGTATGTCAGTGTTTCTCAAATTGGGTTCTGAGCTTGCTAATTTCTTTCAGCCTCTCCCGATCAATCACATATTAAAATACATGAAACAACATTTAAAAAGTAAAAATCAAATAGTTTCGTCCAATAAACACATCGAATCTTGTAATACTTATGTCACAAAAGATAAATATTTTGAGTTATTTTACTGTGACTACGAGTGTGTTCCATGGCTAAAAGAAGTTTTAGAAACACTCATATGTATATAACAAGGTACTTATATCGATTCTCTATCTAACTTAATGAAATGAGCCAAGTGTTTATTTTTTCCCGATTAATTTCATATTCCTGGAATTTTTACAGAAACATTGGATACATTCCAAGCAATTATGTAGAAGAGAAGAAACCTGGTGGTCTTAGACAACATAGGTAAGTACATGAAAATTTTCTGCGTGTGCACAATAACAATCTATACTTGATGAAGATAATACACAAGATTTAGAGGTTTCCAAACGTTTCAATTCACTTTGGTGGTTAGGAGAACTGTTCCGCGAAACCCAAACAAACAAATATTTCTCAGACATTTTTATTGTAACACCAATGAAAATTATACGGTTTCTGATACTGCGTAAACCCAAAAAAAAGCACACATGGAACCTCAATGTTCCGCCGAAGAGCATCATCCTAACCGAACGGTGACCCAGTCCACATTCCAAGAAATTTCTAACTGAAAGGTCACCGCCGGATTATATTTTCCCACGGAGCCACACAGACAGACAAAGAACTGGACCCCTGCCCGTCAACACAAACCCCAGTGCGACCACGAGCACTCCCGAGCACCCACCACTGCTGAATCCGCTGAAGAGCAGTTGGGAACCTACGTACAACATCAGTGCGTCCCAAAGCGGGTGTGATATTGCCCCATCGGGAGAGATTCAATCACAGCCGTATTTACAGGGGGAGCTAAGCGGGCTATAGCTTAGGGCAGCAAGTTCGGAGGGGCATCAAAATGGAACAGAAAAAGGGCAGCAAAATTTTATTAGCCAGCAGGTGGCAAAGCCATAAATCCGCCTCAGGACGAAATGGATCAGGAGGGATCCTGCGGATTAGCTTAGGGGAACTTATAGGGGAAAAAATAATTTTATGTTAAGGGAGGGGATATGAGACAAAATTTTGAAAGACTGTGATCACAGGGAGTTCTTAAACAGGGATCCTTGGAAAGATTTCAGGGGGTTGATGAGAAAACAATTGACTCATTGTTTTTACATTGCTTTACACTGAATATTGTATTGTTAAGGAGTTTGTGGATTTCCATTAATTAGCACAAAGGTTCTCTGGAACACAAAAAGAATCATCACACTAGAACATAGGTTTCCAACAGACTGAAAAACAGCGAAAATTTCCAATGGCATAGCAATAAAAATTTCTATGTTGAAGAAGTGTTAATGCTCGCTTGGATTTTGTGGGACAAACTATCCCACGTAAGCATCAAGGGTTCTGCACAAACCAAAAACATTGGAAATCCCTGTAATAAATTATATATTGCAAGTCACTAATAAATCGACCAATTATTCGATTTTGGCAGTTGGTATGTTGGAGACATGTCGAGACAAAGATGTGAGGTTCTTCTCAAGAGAGAAAGTAAAGAAGGCACCTTCATCGTCAGAAACTCGTCAACGAAAGGGATGTTCACACTATCACTTTTCACCAAAGTGTGAGTATTAATGTCTTCACTATATATCTATTTATCATTTAAATACAATGACAAACACAACTGATAGCATTGCCAATAATAGCAATCGTCAGTGTTATATCCGTTTGACCATTTCAATTCAATTAGTTGTGCTTTTTTATAGCATTTATCTATCAGGTCCTTTATTTATTCATTATTGCGAATTATGATGCAAATCAGAGAAATCTGACAAAGGTGTATCATTACTATTTTTGCATTTGCAGGTCACAACCACACGTTAAGCACTACCACATCAAAACAAATGCTAAAGGCGAATACTATTTATCAGAAAAACACGCTTTCCCTACAGTCGAGGAGTTGATCTATTATCACAAGCATAACAGTGCTGGACTCGCTACTAGACTGAAGCTGACCCCTACCAGCCATGTTGCTTGCATACCGACGACTGCTGGACTTAGTCATGGTAAATTATTTCAACTCTGTTAACGTGCGTAGAAACATTTTTAGTTACTAAACAAGTTTATTAATTATTCGCGGTGATCTTTTTCAGATAAATGGGAGATAGATGCATCAGAGCTGTCATTGATGGAAGAACTTGGAAGTGGACAGTTTGGTGTGAGTTTTTTAAGTTTTGTTTCAGCAGACAACCACTGATATTTGCAAAATAAGCCTTTATAATTCATGATTATATGGAGATTTTATTTTTACATTTAAAACCAAACTTTGTTGAACAAGATGAACTTCAAATATATTCACCATGATGCCAATTTGAGGGTTAATTTCAGTAAAAATGTAGCACACATGTCATTTTCACACTTCATGATATACATTCTGTTCAGGTGGTAAGGAAAGGAAAATGGAGAGCTAGGATTGATGTTGCCGTGAAGATGATGAAAGAAGGTACAATGTCTGAAGATGATTTCATAGATGAAGCAAAAGTTATGACGTAAGTCCCCCTTCTTCATTATTTCTCATCGAATTCCAAATTTGTTCATTAGAAATGTTTTTAAGAAAAACTTCTAAAAGTAAAAATGAAGTAAATTGAATCTGGTAATTCTTTTGATAAATTTCCACCATGATTTTGCACAAAAGGTGTAAAAAATGATGACACCTCCCCGAGAGTGAGGGGTCGCCTTCCATGTTAGCCAATATTTCTTGGTCAAGGGAAATTTCTTGAGAAATTAGTTCACCTCTATCGAGAGGCCCTCTCTCAGAAGGGCTGATTTTCCGAGAGATGGCCTCTCGATAGAGGTGAACTAATTTCTCAAGAAATTTTCCAGACCAAGAAATATTGTCATCGTGATAGGCAGCGCCCCCCCCCCCCTCAGGGAGAGGCTTTACTGTGTTTTCACATGGAAAAAAAGCAGCAGCCTTCCAAATAAAACTTTGATTAATTTGCACATGAACAGACTCCAGTCTTAAAAAAATTCCTGTTTCTATATACTATTTTAAAAATAGTTGAAGGAAATTCACATATTGGAAGCAAAGAGGGATTCAAAAATATCTGTTTGATGCATTCCTAACTCTTCAACAATTGCTTTGAAAATTAAAACATTTAAATTTACATAACTGAAATTTTCACCTGAAGAAAATTTAAACTAGACCAATGAGATAAAAATTCTAAATATTTCAGAAAACTCCAACATCCTCATCTAGTACAGCTGTATGGCGTTTGCACAAAGCATAGATTGATATGTATAGTCACAGAATACATGAAACATGGTAAAGGGTTTTTCTTCATGTACATTTCCATAGAAGAATCTGAATAATTTTAAGGTGAATATTATAAAATAGTTTTAACAAAAAAAAAAACGCATTTATATTCTAGGTTCCTTGCTGAAATATTTACGCAAAAATGAAAGTAGACTTTCATCAAAAACATCTGTTCTTCTGGATATGAGCATTCAGGTGTGTAGCGGAATGGCGTACTTGGAACAACACAACTACATTCATAGGGATCTTGCAGCTAGGAATTGTTTGGTTGGCGAGGGAAGCATAGTCAAAGTAGCTGACTTTGGTTTGGCGAGGTAGGTGTTCTAATACCATACATTCCAGAGATATCTTTAAAAGGATGTCTGACATTCCTAATGAATCCAAGGCATTGCATATAATGAACAGACGTATTTTAAAAGAAGCATTTGAAAAAGCTAAGAAAATTAAATACTGATTATTTTCATTTTATCACTGTCAATTCATGCTTTGCGTTATAATGTAATAGACTCAGTTTCAAGCCAATTAGTAATGACTGCTTCCATGCCACTCCAGGGATGCAAACCTGCTGAGATTGGTGCAACAAAACTCAGAAACAATATTTTTTTTATTATCGGACCATATTGTTCATTAGTTCTTTTACAATAATGGAAAAAAACAGAAGGAAAAAAGATTAACTTCTATTTCATAGGTATGTCATCGATGATGAATATACAAGTTCTGGAGGAGCCAAGTTTCCTATAAAATGGGCTCCACCTGAAGTTCTTGGCTATACAAGGTTTAGCAGTAAATCAGATGTATGGGCATACGGTAAGCGAGACATAATTAAACTACTATATTGACTTATTCGTAACATAAATGGCAGAGCCACCTTTAGAAGGCTGCAACAGGTGCGACCATACCAGACCCAGGGGCTGGTAATGGTAGCCCTGATATAAGGCTATCTTACCCTTCAGAACAAATGCTTATTTACCCTGTTACTGTATGAAGATATTTCTTGGGCCACGAGTTGGGGTCCAAAAGTGGGAGCACAACAACATACCAAGCAACAGCCGACTAGACATTCATCGTCATGCAGGCAATTGTATAGTGGACTGAAACCAGGATTACACAATAAAATTTTTACTCAAATGTAACCGCTTCGTTTATTAGTTGCATTTTTTTTAAAAATTCATTTTGAAAAAAAATTCAAAAAATTGAAAAACAACCAATAAGATTGTTGGTTACATTTGAGCAAATGTAACTAACAAGCTTATTGGTTGTTTTTCAATTTTTCTAAAATATATTTTATAGAGTAATCCTGGCCTTTGATCAATCCTAGAAAAGTCTCTGCGTTGGTTTTATACTTACTGTGATTTGCGTGTCTCTATACAGGTCCATTTGCTATCATGGAAGCATATACAATATATTAAGTTGTCTTGTCATATTAGAAACATTGACAGAGAAATCAGATTACTGTAAATTGATTTTCCTTTTTTTCCATGCAAAATAATATCTTATGCATCTTCTGTTCAAGGTGTTTTAATGTGGGAAATATTTACCTGTGGCAAAGTTCCATACGGAAGAGCGACAAATGCTGAAGTTGTTGAAATGGTGCAGAGAGGACAGAGGCTAGATGTACCTAGAGCTTGTCCTTGGGAAGTGTACATAGTGATGAAGTCCTGTTGGGAACAAGTAAGATTGAGAAGCCATGATTGTCTAATAATATAAACTGTATTTCTTGGCCTATCCATAACACACAACACTTATCTTTTCAAAACCATAAAGCCTGAGATACATATGCTATTTAGCAGAAACTAGTGTTTTGCACTGCTAAGTAACATGTGTATCTCTGGCTTAATTTTAGAGGTTTTGGCGCTCACATCGATATGATGCCTACGTTAATTTTTGTTTCGAGAAACCCAATTTTCAAAAAATTTACTACATGAAAATTTTAGTATATATTCCTGCGTGTACTGATTGGACAAAAATTCCACAGAGGAATATGTATGAGGTGCACGTACGGTGTTGTAGTAGTACAACATTCGAATATCCAGGTAATTAAATAGCATTTCAAATATACAGAATACAAGAAAGCATTGATTTATGAGAGGTTTAGTTTATATAGGAAAGGATGCAGCAGATATTCTAACATTGTATGTGAACTATGTTTCTTTTTCGGTACATAAGCTAATAAATATTGTATGAGTGATATAAATATACTTTGAATTTCATTGATTTACTAAGTAATGTCATTTTAGATGTAATAAGTCAGGCGCTGCAGCTGTTTTATAAATATCCAAACGCTTTTATGTTTGCTGTAGAGCAGCATTGGTGATATCATTCGTGGTCTTCAACCACCATATGCATATACAATAAATATTAACTTATTTATCATTTGCATGATCAAAAACACATTTTTCAATTCAATAATGCTGTGACACGAATTTAAATCACGTAATATTTTCTCCCTCCTAGCTTCCAGAGGAGAGGCCATCATTCCGAGTGCTCAAGTATCAGATGGAGAAAATACTGGAAGAATGGGACATCAGTTAAGAATGAACAAAAACAATTAATATGGATGATATACATACCATAAGTCTTTCAAATCCTGGCAGAGCTTGTTTAGATGTAATGACGTGTGCGTGAACTCAAAAATATTTACTTGTGACTGAAAATATCAAAACTCTCATTACTCTAGAAAATGTTGTATATTAAAGAGATCTGAATCGATTTCTGATTGGTTCTTTTTTTGCTACGAAAATTACAGTCTATCGATCCTATGAAAATTAATGTATAAAAAAAACATACAGGGTGTCTACTCTTATCGTTAGCCAATAGTTAATTTATAAATTGTTAGTCTTAGAAGATACTTCCAAATATTTTCTTATGATCAAAACATGTTGTAAGACTATGAACTTCATTGTTTAAAATCTCAGTGTACAAAGAACTTTTCAGTAAATATGGCATTTGTAAGACCCAAGGGACAAAATAAAAAAATTAAATTCCTTAGCTTTTGAAGAAATAATTTATTTTTTTAGGATAGATTGCATCAGTTGAAATATTTTTTTTTGTAGTTGGAGATTTTCTTCAAGACTAACAGTTTAGGAATTAGATGTTAGACAATGAGAAAAGTAGAAATCATGAATAACATTCATTTGGCCATTGAAGTTCAACTTCCCAAACATCTGATGAGAAGCAAACAAAACAATAATCATAATTATTTTCAAAAAATGAACGGCACATGAAAAACCGAGAAAGCATTGAGAGAAAAGAAAAAAGCATTCTGCTCAATTACCAGGTACAGTGAAACCTGTATAAGATGGACACTGTATGAGACGGAAACCTGTCTTAAACAGAATCAAAATATAGTCTTTTCAATAATTAGTGCTTTGATTTTCACCTTCATAAAACGGAAATCTGTCTAAAACAATATTATTTCAGTCCCTTTACGTTCCGTCTCGTACAGGTTTCACTGCATATTTATATACAACACAATTTATATTCTGCCTCAAACACTTGACTGAAGATGAGATTTTATTCAAAAACCAATTAGGAAAATTGAAAAGTGGTCCAGTTGAATCTTTTTATTCAGTTTAAAAGTGAAGGGAAAAAAAAGACATTACAAAGAGTGAAAAAAAATTGCAATCATACAAAAAAATAAGCTTTTCACATTTTCAAATATCTTATTGTAGAAACTATAAATAATTTTTAACAGCGTAGTAATGAAATAGCATAGAAAATAAGGGTTTGAAATGCCTCAGTGTAAAATTCATTCTTTATTGAACTCTTTTCATCAAGTTGAAATTATTCATTAACTTAACAGCCTCAAAGAGCTCTCTCAGGTCAAAGTCGTGCCTTATACACAGCTGATGCAAGCGAAGCCAATCATACATCTAATATACAAAAAAAGTGCATTAAAATAAGAAATATCCCATACAGTTGGAATGGAATGTTGATTGAAAGAAAAATCTTGGAATGTCAGAAAGGGAGAAAATGTAGATATTCCTCATTTTTTAATTGAAAAAAAAAAAACTCTTGTACTATGTAGAGTCTAGTTCGAGAGCACAAATTGTAAGAGTGGCAAAAAAAACCATGCTAAACAACTAATTGTTACATATTTATGATAAAAAAAAAGGTCTGTTCACTTTTCTTTTACATGAAAATGTTTAATGCAAGGTGCCCTTAGAAATTACTTGAAAGACATATATATCAAAGCCAAAAAAGTGCTTAAGTAACTAACTAAATAATTGAAAAGATGCCTAGACACAAATTACTACTCAATTCTTTTCCCAATTCCTTTTTCAATACCAAATTCCTTTCCTACTCAATTCCTTTTTCAATAATGCAGTGATTCTCAACCTCTTTTACTAGGCACAACCAATGAAAATAATCATCAAATAATCAATCTATCTTTAGCTGCAGGAACATCCCACATCTCTTAGGAGCTATTGGGAATGGGGTGATCTCATTTCATAGCTGCCGACTTTAGAGAATGAGAATTCGGGAGATTTTAACATGGATTCAAATTCCATACAATAAATGTGAAAAGGATTTTTAAAATTTTTAGGGATTTTTCATTAGTAAACGGAAAATTTGAGATATTTTCCCGTTGAAAAAAACATGACACTGTGCAAGCAATTGCTAATCATGACCGATGAGTATGTTGAAGTCCTTGGGTAAAATTACCTGTCATTATTACTTTCAAAAATCAAGTCTCGCAAACCAAAAAAATCTTTGTCAGATCCGAAACGGGACATATGGATATAGCAGATACAAGCGATCATGCCAATTTTGGATTTCGAAAGGCCAGACTGACTCTCGCTGATTGGCGAATTTTGTGTTTTCTCCCCAAAAATGAAATATTTTTTGTGATTTGACAGAATGGCAACAATTTACATAATGCTTACGAAGCAGCAGTTTTTCTTTTCGGGTAAATTCTTTGGAAATAATTTTTTCCCTTAAATATGTAAGGATTTTTTACAATCACAGGTTGGAAGAATATAAGAATTTCTCTGGAGTCCTGGAGATAGAATAGAAATTTGGGAGACTTGACAGTGATGTCATTTAATAATTCATGAAAATGAGCTCTTCTGTCGAGTGTGCCCTTGATTCTTCTATGTACAGGCAAACTACCCTCCACAATGCTTCTTCATGTGGGTTCTTCTGAATACATCATAAAAATGACCTAGCCAGTTAACTTTCCGACCCGCCCAAATTTCTTTTTCGAATCCCTGATTAAGAACCTCTGCACTAACTTATGAAAATGCTAAGAATCAAACAAAGATCTCTAGCACAAAATGTCATGTCTCACAAGCAATGACAACAAAGCTGGCAATAAAATGCCAACATCAAATCTGGATACTAAAATTCTACAACACAAATAGACAGACACATATTTTCTTTAAAAAAATATGCATCTAATATAAATGCAAGTAAATAGAAATTAAAACGGTTTGTATACAAGTGTATAAATTATGCTTATCTCACAAAAAAATAAGTCAATTGGCACTCTGATCACAATTGAGCAAATTATCACAATTGCTGAAAGTGGGGGCTGAAATTACATGTACATGAAATTGAATAAATATGCATATTATTCACACTAAGATTTCACAACTCAACATTCAAAATGAACGCTATTAACTGCTGTGCAAAATTTTTTAAATTAAAAAAAAAATTAGTCTGACAAAGGAATACTTTCGCTTCTAAAAATAAAATTTACCAAATAGCATTGTATAGATATTAAAAGCAATATAGGTTTTTCTAAAATCATATTAATTACCCTGATTTGGCAATCGTCACTGAGATCACAACATCTGAAAACTATGATTTAACATGAAACAAAAATTAATGCCACAAAATTTGAAAACATCATATCAATCCTTCAGAATTGAAAATTTAGTGAAATGCATGTTATGATACATATATCAAAACTAAGTCGAGGTAATCACAGCTTCATTTCGTGAATTTGAATTTACATGTTTCACAAACAGCACATTTCTTTTTTATTGCTGCCAAAATGGTAGCTGCAGTATCTTACTTTCATGCAAAACATACAACAGGAAATTACGAAAATAAATTTGCGAAAGACATGACATCACTTACACATGATTTTAAGGAATATTGCATTACAACAATGTGTTAGACATAAACTCAGCATGTACGAACAACCTATTGGAGATATCGAAATTGAAAATCTTATTGGCCACACCAACTCGCAGATTAATTAACTTAAATTCTAAATGTTATTGTACTCTGTCTCATTGACTAATCTTATCTACATATTTATTTCGAAATCAACTAGAAAAACTGTTCAAAAATACCCAAGATAAGAAATCATAGTACTTAAAGGCACAATAAATATTCAAAAATTTTCTTTTCAGAAAATTTCACAAAAATGAGTAATCTAAGTTTTCATAAATATACAAGAATGCATCCAATTAACAAAGCCTCAACCTCTAACACCACGTATGTTTCAATATTTCAAATTAACGCTCCCACTAATAGCGAAACTGTCTGAGTAAAAGCTTGCAAATGATTTTGATGAATGTGCCGCATTACTATCATGACATGCCATAGTCAAGTCATGAAATCAATGATATGAGGAATATTTTTAAATGACAGACTCTCCAGCAATATCTTTTCCAAAAGATGCATATTCATATTTTTAATGTGCACAAATGTCTAAAGACATCCCTTGCACACAAACAGACAAATTTTGATCAGCAGTGTGAGTGTGTGTTTCATATCATGGAATACAGATGCATGGTGATGAAAGATTGAACTGCCTGCTGCATAAGAGACAAAGTTCATTACTTATTTCCTAGCAGCATGACATGTGACACCAGCATTGCAACATCACTTAAATGTATGATTAGAATGCCACGAGTGATGACAAAAATTTGCAAATGGTTGAAATTGTTTAACCCTTTGGCTGTGCAAAAAGTTGGAAATATTCCTTTCTGTATGTCAGAGGGAAAACAAATTCCCTTTATGATCCATTTATTGCGAATGATTGAGCAGCCTACTATACTAATCATCTGTAAATGATAAGAGCAGTTTAAGGGGTTAAGGACTGCATGATATGTTACAAGATATTGTGCATGTGTAATATTATGAAAGTGCATATTATAAAAAAAATATTAATAAAAGAAAAATAGTTCTCATTCAAATATATTCCTCATTCATAATATGCCAGTATATCCAACATATATTTATATTTTATGTGTTTTATACATACGGTAGAACCTGAATTAATTGAGGCTGGTAGCCAGACCAGGGTCAGTAAGAATCACAATTACGATGCAGTGCTACATTACTTAGGGGGAACAGACTCAATCTGCTGCTGAGCGGAAAATCAACGAGATCATCAAAACATGTCCACATTGCATCATTGCCAGTCATCAAAACAAATGATATGAATGTACTTTATCACCCATCAGAAAGTGCTTGTCTCACGAGATGTAAGAGATTGCGAACATGTGGCATGATAGATGTGGCATTCAGCTGATAGATCATCAATTCTGTTAATCAGGGTTCCCTGCATCTAAAGTGACTCTGGATCTATTTCTTCCAATTAACAAAGGTTCTACTGTGATATATTTTTTCAATCTAAAAGCTATGATTTATAGAAAAAAACGGAACTGTCTATTTGATTGCATGTATGAGGAGAAATACATAATGGAAGATGCAGTAGCTAGTGAATGCAACTAAAAAAAAAGATGCCATAACTTAAAGTGTGTGCACAGTACAACATACAATAAAAAAAAATTGCAGGGCACGGTAGCCCAGGTCGATAAGATACTCGCCTAAAGTACCAAAGGATGTTTAGAGGAGTCACGAGTTCAATACCTGGTTCGTCCTTGTCAGAAAACTTTCTGGACACAGGGGTACAACAGAAACGGTGATGCAATCGCAGAAAATATTACTACCGAAGGGAGTCCCACATCGAGGGGTTAGTGTACCAACCTCTCGATGAGTATAAAAACAAGCCTGTCGTTCGGAATCGACAATGAATTGTAGGTCCTAGTCTAAAATTATCCCTCGTGTACAGAAAATGACTTTTTTGCGACAAAAATGATCAAAATGATTTGAAAAAATTGCATGCATGTGATACCATTTTCCAATGCATTAATATTTACATATACTAGTTTGCGATTTCAAAAAATTGGGAGTATATACAAGTATATACAATATATTCAGTAACAGAAACCTAACTGCTCAGAAAAAAAAAACCATAAATCAATCAATATCAATCTTTACACAAAAATCAATAAATATCTTCTATTCAACCATTTCATGAACATCATAAGTAATTGCAATTGAAGTTCACAAAAAATAAAATAAAAAACTCCATTATACTGAGCTCACGATAGTGGTAAAAATTGCATTATGACAAAAATTTTTGTAATGAAAATTAAGTATCAGCATTAGCTCATTGAGAATGTATAGCAATAATATTGAGATTCCCGTTATAAACCAGACTCATTATATCGAACTTTTATTGTACCACAAAAAAAAACCTGGAAAGTAATTACTCAAGTAAACAAACTGCCTGGAAAAATATTTGATACAAGATAGTTTCTGAAAGCCAATTCACACAATATAAGAGAAAGGCCGGAGGGATAGAAGTACCCACCTAATGGATTTGCGACTATGAAAATGGAACTTGAATAGATAAGTTCAAAACTTTTATGACACAAACTTTATAAAACCAAGAGTAACCATGCAAGAATTTAAAACAGTAGCTTTATAAACAAATAAGTTATAAATTTTCTATTAAAAACTGAAAAACACACATAATTTATTGCCCTCTCAAGTAAGAGTAATTGGGTAAGAATAATTAAGTGTGTGTAATTAAGAGTATGCATCCAAAGATTTCACAGTAGTCGTAAATGAATGTCCTTGTAATTTCATAACTAGATAATTTCTCATGCCATCAATCCTTACATATTTCACATTGAACTCGACCTTTATTATAGGATTGTTCACAACCTAGGCAGATGAATTTCTAGTTGCATGGTCAAACTTATTAAGAGAATCACTTTTTAGATGCCGTTTAGAAAGTAGTCTTCTGTGATTTCAGAAATAAAACAAATTGAAGCATTTCAATGAGGAAAAATACAACTGCTTCAAGTTCTGGGTAAGCAAAGCAAAATACATTACGCCATTATGATTAAGAGGTATTTCCCTATTATACTGGCTTTGGCAAGAAACGGTGGGTGAGAAAGCGAAATTCACATATTTCTGCCTTGACTATTATTATCAGCTTTGATTATTAAACACACACTAAAAGCACTATTACATGTAAGAACCATTTAGAAGTCATAAATCTAGTATGCATCATGGGTGCACAAAAACTTCAGCCTATTGGATATACAGGGTGAACGTGACCTGTTATGCCAAATGAAAGGGGGTGATAGACGAGCCCATATGGATCATGAAGCACCCTACCAATCCTGTCCTACCTCGAACTGTTTGAGTTATTATTGATAATCGATTGTAGAAAAAAATGTGTCGAGTCTGAAAAAAACCAAAATTTGTGAGAATTCTGCAAGACCTAAATGCAAACTAATCTCATATTTGGAAAGAGCAGAAAAAATCCTATAAGGTTACACCATTTTCATCAAATATTTGGATTTATTGGCAAGCTACAAGCACTGAAGATTGGCTAAGTTCAAAATTGAATTTTTGCCACTATTTTAAATCACTGATTCCACAAACACCTTTACAGCTACAATCGGCCAAATTTAGTAAAAAATTGACCATTTCACCAACTTTCAAAAAAAAAAACTGACAGCAAACCATATCAGTATTCTGGTTCAGGAGAAATTTAGCCTTTTGTTTGCAATATATCACTGAAATCAACATTTGTCGAAGTGAAGTAGATATTCACTGAACATTCGAATTGCCGGTTGCAGATTTTGGCAACACTTTGATTTAGCAGAAAAATCCCCTACAAGGTGACACCACCTTAAACAATATACTTTTATTTGATAGCAAGCTATAAGAGCTGCGAGATTGGAGAAGTGGAAAGTTGAATTGTGGCCAAAAATCTACTAAAATGTCTACGACAAACACTGATTTCAGTGATGTATTGCAAACGTAAAAAAAGCTAGGCCTATATTTCCCCTAAATTAGAAGACTGACATGGTATGTTGTAGACATCTTCTGAAAGTTGGTGGAACAGACAAGTCAAATTGATACATTTTCCTGATCGTAGCTAGAAGACTGTTTACGGAATCAGTGATTGAAAATATTGGCAAAAATTCAATTTTGAACTTTGCCAATCTTTCAGCACTTGTAGCTCACGAATGAATCCAGATATTTCAATGAAAATATCTGGATAGGATCACCTTATAGGATTTTCGTATTTCAGAGTTTGTATATAGGTTTTGCAGGATTTTCACAAATTTTGGTTTTTTCAGACTTAGGCATTTCTTTCCCCATTATCTACCATAACTCGAAAACAGTTTCAGATAGGACAGGGTTGTTCGGGTGTTTCATGTTCCACTTGGGCTCATCTATCACCCCCTTTTGTTTGGCAGAATAGATCACTTTCACTCTGTATATAAACTGGCCCTTTTGGGAAAAATTTATGACCCTTCAGAAATAATTTTAAACACTTCACGACATTGAGATACCATATAACAACATTAAATGTAACACATGCAATAAATGGAATAAAGTGAGCTGTGAACATCAATTAACACACATAACAACCTACAAACCTATCAGAGCAATGTTCAAATAGATTTTGTTAATGTTTTGTCATCCATATTTGGCCCTCAAAGAAGTACTTTAGCTGTTGCAGCTAATAATTAGCACAAAATACTATTTCTGGACAAAAAATTATCCATAAGCTGAAAAGTTAGTGCATCCATGATGTAAATGCTTCGGTGTTGTATTTTTTTTTTACATTTCATTCCCCCCAACACACAAAAAACTAACATTCTTGAACTAATTTTTACAAGAAAAAGATAACTAAAATTTAAGTTTGATAATAAATTACTCAAACATCTAATAAAAACTCCCATTCATCGGTTTTTCCCCCAATTTTCTTTTTTTTTTACGGCTTCTCCCAATCCAAGTCCAATTTCGGTTCATCAGTTTCATCGAGCCATGGTTCAAGCATTACCCAGGATTCATTCCATAACCTCGTTTGTAATGTAACATCTTGGGCAGAGGTGCTCGGCTTGACACTGCGGAAATTTTCTATATATTTCCCTCCAGAATGCTCCAGTTTTGCTGAAAGTGCTGCAAAGGCACACGCTTCAGCTCCTCTAACTGGTTTCTAAAAGATGAAATAAATTAATATTTAACTCGATTGCAGATAGTAGTACAATGCATTACGAGTTCTCAAAATGCAATGATTGAAGCTAATCACATCATATACCTGTAATATAAATGGACCAAGATATCGTGCCCACCAGACATGCCTATAAAGCCTTGTATAGATGACACCTGGATGCACTGCGTTTACAACAACTGGAAAGTTTCCATTTTTTAGATATCTGCTGAGAGACAGAGTGAACATGACCTGGTACAACTTTGACTGCATATAACTTTGATGAGGACAATATGATGAGCTGTGAATAAGAATGAAAACACAAATCATACACATCCATGGAAGAAAATTTGTATAGTATTAAAGTTGGGACACTATAACGTTCTCCCTAAAATATTTTTGCAGGTTGACAGGGAGCTAGTGAGCATAGCATAGTGAAAATTGATGCGCATTGCAATCTGTGTATTGATCAATGAAATCCTAGTGCTTAAAAGTGTTGTTAGAGCCCCAGTTGTTCTTGTGTTTTGTTTTATTGATGGCAGCATCTCATTAGCATCGATATAGTTGCTTGTTCCTGTTTTTCCCTTTTTTTAGTGCTTGTGTTTTTTAGTCTTTCTGTGTGAGTACAGGTGTGTGCACCTGTCTAAAGTGTTCCTGCGGGAACCGTTTCACATTAAGTTCTCTTTATAATTAAATGTTGAATTTCTAAGTGAGACACTTCTGCTTTTATGAGCTGAAACCATTCAAATACAGTCCACTACTTATTGTGCGCCAACAGGTGTGAACACAAGCCGAACACCCACATTTAAAAATGTATCTCCACAGAAAGTGATCAGGACTAAAACATTCAAGATTTACACATAATATGACAGCCAAAATAACCTGCTGACTCATTTACTTATGAATTTGGAAGGCTGTTGGTAACACTTCTTAAACACATAACAGGCATTCTTCCGAAACAAACCTCATGTCAGGTACAAAACACATACATGGTACATTCCAAAATCGGGCAATGTGTTAGAAGTTCTTCTGAGCAATATTTGACTAGGTGTATGCGCGGTTTGGTGGTACTGGTGATGAAATTCTAGACAGGCAGTTAATTAAATCACAGCGGGATCTACTGAGTGAAACGACTCTGGAGAGACCACTGGCCATAAAACTAAAACTCAAAAACATGCTTTGGATATGCCCAAAGAAAAAATACAACTAGACAAGAAACATTCCGATAAGAACTTTCAAGACAAAAAAAAATGAATTAAAGCAAATGCAATAGTATAGAAATTCATAAATGAGCAATTTGAGCAAAATCTCGAATAGATCAAAATGAATTCACAGTTTCTGTGTACGTGAACGAAATAAAATATAAAACTCTTACATATTTTTTGATGCGAGAAGATCCATTTTTCCCAAATAATGCAGACAGGATGATACATTTACAATTCTGGAACAACAATTGGAGCTTGCAGACTGCTGCAGGCGAGGCAGAAGCAATTTCGTAAGAAGGCAGTGCGACAGATAATTTATAGCGAAATGTGACTCAAATTTATCTTTTGTTTCACTGTATGGAGCAAACATGATACCAGCTAAAAAGTTGGATAGAAATTATTCTATCAAATATCAGTCATGAATATTATTTAAGCATCAATTAAGTTAGAAACCACAATTTATTAATGAATTCTTACTAAACAGCATTTTTTTTCCCGGTGTTTTCACTTAAGCATAAGTATTAATGAATGATGAAATGGCACCTTCACTTACAAGTAATTATAAGCAAAAAAATAATAGCTGAAAATTCTTAAACCTCTGAGCGCATATTCAACTATCATAATTTAATTCTTATTGAAGAGAACCTTATTGTTCCTGAACAGTGGTCAAAATATTCAAATTTCAAATTCAAATTTCCTTTATTTAAGATTTTTAAACACAGTTACAAAACATTTAGGGGCTAAACAAGCTTGTGAGCCCACAAAACAATATCCGATACAAACCCTCTGATGGTAACATCATGTGTTGACATTTTTGTTCTTGAGCGCTATAATTTTAATTAATTTATATACTTTTTGCTGTTGTTTTCGTGCTTTCATGTTCGTTTTTTTGAGTTTGGAAGTAAATTGCGATATACTTCGATCTATTACGGTCTTTTTTATTTCACGAACATATGATACTGAGAGTAAATTGTTCTGTTTTTATTTAAGCCTAGCTTGCAATTGCAGCGTAAAGTAGTGTTTAATATACATATACTGGAATAGTTAGGGTTAAGATCGAGATGACGAATGAGTGCCCTTTGTCGCCTATTGGAAGCAAGGTCTTCAATGGTGAGTTCTACAAGAATTTGGATGAAATGACCCTCCTGTTCACAAGAGTCTGTGATGGGAAAAGGGCAGAAGCAGCCGAGAGAGACCGGTTTCTCGTGCTGAGGAATGAAATGATGAAGCTGTATGATGAAGTCCATGTCGTAGGAAATTAACGTTCTTCATCGGAGGTTGCTATCACTGAGCCGCCGCCTAGTATGAACGAAACTGCTAATATTTCAGAGATTATTGAGAGAAACTTTCAGAAGTTTGAGGAACGTTTTAGTAGACTAGAGAGCATTGCCCAGATCATTCCTGGAATGCAGTCAGAGATAGCTAACTTGTCAAATGCTATGCGCTCAAACGTGAACTCATCTGGAGCAAACAATTGTGAATCATTGCCAGAGCCTGTCGCTACCGCTTCGTATGCCCAAATATTGACTGATACTTTGAGGGGAAAGGAAAATTTGTCAAATAACAACACGTTTCGGGCAGTCCACCCTTGCTTGAAAGTGGATGATATTGATCAAGTACCACCTAACAGTTTACAGCGATCCAACGTCGCAACTGGGACTGATCGGCGTAATGAATTCAGAGTGGGAATGTCTACGAAGTCGCAGGTGCGTGTAGTGCCGACGATTCGCAGACGTCGGTTGCTGGTGAACAGATTTGCTCCAGAGACATCTATCTCGGATGTACATCGCATACTGCAGGACACGCAATTCGAGTACGACTGCATTAGCTGAATACAAGGAACTCAAACAACTATGCATCTTTTGTACTAACCACTGTCGATAGTAATTGGGATTCATTGAGTGATCCATTCCACTGGCCATCTGGTATACACATCAGAGAGTTTTTTGGTATTCCCAGATATCTTCTGGAGGATCCGGCTGGAGATTGTACTATGACGGAAGCATTGCCTAGTCAGAGGGACACCTCTAATCAACAATGACTGTACGGACAAGAGTCATCGTCAATTTCTTCAACAAATGAACACGCATCCGATTCTAAATCAAGAGTTACAGGTATATTCATGAACCCCAGAAGTATTGTGAATAAAATTGACGATTTGCATTGCTGCATTCAGTCATACGAAGTCGACATTCTGTGTATAGCAGAGACTTGGTCACATCAGTCAGTTTCGTCTTCCTTGATATGTCTACCAGGATACGATATTTTCCGATACGACAGAGAAACTACTGCAGGAGGAGGTGTATGCATTATTATTCGAAGCAGCTTGAAACCTAAGCTGGTGAACGTACATAATGGAAATCAAGATGTTGAGATAATATCGGTGGATATAAAAAGATGAAATAGGAAGTGCAGGCTTATTACGGCGTACGCTCCACCAAATAAAGCATGTAATTTAGATCATTGGTGTGAGTTTTGGAGAGAACTAAGGCATTACTGCTGTGTGTGCTTTCCGGTGATTTTGGTCGGAGACTTCAACATGCGGGGAATCAATTGGATAAACTGGAAGAGTTATCTGGAGAGAGTCTAAAATTGGGAGATTCTCATCTGAATTGGAGTCACAGTTCATGTCAATATCAGCAGAACTAGGCCTTGTTCAGTTGGTCGATTTTCCCACGAAAGGGGAAAACTTCCTAGATCTTCTGTTTGCTACCGATCCTTCGGTGGTCTACGACGTATATGCACTTCCATCCTTCTGCAACAGCGATAATCCACCGCACTTGCTGATACACTTCTCATTGCATATTACAACAGGATTAGATTGTCAATCAACACTAAACTATTACAATGCAGATTATTCACGATTAGCAACTATTGTAAAAGATCTGCAGAACCAAGTACTGGCTGGAACTATCTCAGCTGCGGATGCTTTGCCAGCTCTATTTCTGTGGTCTCGTGAACATGTTCCCCGTCAAATGAGATTTAGAAAAAAAGATAAGGTTTTACGAATGCTAAACAATAGGAAATTGCATGCTTGGCGTCAATATAGATCAATACCTAGTCAAACCACTAAAGAACAATACAAGGCCATGGCTAGGAACTATGCAAATTACATCCAAGAGAAAGAGAGTTTACATCTCCTCAACCTCTGTAAAAATCAAGATCGCAACTTTTTCCACCGAAATGTCCGCAGTAGACTTCGTGTATCCCGGGACATACCAACGCTAACTGTGAATGGTACCACGATAACGGAAGATTATGAGAAAGCAAACGTTTTTGCGGACATATTTTCTGGTTCATATAATTTCAGTTGTTCCGGTTACGACCATCATTATCAAGGCCTTATGAATGATCAACCCGTCTTTCGTGACATGTTCCAAACTCAGATGATAAAAGCCATTATTGCTTCTCTTCCTGGTCGATCATCTCCGGGTCCTGACGGAATACCCAGTTGTTTCTACAAACGTCTTTCAGACCCGATATCTTCTCTGCTTAGCTTAATCTTCACATCCTTCTATGACTACGGATCTATCCCATGCTCTTGGAAATCTGCAGTTATTAGTCCAATTTATAAGAATAAAGGCTCCAGAGCAGATCCGAATAATTATCGCCCGATATCGTTAACTGATATATCCTGCAAAATTTCCGAGAGATGCATCGTCAATCAGTTACTTCCATTTGCCAACGAGATGGGCTTAATCCTCTCAGTTCAGTTTGGCTTGGCTTCATTATTGGCCGCTCCTTACCAGTGCAGCAGTTGATATCTCATGATATATGGGAGAGGGCTATAGACTCTGGACAAGAGATTGATGTAATTTACGTCGATTTCAAAAAGGCATTTGATAAAGTAGACAGATTGCTACTACTGAGGAAGCTAGCTTGCATGGGGGTTCCGGATAAAGTTGTGAGGATAATTCAAGAACTGCTGTCAGACAGAGTTCATCAGGTTCGCGTAGCCAGCGTGATGTCTAGAGAATGTCAGGTGCCAAGCGGAGTTGTCCAGGGATCGGTGTTAGGCCCGATCTTATTTACTTTGTACACTTACGATATTACTCAGGCTGTGTCACCCATCTCTCTATTGCAATTCGCTGATGACGTTAAGTTATTCTCTCCAGTGGAAAACACTAGGGGCCTAAGAATTGCATGCCAACAACTTTTCCAGTGGAGTTGTCAGTATAAGCTACCTATTTCATCATCAAAAAGTGGATCAATGCATTTAGGTAGACGCACCGATCCTGAATATTACCAACTAGGTAATGAAACGTTACAGCAATTGGATACATGCGTGGATTTGGGTATTGCAATGAGCCGCATCCTGTATTTCCCTGATCATTATCATGGCATAGTCTGCAAAGCTAATAGAATTTCATATATGTTACGTACGCATACCGTAAGTGTGATGCACATACGTTGTCATATGCTTTCTGTGTGTACGTTCGCCCGACTCTGGAATTCTGTTCGCAAGTATGGAGCCCTTACAAAATCAAGGACACAAAGCTCCTCGAAAAGCCAGAGGTCGTTTACTAAACGAATACCTGGCATGAGCGGTCTATCTTATTGCCAGAGACTTCAATTTCTGGGTATACACTCGCTGGAATGGCGTAGAATCGCTGCAGATCTGAAGATGTGCGACAAACTAGTCCACCAAATTGTTTATCTACCATCGAGAGAGCCTTTCTTTGAGATCATAGACAGGCGAGTTAACCTACGTAGGCATCGCTTCCAAATAAGAATATCAACGGCTAGAAGGGATTGCTTTTTCCACGGATATAGATGCCGTGTGGCAAGAATATGGAACAGTCTTCCATCAGAACTTGTATGTGCCTCCTACGCAAGATTTGCTTCCGCTATTGGGGATTTCGACCTGACTCCGTATGCAAAGTGCTTCCCGTTCTGACTATTTTTTTTTTTTTTTTCTTCCAGTATAAGTGCATTTCATGCCTTCTGGGGTTATTGTAAATATATAAATAAATAAAATCTGTCGGCATAAATAATAACAAGAGAAAAAAAGAAAGAAAAAAACACACATACATATAACACCAAGAAATAAGTGGCAACAGGAATGGAATTGATAAACAAAAAATTTTGGCATTTAGCAGCGTATGCAAGATAAAAGAAGATTACATTACAATATCAAACAGATAATTTAAATCTTCTTGAGTTAACAACCAAGATTTTAAATTGATAAAAAAAGATGTACATGAAGATTGTTCTTTTATTAACTGAGGAAGTAAATTAAATATTTTGGGAGCTAAATGAAGGAAAAATTTTTGGAAACGAGTTTTATTTGGCCATGGTACCTGTATAGTATGACGTCTAAATTGCATTCCAGACTTATGTAATTTCAGATTGAGATGGCCACTTCTTTTATAAAACATTTTTAAACTTTTATAAACGTACAGATGTTGCAGAGGGAGTAGCTTTAATTGATTGAAAAGTGGAAATGTATGCATGAGTCTATTTTTACTCAGAATGATACGGATGAAGGACTTCTGTGTGACAAAACATGAAGAAAGATTGCTGAAGTATGTCCCACCCCAACATGTAATGCCATAACTCAATCTAGATTCTACTAACGCAAAATAAAGAAGTTTTAAAATAGATTGGGAACATTTATTCCAGGTAAAATAAAATTTCCTAATGTCCCGATTTCTACACTCAAATAATTAATATGTGTTTTCCAGGATAGTTTTGAATCTAAAAAAATCCCTAAATACTTAAAGGTGTCTACTCTATTTACAACTGTGCACATACAATCCGAGATACACCCATCTGTCACACTATGATATTTTAGGACACCAAAATCATCGAAAGTACCAGAACCAAATAACATATATTTAGTTTTATCTGTATTTAATTTTAAATTATTATTTTTAAACCAGATATTTATTGAGTTAAGATCATTTTGCATGTTATTCCTCAAGTTAATTGAAGAGCTTTCAGAGTAACAAAGAGCTAAATCATCAGCAAAAGCAGTGATTTTTCCTTTCAAATTAAAGTTACACAGGTCATTTATATATATATTAGGAATAAAATAGGTCCAAGTACTGATCCTCGAGGTACACCAGATGTAATTTGTCTTTTAGAACTCAAAACGGAATTTACTTTCACACTTTGAACTCTGTTAGTAAGATATGTTTTGAAAAATTTAAGTGGCAAACCCCGAATTCCTGCATATTCTAGTTTGGTTAGATGAATACTATGATTCACTGTATCAAAAGCTTTGCAGATATCTAAAAATAATGACGCAACTTTACAATTATTGTTATCTGCTATATACACATTTGAAAGAAAATTAACAAGAGCGTCCTCTGTACTTTTTGCCTTTCTGAATTCAAATTGGTTCTCACTAAAAAAATTAATGCTGTCAAGAAATTTAATTATTCTGGATTTAATTATTTTTTCTATGACCTTTGAGAAGACAGATAATAAAGAAATCGGTCTGTAATTATTAACATTCTTTTTGTCCCCTTTCTTGTGTATTGGAGAAACAATTGCAAGTTTCAGGCACTCTGGAAATTCGCCAGTGATAAAACTTAAATTAAAAATAAACGATAAGACATCACTTACATATGATGCAATGCACTTCAATGTTATGGAATTAATTTTGTCAAATCCTGACGAATTTTGGAGTGTAAAGAATTTATTATACTCAATACTTCATGACTATCCGTAGGGTATATAAAAAATAATTTCTCAAAAAAATTTAAATTTGAACAACTTAATGAATTACAATTATTAGGAACATCATTGTTACAAAAATTAGAAAAAAAGTCATTAAAACATTCAGCAATATCAATTGGATTCGTTATTTCACCAGTTGTTTCAGTAAAAACCGTGTCAATGCTGCTATATTTATCCTCACCAATTAATTTGTTAATTAAATTCCATTGAGATTTTGAATCACCGTTTGCTTGAATAAATGCTGCAGTATAATAGTCATTCTTATTTTGTTTTATCTCATTGTTTAACATATTTCTAAATGTCTTGAAATTATATCGCAGCTCAATATCAAACGGTTTCTTTTTAATTTCTTTCAATAATCTATGTTTAATTTTAATTTTTTCATAATTTTTTTTCGTAATCCAGGGTTTTCTTATTCTTTTATTATACTTTACTCTAGTAGAAGCATCAACACAATTCTTAATTAAATCCAAGAAAGTATTCATTGCCGAGTTTGGAGATTCACAACTGTAAACAGTATGCCACGTAACCATTTTTACAAGATCAATCAATTGATTTTTATCAAGATAGGTAAAGCACCTTGTTTCACAATTTGAGTCATTGCTGTCACGATCTGTTTCTAAATAAAATAAAGCCATTTTATGATCAGTTATGCACAAATCGAGAAGTACAGCTTTTTTTTAATTTAAATTTCTGGATCTGCAAAAAATATGATCTATGCAAGTTGACGTTTCAGCGGTTTCTCTAGTTGGAGAATTAATTAACGATTCAAATCCAGATCTTGACATCAAATTCACATAAGAAAAAATATTTAAGTCTTCAGATCTTAAAATATCAATGTTTAAGTCACCGATCAAATACATATCTTTATCTCGTTTATAATCAAGCAAATAATTAATTTCGTTTATGAATGTGTCAATAGAATACATGTGATACCTATAAATTCTTAATAAAATAAATTTGTATTTCCCATAAGTACAATCAACCAACAGCGAATCAACACATGTCATCTCATTTAAATGCAACTTATTAAAAATTATACTTTCAGAAAAAAATAGTGCTATACCACCAGAGCGATTTATGTTTCCACATTTATTGATTCCACAAATATTGATTAGAATGCTCGGTTTCATCCTCAAAAAGGTTTCTTTGCATTCTCCTAAAGTAATCCTTCCACTTTTCCGGGGCTTAGTTTGTCCTGCATTGGAGTATTCCATCAGATTTTAGAGACCATACTTACAGAGGGACATTGACTTGGTCAAGGGGCTGTCAGAGAAGAGCCACGCGTGCTCTTCATGGCACAAAGGGCTTGAGCTATGAAGAGAGACTTGACGTTTCGAAAATGTTAAAATTGAAGGACCGTAGATAGCGGGAGGATATGATTGAAGTGTTTAAAATTTTCAATGGAATGGATTAAATGGGCCACGAATTATTGATGCATCATCAATCAGCTGCTTCTACTAGGCAACACAAGTATCGCTTAGTAAGCGACAATCCAGGTTGTGGTGTTGAAAGGGAGTTTTTCTCTAATAGGGTTGTGAATAAATGGAATAGCTTACCTCTCAGGGATTCATGAATTTCAACACAATTGACATTTTTAAAAAGAAATATGATAAATATACTGGGATAAATCAATAAACTATCCATGCTTAGATGAGACAACCATAATTTTTCATTGGAAGAAGTATATTTATATTTTATCATAATTATTGCCCCTATTGGATTGCTATATTTTTGACATAGTCTATAACGTATACGTGGGCCCCCATAAAAGTCTGAGATCGTCATCACTTAAAAATATAAATGTTTACATTTTGTTGTTTTCCGTTGGCAATCTGCAATGGTAGTCGTGTAATGGCGATCAAGGCTGATCGTAATGTTGCCAGTTTGCGATCACGATATGTAAATGAAATGACCTTGAAGCCAATTGGCTTGTCTAGACATGTGTGGCCGGGAATTTCTCCCTTAAATACCAGTCATATGCTGTCACGATCGCATTTTCACAATTATTTCAAATACGACTGACATTACTATTTAAGTAGCTTAACTCCGGGATTCTCAAACTTTTTCCACCCACGGTGCCCCTTTTTCCTATTCAATGCTTATCAGCGAGCTCCATCGGTTCCCCAGAGTTGTTTAACAAAGCATATTTTTGAAAAACATTTTTCATGGTTACCCCTCCATGGTGCCCCTGACAAAGGTTAGAGGCGCACCCGGGCACCGCAGTGCACAGTTTGAGAGAACCCCTGTTTTAACCTATCGCTCCTAGCTTAGGACGTTTAACTAAAGTTATGTTGTATAAATCAGATAACCAGTTCTATTATTCCTGGCTGAACCAGTTCTATTATTCCCGGCTGGTCCAGATGAATTGATTTTAAGTGAAAGTCTAACAGCCTTGTATTGTCTTACAGTTCCAGACTGCTTGTAGCTGTTATCTCTGAGTGAATTCTTGGTGACAAAACCTCAAGAGGTTTCCCGATGAAGGTACCGACATGTTGCTGACTGAGACATTCAGTTCTCATCCATCATCCAACGTTGATCTGGCTGAACTAGCGAGTGCCTATCACTGATAATCGCTGGGAGATCTACCTGAAACTGGGTTCATGGTGAGTTCTCAGCCATATCTCTGAGACCTTCTTTGATCCTTTTCTAAAAGGGCACCGCAGACAGGAGCAGCCTCAAATTTTCTGATATGGCTTTACCGGTTGTGGTTTTCCATAATCTCCCATATACAGAGATTCAATATAATGTGGTAACAGATACCATAACTTTCGTCCCCAGAGCAGCCACCAAACTCTGGGAATTTCCACAGAATAATGTTTCTCTTCATTCTCACATGACCTACAACTCATGTTAAACCACTTGGTGTTAGAGCAATGGGCAAAATCTGCCTAGGCTTTTCCCTTATGGGATGCCAAATGATGATGATGATGATGATGAAACTGGGAGCTAGTGACTTGCCTTGAACAGTGGGACTCGATTCATTGGTTCGTTCAATCGACGTGGCCAGATCTGAATCATGTTTGCAACTAGAACACTGCCTTGGTTTATGACCGGAAAGGTGATATTCTGATGAATATGGACTGCCATTGGTGACACCCACCCACTTCTAATTAAATGAATTTTTGAATTGATGACTTGAACTGAAAAATTTTTTACACAAAAAAAAAAGAAAAAAAAAAAAGAGTTAAACTGTAAATGTAAAATTACCAAACTATCAAATACAATAAAGTAACCAATGTGGAAAAAAACACAAAAAAACTTGCTTTTATTTCTTTCCTGTTGTCTGCTTTAACTAAGGATATTTCAAACCGAGCATGTGACAGATTTAGGGAGATTATATCTAGATATATATTCGACATCCATATCTTTTATGGGCATCTTTTTTCAGCCACCTTGTTGGGAATTTTTTCTGTTGTGGTCTTTGTATTTGTATAAGAACTTTAAATTCAAGCAAGATACATGTTTGTGAATTGGTAACATGAATTTTAAACAAAATGTGAAACAAAAACGCCATGCTTACCATTATTTACAAGGATATGAAGAGGAAGACCCGAGAGAAGGAACTTTTCTGCAAAAGCCTTCACAGAATCCATCAAAGACATATCAACATACCATATTTCGACTGTCAAATAAAATTGCACAACGAAATCAATAATGATCCATGATGGTTATAAAAATTGAAAATAAAATTTAACAAAAAAATTTCAACACATGGCACTTTTCTTCTGAAGTTGAAAAATAGGTGGCAATGGCAGCACTTTTAAGCCTGGTTCATATGTGCGAGAGTGGGATTTGAATTTCCTTCGTGGGGGGGGGAATGGTTTCATGCCTCTTTCCCATAATTTTTACAATTTTTCCTTGTTGCAGAGTGAAAGATACCAGTATTTTCATTTCTTGTGTAATTGAGGTTTTAGAGCACTTTCGCATCTTAGAAATTAACACTAGAATGATAGGACTTTTGAATAACCTAGAACGACGGAAGCTGTCATTAGCAGTCATAGAAAAAATTCAACATAAATTATTTCACCCCAGGCACCCACAGTTAGAGTCCTGTCAGCCTTGCTCTTGAAGGAGCCATGGGCAAATTGTGAGAAATAAAGGTCCTGTCATTCTTGCGACATTTTTTCAGTGAATGAAATACAGTATAAAGTGTCAATACCCATAAAAACGTCAAATGAATCTAATAATGTTAGGCGATGAGATTCTTTGAATGTGTACCTTTAAATGTTACAAAATTTGTATTGGAAAAAAATTAATACCATGTGATAGAACATCTGTTATTTCAATATTTCCATTTTCATAAGAAAATTTTTCATTTTAGGAAGTTTAGTCAAAATGATCACTACTGCCACTCTAGGTAGAACTTTGAGTTTTAAAAACTTTCTTTCAGTTCTTCTTTAAACTAAAGAAAGTAAAAAGTTTATTTTTAAGAATTCAAATACCTCAACAAGATAAGAAAAGTCATGAAATTTCAATAACCTGAGATCAACAATTTAGGTGTAATAACATGTCAAAGTTGCTTTGCGGTCAAAATAACTGCATTCATCGTTCTAGTGTTAAAAATATGTTAGAGACATGTACATACACATACTTTCTGATAAACACCGATTTGTCAGTAATTCCTCTGGAAAATTTTTAGGTGTATATGTGGCTTGAACATTAGCAGTAACAAATTAGATTTTATTAGACAGTAAGCGTACTACATGGTGTCATTAAGTAATCTGCTAAGCTCCCACATAATGTGAACAGAATGAGAAAATGTATAATTTATTATGAAACAAGCTATGTGCACCAAACAAACAGGAAGTTCGTACATCCAATCACTGTTGGTAAATGAGAGATTTGCTCCACGCCTTCCGAATCTTGTAAGGCAGATAGCTGCAGTGATGCAATCGCAACCAGTTTGGGTATCGATTGGGAGAGAAAAGCAAGACCGAGACATAGTTATTCACTAACTACCAGATCACAAGCAGTGAGGACCCACCTGTCATGCAATCACACGCATGAATTTCCAAATAAATATTTTTATTTTGTGTTTGACCCCCTTTCGGTCGCAAGGTGGACATATATTTCCCCCCAAATGTGTTCATGTCTACTATGTTACACCGCCATATAAATTAATCTAGGTACGTCCCATTTCATAATTCATTAATCTTCGTCACACCACCATATAAGAATCAAGATGAGTAATATACTGCATTAATACCTTTGCATCGGGGAAACTGGATCCTAAGAGTCTCCAAGCACTTTTTAGATTCTTCAACCGAGACATTCGACCCTGCAACAATACACAAGTCAAATAATCAAATTCATTAAAAACAATGATATCACAACATTCTTAAAAGACTGAGGTCGCATTTAATTTTAGGCACTAAAATATTTCAAATTTCACTTCTCAAGAATTTTTTTCTCCATTCTAAATACAAGACCTTTTTTTCACGAATCAGATTCCTTCTAGATTCAACTGGAATCGGTAAACGCAATCCATAGTAAATTGAGAATCTGAATTGGGGACAAAACTGTCATTAGTCCAAGGAAAATGCTCTGAATGATTGTTACAGAAGAGCGGGTAGCAAAATGATGATTGCAGCTTGACAAAACTGTACTGTATCTGTACTGACTGTACTGCCATCTTCGGGCATCTTGGGCAGTAAAGAGTTAACAGGGCCGATTGATTAACCTAGAGGCTTGGTCAGCCACAAACACACATTTTGCCATCCCCGTTTCAATGTTAAATGAGAGTTAAAGGGTGAAATTTGCAAACCTCTGGTCCAGTGCTGGGAGCAGCAGACCCAAATGATCCCCCTCTAGTTGTGGTTCTGTTGATTAATTAATTTTATTATAATATTACAGTATCAATATAGTCATACATTCTGGTATAATTAACTATATAATTATCATAATCAATTACAGATCTTAATTTTACGTATTTGTATAGATCACAATTTTTTTAAGAAATAAAATGGCCACTCCTACTAACGACCACTTCCGAACAGCAGCTACATTCTCATAGTACTGTTAGTGGCCGTTGTTGGAAGTTTTTACTGTATTTTGAAGTTATCTGGAGGATAGAAAAAAAATATTTGTTGAAGACCGGTCAGAGCATTTTTGCTGATATGTCTTTCATGTGGGTTGGTTGTCAACAGAATACACCCTTCTTACTCAAACATTACTGTTCCCTCTTTTAACCGAAGCATCAAGATTTTCATTATTATTATTCCTGGTCACAAACAGATTTGATACTTGTATATATGCTTTTCTAAGAGTTCTCACAAAAAGACATTTCTTTTCTATAGTTTGATAACACATAAATTGATTGTGTGCATGTCTATCTTGTTTAAAAAGACATTTAAAAAATTATTGCTCTTGCAGCTGCTCCACAACTCCTTGTTGAAACTTGTTAAGCAACAGGGATTCGTTGCTGTAAACACACTTTTTTTCTTACCCCGCACAAACACCAACTTACAATGGATATGAGGAGGGGAGAAGTCTCACTTATCGTGGTGAATATATATTCTTTTTTTTTTCAAATACCTCACTGTTCTGTTTTAGCAGCTTGTTGAGAAAAGTAGGAGACAGTGATAGTGTTCTCATTGGTGCCTGAGTGGGACGTCGTAAGATGCTCGTCTTCCACTATGAACGTTACCATCAAGGTCCATGGGTTCGAATCCAGGCATAGAACATTAGAAGCGAGTTCTTTACCTACCGAGCCTGGGGTGACCACCGATGGATGGAGCCTACATTTCCCACCCAACTCCTCTGGTTGGAAATTGGTGTATGGCGATATATGACCGGAGTTGGTGTGCGGTAAAGTAGTGTTCTCATCGAAAGTAACCTACTGTTATTCAAGTCACAAAAAGTTGAGGATTATCACAAGGACATAAAAGAGAATTTTGAAAATCTGGTTCGAAAGTATACTGTTCTCCAATAGTCTCATTGTGCCAGACACTTTTAATTCATTATGGAGAAAGTCTGGCATGGGGGGAGAATCACCAAAGATCCCAACCCAGGGTGCTCTGCTGCTGGATGTTTTGGGGATGAGGGAACATGAGCCCATATCACAACGGGAGTGTGGATAATAAACCGAAATTGTCTTGCAAGAAACAGGGTATCATTATCAGTGTGAAATAAAAGAATGACGTACTGGGCAACTCCTTCATAAAATTGGAACTGCTACAGCCCATGGAAAATTATGTAATAATTAAATATATAGACCCTTCAGAAGAAGAAAAAATGGCAACACAAGTGCAAGTTATTTATAACTCATTTTATGTTATAATTGGCAGCATATTCAACCCAGAAAAATTGTATGGCGTAAATTAGCTCAAAAAAGAAATTAAAAAATTTCAAAGAAAAGAAAAAGGAATTATAGAAAAATTAGTGGTATTTCTCAGTATCTATCATAAAATAGGGTTTCACCAGTTTTTATAATGACCATGCCCCCCCCCCCTTCTACAGCAAGATTCCTAGGCTGGAATCTTTGACAGGCCCTACCATAGAAAATTTGTTACGTGAAAAAAAAGGATATGAATCATCCCAGGGTCCCCGGGCTGGAGTCCTGTCATCACACCACTCTTATAGGTGGGGAGGGGGAGATGATAAAATGTTTTCATTTGAACGAAGGCGAAAGCATCAGTTCGTATATAGCTGAATTGCGACATCTCGCAATCGCGTGCGATTATAAACAAGAGATGTTGAACACCATGCTTCGGGATGTTTTCGTTAGTGGGCTCCGAGATAGAGCGATCCTCGATCGTTTATTTCAGGAAGACGACATCGAGCTAGACAAAACAATAAAGATCGCGCTGGCGATGGAGAAAGCTGTTCAGGGGGGCGAATGAGACTATCAGGAAGCCGGCAGAACTGAAGGTAGTGAAAGCGGGGAAGAGGAAAACGAAACTGCCCACGCAAAACAGAAACTACTCTGCCGCCGCTGTCAAATATCTGTCGTGTATACGATGCACAGGGAACAGGGACAAATCACGATAAAGACTCCTGCAGATTTATTGCTAGCAAATGTCGCTTCTGTAAAAAAATCGGGCATATAGAAAAAGCCTGCTACGCGGCAAAGAAGACTCAATCGGCACCTAACAAACAGAAACAGATTTCAGTTGAGGAAAACAAAAATGATGTTTCCATGTTTGGGTTAGAGTGGGTATTGAGTGAAGAGCCGAAAAAGCCTCCGATGATGGTTACTGTCAACATAGACAATAAACCAGTGAGTATGGTAGTTGATACGGGTGGAACAGTATCAGTAATGAGCTTACAGAGATTCAGAAAAATCTCGAAGAAAAAAGTTCAACCTACGAATTTAGTATTCCGAACATACAATGGAGAAAAAATTGTCCCAGCGGGATATGTCACTGTGAAAGTGGAGTACGAAAAGCAAAAGTTGCACTTGAACTTATATTTGGTGAGGGAAAATTTAGACACGATTTTTGGCCGTGAATGGCTATACAAAATCAATCGAGACTGGAACTCTCTTAAGGCTGTGAGGACCGCTAATGACATGGATCTCAAAAAATTGTTGGATGATTATAAAGAAATTTTCGAGAACAAATTGGGTGAGATAAATAACCATGAAGTGGAACTAAAGCTAAAACCAAATGTTACCCCAGAGTTTTGTAGAGCGAGAACTGTGCCCTTCGCATTAAAAGACCGGGTTGAAAAAGAAATAGACCGGCTTGAAAGAGAAGGCATTATCGAGCGAGTTGAAACTTCAGATTGGGCTACACCAGTTGTTCCCGTGGTGAAACCAGACGGATCCATAAGGTTATGTGCAGATTATTCTGTCACATTAAATCCTAAGCTAGAGGTGCCTCAGCATCCCTTACCAACGTTTGAGGAAATATTCTCATGTTTAAATGGGGGTAAACGATTTTCAAAATTGGATTTCAGTCATGCATATTTGCAAATGAAAGTGCACCCTGACAGTCAACGACTCCTAACCATAAACACTCATAAGGGGTTATACGCCTGTAAAAGATTGATGTACGGCCTAAATGCAGCTCCAGCAATATGGCAGAGGTACATTGATGGGCTATTCCAAGGAATAGATGGTGTAAAAGTTTTTATGGATGACGCCAGAGTGACCGGAACAAATGACGAGTCACATCTCAGGGCTTTGGAAAAATTTTTCAAAAAATGTCAGGAGCATGGGCTGAAGTTAAATTTGAAAAAGAGCACATTTTTTCAAAAAGAAATAAATTTCTTAGGTCACAAAATTGATGAAAATGGCCTAAGTGAAACAAATGAGAAAACTGAAGCAATTTTGAAAGTTCCCGCACCGAAAAACGTTCAGGAAATAAAAAGTTTTCTGGGCATGGTAAATTTCTACGGGAAATTTTGTCCTAATCTGGCAACCATTGCCTATCCTCTCAATGAGCTGACAAAAAAGGACGTTCCGTGGCGTTGGTCTAAAAAGTGTGAGACTGCATTCAAGAAGATCAAAAAGGAAATTTGCTCAAAGCGAATCTTGATGCACTATGATTCTACACTACCTCTTACTCTTGCTTCGGATGCTTCTCCAGTGGGAATAGGAACAGTTGTATCACATGTCTTACCAGATGGAACAGAAAGACCAATTGCCTTCGCTTCTCGTACGCTGACAAAAACGGAACAGAGATACTCCCAGATTGACAAAGAAGCTTTGGCAATTATCTGGGCAGTAAAGAAATTTATGCTTTACTTGAAAGGCCGAAGATTTACTCTCATAACAGATCACAAGCCTTTGGTAGCGATATTCAGCTCGAAGAAAGGTCTACCAGTGTTGACGGCTACTCAACTTCTGCATTATGAACAAAATTAATAAAAAATTGAAAATGTTTTTATATCTGTGAATTTGTTGCAGAATTTTCACATAACACAGTTAGCTTTGTTATGAAAAGACAGGGTGATAACTAGGCGGTGTCTGGGGCAAGCATGATTTTACTGCACACACACCCCCCCCCCCCCTTTTAAATTTGATAATTTTATAACTGTGTTCACAGAACAGCTATAATATAATCTGCCGATTGTTTTAGCGACTTTTTTTTCAAATGACCCAACATGATTGAGAAAATGGCACTGAGAGTTGGCGTTTTCTCTCTTGATTTCTAGAAGGTTCTATACAATCATGTGTGTGCAGGTGGCGCTAGTTCTGCAGGGTTTTCAAACGGTTTATTTTTTGGTTCACCCACATCTTTTCCAAAGGTTTTCCATAATGGAACATGTTACAGTTGAGTTATTTCATTTTGGATATCATTGCCTCTCAGGTTGTACCTTTAATATATCTGTTTTTATTATTTTATTGCATACTAGCCATTACGGAACAGCTTTGGTATAAGGGACACGCCAAATTGGCAACTTTCTTTCTGGCGATAAGTTGCCATAGTTGGGTATCAGAATGCTCTATATCCTATTCTAAAGCTGTTCTGAATTCTGCCAGGTGGTGGCGCTGGTTATTGTTTTTTCGTGTTCCTAGCACGTCTTTCAAATGGGGCATTTTCCTGGCCCCCCGCCCAGTTCCAGCGCTGTGAAAAAACATACACATTACTTTGTAATGAAATAAAAGGGTGGGCATAATTACAGCTGATGGAGGCAAAGGATGCGGAGTGATATCAAAAATTTGTACAGTGGTTTGTTTTGATGGGTAATCAAGCTAGAGTGAACAGAGCACAGTTCCGAGAGAATGTCCCATATCTCACCAATGATGATATTCATTCCAAAGGACAGTAACTTCCTCGCAGTCTCGAGACCAATCCCACTTGTACCACCAGTTATAACAGCAGTTCTTCCTTCACCTTTCATGAACACTACAAAGAATTACAACACAAATGTGTTAATAGCCATGACAAATTATAATAAATGAATGAATTCCGAACAAAATTAGCAACACAACCACTGACATGAGAATTCCGCTAGTTTCGAATTATTAAATTAATTGTTTTAAGAAGCGCTTACAAAAAAGTACTCTTAACAAATGATAAATGAGTGAATTTATATCCATTACATTGTCCGGCGAGTCCGGGTTTGACCGAGAAGAGCCGATCGAAAAACTCTTTTATGACGTAACAAGCTGAGAAGACGTACAACACGATTATCTCGAAAAAGCCACATTTGCTCTTCATTTTGTCTCTAGACTAATAATGATAATTTTCTCATCAATTATCTCTGGTAGAGATTCTTTACGTGTCACTGATTATAAATCGGATCAGCATTTGTTTGTTTTTATCCACTCAGCTGAGTAAACAGTTCAATACATAAGTGAGGAGAAAGCCCTGGTGTATGCGATTGAGTTTTGGTCACAAACAATGACCGAAATTGTCAATTTGTGGGGGGGGGAGGGTTAGAAATTCTCGATGGAAATGCGAAATTCAAAGGAAAAACTTACTGTCAAATAATCCGTATTTGGCTATTTTTATATATTTCTGTGGAAATTTGTTGATTCGGTGGAGTTTTTTTGTGGATTGCGCCGCAGTTCTTGCTGCCATCTATCCAAGAATTTTAGAACTTCATTGATGAAACAGAAACAGGGAATGGGACCATCGAGCTTGTATTACTGGAGAGCGGGGCTAACTTCCTCTTTCTCGTTGGCTCCGACTATAGCCACTAGAATAAGCCACTGAATAATTATCTCATGCAAAATAAATCCTTATCAAGCCCCCGTACAGTGCCGTCTTAACGAATGGGCCCTAAAAAAATGAGTAGTTGAATTTTTCGAAAATTTGCCAGGTAGGACCTCAGAAAAATCACTTGGCCCGGAGGTCCATGATGCTCTTAAGTCGGCCCTGGTTCTAACTCCCACCCTCTTTAGAAGAAAAAAAAATGAAAAGCCCTCCCTCGAGAAAATTCTGCATACGTGGGCGACTCATTTAATGTATGTATAATGCACATAGGAATATACGCACAGGAGTTTTCACATAGAAATGAGATGAATTGACATCATCATCATCGTGCCGCCGGCCTACCGGAGCAGGTTCCCCCAAAAATTTCCTGAGGGAACTAAAATAAGTTGAAAATAAAATCTTGTGTTTATTAATTCAATATTTTTGGTGGCATCCGTTTGGTCCGGGCCCCATTATAGGAGTCCTTGGCACAATGTTACTGTGTGTGTGACTGCGAGTTTCAGGGTCCATAGATTATAAAAATATATAAGTATGCGACAGTTTTGGGGAGGGGCGCAGGATTTTTTTTCTTGTTTCGACAATGTTTAGTTGTATCACACGAAATTCAATAGTGGAAATTCTCATCTCACCTGTCCTCTGCTTCATTTTCAGGTTCTTCGTTTTTGACGGCTCCTTACACTCCGAAGAAAGAACTGAACTTGCCATTCAGTTCAGTTCATTTCTTTCCTCGTAGGGAGCTGTTGTGAACGAAAACCTCAGCTGTCGTCTGCTTCATTCTGGGTACTTTGTTTTTGATGGCTCCTTAAGCTCTTGAGAAAGAGCTGAACTTTCCATTCAGTTCAGTTTGTGGGCTTGAATCGTAGGGAGTTGTGGTGAACGAAAACTTCTGCTGTCGTCTGCTTCATTTTGGGTACCTTTTTTTTTATGGCTTCTTATGCTCTTTAGAAAGAACTGAACTTGCAATCCAGTTCAGTTTGTAGGCTTGAATGGTAGGGAGTTGTGGTGAACGAAAACTTCTGCTGTCGTCTGCTTCATTCTAGGTACTTTGTTTTTGATGGCTCCTTATGCTCTTGCGGAAGAACTGAACTTGCAATCCAATTGATGTCCAGTCAAAAATGACTTTTTTGAAATTTTCGTGCCAGAAATGCCTATTTTAACATAGTTTCAAGTTTATTAGTGAATTTCAGAAGCCATAATCTATAAAACTTGGGTATTTTGGCCATCGATAACTCCAAAGAATTTCTTTTCAAAAATTTTCCAACACTCGGTCTTTACTATCAATCAACCCGACAAACCAGTCACGGCCCAGGCTCTGTCCTTCCAGGGATATAAGCCTTTTACCCTTGCGGGTTGGGTCGCGCTGGGGAGTTCAATCAACCCCCAGCCCTATTTTTACGTAACTAAGTGATCCGAGAGATTGATGTTGACATGAATTAGCTTCGCTTTGACCGGATGGTGTTAGACGAGAGCGATTTTGTTTCAGATGAACCAACTTGTGTTAGAAAACCAGAGGAAAATTAGAAATTTGTTTCTGCACAGGCTTCACATATATGCCTCGCTCAGGCACTGGACTGCGTTGTATGTGTATAGATGACTGGTGATTGTCCCGAGAGGTCTTGAATTGATGTCATAACTCACACAAGGCGGAGTAGGAGCAGACAGGTTATGAGACCCATGTTGTTTTGATTTCATTTTTTTGCTCAGAAAACTATCGTGGCTATTTATTAAACATGCATATTTAGCATTCCATTAAATTGGCAAGAGTCACCCTCAGGGGTATGGGACAGATGCGGTCACACAAGACCCCCGCGCTCGAAGGAGTCTCACATACGTGGCAATATGAAAAAAAAAAAAATTTCTCCTTTTTACAAAAATGGAACAACATAGCCATGTTTCAATTATCGATATGATAATGAATATTCCAAATAATACAGCCAATAAACGAGAATTATTCGCAAATCGAGAAAGCCCCACAGATCATTTTCTCCCACCGACTCCGCGTTTCGTGATGGCGGCCCTGGATTTGGCCTAATCCTGAGAGTCTAGTAACATTCTATTTTGTACTTGAAATCAATTTAATTTGGATTATAATACAGTTATTATGAACTATAATTAAAATAATAGACGGATTAAGTGCAACCGATTTTGGTCGATTTTTGTAGTGGATTTCAGCTAGTTTTTGGACCCTTAATTCCTTTGTATTTAGTTATTTTTCTTCCTTCGAAAAATTATGAATTTTTTAGTGCCTATTTTAAGCATTTCAGTGCCTTCTTGCCTGCCTATTTCGATCATTTTTAGTGCCCGAAATCCCGGGGTCTAGTCATCAGTGCCGTCGTAACGCATGGGCCCACCCGGGGGCCTCAATAGAAAAGGGGCCTCAAAAAAATTGGATCCAGTAAAAAATTTCTAGAATTTACCAGTTAGAGCCTCAGAAAAACCACCGTGGGCCCGGGAACCCACGATGCTCTTAAGACGGCTCTGCATCATCTCTAATTTTGAGAATAGATGACAGCACCAACAATTGAAATCAAACCGTGAAAATACCCATTTTACGAGTTCAAGCTAGGATCAATGCCGTCTTAACGCGTGGGCCCACCCGGAGGCCTCAGAAAAATGAGAAGTAGTTGAATTTCTCGATAATTTAACAGGCAGGGCCTCAGTGAAATCACTTGGCCCGGTGAGCCCATGATGCCCTTAAGACGGCCCTGCCCTGGCCCCGACTAAGGCAAATTGGTAAGGATAGCGGGCTCGGGAAGCCATTTTATTCTCTCGCTAGGAGGATTGCTGACGAGCCGTTAATTCCCAATAGGCACAGTGATACGATTGGCTGGTGAGGGAGTGCCGTAAGCATTAACTGACTTATCAGTTTATCATATTTGGCAAGAAATCATACTTTTTCATCATTCATGTTTCCGACTACTAGTTTTATTAGTAAACTAATAACTAGTAGTTTTATTAGTATAGTATTTTTTATTAGTATTTTATAGTATAGTTATATTATATAGTATAGTTTTATTAGTATAGTATTATATAACTACTAGTTTTATTAGTATAGTATTATATAACTACTAGTTTTATTAGTATAATAATTAGTAATACTAACTACTATAGATACACCCATGGAGGAAAGAATATATTATAGGTTATTCTTTCGTCCATGGGATACACCTGTAGGCCGAAAGGAGTTCGGCGCGAGCCTGTGGCCCGCGAACGGCTCCGCCACTTCGTTCGGGCTTGGACGTCGCTTCGCTCCTCCGGCCGTTAAAAGGGGCCCCCTGTCCCCGGACTGAAATTATAAACTCTGTCTTCACCACAACCAGAAACATGGCAAAACTGATAAGTTAAAACATAATGTTCCAAAACCCGGCCACGGGCAATACTTATATCGCGGCCGGAAATGTTCCAAAGTTCCAGTTTTTACTAGAAATATCCGAACCAGAAAAATTAAAATTAATTTAAGAGATCAAGAAATGAAGATAGAAGGGAGGACCAGACCAGACCAGAATTGAACTTTGAGCCGATTCCCAGCCCGCGAGGGCCAACTACTAGAAGGGAGGATGTATGGCTGTGACCTATATATATTCCTAGCGAAAATAGTTTATCTTGATGAAGAGTTCACTGCCATCTAGTTTTCAAGAATGATACTAAATTAAAGTTTCATTTTATATCAAATGGCAGCAAATGTTTCATTAATTTCATACTTTTATGATATTTCCCAGTCTGTCAATAGATGGCAGTAAAGTTTGAATCATAATGTCCCGTAGCTCTGTCGCTACAGTATGGTTATGCTCTGAGAATCAAATGCTGTTCTTTGGAGGGTGAAGAATAAATGTATTGACAAATTAATTTTTCTCAAATTTTCTCATTTAAAAAGATGTAAAATTTATTTTACATTTTGAATTTCGGCTTTTGAATTCTATATCATGAAAAATTTAATTTTGTTAGTTTTTTTCATTGCAAAAAAGTTTTTCGTCAGTGGCAGCAGTTGTCCATATTGTTCACGTGTGTGCCACCCGGTAACCTGAAAATAAAAAATAATAAAAGTAATTAAACAGGTTTTTGTTTTATAAATTCAATTTACATATTATAAGTGTTTATATGACAAATGTCGTCAAACACATGATAATAATAAATACTGATAAGTTTCTATTTTCTAATATGGTTCATTCTGTGTTGGTGTCCAAGGGGAATTAGGCATATGGTCAAGATCATTAACCTGTTTATCTGAACGTTCCTGAAATTTAAATTTTATCTCTTAATTATCTCATTTATGATAATCTTAAATGATTATGAGAAGTCTTTGTTTAAACTTATTTGAGCATGATCATAATTGAATCGGCTTACCATTGTTTCTTGACTACTCATTTCTTGCTGCTTTGGGCTATAACCCGCTGGCCTCGGACCCTGTAAATATACCTATGTCTCTAAGTCACCTATGGTCGCTCACTGACCTGGTCCCTCAATCTCTAGGTACATTATTGCTCTATTTCGGTAGCTCTCATGTTTACACACACTCTTTGTAGGCCACTCTTTTGATTGCTTGCTGCCCTGTTCCTTCAATCTCTAAGTATAATACCATCGCTCTCATGTGTACTCACACTTAGTAAGCCATTCGTTGGATTGCTGACTGTCCTCGTCTCCCTGGTTCAGGTCATTCAAATGCTTACACACTAGGTCACTCTTTTGATTGCTCACTGTCCCCAAAGTAGAATATGCCGAAATGTGTGACGTACGTCGCAGAACAACCAGTGCTGTTACAGAACAATCTGGAAGAATTTTAAGAAAAGTGTAGAAAAACGCTATTATGTATAAGTGAATTTTTGCCGCAGATTTTGCCAACATTTTCAGTCAGCTGAGGGCTCGTTGCAGAACATCGAAAAACATTCTGCTTTGCGGCTCACTGTCCTGGACCCTCAATCTCTAGGTATACTATCACTATTTTGGTCAACCCCTATGCTTTCACACACTTTATACGCCCTGTTTTGATTGCTTGCTGCAAGACAGTAGAAGGGACAACTGTCCTTAGGCGGAGATGGACTTTGAAGTCTGGGGGGGGGGGTGCGGCACGATGTCAATTCATATACACACATATACATTAGATCTGCCCACTCCACTTTTGATGCTGGGGACAATGTCCCCCCCCCGTATCACCGCCCATGCAACTGTCCTGGTTGGTGAAATTTAGGGTCTGCAAATTTTACATGAGAACGCAGGATACTGTTTTAAAATTATCAAAGTGTAAAGTGGTGGGGGAAGGGTTGGCGAAAGATCCTAGTTCCAAGATCCTGGCTTGCTGTCCTGGTCATTCAAATGCTTGCACAAACTCTGTAGGTCTCATTTGTTTTTGTTTGCTCACTGACAGGGTTGGCAAAAACTTGTTTTTTTTTTTTCAAGAAGGGTAAAAACCAACTCACTGGGTTGGGGTTTTATCAGGTTTATTTCCCTAGCAGTACACGAAAACCTAAAACAGCAGTCGAAATCGTTGGTGGTCCGCTAGTCTGAGACCAATGATTAAACAATCCGACTGCAGAGAAAAAAAATTGTGGTGGTCCATAGGACCAATAGCAAACAACGTCAGCAGTCCTTTTGACACCTGAAAATATAGTATTTTTTGCTGAATATGCTGAAAAAACATTATCATTGATATGAAGATATTTTGTTTTAATTATTTCGTAATCAATGCTGGTTGAATCTTAGCAAAAAAAAACAAAAAAAAACTATTCATTGTATTATACTTTCTTAGTAGAAAATATCCTTTGCAATATGTTCTCTGAAAATGTAATTTAAAAAGAAATGACTCTATTTTTAACCTCCACACTTGTTTATTGATAGAGCCACAGAATCAACCGTGGTGTGCTTCATAAGGTTTGACTACAGTTATTATTGGTTTTTCAACTGCTTTTTGCACTCCTTGGTGGTATACCACTCTTCTACATGACAATATATTTTAGAAAATTATTATTTAGAAGATATTTTTTTCTTTTAGCAGACCACTCATGATGTCTGCGGACTAGTAGGTTCTCATATTCACTGGTCTGTGGGACAGGTGACTTTTATTTTTGAATTCTAACACTGCTTTAAAAACATATCCATACACTCTTTCTAAGCCGTCTTTGGGTGTTAAAGGTTGAAATGGGTGCTGTTATGTGAAAACCTTATCACTTGGTGCATCTTGGTAATTTTTATTCCTCCTGTTTAGTGTTAAATATTTTCTTTAGTGTAATGCCCTTTAGTTTGTTCTTTTAAGAAAAAAAAAAGGCTGCAAAAACAGAAATAAGTCTAAATGTGCCAATTCGGTGTTGAGAATGAAGGGCTATGGTTATATCACAAGAGCACCATTGAATGTTAGGCCTATCTCTGGAAGAGCATTGGAATCATGCTCGAATAATGTAGGAGGCATCTTGCTAACATGTTTATCTCTAGAAATGTGTTGGAGGTGCACACAGGGTTTGTGGGGAAACGGGGATAGCCCCTTCCCAAGAACCTGGCAGAAAAATGTGTCTGTGTCTTGTATTTTGCAGGACGATCCCATGGACCTACACAATAAGTTGCCCTTCCTGTCACTTCGCACTGGATCCACGCCTAGTTACAATGCTTACTTTCCGCTAGATTTGCCAATCTATACTTACTAAGCTGTCTTTGTTAACCTGCTAATTATTTTCTGAATTTGTTGATGAATATAGCTTAATACCAATTAATACCGTTGAAAACACTTGATCAGTAAACTTGCTGGCCAGCAGACTTCATTGAAATTTTCAGTGTGTGTGTGAGAAGAATGTTTCAAGATTTAAGTTAGCCTTGTTTACATGTGCAGGATTGGGGTTTTAATGTGGGGTGGGGGGGGGGTGGGTGGTTGGTGAATAAGGAACTTGCTTAGCAAGTCCCCCCCCCAGTAGGAAAAGAAAGAGAATATTTATACCCTCTTTTTGGGACTTTTCAGTTACACCCCCCCCCTTTTTTCTCATAATCCAGTATTTCTTAAAGTGTGCGTTTGCGGCTCCTAGAGGCTTTGCCAATGTGTTAGGGGCATCATGGCTAGCAGACCTATACATATGCCACTGGCCCCTTAATTGATCAGGAAATTACCACTTTACTTCAGTGATGTGTAACTGTACTACAGGCCACTTGAGCCATCTGTAAAGTGTCGCTTTCGCAAATTAGGTTTGAGGTCAAGGGCCACATCAGATGAAACCACATTTCGTCTGCAGGCCATGGGTTAAGCATGTATGTACTAAGGTATTTTGGGGAGCTGCAGAAGAACCATGAATTGTATAAGGGAGCTACAGGTGACAACAGTTTGAGAATCACTGCTATAATCCTTTGCATTTTTTCCCTGTTGCAGAATGAAAAAAAACAGTTTTTTTACATTTCCCATGTTAAAGGGGGCTTTTGTGTATGAATTCAATAGATTTTATGGATATTAGCCTCAAGCAACCGCAGTTTCATATTGTGACAATATAAAAAAATTTCATTGAAATTCTTTTCTTTTAATCTTGAGGGGCTATTGTAGCCAATGTTTACCCTTCCCCCCCATTTTTATTTCATTTAATCAACGGTTCCTTTATAGGTGAGGATATCTAGGGAGTCATAATGGCCACTCAAGACAAACTAACACGTATCGCTATCGTGAATAGCGACAAATGTAAACCAAAACGGTGCAAGCAGGAATGTAAGAAATCATGTCCGGTTGTACGAATGGGTATGTAATACAATCCATGTACCTCAAAATATTTCTTATAAACAATGTGCAATTATAATACTCTCATGCATATGAAATCTAGAAAGTTTGAATGTTGTATTTGATTGTCTGTCGCAGGTAAATTGTGCATTGAAGTTACACCGAATGATAAAATTGCAGCTATTTCCGAAGAACTCTGCATCGGTTGTGGTATATGTGTAAAGGTGAGATCATCGATATATTGGTGATTAATGATCGTTGTATATCCTCCCTTCCCCCCCCCCCTGTTATCAAGTTTTAATCTATTTATAAATTTATTTGTGTAACTCTGAATATATTTTTTTAACATTTTATAATTGCATGGTTTTGATTTTCTAGAACCTTTCACAAAAGGTTTCAGAGGTAATGACCTAAAAATTATATCTTTGGCGGGGGGGGGGGGGAAAGATTGACATTTGTCCTCCCCCCCCCCCTTCACAATTCACTATGCATACTCTCAATGATTCTCTCTTCTTTGTATAAGGAGCCTATATCTGATATTCACACCAATAGATCTTAAATGAGAGCAATACTTTAATATTTTGATGTAAAATGGGACTGGGAAGATGAAATGGGGAGAGAAAAATTATGTGTTTGCCAAATTTCTTTAACTCTTCACAGTCTAAGATGACCCAGATAGGGAGTATGTATAGAAATTAGTATAGAAAGAAAGAAAAAAGTCAAATCTCTTGGAAGAGCCTAGTTTGAAAGGTAAAAATTGGCTGTAGAATGATTTTTATTCAAATTTCTCTGAGGACCTATTTCTCCTAGATTTGGGGACTTTTTTTTTCAATGTTAGTATGCGTGCTGACATGAATTTTGAAAAATGTTGTGCTGTTCGCAGACCAACTTTGAAAATTTTATAAGCTGCACAGTTTATCGTTCACATATAACGTCACATACAGTAAACTGCTCAGCAAAACTAAAAGGCAAGGCAGACCAGATTAATAAGATACTCACCTACTGTACCAAAGGATGACCCTGAGGTACAACAGCAATGGCGAAAAGATGACCCACACTGTAGCTCTGTGATAATGACTGCATTTCTACCACGAGAACTCTACCAATGAGAGGTCTTTCTTCCTTTCAAACCGATCACAACTCGGGTCTGTAGCCATGGGCAATTTACTACCTGGTGAGTTGTATCAGGAGTGTAAGTGTATACCTAACAGTCTGAGTATGTATATGGTGTTGTGCATGAATTAGTGCTGCCATCTATATTGCCAGTAAGAGATCTATGCACAAACCTCCTCTGTAAGGTAAATAGGGGAAAAAATGTCAGATGCTGTTCTTTGGATTCAGCAATAAACTGTTGGTCCTGATCTAACTAGCTCTCCTGTGCAAAAAATTACCACAGCTACAAAAATGATCGAATGATAAAACTAGAAGAATGTAGGGCACCTTTAGATACCTGACCTCTTTTCTTATTAGAGTTGTAATCAAGTATTGCCATATCTGTGAAGTCTTCCAGATACATTTCCCAGATTTCTGAAAAATTCTTGTGACCAGAATTTTGCCCGTGATTGTAAAAAACACATTTAGGGGAAAAAATTATTCCAAAAGAATTTAGACAAAAAAAAAAGAAAAAAAAAAAAGAAAGACTGCTGTTTTTGTTTTTAATTCGTGAAATTACGTCATAAGCATTGTGTAAATTGCCATTATTGCGTCAAATCACAAAAAAATATTTATCTTTTATTTTTTTGGCGGGGGAAGACAAAATTTGGCAATAAGCCAGCATCAATCTGGCCTTTCAACACCCAAAATTATCATGATCACATGTATCTGCTTTGACCACGTGTTTTGTTGAAGTTGAGTCTGTATCAGGGTTTACAGTACGGTCAAATTTTTCGCAAAATGCAAAAGAAAATCGTAGAATGCGAAAGAAGTAGTAGCCACTTTCATAAAAATGATACAGGAGGTATGAAACGAGTAGAAATCCAACCATCAATCATTACATTAGCATTGTAACAATTTGCTAAAGCTTCCCCCCCCCCTTTTCGATTTTTTTGCGGAAGGAGTTTTTTATCCAGCTTAAACCCTGGTCTGTATATCCTGTTTCATGCCCGATGGCGATTTTTTGGTTGGTGAGATTTGATTTGAAAGTATTAGTACTTTCAAATTTTACTGACTAGTTGGCTATGATTAGCGATGGCTTGCAGGATTTCACATTTTTGCAATGGGAAAAAAATTCCTAAAATTTCACTTCTAATGAGAAATTCCTGCAATGTATTTTCAAATCTCTTTTTCAAGTTTCTTTTACATTTATTTTTGTATGGAATTTGGATCCGCACGAAAATCTCCCAAATTCTCACTCTCCATAGTTGGCAGCTATGCATTGCAAAAAACTTCATTTAAAAGACATGTTGCTATTCACTTATTTTCTATACTGTTTTATGACCAGGTATCTAAAACAAATCTGACTTTTGTTTCAGAAATGTCCTTTTGAAGCCATTTCTATAATCAATCTTCCCAGTAATTTGGAGAGAGATACTACTCACAGATACAGTCAGAATTCCTTCAAATTGCACAGGTTTGTAAAAAATAAAAACAGTTTAAAATCCTTAACTTCCATTATTTTGATCTCATTTTAGCTGAGAAAAGTTTGTATTTGATTAAATCAAATTTATTAATTTGTTTTAATATATCATTGTCAATATTAGATTACCGATCCCCAGACCTGGAGAGGTTCTTGGACTCGTAGGAACCAATGGTATAGGAAAATCTACTGCGTTGAAGATACTCGCTGGAAAATTGAAACCCAATCTTGGACGTTATTCGGTAAGATTTGTTTTATTCCTCTGATTGAAAAATTGAAGTTGATTCTTTCATCATGAAAACATAATGGTAATGATTTGTTTTGTTTGTGTTTGTAATTTTCTTGTTTGTTACTATGTTTTGAATCAAAAGAAATATCTGTATTTACTTGCTTGTATTTAGGATGATGTGGCGTATAGGATGAGTTGAGATTGCAGAGATAAAACTGAGGAATATAATAAGAAATACTAGATTTATTAATGATATCACGGATAATAACATAAAATGCACGTACTAAGGCGAACAACCACATTTTCTTAATGCTGCCATCTCTTGTCTACTCACTCTCCCTCCAAAGCTTTGCTATGATTCTCCTCTTTTTTTACTCTCACGACACAAAGCATCATCCTCTAATCTGTCTAATGCATTTGAAATGCAGTTTCCTCATACAATTAAAAAAAATTCAACAAATTCTTCATTAGTGCATATAGGATGGCCTAGGGTTTTGAAGCAGTAAAAATTGAATAAAAACCTTGTCCTGTACACGAGTAAATACAGTAAATTTTTTTTTTTCAAATGCCTTCGCTAAAAAAATACACAGGGAAAAAAATTATGTACAGGAATATTAATTTCATGCACAGGAATACAAAGTTCACAGAAGAAAAAAAAAATTAATGCTCACTAAAATTAGAAAATCTGTTATGTATCCCGCACTTGCAGCGTTTATACCATTTTTTCCCATAATTCTGATAGATTTCTATGTAAAATAATTTAGTTCCAGAAACTGCCCAAAATTTAAAGATAAGTTTTTTAAAACACCAAGAAGCGCTATTAAAAAACTGACTGACTGAAGGCTAAAATGAACAGCTTCAAAATAGCAAAAAATGGAATTTATTAGTCTACTAAAGCTGGTGTTAACACAAAGTCAAATTTGTAGGTATCCATTGGTCAAACACACTTTTGTGTCTGATGTGTGCAGACAGATGGAAAAGATAAGCTCCTACAATGCACTGTTCAGTTTGATGCTAATGGCCTTGCACTGAAAGAATATTTGTTCTAAAAACATAGCCTCCTCCTTTTTTCAATGCATTTTCTATCAGCTGAATCCTTCATTTTATGTGAAATGGTTCAAAACTTGAAAGAAAAGGGGAAGTACAGCTGGAAAAAATTCAGAGGGGGTGAGTGAATCGGGCTCAACTGCCAGTAGTCCTTATTATGATCGATTTGAAAATTCAGCTCATGGCATGGCTTTTTTATGTTAGCATGTGTATCCATATCAACAAAAATCTTCACCAGTTGAATCTTTTTTCATTATCCGGAGGCAGAAAAATCATCAAAATATTTTCGTTAACCAAAAAATGTGTAACCCAAGGCGTTTGTTAGCTGGATATCATTGTATTGGGGTAGGGCTGTGTATCATTTCTCCCAAATGTGTAAGTTTAAGAAGGATGAGCAAAAATTAAAATAAATTTTTGAAATTAAAATTTCTTGTCTGTTTTTGAATGGAAAATATCATCCGCATCATTATATTGCCAGAGCCAGAATTGGAGGGGAAGGGGCATGTGTGTGTATGTGCGTGCGCAAGTTTTTTCCCTACAGCAAAGTCTAGGAAAGAACAAAAATACTATTAGAAAATCATCATTTGAATTTTTTAATGGCCCTTATATTGCCCACAGAACATACAGAAAAGCAACTCATTTTCTTGCATAGCTTATGCATAAGAAATTATGGTACAGTGAAATCTATATAACAATACACTGCAGACCAAGAAAAAATATTGTTGTAGGGGGATTATTATATTGAGAGGCAGCAGTTTAACATTAGACTATAAGCATCTCCAAACAAGAGGTGAAAAAATATGGTATAGGGATTTATTTGTATAGTAGTATGGGTATATTATTGTAATGAGGCTTCACTGTAATTTAATAATTTGCTGTTAATCTGTAGAATATGTTGCAATCGTTTTGTGATTTTTCCCCCAGGATCCCCCTGACTGGACTGAAATATTAACACATTTCCGTGGCTCTGAACTTCAGAACTATTTCACAAAAATCTTAGAAGATGACTTGAAGGCTATAATCAAACCTCAGTATGTTGACCAGATACCTAAAGCTGTCAAGGTATGAAATAGATCAAGCCTTTTTATATAAAATTTCTCAGATGTGTGATTACAAATGGTACTTTATTTGCTTGTTTTTTTTGTTTTTTTTTAGTGTATTTGAATGTTATTGTAGATATTTGATTGTAAAAGTTTTGTTTATTTATTCAGGGTTCTGTTCAGCAACTCCTAGACAAAAAGGACGAGATGAAAAACCAAGACCTGGTTTGTGAAATGCTAGGTATATTACTTCACATTATTTTTTCCTGTTATTTTACTTGCCTATTGTATAAAGCATGAAATACATTAGCATTTTAGAAGATCTTCAATTCTATAATTCTGTGATTGATGGGGTCAGCCGATTTATGGTTTGCGCTGTAGGATAGTAAAAGCATTTAACCCAGTTTTTTTTTTAGATTTGACAAATGTTAGAGGAAGGCAAGTAGAAGATTTGTCTGGTGGAGAACTGCAGCGTTTTGCCTGTGCCATGGTCTGCATACAGAAAGCAGATATGTATGTTTTGTTTTGAATGAAAAGTTTAATTTTATGGGTTTTTTTTTCGTCAGAGTAGGTTCTCAGAAATTTGTAAAAAATCCTCGTTACACAGAATTCGATGTAAAAAAATGAGCCACTTTTCTTTGCATCACCCCCATGCTTATGATTGTATCTTGTGTACTTGCAATTTATTGCAAATTAATCGTTGTATGAATCAGAAGAGCAAAGTTTCATGTCTTATTAATGTTCAATGAGATGGGATTCAAAACATTTGCTTGGATTCGATTCAAAACATTTGATTAATAATGATGCAAATAATTGACTCGTATTAAAATTGATGTGCAAGAACTTTATGCAAAGCAGATTTCATTAATGTAATAAATAAACAAGTACCTCACCAGTCTACTACACTATTGAGAGGTCATTAATGCCAACATGTAATTACAAGTTGAGAATGCCAAATAGTTGCCATATTTTTTGTAAAATTGGTGTTTTACGTTTCGATCCCTTACTAAAGAGAAAAATCTCTGTTGTATAGAAATCCAACATTGAGAAGAACATTGAGTGCAAGCAAGGAATCATTGTGGCCAAGATGCTGAATTTGAATAAACAAGAAATGGATATGTTACTGCCAAAGCCAGAAGTTGGCCACTTCCTGAACTGGGCAGCCCAGTTGACCTGGCCAATGTCTGAAATTCAGGCTTTCACCATTCTTTGTCTGGTCCATATATATCGATCCCTATGATTCAGAGTCATCGTTGTAGAGCCATATTTTTTGTGATAATTATGGCCATTAATAATTAGCCATAGTTAACAATAATTAGCCATAGTTAACAATAATTATTATGGTTATCTATGGAAAACCCCAACGATCAAAGAAATCATAGGATTTATATTCTAGTGATCTATACATAGGGATATATATAGGGATCGAAGTCAAAAAGCCAAACGAAAGCCCAAATTCGGACATTGGTCAGATAAACTGAACTGGCCAGTTCGTGAAGTTTCCAACTTCTGGCATTGGCAGTAACAAATACGTGATATGAATCTTTTTTATTCAATGGAGTGTAACATTTTAGTATGATTTTATCACATCATTTCAGAATGGATTGCTTTTCATTATATGAGTGAAATTGTTTGTGTAGAAATGGTGAGGTATCTAAAAAGTGTTTATTATAATATCTATTTTCCATTAATAATGATAATAACATGGATGTCATTTTTATTCTCGGTTCAAAGATTTACATTTTCTTTTCTTTCTTAAGATTCATGTTTGATGAGCCCTCCAGTTATTTAGATGTGAAGCAGAGATTAAAAGCTGCCGAGGCGATTCGATATCTTATACATCCGGACAAGTATGGTCATTTTTTTTGTTTTCTGTATCTATCTAATCTTCTATCAGATCTTTTTGCTAGCGATAATTTATAATACAGTGAAATCTGTATGAAACAATGTGAAGAGACTGAAATGCTTCATTTACTCGCGTATACGACAAGGTTTTTTATTCAGTTTTCACTGCTTGAAAAACCTAGGTCATCCTATATGCATGAGTAGAGGATTCATTGCGTTTTTTTAGTACAGGGCATGCCCTGTCTAGATCATATCTAGACTCAGATTTCTGATAAGAATAACCAATTTATTGCCATTGGATGGAAGAGTAGCTTTTACCTCAAGAACTGATGTCAAATTCATTCAGGAAATGTATTAATGCACTCAACGGATTGATGTTTTGTGGAGTGAAAAGAGGAAAGTCGTTTCGAAACTTCTTAGGGAGAGTCAGAGTAGACAAAGATGATAGTGTTTAGAAAACTTGGTTGTTTGCCTTAATGCGTGCATTTTATTTTTTTTCTTCTTCTTTTGGTCTCCAAAACTATATACCTTGTCCTAAATTTCGGTGAGATTGCCCAATATACAGGTAAATATGGTAATCCTTTTTAGACAGATTTCTGTTTTATAAAGGTGCACATCAAAGCACTAATCATTGAACAGACTGTTCTTTTGATTCTGTTCAAGACAAGTTTCCTTCTCAAGCAGTGTTCGTCTTAGACAGGTTTCATTGAATATTTTAATTTATAATCAATATACAGTATTTCGTACTAGAAAATTATAGTTTTACATGTTGGCAAAAATGAATTTTTTACTTGTACCACCACGATTCGTCAACTACCATCAATACCATTACCTAAATATTTTTCCTATTTCAGGTACATCATAGTTGTAGAGCACGATTTATCAGTACTAGATTATCTGTCAGACTTCATTTGCTGCCTATATGGTGTGCCTGGTGCCTATGGTGTGGTTACTATGCCTTTCTCTGTTCGAGAAGGTTGGTTTTGGTTTTTCAATAATATTATCGTGATAAGTCAATGTTGTTCTATTTTTTTTTTACTTGCATTGCTGAGTTCTTATTGCCTCTATTTGTTGCCTATATGCATACTGTTAGCAAAAGTACATTTTGCTCACCTCATAAATGAGCTTATCATAGTACTTCCACCACTGAGCCAATCAAATAGGTTTACGGTGCCCTCCCTCAGAAGTCAAACCAAATTGCCATTATTGAACATTTTTATTTTGTTTCTTATGATGAACTCTTTCACTTAATTTTCATTGGTATGGTAGACTAATGTGGCCGCAGCTGGACAAAATTTTCTTCCCCTTCTAAGATGGTCAAACAAAGTATTTTATTACTAAAACAGTTTAAAAGTTTGCGATATTTCTTTTTTATTGAATGTTCGTATTATACTACAATCGTGCATTTTTTAAAATATTAGAAATGATGTATATGTGTGTTTCTGTTTTCAGGTATTAATATATTCCTTGATGGGTTTGTTCCAACTGAGAACCTGAGGTTTAGGGACACATCTTTAGTGTTTAAAGTAGCGGAAACAGCTGCGGAAGAGGAAATAAAGAGGATGTGCCGATATGAGTATCCTAGAATGCACAAGTTTTTAGGTGAGATTCTGCGAATCTAAAAAAGTTTATATGGATTCGCAACATATTTTAAATTGAGGCTGAGAAAAGTCTAGTTAATTTGAATTTAAGAAAAATGATGTTTGCTGTCTTTGGTTAATCAGTCATTTACATTGGAAGATTTTTTTCTCAAATATTTGCAACATTATAAACAATTGCAGTCACTCACCATCATCCATAGATCCTTTGACTGATTTATTTTCACAATGGAATTTTTATGTTTCTTCTGTTTCTAGGGGAATTTGAAATGTCTGTTGATCCGGGAACATTCACAGATTCTGAAATTATAGTTATGCTTGGTGAAAATGGTACTGGCAAAACAACGTTCATCAAAATGATGGCTGGCAGGTTAAAGCCTGATGACGGAGGTGAGGAAAATTTTCATGACTTCTTTTTTTAATACTCTAAGCAATTATTGCCGTGTTGGGGCAGACATCTAAATGGTCCTTGCTTTCATTTTTACCAGGAACTGTGCCCTCCCTAAATGTGAGTTACAAACCTCAGAAAATATCTCCCAAATCGCAAGGCACTGTTAGACAGTTGTTGCACGAGAAGATCAGGGATGCTTATATACATCCACAGTTCATAGCAGATGCAATGAAACCTCTCCAGATTGACAACATCATTGATCAAGAGGTTTGTATGAATGTAATCCAGTATTATGAATTAAGGCATTCACATTATTTTATGTATTTGTGTATTTTATATTTGCTAGGATTGAAGCTTAGATTACAAATAGGCGATGAGATGAAGATGGTTAAGCTTAACATTTTGTTGCTAATTCCTGCATGCATCTTTCAGATCTTTCAACTTTCTGGATTTTTTGCCCTTTCAGCTTCCGAATTTGTTAAAAATTTCTTTGGATTTTAGCAGAAAATTATATTTGGAAGGAAATTTTTCTCCACTTCTTTTAGATCAAATTTTTTTAGTTATTTCCTGAGCTTTCCCGATGTCCTGGCATCAATGACTATGGTTGCTGTTTGGGAAAACACCTATAGAGGGCAGCCATAGTTCGCAGAACCTACCTACTTGTTTGAAGACGTCACTTTTGTCAAGTAGCCATCAAAAAGTCTTGGTGACCACATTTAAGCCAACTGGCAACGACAGTCCATTTACTCTAACATAACAAGTTGAAGAGCGACGATCCTCGGTAAACGTGCACCGCGGATGATAACGACCTAACCTTGGAAGGAGCTGGTAAGGTCATGGCCCAGCATGTTGCAGGAAAGCACCCCGAAATCTGCAGGCAAGAATCAAGTTGACAATCGATGAACTATGATGCAGCGGACGACCAGGAATTAAGATGCCGACCGGACTAGATAGCGGATAGCAATCAACATTTGGAAGATGGAGGATGACTAGAATTATATTGCGATGATCATGAAAGATTCAGGTGGTCCGGAACCAGCCAGCAACGCACCCTGTACTAGTGATTATCACGATGACATACTGTCGGGCGGAAACTTTGTAGTATCAGTGTGACAACAACAATCAAAATGACGACGTGATCAAGATTGCACATTTTCAAGTCTGTGAACAATGAAAATATCACAGATTTTTATCTAACCGTGCATAAAAAAGGTAGAACTATGCAACAATTTGTACATAAAATGACTATATTAGGACTCTTACCACCAGGGATCTATGGGTAATGTTACACATCCACGATGATTATACTACCCATGACCTGCCTGTGAGAGGGGAACTTTTTCTCAATCTCAACTGATTAAACAGAAATTTTTTTGATCTGGTTTGAGGGGCGGGAGAAAGTCTTGGGAGAACGTCTGTAGTATAGGTTCTTATCATGGCAAATAAAAGGACAAATGTATGACGTGTAAAAGTATGTTTGCCGGATTTTTGTGAGAAAATTTCGGGATTTTTACCTTTTGAAGTTTGCCAATGTCTGTCTGTCTCTTTTTTTTCAAATGGGCATGGTGAAATACACTTTTTGGCTGTGCTGCCAAACTTCTCATGGTGCCAGTGATGTTCAGATGATATAAACTGGCTGTCAACAAAAGAGTGAGGATGTCCCAAAGACAGTTAAGAAAAAAAAATGCCAGGGCAATCAGTTTTAATCCAGGACTAGACAAATCCCAAGTTGTCTAAAAAATTGGCAGTGGCTCCTAAAATGTTTGTGTGGTTGCTAAATTTGCAGGTTGAGAGCAGCACAAAATGTTTGGAATTTATAGCTGCATATCTGCCAACTTATGAAAGAGGGTCACTGTGCCATGAAAAAGTCAAAAGAAGCATTATTTTGGACCTTTTTCCTTTTCCGAACTCCCTTCTGTCCTGATGTGTTCGAATAATCGAAGTTATGTCATATTTATTTATGGTTTATATAGGTTCAGAACTTGTCTGGAGGTGAATTGCAACGAGTAGCCCTTGTTTTGTGTCTCGGAAAGCCAGCTGATGTTTACCTGATTGACGAACCTTCTGCATATCTGGACTCTGAGCAGCGTCTCGTGGCAGCTAAAGTCATCAAGAGGTTCATTTTGCATGCAAAGAAGACTGGCTTTGTGGTTGAACACGATTTCATCATGGCTACGTACTTAGCGGACAGAGTCATCGTATTTGAAGGTGAACCATCTAGGAAAACAAAAGCCAACACGTAAGTATTTCTGATGGCATTATCATTTTTCTGAAAATTCTGGGGAAAAAATACATTAATGTCAATTTGATGACTTTTTCATTAATGAAAAATTCTTTCATCTCCCGAATTTTGACAGTGGTTGTAAAAGATCTGTACTTTTGCAGGGAAAAATGATTCCCAAACAATTTGCTTCCAAAAAAAACAAAACCCTTGATTTCATTTTCATCCCTGAAATTACATCACACACGTAATGTAATGTTGTGCATTGTTGCCATTGTGTTAAATAAATATTTTATTTTGGCGGGGGGGGGGGAGTTGAAATTTTCAGAATGTTGTGCATTGTTCTGCAACGAGCCCTCGGCTGACCGGAAATTTTCTACATGAAAAATTCCCATGATAGTGCTTTCTACATTTTTCGTAAAATTCTTCTAGATTGTTCTGCAGTAATACTGATTGTCCAGCGATGCACATCACAGATTTTAGCATATTCTGTTTTTAGGGGTAATGAAAGGTTGCTTGCACGATGTTGCGTTTTTGTAATGGAATGAAAAAATCCTACAATTTTACTGTTATTTATGAAAATCTCGACATTGTTTTCCATAAATCTTTTTTGCATTAACTTTTGTATTGAATTAAGATCTGCATGAAAACTTTCCCAATTTTCATTCTCCAAAGTTACCAGCCATTTAATTGCTAAAGTTAGGTTTCTGTGGTTTCAAACTTTGAGGTGTGAATGGGAGCCAGTTTCCTATTTGAAAAAAGTGCCTACCTCAGAGAGCAGGCAAACGTGCAAAACAATACTTACATAACATGAAAATTCAAGCATTTACCATCTTTGTTTCAGAATATGGGAAAGATATTGCGGCACCAGCTAGATCACAAGCACAATTTCAACAACATAAATAAATACTTTAGGGCTAAACATACACTCAAAACATGCATTATCCGGCATGTACTGATTCATTAGAAATTCCATAGACGAATGTGAGAAGGTGCAATGAAGTTGTAGCTATCAGGGCTTGACAAATTTCTAACTTAAAATAAAGATGCCAGAATCATAATTTTACATGCCAGAAAAATACCATTGAATATACTAAAAATAACTTCAAATTCTTGAAGATGTACAAAAATGACAAGGAAACACTGTCACCAGTTAAAACTCCAAAATTAGCCAAACTGCTATTTTGTGCTGTTGGTGTTGGAAAAGTGAATATTTTTGCAAACCATCATGAATGGGAGAAATCATGTGCAAACTTACAAAAAAAATGTGCCAAAATAATGGTTACAATGTGGATTTTTTTTTGTGCATGTGTGTTTACAAAGTGATTTTACAGAAAACTTTAAAATATAGTAATCTGTATTTTGGTGCATGATATTTACACAAATATGCTGCATAAAAATTAAAAAAAATGCAGTTTCTTTCATCATGTTTATTTTTATGCTGTGTGTTAATTCAAAATAAACAACCAATTTATTTTGGGAATTATATCAGATGGGGTTTTATTTTCATTCAATAGGTAGCAGCAGTGCTGCAATATATTATCTTCTATACAAAACTTTTATCTGCACTGGAAAGTGAATAGAATTCCAACTCATTCATCAATGTTCAACGCAACCTAATTTTTTCTTATTTTATTTGTTTATGATAACCTGGAAGGCATGAAATACACTAACACTGGGAAAAGTAATAATAAAATAATAATGAATAAAAAATAAAAGTAATCAGAAATAATCGTCAGAAGGGAAAACACTTGGCAAATGGAGCCAGATCGAAATCTTCAATAGCAGAAAGAAATCTTGTGGAGGAAGTGCATAAAAGTTCTGATGGCAGATGGCAGACTTTTCCATATTCTCTCCACGCAGCATTTGTATCCGGGGAAAAAGCAATCTCTTCTGGCCGTTAGTATTCTTTGGAAGGGATGCCTCCGTCGGTTAACTCGCCTGTCCATGATCTCGAAGAAAAGTTCTGCTGATGATAGATAAACCATTTGGTGGACTATGTAGCTTGTAGCACATCTTCAGATCTGCAGCAATTCCACACCATTCCGGTGAGTGCAAACCCAGATATTGAAACCGCTTGCAATAAAACCAGCCGCTCATGCCAGCTATTTGTTTGGTAAAGGACCTCTATGGCTTTTCGAGAAGCTTTATGTTCTTAATTTTCTAAGGGCTTTCTACACATACAAATGTTCAAGAGTAATCTCAAGAATTAAAGCAACTTTGTCTTTTTATATTCCCGTGTCTGCATGTTATAAGGAAAAATGTTCCTGGCCCAAAAGTTTTACATGTTCTGAGCATTTCGGGCAATAGATTTGTCCAGCCCGGTAGCTATGTAATTGATAATTGATTTATTTCATCATAGGTTTCGCTTTTTTTTTTTTGGTTTTTATTTGAAAGTTTGTATAAAGGTTGTAGCAGAGGGCGAAAGTGTAATCTTGATAATGATTTTGAATTGCATGTAATTTTTATGTTCAATTTCAATTCATATGATGATTTTTTTATTTTCTGTTTTCCAGTCCACAGACTCTATTAGCAGGCATGAATAAATTCTTAGAACTCTTAAATATCACCTTCCGTAGAGATCCGAATAACTTCAGACCTAGGATCAATAAATTGAACTCTGTCAAAGTAAGTGTTATTTACTAGGTTATTTTTTCGGTTAACGTTTTTGCATCATACCATAATTTTCTGTACAAAACTCACAGGCTGATAAACATGGTCATCAAGTTATTGAAATTATTTTGCTACAGGGGGAAAACTTGAACCAGATATCTTAATGAGTAATAATAAGATGATAGCAAATACTATGGGGAAAGGGGGATTTAGTCAAGCTGTTTTTACTTACAAGGAAAGGGGGATTTAGTCGAGCTGTTTTTACTTACAAGGAAAGGGTCCAAAGGTGGCCTCTTCAAAAAGTTTTGAAAAAAATAGCCTCTGATTCTACTCATCAAGATATGCACAGAGTAAAAATAAAAATCTGGCAGAGAATTATTATGGGTCACTCAAAAAAGTAAAAAAAAATTATTTTGATCGTTAATCGGGGTCGTTTGGTTTAAACCAGTTTGGTTTTTTTTCAAAAAATCAAATAAAAGTGGCCTAAATATAATTTTTTTTCCCTGAAAAATATCACATTGGTTCATTATTAGCCAAAATGTTATTTTTATTACATTTTATATACTTGGGGTACATTCTGATGGTATATTTTTAAATGACAAAATTTTATAAGTGGTTTTTTTTTTTTTCAAAAAATCTCATAAAAATGGCCAGAATATATATATTTCTTCATATGAAGTTACAAATTCATGAATAAAGATTGCATCACACATCTAAATGTAGTGGTGCATTATCACACAGGTTTCTTTTTTCCTTCACAAAGAAGCAGCAACAGTAGTGACACCATCATGCTAGGGGCAGGTGGTCCTATAATGTAATAAAGACACCAGCTGTCCCTAAAAAACAAAGGCTAGTGTACTATAGTAGTTACATTACCTCATATACATTTTCATTTTCTTTCCCATAAGAAGTATCACATCTCCTACTGTATATCTCCCAGTCTATTAAATACATTATATTCACCTAATTTTTATTAGTTTTGGCAAAATAGTTTCCTAATTAAGTATACTGAAAATAACTGGAGAAAAAACCTTTATATATTATATGATTAATAATAACATGAAAAGAATTTTCAAACACACAGTAATCCATTGAGTTAAATTGCAAAAGTTGGTTTTTGTTAAAATGTAAGAAATATTTATTGATTAATCAATATGGGAATAGTGTTAATTACATTAATAAACATTTTATTTTAATTATTATAAGTTTGAATGATTTTTGAATGTTTTTAATGTTAATACTATTTAAAACAAAAAAAAACCGGTTTAAACCAAAAAACCCATTTTTTTTTAACCAGTTTTTTTACCAACCCTGACGCTAATAGAGGCCAAGAATGAATTTAAAAATTCCAGCAACCATGCTGTCTTGGAGTGATGCCTTTCTAAAAACATATGATCGCACACCGCACAAAAAAAGAGAAAAAAAAAACTAGTTTATAGAAGAAAAAAGCTGGAGGAGGAAAAAAGAGCTAGAATTAAAAGTTTAAAATTAATTTTTTTATAGATCTCCCCAAAAAGCATGAGAGGCAATGAGCAGCCAACGGCTGTCATTTTTATTCATTTTTTGCGGCTTTATTAATTACACTCCGCCACTAATTTTTTGGTTTTTATGTGTTTGAGTGAGATGAATGTACTTAAATTTTTAATAATTTTTTGAAGATGACACCTTCTGATTCTTTCCTTGTTAGATCTGAAAGCCCTTTTCTGATGCTTAATATCATATCATACTTGACTCGAGCACTCTTACAGAAAGACATAATTCAACTTGCAAAAAGTCTCTGTGAGGCGAAATTCACATCATAGTCGGAGATTGATTTGGAAGTCTGGGGGGGGGGGGCACGATGATGATGTCATTTCATATATACATATATACATTCGATCAGTCGACTCAACCTTTGACGCTGGGGGGGGGGCAATGTGTGTGGTTCCCCCCCCCCCCCCCCCCGTATCTCCGCCCATGGTTCACATTGGATTAGGCAATACCAATTCTTAACCAATTCGTGTAGAGTTACAGGTTGTATCATTTGGTGTGTATGCAGCATAATAGCTACTTGTAATAATCATGCATCCTTACTGCTTTCACAGTTCTTTGCAGGTAACTAAATTTTGTCATGGGGATTCATCAACACATTTGCTTTCAATGTGCTTTACAGTATTACTGTGTTTGGCAATAAGGTTTCTCCAAAGTCTGCTAATTATCAGCGTGTGATAAAACCGCTACTGCTCCCATTACCTGGAGAGCAACTAACATATGCTGCATGATAAAAAAGGTGGCTACCAATGAATTAAACTTACTGATGCTGACTACACAATGTCCATGCACAGATCCACTATTGCACATACTTATAACTTGAGGTCACACACAGGCATAATTAGCAACAATTTCGTGACTGGAATAGATTGTATGTTCACAGCTGTAGCCACACAAAAATGTAATATATCAATTAATTATTGTATGCATAACATATATTGGGTTTGACTGTCCTCAAATTTGAGACAATTTAATTGCAGCAAGATTATCTAGTAATTACTTCTATTTCTGCAGGAACTCAATTGCGTAAGATTTTCATTTTTATTTACAATGGCCAGTGTGATACCCGATTATGCCACTGCAATTCCAGATTTTGCGGTGCTAAAGTAGCAGATCAACTCATTATAGATGCGTCTTTTTGTGATATTAAAAGAGGAATGAAAACATTTGATCTAAACTAGGATGAACGCCATTGCGGCTGGACGTCCAACCTCTCTAACAATATAAATTTCTGTGCAATAACCTGGACTGATTATGGAATGATGAATGGAATGTCATCATTCTAGGTTACGGTTCAACATAGAATGCTCCTAGCTCCAAGAAAGGAGCTGCAAGTATATATGCAAGATTTCATTGTTATATTTGGCCTGAATGCCTTAAATCTATATTTACATTTTTTGAAGTTTACGATTGTTGAAATGACTTATCAATTTACTTCTGTTGCCTTCATCAGAGGTGGCTATATTTGTTATTTAACAAAATTTCCAGACACACCCATGCTTTGGGAACACTTTGATATCTCTCTGAGGTGTGAGTTTTCCAGTCTTTCAATATCCAATGTGTTTGGCAATGGGTTGGATAATTGGGACAACTTCACAATGAAAGATTGCTTTCTTAACTGCCCTTGTATTTCAGAAGCAGTTCTTATTTTATTTTTTTCCCCTATATTAATAACTATTTGTTTCAACTTTAGGATACCGAGCAAAAGAGAGGTGGTAACTTCTTTTTCTTAGAAGATTAATGAACGTGCTGTGTCATAATAGGTATGCAAATGAAATTCTCCATCTGGAGTTGAAGAGGAGGGCAGGTGATGCAAAACTGGTGGTTTTTCTGTAAATCAAACCAGCTTTTTGTTACTGCTTTTGATATTTATTTGTATCCTCTTTTTTTTGCGAGAGAAAACATTAAATTTCTTTTGCTATGAACAATCTCTTCAATAAATGGATCACATACATATTTTTAAAATAATATATCTGTATATGTTATCTATTATTATATTATAAATATGATTAGGAGGGTGGGGGGGGGGGGAGTTTCATTCATGGAAAAAAATGAAGTTTTTGTTATACAAACTTAAAGATCAAATAAGAGATGATTTGCTTTGAGAAATTACAAAATTGAGAACATGATGCTGAAAGGTATGTGTATCCATGAAACAACTCGTTCAATGTACAGTCAGCCCTCGGTATTCACTGGAGTTACATTCCAGGGGTGACCGCAAATAAGGAAAATCTGCAGATAACTCAAACCCTAAAATTTTATTCTTAGTTAGACATTTCATTTTTATCGTATCTGCTTATGTGGAAGAAGTGGGCGGGGGGGGGGGGGGGAGTCCAGTGATTCAGGGTGACGCTTTGGTGCTTTCTGGAAAAAACATAAGGTCTGTTACTCATTTTTTCTAAAATCCAGTCAATTTGTTAGAGTATAGTAACAAAGCTTCCTTCACCAATTTTTCTACATGTGAAAAACATACCATATATGGGTGTATTTCATGGAAACAATTCATTGCTAATTTTAACCTATGAAGCGTTTGCTATGTTGCTCATTATGAGAACTTGTCTTCTAATTCTCAGGATTTGTAGATTAAATAATGATGGCTATAGTGTGCAATAGCCTATGCAGTACGTAACTTTTTTTATCGTACCCGCAGAAAAAGAGCACTTTCTACATGATAAACATGTGGATCCAGAGCTATATAGTAGCAGGTGTAGCTATAGCAATGGCTGATCAAATTTTACATTTTTATTTCTTGAGATATTTGACTGTAGACATGTTTTGAAACCATAATAACAGGAACTGTGCAGCACCAATATTTTGAATTTTCCTTGCAAGGTTTTCACTTTTAGGAACATTTAAACAACAGTCTTGTAGAAATGTTCTCGGAAGCACCAGAAAAATTTAAGAGGGATTTTTTAAACGTTTATTTAATACGTACAACTTATAATTTGTTCCGATATGAGAGTTATTACATAGTTATTACAGAGTTATTACAACAGTGTTTCCTAAAAAAAACTGAGAAAGAGACCGTGAATATGAAGTCCGTGAATACTGAGAGCCGACTGTATTTGAAATGAGGTTAATAAAACAAATCTATCTCTTTTAGACTTGTTTTTGGGGTTAAACCACTGCCACACGATATTATTGCCATGGAGCTTTCGTTTTAAGTATAGATATTGTTTTCCAAATCACAAGTCAGAAATGCTGTTAAGTTTGCTAATTATTCCTTGGATTCTGGAATTGATATTTTAAGTGAAAACCACCTTTCATTGAAATATCATTTGATTCATAATTATGGTATATTGACTACATGTAATTATTAAGCACATCAGCAATGCAGGCTGCTCTAAAAAATACTCAGAGGGGAAAATGTTTGAATAGGACTTTTTATTTCTGACGATTTTCCAAAAAATGTGTAAAGCTATCTATATAATAAGTTTAATGATGATATGGCTCACATTTTTGTTGATTATCAAGGTTTTTTTTTTTACATTGTTAGTTCTAAGGGTGGCTGTTGAAGAAAATGGATTTGTTGGGGATTTTTGTACCTCAGTTGAGGCCAATTGGATGAGTGATATCTGAGTTCAATGGATAGTCTATGACAGGGGGTTCTTAATCTTTTTCCACCTGCGGCGCCTCCCTCAATCCAAATCAACGCTGTCCGCAGCTCCCCATATCAGTTTAACAAAGAATCTCTTTGAAAAACCTTTGTAGCACCATCATTCCGCGATACGACTTACAAAGGTTGGTGGCGCACAGTTTAAGAACTCCTGGTCTATGACACTGAGAGGTAGAAACCTTTATTCTCCCTATAAGGAGGTCTCCATTGGAGTAAGGTGTTTTCTTCTGGGAGTATCAGACAGATGGGAGAAGTTCCTTTCCTCAGTTATCACATTAAGGAAGCATGATATCAATTGATGAACTGTGATGTCACTTATTATTAATAAGACCATGTTTCAAGTATGTGCTGATGTTTTCGCTTAATTTGTATTTATTGCATGATGATTCTCAAAAAATTATGACTCCTTACTGGACAGTACATATGCATGTAAATCATGTTAATGGTCATATTTTTAATGGCTTGTGTACTTGTATTATATTTTGTTATTCCACTGGAATGAATGCATTTAAAAACTCTGATTTGAGAGTGAAAAATCGAGAAAAAACAAAAAATTTTTTACAACACGCTTCTTGTACTGTGAAGAAATAAATATATATATTTCATCAGGAAATTATTCGCAGTAATTTGGTTCTGTTATTGGAAGACAAACTTTACTTGTTTCTGGCAATTTTTTTACATATAATTCAAAACTTTACTACTTGCTTTTGATAACTTTTTGCAGCTGTAATCAGCAAATTGCTTCCTCTGTACGTGCAACTCTTACACATTCCTCTGCAGAGTTTCTAACAAATTGATTAAATGGGGAATGACTTGGAGGCATGTGAGAGCGCATGTGAACAACCAAAGGACTGGCTCAGACTTTAGTGGGGGCTAAGCAGGCTGTGTTTCAGGTTGACTAATTTAGAGGAATGAGTCGTCAAGAAAACTAGACTAGAATGGGTGAAGGGCGGCAAAATTTATATTGCCCATAAGCGATAAAACCATAAATCTTTCTCCTGAGTGAACCCTGTGCAAAGCCCTAATCAGCAGGCCCTAAAATTATGTGGCCTTTGTCAATTGCTTGCATTTCAGTTTGGAAAAATGTGGTATATGCCCAAGCTGTCTGCTTTTTTTTTGCCACCTGATTTCATTGTGGAGCACCTTTATGCACTTGAGAAGGTTCTCAGGCAGTGCTTGGCAGGCTCATGTGTTAAGATGGGCTTGGGATAATTTATCAAAGAATCTGGTAATCTCTTCTTTCTTCAATTCAGAGAGAAACAAAAATGGGTGAAACAACACTCAATGGCTGATAATTAAGAAACACTCTCTGCTGAGTCAGACGTTGCTTCTCTTCGACCAGCAGTTTGTTCAATCTATCTCCATTACCAAGGGATATTGGCTGTTGACTAGTTTGGTAAACAGTAAATACTTATATAAAAATAAAATTTAAAAGAAATCCTGACGTCTCTGAATTCAGGCACACAGTGGGGTCTTAAAGACAATCCCATGTGTTTTATGACAACTTGGTGACAATAAGCAATCACTTCTTCCTTTAAAAACGTCACCCTTTGTATGTCAAAATTTAATTTTTGTCATACCAGTGTACAGGGTGTCCTGTAAATGCAAATGTGGCCTTTATCTCATCAGCTGTTCATCGTAGAGGTATAATTCCAAGTTAAAAAATGCTCAAAACTTGTTCAAAAATTTCCCTTTACTAGTTTTGAGAGAGAAAATACAGTGTGTAATAAAATAAAAAAATCTAAATTTTTATACAGTCCCCAACTCCCAGAAAGTTGTTGCCCCTGTTTCTTCTGAGGCTAACGAAAAAAGAAAAAAAAATTCTATGTTGCTAAGTGCAATGTTTGCTAAGATATTTGAATTCAAAAATTGGAGAAAGGTTACGAAAGAACAGCAAAAAAGCTAACGAACAAAGTTCCTTTATCTCATTTTGTGCCCTTTCCAAACTTTTCCCCCGATTTTTGAATTCGAATATCTCTGAATATTGCACTTAGAAACACTGATTTATTTTTCAAGGAAGCATTTATTTTCTGGATATTATGCTGAGGTGAACTCGGAAAGTCATCACGTCTCCGGTGGGACTCGAACCCAGGCCTTCTTACATACCGGCAAGCATGCTACCATATACGCCACTGGAGACACGAGCCTGCCTTCCTTATTTCACGCATTGTGGCGTGCGGTACTGAGTAGAGACATTAGTAGCCTCTCTTAACTTCAGGAAATGACCCCCAGGTGGGACGGTTTAGAAGAGATGGATGGCTTTTTCTCAGCCCAGGTGACTTCTTTCCGAGTTCACGTCAGCATAATATCCAGAAAATAAATGTTTCCTTGATATGTCTTGGGCTGAGAAAAAAGCCGCCCATCTCACTGATTTTTTTTTGTTGGCATCAGGGGATACAGGGCAACAACTTACTAATTGGAAGTTAAAGCACAGGGGGACCGTATGAAAATTTAGATTTTTATTTTTATTTTGTGACACTATTTTCACTCTCAAAACTAGTACAGGGCAATTTTTATACGCATGTTGAGCATTTTTTAAGTTGAAACTATATCTCTACGACGCGATGAGATACAGCCCGTGCTAGCACTTACAGTACATCCTGTATACATTAGAAGAATACAGCATACGCGGAAAAAAAAACACTAACCGGAGTATAGAAATAAATGGGGGGTAAAGGAAAGTTTGTTTCGAAGGGTTACAACACAAAGCTTCGCGATAATGAGGAGAGAAGAATGAAAACGAACTTTATTGAATTTATTCCACTTTTCATTTGAACGCAATATTACGTCCTTGATAGTGAAATGGTTAACGTGAAAAAAGTTCTTCCAGAGCTCAGGACACTATTGCAATTTTGTTTTCTCACTCGGGACTAGTTTGAGAGAAGTTATTGAGTCCTTGTGTTGGATTGAGATTTGTCGCGACTCGACTGTTGGATCGATATCAACCTCGTCACTGATAAGTTTCGGTGAGTCGAGACTTTCCGTTCCGAGTCGATGTTCAATTATTGGAATCAGATTTACCGAAGACGACCTAAAATTCTATTAATAGAATCTTGTATTTTTCAAAATATAACCATTCAGTAGATTCGGCTGAAGACAGCGAGAATGTCTTTGTTCTACACGAGTTACGGAGGCGGTGTCGTTACTTTATACGCAACGACCATCGCAGTGATTTCCAAACTGTGCGTCGCGACTTCCCAAGAAGGGGGTCGCGAAAGATTTTTCAAAATCTAATAAAAAATTTATTTAAATTTTTCGCAACGTACGGTAATAAAGATACGCAACACCCCCCCCCCCCCACCAAACTCCTATCCGAGTTACTTGCCGATGTCAGTGTACGCACTCAATAGCCTGAAGCAGAGGTTCTCAAACTTTTTTAACCCGCGGCGCCCCTTCCTCTAATCAACAGTTAACCTGGAGAAAAATCGCTTCGAAGAACCTTTGTCAGTGTTGGCTCATCACCTTCTAGAGATAGAAGGCCTCTGCACTGTTTGCCATAAACGTCATTCAGACTACCCAGCAAGTTTGCCACATTTTGAAACACAGCATCCTATTTTGTTTTCTTATTTTGCCGTAAAATCTTCCTGATTGGCTCACAAATACCGCATAGTGATTGGATGTGGGGTATAGAAATCGCTAATTCTGAGCCCGATCTTTTCTCCACAACGATGATACTGGCACGAGCAGGGAATTTTTTCCCTGAATATATTCTGAGGGAAAATGGACTATTTACTGACATCACAAGCAGACTGCGGAGGCCTATCTTTAGGAGGTGCTGGTTGGCTGCGCATAGTCTGGGTATAGTCAAAACCTGGTATAGTCCTTTAAGCACTAGATGCAGATTGGTTGCGTCACGCCGAACGATTTTATTTTAACGAACTATTTTCTTTTCTTTTAGGTAACGTTAGCGCCTCTAGAATAGGAATCGACGTATCACATCTACAGCTTTTAATGCATCATGGCGAGATGGCGCAAATACAGTTAAATCCTGTTTTAACGAATACCGTTACAGTGAAAATCTCGTTCTAACGAACACTTTTTTAATTCCCAGATGAGTTTACATAGGAATAATGCAAAAACCTGGGATTCCTTTATAACGAAATTTCGTTATAACGAAGTGATTTCTCCGGTCTCTTGGAGTTCGTTATAACGGGATTCGACTGTACTTCATCTGAACTTTCTATTTCTTCGGAACATGAAGCACTTGCTCTTTGGTTGATCGATTCTAGAATATCGTTGTCTTCTAAAAGTTCTAAAGTTACAAGATCAGAGTCAATGTTCACAAATTCACCCTCAATATAATCACCTGTAGCGTTGTAGCGTTATTTATGCTTCCTCCACACGTAATCTGAGAAAAATCTCCAGAGAAATTTCGTTTTCCAAAGACTCGGAACAAAAACCAACATGACGGAAGCAGTTCCGAATCGTGGCACCCGTGACTGGCTTCCATGCAATCATTTCAACTGCATCTAAAACATAATTGAACTCTTGTGAACAATTTTACTTCTTTGCCACCATTCCTTATACACCATTCCTTCCCCCCCTCTTACACTCTCGTCATTGTGACGTACTATCGGCATCATCTGGTGGCTTCCTGAAATTTGCATATCATTCTTGCAGATGTGTGTGATAATTCTACAGGTGAAATTTTTACTTTAGATTTCGATTTCCGTGTGATTCTGAATTATCCTTAATTTATGGACATGAATGTATTTAAGCCATAATTTTCAACAGCAGACGTGATTAACAGACTATTTGCATTCATTATTAATTTCTAGTTGAGATAGTAATTACCCATGTTCTTCTCATCGCACTGTGCTTTGCTCTTACAGTTTGTTACATGTGTGGGCGTTTTTCCTTTTTTCTTTCCACCACCTTGTTGGGCAAGTTGCCTTTTTGTGGCCTCTGTATTTAGAGCTGAATGCATATTTGGTCACGGTGACAAAACTTTTTCGAAGTAAAAGATTACAACTCACAACCACACCTCGAAATTACAACCGAATATATATGTACACTGAAGAGCCAAAAAAAACTGGTGCACCTGCCTAATATCGTGTAGGGCCCCCGCGAGGCCGCAACACGACGTGGCATGGACTCGACTAATGTCTGAAGTAGTGCTAGAGGTAATTGACACCATGAATCCTGCAGGGCTATCCATAAATCCGTAGGAGCAAGAGGGGGATGGAGATCTCTTCTGAACAGCACGTTGCAAGGCATCCCAGATATGTTCAATAATGTTCATGTCTGGGGATTTTGGTGGCCAGCGGAAGTGTCTAAAGTCAGAAGAGTGTTCCTGAAGCCACTTTGTAGCAATTCTGGACGTGTGGGGTGTCGCATTGTCCTGCTGAAATTGTCCAAGTCCGTCGGAATGCACAATGGACATGAATCGGTGCAGGTGATCAGACAGGATGCTTACGTACCTGTCACCTGTCAGAGTCGTATCTAGACGTATCAGGGGTCCCATATCATCACAGAGCCTCCACCAGCTTGAACAGTCCCCTGTTGACATGTAGGGTTCATGGATTCATGAGGTTGTCTCCATACCCGTACACGTCCATCAGCTCGAAGCAATTGGAACCGAGACTCGTCAGACCAGGCAACGTGTTTCCAGTCATCAACAGTCCAATGCCGGTGTTGTCGGGCCCAGGCGAGGCGTGAAGCTTTGTGTCGTGCAGTCATCAAGGGTACACGAGTGGGCCTTCGGCTCCGAAAGCCCATATCGATGATGTTTCGTTGAATGGTTCGTACGCACGCTGACACTTGTTGATGGCCCAGCATTGAAATCTGCAGCAATTTGCGGAAGGGTTGCAAGTCTGTCACGTTTAATGATTCTCGTCAGTCGTCCCGTTCTTGCATGATCTTTTTCCGGCCGCAGCCATGTCGTAGATTTAATTTTTTACCGGATTCCCGATATTCACGGTACACTCGTGAAATGGTCGTACGTGAAAATCCAAATTTCATCGCTACCTCGGAGATGCTATGTCCCATCTCTCGTGCGCCGACTATAACACCACGTTCAAACTCACTTAAATGTCGATAACCTGCCATTGTAGCAGCAGTAACCGATCTAACAACTATGCCAGACACTTGTTGTGTTGTTTAGGCGTTGCCGACCGCATCGCCGTACTCTGATTGGTTCCATATCTAATGTGTACCTACCTAATAGTCTGAATGCGTATCTAGTGTTGTGTCTGATTTTTTAGCGCATCCATCTATACTTCAATTTATGAGTTAAGTGTTAAATGATTTATTTAGATTAACTCTAAGTGCATTAATTTTACCGTTACCTAATTTAAATAGAGGAATGCCGTGATAAGAGGGGGGAAGGGGGTGAATAACCACCCAGGTTCTTTTATAGTTTCTGAGATTATATTATTGCCAAAAATAAAAAGCCATCTCAACAAATCACAGGATACAGTGAATCAAGCAAGACAACATTTCAATAATTAAGAATTTAATTCTAAAAGAATGAACCGTTGGTTCTAGGGGCCCCTTTTGGAACGAAATATGAATATTACAGAGATATTAATAATATGAATATAACAGAGATATTATATTACAGAGATATTAATAGCTGTACATGGACATTACCGTCAGATGACGGAGACAGCAAAAAGTGGGGGGGGGGGGGGTATCCGAAAGATAGGTAAATTTTGAGTACTTTACCGAGCTGTCCCACGGAGGATGAAGACCTCAGCTCATTTTCCGGTGGAATGTGAATTGTCTCAGGAAGACGGAAGGCAGATGTCACTCACTGGAATGGTACGGACGGATCCCTGGCGGTGGCTGAGATGACAGGTCGCTCATAGATGAAGCGCCGAATTTTTCGTCTTCACTGGTGACATCTAGATACTAGAGCTAGGCACGGGTTGTTGATTCATACTGATGTCCCGGTGGTTGGCTGATACCGGCTTTCACAACTTCCTCCCGGATGGTTGTGGGAGGGGAGCTTTTCTTCAGTCGTGGGCAGGAGGATTGTTCGGACTTAAGGGGGAGTAGGTGGCGAGGGGGCCACGCAGCTTCAGGAGAGCACGTCCTACCTCAACATCTCTCAGTCCCCAAAAAAAAAGGAAGCCTCGTCTTCGTCAACTCTTCTCTCGACCTTCAACTTTCCGGCCTTCCGATTGGAGGCGGAGGGGTCACCAGATAGCCACGTCATGTCCTCTCGATGAAAGCGCGCGAAAATGGTGACTCACCCCTGGGGGGGGGGAGAAGAGGAGGAGGGACTAGGGAAGGGAGAGCAAGCAAGTTTCATGTCGAAACACGATCATGATAGAAATCTGGAATTTGATTTCTTGGTTTTATTTGCCGCTCATGAGCATGGGGAACAGAGAAAATGTCCACAAATGAGGGATTTAATAATTTTGAAATATATAAAAAAATAATACAATTTTCAGCCTCGCTGAAACATATAATAATTAATAAGTGTAATTAGTGACTGTGTAGTGTTTGTTTTTACGTGTGGGCCACATATGAACAGGGAGTATTTACGTGTGTGTGTGTATGAAGAATGATATTCACAAAAAATAATAATACTACCCGTTTTCCCTTAAATAAGAGGCTGCAGAATCTGTCAGCTTCAATTTTACGACCAAGGCCTGGTCCATATCTGACCAATTATTATGATCACCCAAATTTTCAATATGGAAAAAAAATTGTGTGATGTCTCCCTCTCCATTAAAAGTTGGGATACACCCCAAACAACTAGTGACACTTGCTCCTCTGGAGCCATCTGGTATCACAAAGGACACCTCCGGGTCCTGTTGTCCTCGCCTGCGGGCCATTCTCTTGCTCAACAAAAATGTTACACACAAAAACACCCCAAAAGACAAGAGAAAAAAAAAAAACACAAGCAGGCAATCACGTAGAAAATGTTTTCATGGGGAAACACTCATGAAGGGGTGGAGCTGCAGTGAAAGTCCAATGTTGTAAGGAAAAACAGGAGCGGTCCCCCAAAATGTTAAAATCATACATATGTGTATCAAGGTGAAATGAAATGTACTGGTCCCCCAAAATGTGTGTATTTAAAAAAATATATATATATTCATATACACCCTACTTGAATGACTCATTGTATCAATATACGATATGTTGAGCTCAAAAGGGCAAACCAAAAAAATTTTTGAATTCTCAAAATTTATGAAATTCTACTTTTACTGCCAGTGAAGCTGGCACTGGTCACGGGCACCAGTTGTTAAATGATTTATTTAGATTAACTCTTAGTGCATTAATTTTACCGTTACCTAATTTAAATAGAGGAATGCCGTGATAAGAGGGGGGAAGGGGGTGAATAACCACCCAGGTTCTTTTATAGTTTCTGAGATTATATTATTACCAAAAATAAAAAGCCATCTCAACAAATCACAGGATACAGTGAATCAAGCAAGACAACATTTCAATAATTAAGAATTTAATTCTAAAAGAATGAACCGTTGGTTCTAGGGGCCCCTTTTGGAACGAAATATGAATATTACAGAGATATTAATAATATGAATATAACAGAGATATTATATTACAGAGATATTAATAGCTGTACATGGACATTACCGTCAGATGACGGAGACAGCAAAAAGTGGGGGGGGGGGTATCCGAAAGATAGGTAAATTTTGAGTACTTTACCGAGCTGTCCCACGGAGGATGAAGACCTCAGCTCATTTTCCGGTGGAATGTGAATTGTCTCAGGAAGACGGAAGGCAGATGTCACTCACTGGAATGGTACGGACGGATCCCTGGCGGTGGCTGAGATGACAGGTCGCTCATAGATGAAGCGCCGAATTTTTCGTCTTCACTGGTGACATCTAGATACTAGAGCTAGGCACGGGTTGTTGATTCATACTGATGTCCCGGTGGTTGGCTGATACCGGCTTTCACAACTTCCTCCCGGATGGTTGTGGGAGGGGAGCTTTTCTTCAGTCGTGGGCAGGAGGATTGTTCGGACTTAAGGGGGAGTAGGTGGCGAGGGGGCCACGCAGCTTCAGGAGAGCACGTCCTACCTCAACATCTCTCAGTCCCCCAAAAAAAAGGAAGCCTCGTCTTCGTCAACTCTTCTCTCGACCTTCAACTTTCCGGCCTTCCGATTGGAGGCGGAGGGGTCACCAGATAGCCACGTCATGTCCTCTCGATGAAAGCGCGCGAAAATGGTGACTCACCCCTGGGGGGGGGAGAAGAGGAGGAGGGACTAGGGAAGGGAGAGCAAGCAAGTTTCATGTCGAAACACGATCATGATAGAAATCTGGAATTTGATTTCTTGGTTTTATTTGCCGCTCATGAGCATGGGGAACAGAGAAAATGTCCACAAATGAGGGATTTAATAATTTTGAAATATATAAAAAAATAATACAATTTTCAGCCTCGCTGAAACATATAATAATTAATAAGTGTAATTAGTGACTGTGTAGTGTTTGTTTTTACGTGTGGGCCACATATGAACAGGGAGTATTTACGTGTGTGTGTGTATGAAGAATGATATTCACAAAAAATAATAATACTACCCCTTCCATTTTTCCCATTCTCCATAACAAAGTGTAATGAGTGGATATTTTTAACCTTATTGGCCTCTGTTGCGAGACCGGCTCGCATTCTCGCCTTGAAGTTGGGAACCACAGAAAACCAACTTCAACCGACCACCACTGTGGCATCGGTGGAGTTCGAACCCGGATCTTCACGCCCGTCACAGTGATCGCTCCACCTAAAATCACTGACTTATGTTTGGCAATGATTTACTATACTTGTTTATAGCGCACAGTTTCAATGTGCTTGGTCTGCTGCTCATGGTATTGAAATTTTGAAATTTAGTTTTCCACTTTTTTCTCCAAAAACTAGACGTGATGAATTTTTTAATTAATTTTCCTGTAATTAGCACGCCATAAAAAATATATGAAACACTAATTACTAGAGCCCGGAAGTTCATGCAAAATGCCATAAATGCCTTTTTTCAAACTTTTTTGGTAAAAATGCCTTTTTTGAAGTTTTCCTGAAATAAATGCCTATTTTAACATATTTTTAAGTTCATTAGTGAATTTCAGAGGCCATAATCTGTAAAACTTGAATATTTCGAGCATTGAGAACAAAAAGAATTTTCCAACTCATTCGGTACTAATTATCATCAGAAAGCCCCAGCGCCCTTCCAACCTTATTTAAACGCGAATAAGTGATCTGAGAGAGAAGTTGGTGTTGCAGTGCATTAACTTTGCTTTGACCGGATGATGTTAGACGTGAATGATTTTGTTTCAGATGAGCGCAACCCACTTTTAGAAAAGCAGAGGAAAATTAGAAATTTGTTTCTTTTCTACATGATTCACGTTATGGCTCGCTCAGGCATTGGACGGCATTGTATAGTTGACCGATGATTGTCGCAAGAAATCATCAGTTGACGTCATGACTCACACAAGGCGAGGTAGGAAAAGACGGATCTGGGAGCCTCCCCCCCCCCCACCCCATGTTGTTTTGATTTCGTTTTTTACACCATAAAATGCACTGCAAGCAACCATAGCTATTTTTTTTAATTGCATTTTTTGGCATTTGGTTAGATTGACCAGAGCCACAACCACCTAGATGTGTAATTTAGGAGGTCATGCCAGAGCGCCCTCAGGGGTATGAGACAAATGCGGCCACACAGGGACCCCATTCCCGCCAACGTCCCGTATACGTATACGGGATGATAATATTACTTCCGGGCTCTAGTAATATTAAGAAAAAGGATTTTGTTTTACAACAATAGAACAAGGTAGCTATGTATCAACTATAGAAATGGTAATGATCATTCCAAATAATGCAACAAATAAACGAGCATCATCAACACCTTCTAGAGCAGATACCTTCTGCTCTAGAAGGTGTTGGCATTATTCGCAACAAGAAGGAGCCCCATATGTCATTTTCTCTACGGGCTCCGCGTCTGTTAATTATGGTCCTGGAATTTACCTAATAATGAGGGTCTACTGATATTTTATTTTGAAATTAGTTTAACTTGCATTATAATGTAGTTATTATAAACCATAATTAAAGTAGTAGAGGGATGCAACCAATTTTTAAGCTAGTTTTAGATCCTTAATACCATAAATACCGTAGGCCCTTAATTCCATAAATTATAAATGCCTTTTTGGTGCCTAATTTAGGCATTTTTAGTGCCCTTTTGCCTGCCTATTTCGACCTATTTTAGTGCCTTTCAAGACCTGTACTTTCAAGAAATTTTTTCACCGCAGACTTGTGTTATTAGTGATATTCGAGAAGAATTGTCTATATGTCCCAATATTTGTGTCGTTACAATATGGTCACATATTATGTTTGATTTCCAATGTTAAGAGGAATGAATATCAAAAAATGATTACACACCGAAAATAATAGCTTGATAATTTAGCTGCCGTCTATCGGCATAATACTGTGCTTTCTGTTTTGATTTCACTATTCTGTCAACAGATGGCGATGTGCAGTTCCATAGTGGAATGTTGATAGAGTTGTGCGTCGAAAATTTATCGGGAAAAGATTTTTAAAAAGGAAAAAAAATGAAGAATATTTTGGCTTGCGCGAAAATGGAATTGGAGAGTATAATCGGATATATATATATATATATATATATATATTTTTGGAACAGCTGTCGTATGGTCCGCCACTTGGCGATTATTTGGCGCCACACATGTCTGATGGCCCGACGAAGAGTCGCCAAGGCCGTCAGACACTACGGACGCCGAAAAAAAAAACAGCGTGCAAAACATAATAGAAACCACCAAGCATAAAAATATAAAAAAATATCAGTTAAAAAAAAATTACACCTGGCCCATTTTTTTAATAATAAAAAGATCGGGGCATAAGGAATTCCGGGCATAAATATTCTATGCATTAAAACTAAAACCCGGACCCTTTTTTTTAAATAAACGGATCCGGGCATGTTGAATAAATAAATAAATATTCTATGCATTAAAACTAAAACCCGGACCCTTTTTTTTAAATAAACGGATCCGGGCATGTTGAATGAATAAATATTTATGCATTAAAATTAAAACCCGGACCCTTTTCTTTAAGTAAACGGGTCCGGGCATGAAAAATTCTGTAGGTTCATTTTAAATAATAAACCGATAAAACAGAAGGCATGGCAATGGATGAATAACTAATAAATACAACGAAATAATAAAATGGTATGATACAACCTGAGCAGTAGATAATCCAAATAACTAGAGCTACAGAAGGGAGGAATAATAATGAGAGAGAGAGAGAGAGACGCGCTGGAAATGGAACAACGGCTGCTTAGAATTTTTGAAAAAACGCGGTGAACAAAAGAAAAATCCTGTTTGTTGAAGCCAGCGCCATCTAGTATCACCCAACGAAACCGGAAAAGTGTTAAAAAATACGGCAACCCAGAGAAGCATTATGACAGTCTTGGCGACTTATCGCGAGAAAAAAGTCGACAAAGTCGTGGCGGACCATACTGCATCTGTTCCATATTTTTAATATCACAATTATCAGTTCGAAAAGTCACTGATAACTGGCCCTGATATTAGTTGCTGGGACTTGGCGGGCTATAGCCCAGTGCGGCAATACCGAGGGTTGGCAAATTTGAGGAACGAGTGATCAAGAAAGTGAATAAGAATAGGAAAAAAAGCAGCAAAATTTGTATAAAACCTCAATAAAATCGTCTCTGCCATAGGTGGAGATAGACTTGGAAGTCTCGGGGGGGGGGGGCACGATGATGGTGATGACGTCAATTCAAAAAAGACATATATACATTTGATCAGTCGACTCTATCTTTGACGCTGGGGGGGGGGGGCGTGTTTGCGCCCATGTTCTCTGCCCAGACAGCAAGGGGACCAGTTCAGTGAATGGCCTATACAGCTTTCAAGCACGTGAGTGAGCAAAAGAGCGACTTAGAGCTCGAGTGTACATGCGAATGACCAAAGCGTGTGCAAGTATGAGGGTAACCAAAACAGTGTTCAAGCATATGAGTAGCCAAAAGAGTGATTTAAGAGTCACAAATGCACTCATGGCCCTCACATTAGGGGGGGAGGGCTCATGGGATGACTTTTTCTATTTTTTTCCCCTTTCAGTCAGTGTAATTAGTTAAGTGTCCTTTAGGAGAAAACAGAGAACATTTTAACAACAATCGTATCAATTTGTATACGTATCAGCGGATACCTTGAACTAAGTATTTCCATTCTTTTTATTGCAACATTATTTTTTTAAAATAAATACAAATTATACAAATACAAATAAAATGCAACAGCATTTTATTTATTTTTTAACAATACACATGTACAAGTAACCAATAAAAAAAAAAAAGAAACAACGGGAACGAAGAAAAGAACAATTTACAAGGTACCGCTTTCGGAGTCCTTCTGCGAGGAATGACATTATGATTATCGTTCAACGAAGGCTACTAACAACCGCAGTATTTTCTCAACACCAGCATTGGGTGTGTGGCCTCAGGGCTTAATATGACCCTCGCTGTTTCAGGCTGCCGGGCCATAATGTCCGGATGAAATGAAAATTTCCATTTTCATAGTGAAATGCCTGTTGGTGCGGATAAAGCACATGCCCCCCCCCCCCCATAGTTAATCCATAGTGTGAAAAACAAAAAACAAAAAATGATGAGAGTGGTCCACGCCCCAGGGCCGGAACTCCGTCAACCCCACCCTCCTAGGCGGCCTATGATAAAGCGACAGCTTTGCTGCTAGTTTTTATATAACAATAACCCCCCCCCCCCCCAGTCCGAAAAAAATACAAATACAAAAACAACGCCACAACAGGCAAAATGCCCAACGAGGTGGCTGAGAAAAAGATCTTAAAACAAATATTTGTGTCATACACTCACATGTATATATGGGAATGATCGTAATGGGTTAGCTATATGTCTCGGGTTTTCACAATTGAATTCTCTGTCGCGAGAAAGCCTTTCGGGACGCCTCTTCGTCCTGGTTTTTCTTTGCGCAATCAAAGATCGAATGAAATGGAATCATTTTCAAATACAGTCCGTCCCGCTTAATTGGGTAACGGATAAAATCCTCTGCAACCAAAATATTTGGTTTTCCCTCCGATTAAGCGGGGAACCGTAACGTTGCCTTCATGGGAGAAATTTTGTTGCAGAGGATTTTATCCGTTGCCCAATTAAGCGGGACGGACTGCATTTGAAAATGATTATATTTCATTCGATCTTTGATTGCGCAAAGAAAAACCGGGACAAATAGGCGTCCCGAAAATGCCTTTCGGGACATTGAATTTAATAATGAAAAATCGGGACATCTAGCCCACCCTATTTTTGGGAGTCTTATATCACCTCCTAAAGTTTGTCCCACGAATTTAGAATCACCCTGCATACAGATGCCGAACAGATCTTATTGTTCGACGACTCCATTTATCATCTAGTGGCGTTTCCGATTATACTCCACTGTTGAATACGGTTCATATTGATGTTCCTTATCTTCCCTTGAAGTTTTGAGATAGATTTAAACCTTAAAAAAAATCGAAATATGAAAGTTATCTCTAAATAAAGTGTGAAAACTGCAAAACACCAATATCGAATACTTCAACGGATTCCACATCTAAAATTACACATAAGGAGTCTTTTAAAATACGAAATGGCGCTTCCAAACCGAAACTTCATAGCATGTCAAAGGAAAAAGACACGAGAGAGAAAGACGGAACCAATTAATGTGTATTTCCGTCTTTTCTAAATGCATTTTCCAGTGCTATTAGCGTTTCAACCGTTGCTGGTGTGAACGAACTTGCGTGAGCAAATACAGACTGACGCCCATTGCGTTCGATTTATTTGCTCTGGGCAAATACACGGTTCGAACGCATATGGCCAATGATGGCTTCGGTTTACTCTGAACACCACACATTGAGACAGGGATTGCTCCCATTAAAGCAAGAACCTAAAAAGACATCCATTTTTTAGATGGTCTTCCCCCAACAGATATTTAAATGTAGATGCATAAAATTTGACGCACACAAATGGAGCAGTGTGTTCCAAGCATGTCGTTTTTATTTTTTGCCTAACACTCGTCGAATGGATCAATGCGCAGGGTTTTATTTGCAATTCAAGGGCCACCATAAAGTGCTGTGAATTTTGCTACCCTGCAAGGCAATTCACAATCCTTTTTTTTTACCCGAGAAGAGTATGAATCACAATTAAACCACGATTTAACGAATCTGAAGAGATCAAAAATCCCAGTCATTAAATCGCAGAAACCGTTAAATCGGGGTCAAATTGATCAGAAGCATAAACACGCTCGAAACGGCAAAGTTCAAAAGCTATTTACTTTGGGGTGTTGCTGTTATACAACTTATTTCTGGAAAAAATTGAAAAAAAAACATACACTTAAGAATAAAGTCAAAATCAAGACTTGAAGTTATTCTACTTTTTTTCACTGAAACTTTTCTAACCAATGCACCAATTGGCCACTGAAACATTCCCAGTATATTCTGAGAGAGAAGGGCTCTGTTGTCTCCTTTATTCAAAACGGAACAGATATTTTTTGTCTCTAAAAAAGGGCTTAAGATCAATTCCTAGTAAGTCGAATCGGATTACGGTTTTGAGTGACGAGAAATAACATGAAATTGGATAGTTCAAATAAGTATTCGTTATATCGAGGTTTTTATTCGTTAAATAGGAAGTTTGCGCTCTATTTCCACCAGAATTTCAGAAAAATTTGTTAAATAGAGGAATTCGTTGAATCGGAGTTTTATTAAATCGGGTTCTGACTGTATATGGGAATCGTGTTGGCATCGGTAGTCACACCGGTAAATCGCGGGATAAAAAAAGTACGGAAGGGAAATATTTCGCCTTTTTTGACAATCTGTGGATTTTGATCATAGGTATAAGATTAACTACATTAGGGTACATTATGTCTATGTGACATGAATGTCGCTCTCCACTTGTTAATACAAGATATACGGAAGACTGGATGTTGTGAAGATATTTATTATTTGAGATGTTAATTTTTTAAGGAAGGAAAAAACTCATCTCTGCCTCTACCGGGAGCACTCGTCCGGCAATCGAGGGACCCGGGTTCGTCTCCCGGTAGAGGCAGAGATGAGTTTTTTCCTTCCTTAAAAAATTAACATCTCAAATAATAAATATCTTCACAACATCCAGTCTTCCGTATATCTTGTATTATGTCTATGATTATTATTATGTGTTATCTATTAGTACATCTAATTATGTGTTATATCTATGATTGTGACGTTTCTTTATTATGGGAGTTCAGTTCCTTTTTCGGCATGTCATTGCGTTGACGAGGATCCCGAATGTGTTTGCTACCAAATTTCAACTCCCGGTGGTTTGATGAAAAGAATCACAACCGTACAAGTCAGATACAGATTGATAACTAACCCAAATGGAATCCCCGGGCAAGGTGATATGTGTATGTTTCCACTGAAAACTTCACCCATAGGAAAATCACGAATTTCCTAACTTGTCTTCGGTATGTAATGATCGCACGTAAGTGACTTGCCACATCGCGTCGCATAGAACTATCTTCGGACCGTGTTAAAGGCTTTTCCAGCAAGAAAATTACCACCATTGCACAACAATCTGGAAGGTATCCAAGCACCTCTTGAATTGACCAGTATACACATATACAATCTTTACATTGATACGAGTGAGAAGAAAGTTCGGAATGCGAGTAATTAGATGCAGCGAGTGACGAAAGTACAGTCGAATCCCGTTTTAACGAATACCGTTATAGCGAAAATCTCGTTTTAACGAACACTTTTCTAATCCCCCAAATAAGTTTACATAGGAACAATGCTAGGTAACCTGGAATTCCTTTATAACGAAATTTCGTTATAACGAAGTGATTCTTCCAGTCTCTTGGCGTTCGTTATAACGGGATTTGACTGTAGTACGTACTGTACATATCCAGTAACTCGCCATTCTGCCTTCATCTTTTAAACATCACCAAGAACTCCGCCACTCACACAAGTTTGCGATCAATCACGTGATTCCGAATTTCCTCGTTTCTCGTATCAATGCACGGTTCGTTAACATGCGACTCGGGGGGGGGGCCCTCAGACATAGGCGAATACGGGGGAATCTTAGCGCCAACTTCACATTCTTCTATGACTACGGACATTACTTACGATATCACTCAGGCTGTGTCACCCATCCCTCTATTTCAATTCACTGATGACGTGAAGTTATTCTCTCCAGTAGAAAACACTAGGGGCCTAAAAATTGCATGCCAACAAGTTTTCTAGTATATAGTTTTCAATATAAACTACCGTATTTTTCATTATCAAAAACGGATCAATACATTTGGGCAGGCGCACCGATACTGCATATTAGCAATTAACAGTGAAACGTTGCAGCAATTATATACATGCTTGGATTGAGATACTGCAATGAGCCGCATTATGGACTTTAACTGAAGATTAACATGGCACAGTTTGTAAAACAAACAGAATTTCATACATGTTATGTACGGCGTACTCCAAAATGTGATGCGCATACATTGCCATATGCTTTCTGTGTGTAGGTTCGCCCGACTCTGGAGTTCTGTTCGCAAGTATGGAGCCCTTACAACATTAAAGACATAAAGCTCCTCGAGAAGCCACAAAATTCCTCTACCAAAAGGCATGAGTTGCTGGTATAATTACAAGAGGCTTGAATTGCTGGGTTTGCTCTCTCTGGAATGGCGTGGAATCGCTGCAGATCTAAAATGTCTATTTTGCTACAAACTGCAGTAGTCCACCAGATAGTTTATCTACCATCGGGAGAACCATTTTTTGAGATCATAGACAGACGAGCGTAGACAGACTACGTACGTAAGCATCAATTCCAAATAAGAATACCATACCAACGGGCCAGAAGAGATTGCTTTTAACACGGGTACAGATGCCGTGCAGCGAGAATCTATGACAGTCTGCCATCAGAACTCGTATGTTCCACTAATGCAAGATTTTGCTTCCGCAGATTTCAACCTACTTTACAGCACACCAACTCCGGTCATATATCGCAATACAGCGATTTCCAACCATTGTAGTTGGGCGGGAAATGAAAGCTCAATCATCGGTGGTTGCCCTAGGCTCGGCAGGTAAAGAACTTGCTTCTGACGTTCTATGCCCGTGGACCTTGATGGTAACCTTCATAATGGAAGACGAGCATCTTGCCATTGTGCCACTCGGGCACACGAAGACTTCAACCTGGCTCCGTATGCGAAGCGCTTTCCCTATTTGACTGTTTTCATTTTTTTTATTGCTATCTATTTTTTTAATTTATTATTACTTTTGCAGTGTAAGTGCATTTCATGCCTTTTCTAGGGTTGTTGTAAATAAAAATAAATATTTATCCTCTAACTTGCAATTGTAAAGTTGTTCCCCTGTCTCTTTTGGGATCAACAACCCCCCCCCCCCTCCATGTTTTTAATTGCAATATTCGCTCAGATATTTAAATTCAAGAATAAGAGGAAAAGGGGCAAAGAATAGCATATATAGTGAGCTTGCGTTAGTTTATGCCATTCTTTCCCCTCTTCTCAAGATTTTTAAATTCAAATTATATCAGCGAATATTGCAGTTAAAAACAATTTTTTGTTGAGCTCAAAAGAGATAAAGCAACAATTTTCTGATTGGAAGCTAGAGGGTAGGGGGACCGTATAAAAATTTAGGTTTTTTTTATTTTGTGACATACTGTATTTTCACTCTGTAAACTCATACTGGGGTGTTTCTGAACCCTTTTTGAGCATTTTTTAAATTGAAACCATATCTCTATGATGAACGTTTAATGAGATACAGGCCGAATTAAGAACTACTGGACACCCTGTATATTCGATCACTCGATGCATGACGTAAGGTTTTAATATAAAAACTTGATTTCTATGTTTTGAAATTCCGTCGTATTTCATGGATTTGCATTTCCTCTGTCAGGTAGTGTACTTGAAACGTGGAAATTTACATTAATATGATCCATTCGCACGCGTTAACATAATAAAACTTTAGCAAGTGGCGTAAACGATATTTCAATTTCTCAGCTGCGTCTGCTTAAAGGAATATGATGATTGACTCCAACACAGTCGGCACATAACTGCCATAAAATGGTTAAGCGCTCGTTCTCTCAGATGTCCATTCTCGAATCGGTCTTTGATGCCGGACACGCTTAATTGCAACGTCGTCGTCGTTCGAGTTGATATGATACAAGATGGCGAGGTTTATATCAGTTCACTATGGCTGCGGAACGATGCATATCCGAACATTCATGCAGTTTGTATCCATTAACACAGGTGTATGTTGGTTGTTTAATGGTGAGGGATTCCCGATGATCGGTCACTTGTCTGAAAAGTCAGTTAGATATATCTTATCATTACCACCAGACAAATCTATGAAAATTAGATATGACGTCACCTCATGTGGAATTCATTAGGATGGTATTATTGGATTGGCGTTCCGGATTTGTACACAGCCCTCGTCCTTACAGTGGCAGTTTTCTAGGGGAGAAGGTCTAAATAAGAAGGCCTGGCTAGTTTCTGGTTCCTTATGTTCACAATGAAAATATGTTAACCCTTTAAGTGGTTTTTAAAATTTTTCCTGATCTTCGTTACAACTGCCACAGTGGAAATCACTAAATCCACCTGTTCTGAAAGAAGAATATATTTTTTCTGATCTTGCACAGCTGATAAGTGCCTTTCTCACAAAACAAGAGAGAGAGAGGAAGGGAAATCATCTTTTTCCCATTAATTATACTTGACACTTATTCCTATACTACTGAAGGGAAAGAGAAAACACCTTGTGTGTGTGTATCGCCGTCTCGTTATTGCCGCTGTAACGGTTAATACTACCTTAGATATGTGAGGAAATAAAATTAATGCTTAAAACATTCCGAACCAATTTATTTACAAAAATTTTGAAAATTGTGTTGTTTTCCAAATGATATTCCACATATGTGCTACCAAACACATATTTGTGAAAATACATTCGACTCCAGACAATACGGCCTAATGTGGCGGAAGGGCGGGCCCTATAATAAAAAAGCCAGATAGGGGCCGGAGTTGTGTAAATAATCGCTTCCTATCCACATGTTTCGAGATAAATTTTATAATTCCTAGCTTATAATTATGCAGGAAACATAAAATCATGTGCACTATACAGCACACACAGTGTTTTTTCAACGGACTTCTGTGGATCCGCGAGACCATTGTCATTTACTATTATTGCACGGAGGACTCATTTCGTGTTGTGAAATATTGAAATTTACTACTTCAATTTTTTATGATATGCAAATTATAAAAAAACAACACATTTTGGATTTCATGGGGGAGGCAGCGTGGAAATTTAGCTTCACTATAGGGAGTCTGTGGTGAAGCACGGGGAGGGAGGGAACCATACAAAAATTTAGACTTTTATTTTTATTTTGTTACGCACTGTGTATCTTCACTCAAAACTGGTACAGGGTAATTTTTGAGCATTTTTTAAATTGGAACTATACCTCTACGACGGACGGTTTATGAGATAAAAGAGACCGCATTAGTACTTAAGGACACCCAGCACACAGGAATATACAGTAAGACATCAAAGGTATAGAATCGGCTTCAATTCTCTTAATTGGTTTCCTCAATCCAATCAAATATTTACAGTTAATGCTTGATCCAAGAAAAATAAAATAGCGGAAGAACTACGGAGTAAAAGCAGTTCTCGTGCGATTCTGTAAACAACGTGGGTGTTCTTTTAAATGGCATCTTGAAAACCCACAAAGCAAATTCAAATTAATCTTCCCAAACTGCAGAAAGTAGCGTCTAATGTTAAAAAATTAGCGTCTAATGTTAAAAAATTAGCGTCTAATGTTAAAAAATTAGCGTCTAATGTTTAAAAATTAATTCCAATTATATTATTTAAAGTGTTTAATAAATTCCCGCACATACTTTGGCGAAGAATTCGAGAAATATTTCATAATCGAAGGAATCTCAATCGTTGCTGTTGGAGATTATCTTACTTTGAGCTGGAAGCTAATCAGATAATAAGCTCAAAAAAAAGACTCGGCTTAATTCTATTCGGCTTGGTCTTGTTAAGCTGAATCCTCAAGTCGGTCCGTTTCCCATTGGCTCCTCGTTTCTTTCTCAATCTGTGTCTCGTATCGAAAGATTTCCCGTCTTATTAGCCAACGGGGATTGGCGTTACATCACTTTAGACCTCGGCATCTCTCTCACAATAACATTATCCTATATTTTTTGAATTTATCCATAAAATAGAGAATTTTTATCTTCTTAATTTTCTAAAATTGGATTTGAGTCCATTTTATTTTCTGCGTCAAAAACGATAAATGAAAATGAATAAATTAATGGTTTTAATCGCATCTGATTCCCGTAGAGAACAACGTTTATGAGCCTTGCCTTGCTTATAACGACGATAAAAACTCAACGGCCTCGCATAGAACGACGCATTTATTTTTATGTGGAGTTCTTCCGTAATATGTCTTGCAATAAGAGCTAATGTTCGGAATCGGAAAATGTTCGTCTGTTATGTATTTTATTTTTACCTAACTATAGATATTTAAGAATATGTAAGACCTGTTAACAGGACATCCCCGCATTTTCTTGTAATTTTGCCCTTCCCGACATGTGTTGTAAAAATGTCTTGAATCTCGCTAGATGCTGCCTAATGGGATACTAATGTGAAATAGACCTTATTCTTGAATCCGGGTTAGATGCAGCAATAAGATACCAATGCAATTTTGACCTTATTCTTGAATCCCACTAGACGATACCCGATGGGATACTAATCCTAAATAGGCCTTATTCTTGAATCCGGGATGGATGCGGCAATAAGACATCAATGTTATTTTGATTCTATTGTTGATTCCCGCTAGATGACGCCCGATGGGATATTAATGCTAAATAGACCTTATTCTTGAATCCGGACTAGATGTGTAGCAATAAGATACAGGGCTGCAACTAGGAGTGGGGAGCAGGCGGGTTTGGTGAACCGGGCGCTGGACCAGTGGGGTGCAAATTTCATCTTTAAACTCACCTTCAGCATTACAATGGGGAGGGGTGCCAAATTTCTGCTTGCCCCGGCTGACTAAGCATCTAGCTGTGGCCTTGAGCAATGTTACTTTGACCTTATACTCGAATGCCGCTAGATGATGCCCGATGCTAAGGATACTAATTCTAAGGGGCCGTTCAAGTATTCCGTCATCATCGATGGGGGGCGGGGAGGGGGTTTCCGATTTGCTGACTTTTGATGACGGGGGGATTTGGATAATGCTTACGTCATCAACCACCCTTTATGAAAATATGAGTGAGGATTCAGAGGGGCAGAGCTGATGACGAAATTGTGCTGACAAGGGGGGGGGGGAGGGGGTCAAAAATGGCTAAAAATTTGCTTACGTAATACTTGAACGGCCCCTAATAGGCTTTATTCTTGAATCCGGGCTGGCTGCGGCAATGGCAATAAGACACCAATGCTATATAGACTTTATTCTCGAATCTGTGCTAGATGGACATTATTCTTGTATAGAGGTTTTATACAAGGCGCATAGCAGAGGTATGACATTTTACTGGCGAACCGTTAATCCAACAGGTATACTCCCGGTTAGAAAAAGTTTTCAAGTAACGTGTATCACTCAGATGTGTCATTCGTGTTTCAAGGGGTTGTATAGTTTTATTAAAATAAAAAAAAATTAACTTTTCATACAATTTTCATGTGCCCAAACACCCAATTAGAAAGTTATTGTCCTGTCTCTTCCTATGCCAAAAAAAGAAAAAAATCCACTTTCCAAGTGCAATATTAGCTGAGATATTTTACTTCGAAAAAAGTTGGGGGGGGGGGGAAACAGCATTAAATGCAGGTAAAGTGGTTTATCCACTTTAAATTATGTTTTTTCCCGACTTTCGTCCGTTTTTTGGATTTGAGTACCTCAGCGAATACTGCACTTGGAAACGAGAAATTTTTTGGCGCCGGGAGAGACAGGACAACAGCTTTCTGATTAGGTGTTTGGGCATACGGTGACTATATTTTTTAAAACTATACAACCCCTTGAAAAATGAATGTACTACACGTTATTTGAAAACTTTTCTAATACCTCTAGGATATATATATATATAAGTTACAGTTATAGTTATGTCCAGGGCTCTCATCAGGAGGGAACACCCTGACATTGACTTAACACAGAACGTTTCTGAGAGCATCCCTTGGCCTTGCAGTCAATATATAAAAATATATGAAATATAGATACAGAAGTTGCAAGTACATACCATGTGCAAGGCCTAGCAATGCCGTTCAAATTTAAAGTGAACAGTTAGTTATTGTGAGGAGTAAGTAAGTCCAAGGTGTCAGCCAAATGAGATACAAATACAGTATCCCATACGCAGCACGATATTCATTACATCGTAGTGATCACCCCAGCAAATGAATGAACGTTTTGCCCTGACATTTTACTTAAATTACAGGCACGAGAACTTCTTATAGAAATGCATTTTATCACCGATCACTGCAATTTATATGCCTGGGATTGTAATAAATAAGAAGGGTTTACACATATATACGTAAGAAAAACGCGAAGAAGAAAGAGTGGGAGAAGCCATCACATGTAGGGGATCAAGAGTTAATCTTTACACGTGATGTCAAATACCGATGAAGAAAAAAACGCTTTTTTTTATTGGTTTCGTTGCCAAAGAAAAGAAACACGAAAAAAGGGTCTTTAATCCCAAATATAACATTAACGAAGACGTGATCGGCTTTCCAGTGTGGATCGATAGCACATCTTTACAGTCAACTGCTGATCGGGCGATCGTTTCTTCTGTTTGTTCTTATCTAGTGTCCATCAATTGCTGGGAAATTACTAACACTACGTACAGTGTTGTCCTTTTTTATTCTATCTCTCCCTGGTGTGTCGTTATACAGGGATTTATATATTGTAAAAGGAATGAGAGGGGGAAAAAAAAAGTCAAGATGGGATCCCCGATATCCACTGAATGCAACTTATCTGAACATTTAGTTCGCAACTTGGTGTTGGGCTCACTATAAATTCTTACTATCATTTATTCACAGCTTCGGGTCACGACCCAAACTTAGGTCGTAGGGACTCTTGCGATGGGTCGCACGAATCCCTTTATCATCTGGTTAAAAATCCATTTGTTGCATCACCGGTTCCAGGAGCATCTTAACGCTTCGCGTTTTAGCGGTCTGGGGCCTCTCTTAAGAATTGGAATTTGATGCCAGAGAACAACACGGTTCCAAAATTGGTGTATAATTGTTCTAATTTTTTTATTTATTTTAAAATGTTTTGAAATTTATTATAAAATAATTTATTATAAAATTTTTTTAAAATTTAGACTAAATTGAAGGAAAATTTAGACTAAAGTGAAGGAAAATTTAGACTAAATTGAAGGAAAATTTACACTAAAGTGAAGGAAAATTTACACTAAAGTGAAGGAAAATTTAGACTAAAGTGAAGGAAAATTTAGACTAAACTGATAGAAAATTTAGAGTAAAATTAAGGAAAATTTAGTCTAACATTAAAGAACATTTATTTTAAAATTAATGGAAAATTATATATTTAAAATTTTTTGGAAAAAAATAACGGATATAAAGTGCTACAAATATAGTCTGCAGTGAAAAAAAAGTACATATGCGTTTGATAAATACATGTATCTTATTTTTAGTCATATATACATTGTAATGAAATTAATTAATTGTATGCAAATTGTAATTTATATATTTTGTAATTTATATATTATGTATAAGCCTATATACATAAATTACAAAAAAAATCAATTTAAATCTGTAATAAAAAGAAGGAATTTGAATTTCTAATTCATTTATATATATATAGGCCTATATATGTGTATATACATATTTTTTAAATTGAAATTCATTCTTTTAATAAAAAATTCAAATTTCAGCTTACGCAACTCATCTTAAGCCAACTATACAAAAAAAATCTTAAATAGCAAATACATCTATAATAACAGAATCGCATCTTAATGTTTCTTATTCTGTGACCTTCAATTCATAAAATCGAGTGCGAGTAGTTTCCTTCAATTTATGCACCGCATTATCATAACTCCATCTTTCTGACCTAGTTTTTTATTCGATAGAAAAGCTTTACGTGATTGTTCAATTTATCCAAAAAAAAAAAAAAAATTATTCGGGAAGAAAAATTTTCTCCCTGAAAAACTCAATTACTCGTAATACAAGAGATATACAGAAAAATGGAGAAAAAAAAAACATGCAAAACATACTTATTTATAGAAACTCAGAGAAAAGCTATTATGGTACATTTATTTTATTGTTCCCATCACGAAGGTCGAGTCCATGCAAAATGATTTCGTATTTATCAAAATCCTCCTTTTTGGAATAAAATTTATGTATATCAGGAAAATCAATTCATTCTCCATAACGCATGCAGGTAATGTAATAAGAGATATCATCTGCAGTAAAAGAAATTGGAGAAGAAAGGCGTTCGAGAGAGCTCTGAATAATAATTTACTTAATAACCAAAACCTTTTTTACGAATAATAATATTAATATTCAATAATAATATTCAATAGAGAAATTTCGTTTTTTTTAAATAAAAGATCCTCAAAAATTTAACGAGTAATTAATATCTAAAAATAAACTCAGTATATATATATATAAAAGAAATTGGAGAAGAAAGGCGTATATATATATAGTTTGTGGTTTATCTTATTACATACCCAAAGTGCACAATTGAATTATTGAAAAATAATCAAATTTATATAATTATATCTAATGATAATCTAAGCAGTTTATTTTTATTAATAATCTCCCAAAGGATAATAAATGAATAAAAGAGTTTAAAAGAATTGAAAAAGTGCTATTTCATATTTAATTTCCAAAATATGAGAGAACCAATTATTTTAATGAGAATTTATTTAGTTGTGAATTGGTTATGGTAGATATTTGGTAGCGCACTTAATTCGAAAAATAACAAAAGTTGTACTAATGCTCTGTTTAAAAGTAATTTTCAGGGTGAAAATTTTTTGAAGAAGATTGTGACCAAAAACATTGTTTAAAGAAAATTGTTGCTCAAATCATTGTTCAAAGATAATTGTGATAGAAAGCGTAGTGGGAAGGTGATTGTTAAGCAAAAAATTTTGTGAAGAAGATTCTTACACAAATCATTGCTCAAAGATAATTGTGATGGAGAGCGTAGTGGGAAGATGATTTTTAAACAAAAAATTGTTTCGAAGAAGATTCTTATTGTGACCACAACCATGAGAGCTATGGTTTTTGTTTTTCCTCTTTATGCTCAAGAGACAAACACCAATATCTCGAATTTCATTCGCATTCGTTGATTTTTGCTAGTAACTACTATATGACCACCCTGTACATAATCTGCAAGGATTAGTTCATAACCGCATCGGTTGAAAGTTGATCCCAGAAGCATCGGGAAAACCATATAATGTCACAATGGCATTTTTCAGACTGCATATCCATACTCAGTAATAACACTGCTATCACCAACTTGTATTCTTCCAGTAATTGCCTCTGCGTCTAATTCTCTCGGAGACATTTCTCCTTCCGATACGACATCAGCCATCCATCCAATTTACGCAGTACAGAATGGGACTCATCCCAGGAGGCAATCCTTTGGATAATCAGAAAAATCTTGCTACTTTAAGTCGTTTGTACCAGAGCTAATTCATTATCATGGGTGTAGTAGTAACTCAACACATAGACAGCACGTTTCTATACTGTGACATTTTAGACAAAAGTTTGGTAACTCCAACAACGTTGTTCCAATGTGCATGAATAGCGGTCCTTCCTTTTGAAACTTTGGTAGATAGAGCAATCAAGCGAATGCAAAATTATTTAGCACACGCTGTACGAAAAGTACGAGTATTTAAAAACAGCAAACTAGCGTTATACAGTCGACGCTAGATATAACAATCCCCTTTTTTCAATCGAAAAAAGGACGTTATATTGGGAGGGTCGTTATATCGAAAGTACAACGTATATGATAATCGTTCCATGAAAATATTTTGAACTTATATTTTCATAAGTACCTAACCAACCCGTCGTTGTTTGTGGGAGCCATGTTCTGGTTTGGTGGTCGTTGTAATGGAATGGTCACTATAACGTGGGATCGGTAAAACGAGCGTTGACTCTATTATTTATCACGCCCTGAAATGTTATGCAGAAAAGTTTTAAGACTTCGTATGCCTCACTTAATATGATCACATCGGGACTCGGGGGTTTCTGATAGCAATAACTAAATGATAACTATATCCGAGGAAAAAATCCCGTTTAGTAGAACGGGCCGTATGGTAAACGGGCATTAGAAAAAAAACAACTTTTCCTTTCCCGCATATTTGGTTGTAAAACGTTTAATTGTTCATTCATTATTATTATTCTAAACCATTTTGTATTTTGTCCCTTTAAACCAAATTCTTGTATTGTTATTTTAAATTCAAACATAATGAGGCGTTATAATGGAAGTATCACGACTTACGATACTTTTCTAATGCACGACACATTTCATAGATCCCTTGAGAAAGTCTCTCAGAAATACAGTAAATTCGAATCTGATCAAATGAAAGAAACTGATCAAGAAATGAAGAAAAGGGATTTTTTTTTTTTTTTTTTTTTTTGCCTTCGCTATACGAAGGCATATTGAAAAAAAAACAAGCCACACGTTCATGGATCACACTGAATACCACAGCCCGATTGAGACATTGAGGTACGGAAATGTTCGTCAACAACGGAGAAGGGGGAAGAGAACACCTTTTAGCCTCCTACATAGTCTTGCAGCTTGATCACGATAACTTAACGGGGGGAGGGGAAATAATTTTTGTTGAACCTTACTTTGGAAATTTCCCCCTTGTTATGAGATCAGTCCGTTCCGTTCTTTCCAAAAACCCATAACGATACCCGAATGATAATTATCCGTGATTTTAATAAGCAGCGTCAACTATATTATATTTTTATATAAATAAATATCCAAAGATACGTTGCACAGTTTTCCCTCCAATAAGTAAAAGAACTTTTAATCCCATTTCCAAAGCTTGGCAGACAATCAAGTGTTTTCTCAAATATTCGATCTAAAAGCCTTTGCTCGTTTCCCTTTATGTTGAATACATTCACCTTAAAGATACGAAATTCACGTAAAGTTTTAAATATTGATCCAGTCTTAATTAAAATTTAGCAACCTTTCTTTATAATTACTGATCAATCAAACAAATCCAATCACAGCAAAAAAGAAGAGATGATTCAATTATAGATTTCAATTTTGCATCCTGGAAGAGAGAGAGAAATGAGTTCATTTCAATGGTTTGGAAGCTTTTTTTTCCCCATGGAATGGGATAAATTGTGAGGAATCAAGCGTCCAGATTTCGAGAGAATAAAGAAGTGGGTATTTTTTCTGTAGCAAAACACACACACACAGACAATTTGCGTTCCTTGCACTAACCGATGAACGGTGCGTTCGAATCGATCCGAAAACGAACGATGCGCAACGGCAACCGCAGAAGTTTCACCCTTGTCCGAAGTCGTGCAAACATGTCACCACCGTCATCACCTCTTCGATCTTTTCCAACACTCCACGCATATAAGTCTATCGATGACAAAAGAATCCAAAAAATAATAATATAACTCAATCATTTTTTTAAAGATATTTTCGCGATCCTTGAATTCCCGAATCTCTCCACATCCAAGAACTATTACTATTGTATTGCATTTATTGAAATCAAATAACGGTGATGACAAAACACGTTAAAAAAGAAGATACGGTATAACCCACTTCTGCGGACACTCGCGGGACAAAAAAAATTGTCCGTGAAAGAGAGGTGACCGTATCATGGGGGGGGGGGCTACCGTATTAATTGTATATACTGTTATACTATATAGTATAACACGCACAGTAACTGAAATGGTTCTTTATTTGAATATGAATGAAATTCTGACAACACACGCGAGATGCGTTTAAAGTCATGAAAATACATATTATACAAAGTTTACATACTGAATTAACATCTTCTGGAGAAACTGATCAGTCGCAGTGAGGTGGGTCTGCTAAGTATTTCAACTCCTTCAAGGTGTATTTAAAATTGCGAGACTAAATCCAATCAGTTTCCGTCACTGCGTTTACACGAAAATGCATTTAATTAATGCATTGAAATAATTTGCAATAGCATGAACTCCAATTTTACGTTTTCACTGTATACAAGACATAAATTTTTTTTCCTCTTAGTGATAGAGAGCGAAGAATATACTAGATCTGGCCATATTAAACAGCGGGGAATGATGTAAAATATAGGAGCACAATCAGCAACACATGATTTGAGATTCTAAACCAGTGATTCCCAAAGGAAGGGGGGGGGGGTTAACGCCCCTTTGGGGGCGATGGAATGGGGCGGTAAAAGCTACGGGTATAACATAAGATCCTATGGGTTAGATTGCGTTGGGAGGGGGCGATGAGAGAAAAAAGGTTGGGAAACTATGGTCTAAACCAGTCATTCCCAACGTGGGCGTTCACGCCCCCCTTGGGGGAAATGGAATGTTCCAGAGGAGCGGTAGAAGATACGGGTATAACATAGGATCCTATGGGTTAGATTGCGTTGGGCGCGATGGGAGAAAAAAATTTCTGGAGAAGGGGGCGATAGGACAAAAAAAGGTTGGGAAACTATGTTCTAAACGAACATCAGAGGTGCCAAACATGAACAAACTTCAAGCCAAAATGTCATTCAAAAGTAGCCAAATATAAAAAAAAATTGTTCAAATATTTAAACTTTTGCTGCCAGCTAGTGAGCAAAATTCGAACCGAAATCGCAACTATTGTTGTCCGTGTGTGGCTTTTAGTCCAATGGAACGAATGATCAAAATGGTGTGCATGACCGTATCTGAGAGTGACCGTTGAACATGGTGGGTTCGAAACACAGTAAAACCTCTCTTTTGTGGGCACCGGCGGAACAGAAAAAAAATTCGTCTGTAAAAGGAGGGTGGCCATTAATCCGGGGTTTGAAATGAAAACCTAATATATTATACGGGAAAATTTTTTAATTTGGCCGTAAAAGAGGAGTGACCACATTTGATGGATGACCGTTTTAAGTGGGATTTTACTGTATTATTCCAATCGATACAATGCCGAACAAAACGACGTGAGTTTTTTTTTCAAACCTTCAGTAAATCGGGAATAAAATAAAGTGGAAGGATCACTTTAGGAGAAAGTGAAGAGACATTTTCAAGTATGAAGCGGATCATTCTATTTGCTTCTTTTTTTTGATCATCGCAAACAATGTTTAGAAAACCTAAGCTGCTCGTCAATGGGAATTCCCAATCGGTGATCCTAGTTGCCTCGGGAATAATTTCACCATTCAACTCGTAAGTGAAATGTGGGTTGTTCAAATAAAAGTGAGCGTCCATGAAACTTGTCAACGTTGAAAGTAATGCTGCATTACCCATTTTCGTTCGAACAACTCACGTTTCACTTACGAGTTCACTTATTAACAACAAGATTAAACTGTGTATTGGGCCACAATAAAAGAAGATGAAACTGTGTTGGGTCGCGATGTAAGAAGAAAAAGTTCTCATTAGAAAACGTGTTCGGGACTCATTCAAAGAAGAAGGAAATAGTGCTTCAAGCAATACTAGAAGAAGGGAAGAGCGTTTCAAGAACACTGGAAGAAGGGAAGAGCGTTTCAAGAACACTGGAAGAAGTAAATATAAACTCTGGAAGAAGTAAATATAAACACTGGAAGAAGTAAATATAAACACTGGAAGAAGTAAATATAAACACTGGAAGAAGTAAATATAAACACTGGAAGAAGTAAATATAAACACTGGAAGAAGTAAATATAAACACTGGAAGAAAGAATTAGTGTTTCAAGCAACGCTAGAAGAAAGAAAAACTGTACTGATCCACATTGGGAGAAGTGTTTTGGTCCACACTACAAGGATATAAAACTGTGTTGGGTCGCATTGGAAGAAGGAAAAACTGCTTGGGGCAACACTAGAAGATGAAACCGTGCTGGGCCACGTTAGAAGAAGTAAAAATTTGCATTATTAGAAAATGTGTTTCGGGCCACGTTCAAAGAAGAAGGAACTTGAAGTGTTTCAAGCAACACAAGAAGACGAAAAAACAGTGTTGATTCACATCGGGAAAAGTATTTTGAGCCACCCTAGAAGAAGATAAAACTGCGTTTTGGTCACACATTACAAGAAGATGACACTGTGCTGGGTCGCGTCGGAAGAAGAAGAGAAAATTCGCATTAGAAAACGTGTTTCGGGACACGTTCAAGGAAGAAGGAAATAGTGTTTCAAACAACACTAGAAGAAGGAAAAACTGTGTTGGTTCACATTGAGAGAAGTGTTTTAAGCCACCTTAGAATAAGGTAAGACTACGTTTTTTTCACTCTAGAAGATAAGACTGTGTTGGGTCGCATTGGAAGAATGTAAAACTCTGTCTTGGGTCACACTAGAAGAAGATAAAACTGTTGGGTCGCATTGGAAGAAGGTAAAACTATGTCTTGGGTCACACTAGAAGAAGATAAAACTGTTGGGTCGCATTGGAAGAAGGTAAAACTCTGTCTTGGGTCACACTGGAAGAAGATAAAACTATTGGATTGCATTGGAAGAAGGTAAAACTATGTCTTGGGTCACACTAGAAGAAGATAAAACTGTTGGATCGCATTGGAAGAAGGTAAAACTATGTCTTGGGCCACACTAGAAGAAGATCGGGGGCGGGGTGCATGTGTGGTGTAGCAGTAGTAGGTAGGCCTCCAAAAAATGGCTCGGAGATCCATGATGTTCTTAAGTCAGCCACCTCGTTGGGCAATTTGCCTGTTGTGGCGTTGTATTTGTATTTGTTGTACTTGTAAGATAAAACTGTTGGGTCGCATTGGAAGAAGGTAAAACTCTGTCTTGGGTCACACTAGAAGAAGATAAAACTGTTGGGTCTCATTGGGAAAAGACATTAGAAGAAAAAAATTGTTACGGCCACACCAAAAGAAAGAACGTGTTTCAAGCGACAAAAAAGAAATACAAAGTTTTTCAAGCAACAAAAAAAAATAAATAAAAAATAAGTGCTTCAATCAACACCAGAAGAAAGAAAAAAGTTTTTTGGTAACACTCGAAAGGCAAATAATAGCTGATTAAAGCACTTTGAAGTGAAATTTACCATTTAAAATCGAGGAAAAAATAGAAAAAAATTCGACCTCGATGTGTGGTGAGAGAATGATGCGAGTAGAGAAGTTTTCTCATCTCCGCTCTTTAAGCCGGGTTTTCCTAGGAGCAAGTTTTCTGTATCGCGTGTACCGAATAGGATCCTTTCGTGTCGGCAGAAACGTGTAACTTTATCATGCTTAGTGTTTTTGTTTTCTCTAGTCCGTTTGTTTTTACTAGTTAGTGGTGCATCAGCTGTTCTGACGTCTGCATCCTCCGAAGAGAAGGAAAGTGTAAGAAAACGCCATGTGGAAACAAAGAGAAGATCAACAAAACGCGTGGCGCACGACGCATTTGACTGCTTCGGAAGCAGTCGGTTAATGACGCCCGACGTAAAGCGCTAACGTGAGGCGTATTGTAGGAAAGCGGACACACTGCTTTTTCTATTAGTGAGTGGATGACGTGTCACACTGGGCAGTTCCCGTTACACGTGTCTAAAGAACCTGCTCCTGTGAAAACCCGGCTTTACAGTGATATTTTTAGTGAGCTCACGCATTTCCTCAACAGAAATCGTTCCTGCACCATGTTTATTTCAGGCGTCAGTCGATCAAGCCGCTCCAGCTGAGCGATGCCTTCAGAGCATGCCAGTCGTGGTTTGATGCCTGATAGCCCTCGAGTGTTCTCGGTATGTCACCGATGAACACGCTGCGAAGAAAGATATCGATACGATCAATATCGATGAGAATTCCTTACATTGCGAACATCTGGAAAGACGTCAAGGAAAATATAAAGAAAAGAACGAGTGAATACTCCGAATCTTCTCGGTATCGGTAATCGAATCACTTACGATAGGCAGTATATATATATCTATATATATATGTATGTGTGTGTCTCTGTGCACCCCGCTTACTTACAAGTCAGTCTGATGATAGAAATGCTTAGCGGGAGAACTGATTGATCACTTCCAGAGAATCGCGTTGTTATGGGTCTTGATGGTTCCATTTCCCAGCACGTGGAGAATTTTGTGACCGCGATGGCTCTCAAGTACATTTTTTTTTCTTTATCGTGGAGAGGTTCATACTCTTACAAGAAATCAGAAGCTTAATTAAGTGTTTCATACTCTGCGTCAGTGTTCTTCAGCCGGTGGCCTGTGGAAATTTCCTGCCGATCAGTGAAATATTTCGCCAAATTCTTGAAACAACTGCATGATTAGGAAGCTGCATTATTGAGGAGGCGTGAGAAAGAAACCTTTTCTTCTCTCTATTGAAATTTCAATCGAGGCTGAACCGACGCTGTGAACTAGCTGAGATCATCAAACACAAAGAAAATTTTAATAGAAAGTAAGAAAGGTTGTATTCAACCAAGATATGGTACTCGGCCACACATACGGAAAACCAAGATCAAGATGGTTAAGAAATTAACGCTTTCGAATTCTAATCCCTCATTCAAATTTGAACCTCTTAAGCCGTCACACCCACATCGACACGTCACAATGACGAGTTCGATTCTTTCGTGTTTTCAGCCAAATGTGAGGCATCAGTAGATCACGGTCTCCAGAGGAGGTCTTTCGGCTCTTTGGTTGCTACCATCTGCACCGATGATATCCACTGCATTAGTGCTGGCGGAATGTCTCGCTGGTTAAAGGCCCACTTCACCACACAACAACTCCGGCCATATCGCTATGTGCAATTTACTGCTTTAGGTTTGGGTTACTCATGGGTTGGAAATGAAAGTGCCATCTATCGGTGATCACTGAAGCTCGTTATGGAGGATATTCTTCCCGGGATCGAAACTGGAACCTAACAGCAACCTTCACGGTGGTACACGAGTATCATTCCACTACGTCACTCTGGCGTTATTTTTAATAAGACCTAATTTTTAAAAGCCTGGGAACACGGCATAAGGGGGCCATTCAAGTATTACGTAAGCAGATTTTCAGCCATTTTTGACCCCTCCCCCCCTTGTCATCAAAAGTCAGCAAATCCGAAACCTCTCCCACCCCCCTCGATGCTGAGAATGACCCCTAACAGAACGAAAAGTATGAATACGAATGGAAGTTGTTGCAGCGCTTTATATCCAAAACAAAACCACTGAAGCCACGTGTATAATATTTCTTAAACAAAGAAACAACGAATGCTCAACACTACTACCACTACTTTTCTTTCATTCTTTTAAGCCGAGCACAACTCCGGTCTATCACCGGGGCAATTTACTACCGATTCAGTTGTGCCGGAAGTGTGAGTATGTGTACCTAACAGTCTGAGTGTGCACACAGTGTTGTGTGTGTTTTTAGTGGTGCCATCTGTATTGCAAATTCTGAATGAAGTGTGATGTTTGAATATTTGTACTGTTCTAGGCCTGTCGCTCTCTGTGGCGAGACTTTTACGGGGAGATCGGCTCGCAGTTGAAGAACCACAGAAAACTATCACTGTTTGACCGTACTCGCACCTCGTGCACAGTCTTCTGCGGATTTTCTAACGAATCAGTACATGCCAGAACGCGTGCGTGTAAATGCGTGTCTGCATACATATTCATGTGTTTTTCAACTACTAAAATAATGAATTCGTAAACCTTAATTCTTGTACTGGGATGAACCAATAACTAATTACAAATTTACATTGCGGTACTGTATTTCTTTACAGTGAATTTGCAATTTTTCAAATGAAAACCTAATGCTCTAGTATCGCAATCCTAAGCCGACATTGCAGCTTTTACAACCCATGCAATTTATATATTCAATTTTTGCTGAAATCAATATTTCTAGACACAATTCAGAACAGAGTGGAGCCTCGGTTAACGAGCAAACGCATAACGAGCAAAATAAGTTTGAATAAAGTTTGAGCGATGGTTCGCATTACGAGTAAAAAATTTTGCGTTTTTTTAATATTTATTTTCACGTTACCACAACGAAGCTGATGGTATTTTGCTTTCGCCCACACACGTGTTATGTAATTTTAACACACGTGCGAGTGTGAATATTTACGATACGAAACTAGATGTAACATAGCAGCGATGCGTATGTGCCCTGAAGTTGTTGTTTTTTTTTTAATTCTGCTTGGAAAACAACTGTGGGTTGATTGCATTATTGAACGTGATTTTAAGGGGGCTAGCTCATGAACAAGAGCCACTACTTGTGGAAGAGATTTTATGCTTGGGAAAGACCATGTGCCGGAGGTGTATGAGGATGGCATTCAAGAACTAGTGGTGAAAAATGTCTATAAGTTGACGGTGGATGAAGTGATGGATCTCTTTTGCACGCACCAGCAAGTGTTTATGGACGGTATCTCATCTGAAGAAGAGAGAAATAAGGAGATGTCCCCCACATAAAATGAGATTAGAGAGATGTGTAGAATGTGGGAATCTCTGTGCAAAACTCTGTAGAAAAGAAAAACCCAAATAAAGCTGGTAGCAATGTGCAATCTCTCCAACGAACACTGCAATTTACACATTTCCCAGGAAATCCAAAAAAAAGAGGCAAAAGCAAGTGTCATTGGATAAGGCTCTTTTTGAAAGTGATGCAAAAAGAAAATAAGTTTGCAAACAACAGCGAGTCTGTAAATCGTCCTAAACGATAGTCCTCTTCTCTCTTTCTCTCTCGTCGTTTAGAGTGAGTTAATTTGTAATTAATTATCGTATTTTTGTACGTTTATTTATGGCGTTGTTTATATTACTCATATTTTATTTCATTATCTATAATTATTAATGTGTTCAATTTTTTGATTGAATGCCGTTTTTTTTTTGTTAGTCACTTTCATGTGGATGATTGATTGTGGAACGAATTATTCGAGTTTCCATTATTTCTTACGGGAAAGTTTAATTCGTATAACGGGCTATTCGGATAACGAGTACGTTGACGGAACGAATTAAGCTCGTTAACCGAAGTTCCACTGTAATATGAAAACAAATATAATCAATTTAAATGAAATGGTATTTACAGATCCCAATTTTATGTTTATACACATACACACATATGTTGTTTTTTTCTCTTTCTTTTCCACCTTGCTATAACACCGCGAGGTTTTTTCTTGCACGTTATGTTTTATGTACATATACCTTAATTAAAATTAGGTATATGTGCAAAAAGCATGTACATATACCTATGGTGAGCTGTTGCCGAGGAAGAAAATCATATAATAAAAATAATATAGGTCTGCTGGAAGGACCACAGTTCCTCGGGGCAACGTAATGCATGCAATCTATGTGTGTGTGTTTTGTGTCATTGTCTTTGTGTAACATACATTATGTTCATATTTGTGTATTATATTATGTATTTGTATATCATATAGCTGTATCTTGAAATTTGCTGTTTCTTCGCCATGATTAAAAATTAGTAATATTTATTATTATTTTAATAAGTTAATACACTTTAAGTTTGCCACAAAATTATTTTGTATTGAACTTTAAAGCATAGTAACCGGTATTATGACTCATGAAATTTACACGATGTGTAGTATGAAAATAAAAAAAGTATGTGGTATCGTACCATATATTATTAATTTTAATGCCGCACACTGGTTTGAAACGAACAGCAAATTCTACTTGAAGAACTATAACGAATATTTTGCTTTTATTTGATAGGTGGCAGCAGCGCATTTTTTTTTTTTTGCTCCTGTTTCAAAAAAAGTCTTTGTAAAAACATAGTATTCGTTATTACGACGCGTGTGATATCACATGACACACCGTTCATTTTGATGCTGCGATATCTATTAGAAATCAGCAATCTATCTTACTTGAAAGAATCATAAGGAATAGTTTTGTTTTTATTCGATAGGTGGCAGCAGGGGTCTCAAATCACCGGTTTTTTGCGTGATAAAATGAATCGCTAAATGTAAAAAAGGGTCATGCCACATTTTCTCAAGTTTTCACGAGAGTCAAAAAACGTATATCTTCTCCAACAATTTTGTTTTAGTAAAAAAATTTAATTGCATTGTCCGTGGAATGCATTTAATGAAGCCCTGAGAAAGGATTTTAAATTTTTATTACGTAAGAATAGCCACGAGAGAGTAAAATCTGATACGGACATGACCCCTTTTTACAATTAAACATTTTAGAGCCCCAATTCTGTAATGAAGAGTCTGAGGAAAACACATAAATAAACAAATGTACGCAATGAAACAAACTTTATTTGGGCTTTTTATACTTTACAAACTTTCTATTAGACAGGAATCTAAAGTACACTCCTCTTCCGGTTGCCTCTAATGAGTTAATGGTTGGTGCACTAAAAATCTGGTCCTCCCAAAAATTGTTATACTCCATTGGGATGTATTTTTTATTTTATTCAAGTCATCCCTTTTACTTTGGTTATTGGAAGTTTTGTCGATGAATAAGCTTTGCTTTGGAGTATTATTAGTGGTACACCAAGTTTTATTAGTGGGAAGATTCGTGAGCCAATACCATTAACGTATTACGTACAGTAAACTTTGATGCATTCTGGTTGATCAAATCCACATATTGGTCCACTGTGCACAATCTCACATTCTTCTTGGTAAGTATTTGTATCAGGACGAAATCCCTATCACTGTAAAAAAGAATGCCCTCTGATGGGGAAATGAAATTTAATTTCCTCAAAACGTTCAGACTCTACTAAGAACATCAAAAACCTCATCAATGTGTCATTATTCTGCCCTCCACAGTTGTCCATAAAAAGTTACAAGATCTTTCCATCTTCAGCTCCATCAATATATTTTTTTCAAAAAGAACTTAGCTTTATTAGGCCCTTTGCCTGAATTTGTTTCGTCATAAACGAAGCATTTCATTTTACCATCTCTTAGGTTATGAATACCGAACGTATTAACACTCATCTGCCTAAAATAGTAGATATCTTGCACTGGAATCCGAGGTAAGGATACAGTAGCCAGATAGTCAATACACAGACAGAAAATATCGCTGTTTTCTTGGCAAAGCTCTTTAGCTTCTATGATTGCATCATAAAATTTTTTTGCTCCTTTTCTGTACTAATAATTACAATGTAATTACATAATAACAACTACTACGTTTTAAACGAAAAACAACAAATAACAAAAAGAACAATGTAAACGAAAAAAACCTTATGAAGGTAACTCAACGGGAAACTCTGCTGCCATCTGTTAGCGGTCTTGAGAACTAAATGTAAAAAGGGGTCATGGCCTGGACCTCACACTTTTTTTACTTTTAACATCCGTTTTTCCTCAGCATCTAGAGGCGAGACTCGACCCATTTTACCATAAAACGATGCGTTGGCGTCTCTATTACATGAATCCATCAAAACATAAAAATTGAAAAAATGTGACATGACCCCTTTTTACATTTAGCGATTCAAATATAATAACGTGGAATTGTTTAGGAAATTTTCACCCCAATTATTTTTTTTCCCGCAGGTTTGCAAATTATTTCTCCCGTTTATGGCGGACCGCGGAATCGTTCACTTATTCTTCCCGGTCCCCAAGTGGAAAAAGGTTTGCGAACACTGCTCTATACATACAGTCTAACCTCGTTAGTGCGTCACCCGGTTAACACGTCACTCCGCATACCAGGTCATTTTTTTGAAGTCCCAATTGTTCTCAGGCAGGAATTGGCACAGCTATGGCTTATTCCGCTTAAAGAGTCTCACTCCACTTGATAAGTCATATTTTTGCTCCCCCAAGAGTGACTCATTAACGAGGTTTGACTGTATATACGTGATTGGTTCCCACCCCTTCTTATACTCTAAATATCCACAGGAAATACGTTAGAGGACTAACCCAAAGAATGCGCGGAAGCGTACAACTCTAAAATTGTGCTAGAAGCTAAGTTGTGCGCAACTCCTCTCAATGCGTTAGAAATTTTCGGATCCCTTAACATATGTAGAAATCTTGCGGATCCCAAGAAATACACATTAGGATGCTAATGGATTCCCATACATGCGTTGAAGGCTAGCGGTTCTCCAAAAATAAATACGTAGGATGCTTACTCCTAGAAATGCATAGAGGGTCGTGTGAGTAATAGAAATGTGTAGGAAAATTGTGGATACAGAGAAATATACTTCGAAAACTTGCGGTTCTCCGTATGCGGGAAATTCATCGCCACGCAATTCACCGACATGACAATTTGCTGCTAGGTGAATTCATCGACAAAGTAACATAGTGAGTACGGTAAGTGAGCAAGAAGGTAAGCAAATGAGAGATTCATGAGTGAGCAAATAAGTGAGTGAAAGGGCAAATTAGAAGTGAGTGAGGAGTTAGCAAGGGAGGGAATGGATGAACAAATGAATGAGCAGGTGATTAAATGAGTGAGTTAGAGAGTTGGTATAAGCGAGCGAGTGAGTGTATCCCTTTTACAGTTCATTCCCGTATTCATTCCGTAACTCACTCATTCGTTCACTTGCTTTGTCGTTCACCACTGCTGACGAACTGTTGCAGTGAATTTTGGGTAAGGGGTCATTCAAGTATTACGTCAGCATCGAGGGGGGTTTCGGATTTGCTGAGTTTTGATGACAAGGGGGAGGGGGGGGGGGTTTGAAGGTTGCCTACGTCATCAACTACCCCTTTTTGAAGATATGAAATATTATAAGCTGCTGATGGGGGGGGGGGGTCAAAAATGGCTGAAAATCTGTTTACGTAATACTTGCGTGGCCCCTAAATCCTTGCAATTCTATAAATAATGCGTAGGATGTACACTTATCCTCTAGAAATGCGCAAAAGTGGTGAAGACCCTAAGAGAATGCGTGTAAGGCCTGCTCACACCTATGGTCTTCACTTGGTAAGGCTGATATTGCTAGGGCTCCAGCTAGAGACTTTTCATGAATGACTTTTTTTTTTCAAAATTTCGGACACGTAAAAAATTCTTGTTGATTGTTATTTTACGGGAATGTCCTAAATTCGTAAATCGCTTAAATATTCATAGAAATTAAAAGAATTTGTATATTTTTTAATACAATTAAGCAAAAAAGTTATTTTCACAAAGGGGGATTTTTTAGTGATATAGGGGAAAAAATAATTTAATTTTTGTTGATAGACGGAACGGCAAGAAAATTCGGCAAGAGTGATGGGACCTGAATCTTTCTTCAATCTCTTCTGCGTCCGAAATGTTCGCAAGCTAAGATCGTTCAGTCAGCTATTCATGACTGAGGTAAGACAACTTCAGCAATAGTGCTTTGTCCACCATTCTCAACATCACAATGAAAACCTTATGTAGCGGCCAGTAACGGGGTAATACTGAAATGAGTTGTTAATCGTACACCCTGCATTTTATAGGACTCTGATTTTCATATTAACAGTGATTCGCTTTCGCATAGCACCCTCTATCGACAAAAATTTATTTGAACTAATGTTTTTTTTCCCCGAACCAAAATATCCTACTTCGTGAGAATAACTTTTCCGCAGAAACTGCATTCAAATGTACAAATGCCTTCCATTTCCATGAATTTTTAAATGATTTATGAATTTATGGGACACCTGGTATTTACACCTAAACATGTCACGGGCAAAAGTTCGTTGACAGCCGAATTACAATCATTGTTAAACGTAGTATAGTTTATTTAAATTATTCTTATAATGTGTCTTATTGGTTCAAACTATATTCGAATTGAGATAAACCATTGTGTGGTTCATGTGGCGTCTAGACTGATTGGTCAACGTGAAACGGGCTCAGAAACCAAGGTCGAATAGAAGCCCAAGAAATTATTATTACGCATATCCTAGATTTTATACACAGGAATTAGCTCTCATTGTGAGTGCCGAAAGTTTTTCGTCTCCTAGTCCTTGAAGTGAGCTCCCAGTGCAGTGGTAAGACGCTCGTCTTACACCATGAAGGTTACGGGTAGGGTTCACGGGTTCGATTCTTAGGTGAAGTATAAGGGTAGAGAGAGAGAGAAAGTAATCCCCTATTTTTTTCCTCCCGCTGACCTTGTGTCACGTGACTGTCGTCTTCTTCTGTGCCGGCACATTTCCTTCTACGGTAATTCCCTATGTACAGGACGAGCGGGTTGAAAGTAGTTCGAAATCACATTGTAAAAATTGTAACTGCGTGCTGCGATTGCGGCCGTTCCGAAACACAAGTCAAAATAAGATTCTTGACGTTTCATAGGTGTCTATTTTTGTTTTTGTATAAATATAAGGTGGTAAAGCTCGCGATTGTGTGTAAAGAAAGTTCACCAAAGCTCGTGTTTTCTAGCGTGATAAGACTTCAGATCTTGCATATTTTTCAATAATATTCGTCTTAACATACGAGGCTATTAGCAATTAGTCAAATAACTGCTTATTTTTGAAGTTACATCTGAAATTAGTTACAATTTAGTTCTTTTATTTGAATGCTGTCCGAGTATGTTTCGTGTTTCCCTTGGCGACCGAATTTTTCGCCAAATGAGATTCGTATTTCGATGACTGAAAACAGTCATCGCCGTTTAACCGCTTCGCTCACAAGCGATTGGCGAGAAATTTGATGATCTATCTCTGCTTGACGAATCGCCAATAAATACGATACAAGTTTTGATAACCTTGATCTAATGTAATGACATGTTAGGAAAAGGAAGGGAAAAAAAGTAGAAAAGTGAGGAAAAAAAAACAGATGAGAAAGGGGAAAACAGTATTTACTATACTCTCCCTCTTTATCAGTAATACTGTACTTACAGATAAGAGATAGTAGGTATGAAGTATATCTCTTTTCACCCTCACCTACCTCTTTTCTCCCCTCTCTTATGTATATGTATATAGTAAAACCTATTTAACCTTAGAATAGTTAAAATTTAAAAGTTTAAAAGTTTTTCCTCCTCATCAAGGAGATGAAAAAACTACGTAGTGGTTAAATTTTTCATTGCAAAAACAGCAAGAGTAAATGAAGATTCCTAGAATGGCGGTAATTCAGTTCGTATGATATATTATTACACATTTCTCTGCATCGTGTTATTCGTTTTATTTTTCAGGATCATGTTATACATTATATATTTTTTGTGTTTACATTATATATGTGTGTGTGCGTGTGTGTATATTTTGTATTTATGTATTCATAAAGAGCTTATATAATTTTCACAGAATTTTGTAAAGAATTTAAAAAAAATTTAAGCTGAAAAGTTTTTTAAAGAAATAAAAAATATTTTTTTTGAAACAATTTTTTTCAAAATTGGATGAACAAACCTTGGCATGTAATGAAAAACGCAAAGAAATTATAATTTCTGAGATAGAAAAGTTGGCGGTGGAATGAAGCTTATAGCTTATTAGCTATAATACCCGACGCTGCCCAGGTTTTTTTCAATTACTGGGAGGATTGAAAAACTGAGTAACAAACCATTTATAAAGGAATAAACTATTAAGTTATATATAATACTGAGACAGAATTAAAGAAGTGACAAACCATTGTAAAGACATATCCATGTCTGAAACGCATTGCTAGGGAACCACGGTAACCAAAGTAAACACTCCGAAAGTGATTATTGAGGCTCAAAAAACATTGTTGCTCTACAGGTTTTCACCCATTTCGGGCGTTTGCTCAGGTCTGACAAACTAGTAAAGTAGCCTATCGTTCAAATCTTGTCCCATTTGGCATATATGCAAAATTTGTCTACAATCGATTTAAAATTGTAGATTCGTATAGAGAACATACACACAGATAGAAAATCAATTTTACATACAGTATATAGATCAACATTCACTGAATTTCTAGAAAGTCCTAACTTTGAACTCGTTAATTCACATTATGAAAAAAAATCTAAATTAAAAATTGAAATCTTAAATGTTAAAATTAATAAATCTTAAATGTTAAAATTAATAAATCTTAAATGTTAAAATTAATAAATCTTAAATGTTAAAATTAATAAATCTTAAATGTTAAAATTAATAAATCTTAATCTTAAAATTAAAAAAAAATCTTAATTTATTCGGTCGTCGCGGAGCTTCCTTAAGAAAAGCAATTCAAAACCATCGAACTGAAAAGAGTTTAAGAGGGTAAATAACACGTCGCCAAGTTAGAGATAATAGTCAACGACTGATATTCTTTTGACGACAGTCACGTGGTCAACTTCTAGATGCGAAAGAAAGCCGATCTCTCCGTTAAAAAGTCTCGCAGCAGAAAGCAACAGGCCTACAGCGGTGAAATCTTCAATCATTACACTTTACTCACAGTTCGAAAAATAGGTGGCAGATGGCAGCACTATAACAAGCATTACACTGAAATAAGCTTCACGTTAGGTTTACAGCACGAAACCGTTCATCCCAACGTGTACCAATTCGTTAAAAGTTCCGCAGAGAGATATGGACGAAGTGCATGTGTGGTTTAGTAGTAGTAGTATTATTGTTGAATTAAACCTTTGTTAAAGGCAACATTGTTGAATAAAAATGATTGTTCAACATAGACTGGTGGATTGAAAATATTTTAGAATTAGCCATGTTTGAATGTTGTATTGTTGAATTACACTTATGTTTGAATGTTGTATTGTTGAATTACACCCATGTTTGAATGTTGTATTGTTGAATCACACCCATGTTTGAATGTTGTATTGTTGAATCACACCCATGTTTGAATGTTGTATTGCCAAATCAACCATGGTTGAGTGTTGCATTGTCGAATCTCCCGTGGTCGAGTGTTGTATTGTTAAATTACCCGTGGTCGAGCGTTGTATTGTTAAATTACCCGTGGTCGAGCGTTGTATTGTAAAATTACCCGTGGTTGAATGTTGCACAACCATGATTGAATGTTTTTTCTTACAACCATGGTTGAATGTTTTTTCTTACAACCATGGTTGAATATTGTATCAAGTGTGGCTGTGTTATATAGTGTTAATTGGCCATGACTGTGTATTTTTGAACTAACCACGGTGGTGTATTAGTGAATAAATTATGGTTGAATCACCTATGGTTCAATGGTAAATTTTTGAACTAAACTATTATGAAAAAGTCAGTATTGTTGAATAAAATGATTGTTGAAGAGAGTATTATAATTAAATCATTATATCAAAGGAAGTATTATTGGTTAATAATGTGCGCGAAGGATTACAAAAAGAGTTAAACCACTGTCATTGTTGACTCAGATTATTTTGAAAATTAATTTCAACTTAAAAACTTGTTATAAACTGAGCAAAGGATAACCATGCAAACAAATATAAAATTGCTTAATTGCAAAAAATAAATATTAACCCCTTCGACAGCGGCGCCAGAGTCCGATTGAGACAACAGAAATCTTATATTTGTGATTTGATTGTCATATTTTAAACACTATTTTACAAAAAAAATCCGTTTTTTTCTTTCTATGATACTTGAATTAAATTAATTTTTTAAATTTTAAGTTTTTTTAAACTAAAAATTTATAAAATTAATTAAATTAAACAAATTTCAAATGACAAAAGTAAATAAAATTGCTTTGTATTTTTTAACAATAATTAATTATTGTCAAAAAATATACGTAAAATTTCAACAAAACACGAAACAATAGAAATATCTTTCAGTAAAATATAAATTATTAAAAAATGAAAAAAAAAATGTGATGTGGCTCAGGGAGTATCATCCGGACGTTTATGAATAATCCCGGCAGAGGGCGCTCTATCTCATCCCAGTCAGTAACTGGAGGAGGAAAAACGGTATCCAGTTCACTTTGCAGTTGACTGTGGGACGAATTTCAAGTTCTTCCAACTAACAACAAACAAAAATTTCCACGGAAAAAAAACGGATTTTTAGTTGCGCAATTCTTTTCTATTTTATTTAAATGGTGCTTCAAGGATAAGAAAAAAATTCATCTTTGATTTCTTCAACCATTCGATTATTAGAATTATTGAGGATAACAAAGTGATTTAGGATACAATGTGAAAATTCTCAAGTGGTGCTTCTCCCGTACAATTAAAGTAGCTGTGAAAGTTTTCGTTTTCGACCCGATACCACGTACGTACTTTTGGATTTATATTTTGTCGGTGAAACGGTACTTTTCTACTGTCCCTTTCAACATTGAATGCACGTCGAGTACATGGCAAGGTGAGTGAAATATGTACATTTTTATTCATTTTGCCACTATATGTAGTCCTTTGGATATGTTGATTAATTTTTCTTTAAAAATAGGAAGATTTTATTTGTTGCGTTGTGAATATTCAAGATGCTAATGTAATCATTGACTTCCATGATATTTTAAGCAGATTTTATTCTATGAAGTGTTGGTATTGTATTATGGTGTTTTCACGAATGAAATTGAAATTTTCTTATGGTTTTTTAATGTTTTTTTCTATAGTGGATTTGTTCTTTCGAAAGTTCAGAATTTAATCATGAATTTTCAATTTTTTCATGATGAAGGAGATGTTGTACCTCTCGTTGTAAAGGTGAAAAATATTTGAATAATGCTTTAAAATTATCATTTTAAACAACGTTCTATTTAGACAGCAGATATTTTCAAACGGCGTTATACGCAACTGATATTCTCAAACAATGGTTTAGGAATAGGAAACATATTTTTAATCTATGTTCTACACAGCATATAGTTCGTTTTAGACAACAGATATTTTTGAAAAAATATGTTTTCGAAAACAAATTTTTAAAAAAAATATTTTAGTTGACAGACATTTTCAAACGACGCTCAGACAACAAATGCTTTATAGCAATGTTTTAGGCAACAGATATTCGTAACAATGTTCCAGACAACAGAAAATTTTTTAGACAACATGTATCATGGAAAGCTTTAAGTGATAGATATCTTCAAATGTTTTAGATGATGGATATTTTAGAACGATGCTCAGAAATCAAATACTTTCAAACAATGTTTTAGGCGCAACAGATGTATTCCAATAACTTTCTAGACAACAGATATTTTTAGGCAGTTTTATATAAATAGCATATAACTTCAAACGTTTTAGATGGCAACAATTTCCAAACAATTTTTTAGGTAACATATTTTCAAAGAATGCTTAACATAAAGTGTTCTTTATAAACTCTCTACGCAATAATAATTTTTTTGATTTCTTTTTCAACAATGCATTGTATGACAGCATCATTTAAAAAAATGATTGTAAAAAAAGTATTCTAGATATGTTTTGAAAATAATAAGTACCATCACTGATACTAAACTTCACAGAATGTTTTGGATACTAATACATTTTATACGATGCTTTATAGAAGTAATATTTTATTTTTCAAAACAAGATTTGTGTACTAACAATGTATTTCAAGCAATACTCAATATTAATTGTATTGCAGCAAAAATAACAAATCTTCTTCAAAAATGCTAGTGCCATCTAAAAACTGGATAGGAAACACTGTTTCATCTGATTAGGATCAACTAGATTTGATTGCTGTTTAAATTTCTCAAGTTCATTCAAAAATTTATTATTGTAATAATAACATTAGTTTCAGTGAACAAAATAATCCTTCAAAAAAAAGGTAAGTTTTTTAAATGAACTTTCCCAATTATTTTCTTAATCAAGTATTATCAATATATTTTCTCATTCTTAGCAGTTTCTTGCACTATCGAATGCATTATATAAATAGATAGAACCGCTCACAATCCCGGACTGATGCAAAGCACCTTACTTCCGTTACCTCAAAAGAGGCAGAGTTGTGTCGGAAAATGCATTATATATATATTCTCATAGACAAGTGTTACATACGTTTCGATACACGTAATACTGTATTTAGATCATCAATTCAACAAGCCAAAAACTATCTTCAAACTATAATTGGTGGAGAAAACATATTAATGAAAATTGCAAATCATATATAAGATATAATAACATTGTTGACAGATAAAAATGTCAACATTTTACGTGGTATATCACCTTATAGTTGTTTTTGATTGATATACACACGCAGGAACAACTGTTAAAATTTGTTATTAAATGTGAGTTTTTTTGATTTTTTTGACGTCAATATCATGAGTAATTATCTCTGAAAGTCAGTTTAATGAATATAATTTCAATTAGTAAATATTTGCTTATATTCTTCTATAGATTCGTTCGCGCGCGTAATTGGATTTAATTCTCACTTTTTATATTTTTGAACTCCAAATATAAAAACGAATTTGAACCATAATCACGTTTGTTCACCCTGTCTGATACTAATTTTTTGCTCCAAAAGATGCATTCGACCCCATTTTCAGGTGGTATATATTTTATTTTTCCGAACAACTATCTGGTAATTCATACCTGAATGTGTTTACTTCTCGTCCGAAGTCACCATTTCGTATATTTACAGACTCTGAATAATGTCGTATCATTATTTATTTTAAGCATAAATGTCAATAATGTTATTACATATTAATATTATTTTTCACGATATGTTTCAGGAAGGACTCCCCTTCACATTGAAATGACATAACTTGGAAGCAGCGATTGATAGAAAGATGAAACAAGTGGTATATTTGAAGGGCATGCGTGGAATTTGAATCACACACGCCGGTTTACGAAATTCGTTACAATTTCAACTAATAGATGGAGTCGCGGTAAAGTTATTCCACGAGTCCCCAAATGCTTCATCAGCCTGAACGGTTCATTTGGGAGGCGTACACGCCTATTAAGGCAGGTGGCTTTAAACTCTATTTCTCCCTTATGTCTTGTCATTGCAATTGCAAGGGGAGGCGACCGTTAGTAATATGACTTGACTCATGTTTGCGAAGGGCAATATCTCAACCACTGTTCAAAGGACTGTGGCAAAATCTATTAGCAAAGCTGTTATTAATTTCACAAACCAGTGTATTCGCATTTCGGGCTTGCCTATTAAACGAACTACTCGTTTCATCACTGCTTTGAAGTTACGTCATTTCAAAGTTGGGGAGTCCTTTTTGAAACACTCTATAATTTGATACTGTACATCGTGTATAGTGTATACCATAAAAAAATTTATGTTATTTATTCTAAAAAACAGTCGTATAAAATGCATTCGTCAGGCTGACGATTTAAATTGGAGCTTATTTTTGGGGGGAGGGGGTTATGGCTTACATGCTTACATTACGAGCTTCTAAGGCAGGGGTTCTCAATTTTTTCAGTCACGACCCAAAATCAACAACATAATGAGCTTCGCGACTCATCAGTCAATTTTTTTAAATTTAAAAACGCTTTTATTAAATATTTCTGATTTACAAAATATTTAGTTTTCGATATTGGTGAAACCAGTCCATGGCATCTTAATAGGTGGATCAACGGGATCTGATCATAGGGTCCAAAATTGAACATGAAGTGGGGGGGGGGGGGCTCTAAGTTATTGAAAGCTTTCGGTAGTTTTGAAGTTATTAATTTCATAAATTCTAAATTTTCATTAATTCTGGAATATTTTTATTTATTTTTCATTAATTCTGGGATCATTTTCCATTGATAACTGAAGTATTTTCCATTAATTTCAGAAATTTGCTGTTTTTTCATCAACTTCACAGTCTTATCATATTTGAATTTTCATTAGCGTTTGTTTAATGTGTTTATGTTTTTATATTGGCCAAGCTTTCCTGTGCATTCTGTAATAACATCAAGCCATTTCGGATTCTGACTTCTCCTGAAAAATATTCTATATAGACCATGTCCCAAAAGTTTGTTGAATTTTGTTTTTTCCTGTATAACTTTTGTCGCGCGCAGTTTAAAGAAAAATTCAATTTTTTTCACCGAAAAGGAAAATCATTTTTTCATAAACAATAAAAATTGTATTTTTAGTCGTTAAGTTGTTGAAATTATGCTTCCCAAAAGTCTATGGAAACTACTGAATTGATAAAAATTTGGAAAAACATAATCGTGACGCAAGTCTTAAAACTTATTAAATGCAGTAGGACAGAATAAGATCCGCTTCTTAGACGGCAAAAGTGACGTATCTGTTCTGTGGACGAGATTAACAAAATTTTGAGACTGAATTGCAGAGTAGGCCTATTGAATATTTTTCAAAGACCTTAAATCGCTGCAAAAGCATAATTTATCCCGTTTTAGCGAGAAATACGCCTTGCCATCAAAAATCACGTTCTAGAAGAACTCGATATACTTCACACGATAATAGGTTGATGAAAAGAATGGTATCTACCCACGCGATGTTTGTTTGTGGAACTCGGGAATCTGATTTGAATATATCGTCAGGTATGGCTTTAAGAAGAATTGAAAATACGGGTTTTATTGTTCATATACAGAAAATTGTACGTCAACTGGCCTTCTCAAAGCATCCCGTTCAAACACACGCACCACATTTCTAGATATTAGAGTGGACTCAAAACCACGTAGCATGTGGAGAGCAATGGATGTAAACAACCAAAAGAAATGTAATGTAGAGATAACCCCGATGCACACGCAACATACAAGGTATTGTCACCGTCTGAGGGAAAAGCAACTTCTGAAGAAGCTCATGCTTCAACAGACACGAGGGTGGAGGTTTTGTGATGGTGTGGGCGACCCTCACATTCAGTGGGCACGCATATTTAGCGATCCTAGATAAGAGACTAGACACAAAAATACATAGAGGCACCAGGAAAGCATTTCAATTCTTTTTGGTTGAATTTTATGGAAGCGGGCAGAACTTTTTCCGCAGGACAATGCCTCCATGCATATGTTCAACGTTGCGAAAATATATTTAAAAAATGGGAAATGTGACTCTACTGGACTGGTCACCGATGAGTCCTTATCTCAGGAATACACTCATTAAGTCTAGCCCGACGAATGCCTTAAAACATGAGATATAAATTGAATGGTATGATTTGGACCCACAACTCCTAAAAAAGTTTAGTTCTTTCAGTGGAAGATCAGTTGTTCGATGTCGTTCAAAATAATGGAAAAATTACCAGTTCTTAATTAATATGTGTTTGTCAGAAGTTATAATGCATTTGATTATTCCATAAATTTTGTAACAAGTAACGCAACAATAATTGATTGGCAGAAATTGGTGTTACGAGTATACGATAATGAGCCAGCCCCAGATGCTGAGAGCAGCTCTGGGATAACTTTTGGAACACGTAATTTCAGCAAATTAACGATTATAAATACAATTTTTTTTTATAATTTTGTAAAAAATGCTCTTTATTGAAAAAATACTTTTCCTTTCCTTTTCGGTGAAAAAATTGCATTTTATTGCACCATGTGCGACAAAAGTTATACGGAAAAAGCAAGATCCCATGAACTTTTGGGACAGAGTCTAGAAGTAATGCTCAACAGGGTCATATAAACCTCTGGGTCTTAGCCTAGGATACCGAAATCTTTAAGACACCTGAAGTGCCAGAAGTGCAGAACTGGATCTATATCCACCCGGTTATGGAATATGTGAGTGGAGTATAGTGGATTATGTGAGTGGAGTATAGTGGATTATGTGAGTGGAGTATAGTGGATTATGTGAGTGAAGTATAGTGGATTATGTGAGTGGAGTTGTACTACCCATCACAAGGGCCCCTGTTATCCACGTTTGGGTCGCGGCAGATAGGTGAAAAACTGTTCTAAGGAATCAAGCTAGGGGGCTTATTTTTTGGTTAGGTCCTACTTTCGTTGAAACATGGCGTATTAGTAATGAAGAGGGGGATGTTTTCAATTCTGTCTATATTTTACTGAAGTGAACCTATTAAATACTATCTACAGGGTGATTCCATAAATCCCCTTGCAGCATTTTACTGGTCAACTTCCAGTCAGAAAAAGTTTCCAAATTACGTGTAGTACTCAGATACGTCATTCATATTGCAAGGGGGTTGTATAGTTATTAAAATATAAAAATTAACTTTTTTATACGGACGCACTGCCCTCAAAAACCCAATTAAAAAAGTTGTTGCCCAGTCTCTTCTGAGGCCAGAAAAGAAAAAAAATCCAATTTTTTGATTGAAATCTCAGCGAAAATTGATCTTTTAAACGTAGAATTTTCTTTATTGGAGTCAGGAGTCGTGATGGTCGAGCGGTCACATTGACGGACTCGCAACTTGAGGACCCGGGTTCGAAACCCGGGTCCTCAAGTCACCACGGTGATGGCTGAAGTTGGTTTGCTGTGGTTCAAACTTCTGGGAGCGAATGAGACCCGATCTCCTCGTTGATAAAGTCTCGCCACAGAGAGCAACAGGCCTAGAACGATGCAATTATTCGATCGTTACATTTCGGATCATAGTTAGAAAAACTGACGGTAGATGGCAGCAATATAACAACCATTACACAGTAACAGACTTTACGTTAGGTTAGCAACACATACATGCATAGCTTCCAACATGGGTCTTCTTCAACAACCTGCTAAAATCCGTTCATTGAGACAACGGAGGGCTATGATCTAATTAGGAGGAGGAAATACGGGGCAACACCTTTTTAAATAGAAGTTGGAGGACAGGGTAACCGTATGAAAAAAGTTAATTTCAATAACTATATAACTCCTTGCAAGATGAATGGCGCATCTGAGTTCTACACGTTATTTGGATACGTTTTCTAACTGGAAGTATGCATCTAGGATGAACGAACGATTCGCCAGTGAAAGACGACAAGAGGAATTATGAAACCACCCTTCGAATGTGTATTCAACACATGGCATTACAAACCCGCCATCGATATATACAATACAGATGCTGTATCATAGTATTGATTATTCGAGATTAAAAACGAAGTAGTAAACAATTTTAACAACCATTACGACTTGTTTCTTAGATGAAACACGTTCGAGATCATAAACGGAGCTAAAATCACGTTATGTTTCCGATACACACTATTAATTCGGAAATGTAAGAGAACTTGATTTTTCAGTATTCAACAAATGGCATGCATCGATGTGCTCCAAAGAATAGAAGATTATTCCAGATAACACAAAGAAAATGGTACAGGGAAGAAAATGCACGAAATCATTTCATTTCATTCTCTCGTATAAAGCTCTTATTTCTTTATTCCTTTCTTCTTTTTTTTTTCTCGATCTCTCCATTCCATATCGTCTTTCATATTTCATTCAATAACGCACGTCACAGCCATTCAACGAGAACGTAATAACTATCGAAAAGGAATTTTTTATTTTTATCCTTCGTATTTTTCCTCCGCCAAATATTATAGTATTGAGCCACTTTGATCTCTCTTTCGACGATTTCACGGTATATGACGTTTTATCATGTTATGTACGTAGGTCGAATATTTTTCCTGGGAAGAAAAATTACATTTCCGTTTCATGTGTAGCTAGACTTGGGGAAAAATATTAAGGAATTCTCGTGGGAAGGAGTATTTAATTTGCGAAGGATATGCGTGCTATTGCATGAAGATTACCTTTGGCTTTTACGAACGCTCGTAATTATGATTCATCTCTACTGAGACAATTTTTTGTCCCGTTTTGTATAACAAAACAAGAAAAAGTGGATAGTTGCAGATCAAGAGTAAGGTATATGAATGTTCTGCTGGGCTACACTACTTAACCCTTAGGCTGCGGGAATCGCTGGAGATTAGCTGCTATCAGTGCTGCTGAGTAAAAAAAACCAATTTTTTTCTTTTCAATTGACTTTTGTGAAAGGTAGATGGCAGTGAAACTCATACTTATAAATTGAATATATAATTGAAAATAAAAAAGTGTGGTTCAAATCTGGATTGGACACCACAATCACCGAGAAAATATGGAGTGGGGGTAGGCAAGCACTCTACCGCTGGCTCAGCAATGTACACCAGTGCAAGCAAACCTGTCGAAATACAGAGAAGTAATAAAAATAACTAAATTTGTACAGTATGCGTATAACGCTATTTGATAAGCCATTTCAAGATTTCATCTGAAAAGACAGTATTTTAACAATTACAATGGAACAAGTCATTCCGGATAATTCGATATGACAGACAGAAATTTATGTTTCCCGTCGCTGCCCAGCCCGAAGGGACTGCCTGGCGACTTACAGACTGATAATTCACACAGGATAGTTCAACAAAAATGAAATTTATATTAATATAAACTGTTTTTCGTTATTTAAAAATTATGGATGTACAGAATATCCCACTTATCTAGAAATAATTAAAAAATTTATAAATTAAAGGTACTGGTATATATTTGAAAGTGGTTTGCAAAAAAAAGTAATTCTCATAAAGGAGGTGTATTCTTTTTATTACAATAAAAAAATTAGTTTGAATTTTTGTCTATAGAGAGCGCTTCACAAATAGGAATTGTTAAAAATATACAAATCAGAGTCCTATAAAATGCGGGATGAACGGTTAAATGCTGATTTCTGAATTTGAATTTTACTGGCGCTTACAATAAGGTTTTCCACCATGACGTTGATGAATAAATGACAAATATTGGTGAAGTTGTTTTTACATCAGCCCCGAATCTCCGGCTGAAGCTTCAACGAACGTTTCGAACACAGAAGAGAATGAAAGAAAGGTTCAGGTCCAACCAATTATGATTTGTTTACGTGCAGCGCCTTCTATTGACTAAACCGCATTCAAATATACCACTTCCTTCAATTTTTATAAATTTTTAGACTGCTTACGAATTTTTGACACACCCTGTACCCGTAATTGTTGAAAAAATTATATTCTTTCCAGTAAACCGTGGAAATATGTTGAGAAGAAGAACGTCAAAATACGAGCTGCCCGTGCTGAATATGAATGTCTGAAACATTAGTGTGAGGTTCTTCCAAACTTCTAGACATTGCGGACCAAAAAATAAATAAATATCCATGAAGCACGAGGAACCACAAGAGTGGATCCAATGGGGCCCATGGCTCCGAGGCAAATGGGGGGGGGGAGAGATATATTATTGGAGAATTTTAATTTATTATGAATTATATGAATCTGTGCATTTATTTTGAAGATAATTTTGATTATTTGTTGATTATGGAAATACTCTTCATGAACAGTATGAATTTTAACGACTTGCGAGAGAAATAATTATATTTTTACACCAATTCTGAAATTATTTCTTTCAATAATTATGAAATGAATTCGCTCATTAATTCTAAAGTTGTTTCTTTCAGTAATGCTTAAAATTATTTTCCGTGTTATTTCTTCTAGTGCTTTTTCTTTCAGTCATTCTGAAATCATCTCTCATTAATTCTGGAACCATTTCCCACTAATTCTAGAATCGTTTCCCATTAATTCTAAAATAATTTCTCTTTAGTTCTGAAATTATTTCTCTTTTATTCTAAAATCATCTCTCATTAATTCTAAAATTGTTTTTCATTAATTCCAAAGTTGTTTTTCATTAGTTCTTAAATTGTTTGTCACTAATTCTCAAATTATTTCTCATTAATTCTAAAATTGTTTTCATTAATTCTAAAATTGTTTTCATTAATTCTAAAATTGTTTTCATTAATTCTAAAATTGTTTTCATTAATTCTAAAATTGTTTTTCATTAATTCTAAAATCATCTCAACCATTTCTAAATTCTAAAATCATTTTTCATTAATTCTAAAATGATATCTCAACCACACATTTCTGAATTCTGAAACCATTTCTCTCTCATATAAGAGTTCTGTTTCTCTCATAAAAATTATCTTTTCCGAAAGCAATTTTGAAATTACTTCTTCCACAATTGCTCTACTGTTATTTGCTGCTACTCGACTTCAGAATTTGAAATGAGAAATCGACATGTAATGAATGTATGTGTCTGAAACTTTCTTTCAAGTTGTTAGCATTCGCTGCGGGAAAAACATTTTTGGTTTTTTTTTTTAAATTTGTATGAAACCTAGTTCTCACCTGTAAATCCTAGATTTCACCAGTTTTCGTGATTTTGTTTCTCCAGTTTTCGTGCTTTTATCTCGTAACATATACATCTAAAATGTGTATTTTCTCCCTCTCTCCGTGTGTGTACGAAAATCTACAATTTCAGAGTGATCTTTACCAAGTTTTGGAAATATAACAAACAGGACTCGAATTAAATGATAAGCTGACTAAAAGTTCGTCAATGCTGGACAAATGCCCGAACCGGGTGAAAAACTACTAGGCAACAATGGTTCGTATGCCTCAACAATGATAGTAAGAATTTTTACTTTGGTTACCGTGGTTCCCTAACAATGCGTTTAAATCATGTTTGCTTCTTTACAATGGTTTGTAACTTCTTATACTATATTCCCAATATAAGGGAAAACCCGGACCCACGCTGTGGTTATCTATATATATAAAATTTATTTTCTGTCTGTGTGTGTGTGTTTTCTATGCAAATCGACAATTTTAGACCGATTGTCGCCAAATGTTGCATATACGTATATACCAAACGGAACACGACTTAAACGATATGCTAATTTAAAAGTTCGTCAGAGCAGCGCTAATTTCCCAAAATGGACGAAAAACAGTCGGGAAAAAATGGTTTCTCGGCCACAACAATTACTTCCGGAATGTTTACTTTGGTTACCGCGGTTCTCTAGCAATGCATATCCATTTACAATGGTTTGTCACATTTTCAATGTGCTGCCAGTATTATGTATAACATTTTATTCCTTTATAATGGTTTGTTACTTTTTCAATCCTCCCAGCAATTGAAGAAAACCCGGGCAGCGCCGGGTATTACTGCTAGTATGCATATGAAATTGGTTTCCTGTCTGCATGTCTATATATGCCCTCTATACAAATTTACAATTTCTGACTGATCTCCGCCAAATATTGCATATACTGTATGAGGCGATTCCATAATTCTGCTTGCAGCATTTTACTGGCTAATCACTGATTCTAGACGCATATTTTTGAAGCAAAATATAGAGATTTCATTGATTCTCAATCTCTTCTGAAATTAAATTATAAATATAATTTTTTTGAATTTTTTAATTTAAAATTTATTTTTAAATAAGACTAAATGAATGAAATTTCAATCTTTTGCTTCATTTCACGAACTGAACAGTTCCATTTATTTTGAATTATAATTTTTATTCAATTGCATTAGTGTCAAGCTAATTTATCATGCGCGCAAGCTGTTTTCAATACGTTTTCGTAAGACTACCTGGCAGTCGAGTGGTCAGGGAGCTAGCCTCTTACTGTGCAGGCCCAACACCTTCTATAGAGAAAGCCTCTGTGCGAAGCTTTGGCGTCACTGAAGTCGTCCATTTCACCTGTAGCCATTGGATATAGCCGTCCGACATATTTTAGACGTCCGCGAAATCTTTACCTTTTTTTCTGCGGTATATCCAATGACTATATGTGAATTGGACGACTTCAATGACATGACGAGCTTCGCGCGGGAGCTTTCTGCTATAGAAGGTGTTGGCAGATCTGTGAAAGAGTCCCGGATTGAGCATGAATCCGGGAATTTACTAACGCTAACAGATTCCCTGGACAGATCATACAGGATCTTTTGGGAATACGTGAGGATCGTGCCATTTGATTTTTTTTTTAATTATAAAAAACTGGTTAACCACAATGTTTAAAATTCTGTACTGGCATAGGATAGCATATATAATGGAAACTTGAGTAAATCAGTGGTTTTATATATATATACATATGAGTAGTATTTTTAGAGATATTTCTACCAGGTTACAGTTTTCTCCTGATAAAAGAAAAGGTTTGAGACCCCCCCCCCCCTCCCCTTAACACACATAATACGCGTATGTCGTTTGATAAGTAAGATATATCTTTATGGGAAGCACACGATTGCTTTTAAATTATCACAACTGTAAGCATGACTCTCCAAAACCTGTCACAACAAGTTAGAGACAAAAGAGCTTTGTGGTTCATTTTTTGGCGTCGTTCCAAGTTCGGGTTCTAGTAGTTATTCTGAAAGTGTAAGTTCCCCATGGAGTGAAACATTTTTTTTTTTTTTGGATCTGAAATAGTTGCAAGCTGCCCAGATGCAACCAAAGCTGAATCGAAAGTAAGTTCATGGGGAATTTAAAAGCAATCATTTTAAAACCATTTATTTTTAGATCAACGACGTTAAACGGCCCGTACATCCACCGAAGGAGACGAGCGTCCTTGGCTTCCGGTTTAGGCTACCAATCTGGAAATCATTCGTTAATTTCATTCTATTGCCATGGAAGGTCGCAGATTGAAGTTGCTTGAGATAGCTGATGTTGCGATCATTTCAATAGAACATATTCACAACATTCTCCATGAAAAATTGGAAATTAAAAAGATCTGTGCAACATGGGTGCTGCGATCGCTGACAATGAATCAAAAGCGAATGCAAAAGATATTTCAAAAGCGAATGCAAAAGCCATTTCAAAAGCGAATGCAAAAGACATTTCAGAAGCGAATGCAAAAGACATTTCAAAAGCGAATGCGAAAGACATTTTAAAAGAGAACTTTTCGATATTGACTCATATATAATCCTGAAGACTCTCTGTGTCGATTTTTGACCCATGGGTTCACCACTGTTCACTAGAGTCAAAACAGTGGATGGAGCGGGGTGAAACGACAACAAACAAGGCAAAGGTTGTTTTGTCTGTTGGAAAAGTGATCGCCACATTTTTAAGATTTTCAAGACATAATCTATATGAACTACTTCCAGAAAGGTCATGATAGGAGAATATTATACGATTTCTTTATTCCTACCCAGTTCACCTCTTCATAATGTCCAGAAAATATCAGTTTTCTTGATATCTTGGGCTCAGGGGAGAAAAGCCATCCCTTCCCCTATACAGTCCCCCATGGGGGACCATTTGCTGAAGTTAAGACTACTTCAGCGACTGACGCCACAGCGCGTGAAATAAGGAAGGCAGGGTCGTGGTTCCAGTGGTGTAGATGGTAACATACTTGCCCGATTTCCAAGAGGGGCCTGGTCTTGGTGGAGACCAGATAATTTTTCATTCCGAGTTCACCTCGACATAATATCCAGACAGCCTGGCGGTCGAGTGGTTAGGGAACTAGCTTCTCACTGTACAGGTCTGGGTTCGAATCCCGGTTCGGGCATGGATGTTTACTAATACTAACAAATTCCCTGGATCATGCTGATCCCTTGGAAATACGTGCGGATCACATTATTAAAAACAAAATATATATATATATCTGTTTCCTTGATTATGCCATACTGCTAGAAAATTTGAAAGAAGAACTGCAGAGATGAAATGGCCAAGATGACGCACAGAAAGCCAAAAAGCTCCATCTCACAGATACACCATTAAAATGGCCAAATTCTGTGAATTAGGCTTTGCTCGTATCAATCTTTCATCCACTGAATTTTACAGATTTGGTCTCATGTGATAGACCCGACATTTAGGAGGGGGGGGGGCAGAGAGGGGCAACGGCCGACCCTGGCTTTTGAAAATACACTAAAAATGGCCCCCCCCCGGAAAAAGTTGAAATGACGGCCCTGTCATGTGACTTTTCTTGTTTTTAAACGTTAAAGTTTGGCTTTGTGGAAATACAATAAAACCTGCCTTTAACGGAATCTGTATTAAGAGGAAACCCCTGTCTTCAACGAAAAAAAAAATCTTAGTCCCGTGATTTCAATGCCAAAATACACATTAAAAAACCCGGATTAAACGGAACCTATCTAACGCGGAAACGGAAAAGAAAATTGTACCCTCCAATGGAAAATTTCACACAAATACTTATACCATAGGACTATACAAAATGGTAAAGGGTTCTACCTAAATTTTTTGTGCAATCTCTTCTTGCCAATGTGAGTTGTACATGATCTTCTCTTCCATAGATTAGAAAAAACCATTTCCGTACTTGATACTGTGGTTTCGATAAGTAGTGAAGCAGTTGCTTTCCGAAATTGTAACAAAATTTTTCAGATAAGCAGGCTTTTCTACGGGAGAAATCAGTGAAAGGATTGGATTTCCAAATGATATTCAAGACCATCAAAATAGTATGCAAGCTGCATTCCGTGATCGCAGAGATGAGCAAGGCCGGAATTAATGGGAGGCGAAGAAGGCAATTGCCCGGTCGGTAAAATTTAGATGCGAACAAAAACAACGTTATGAAATCATCGAGGTTTTACAGTGGTAGGAGCGACAAAATAATGTTGCCCTCAGAAATCTTAGTTAATGCCCTGGTGCTGAGGATTACATAAACATAGACGACAATGCACGAACTGAACCTGGCACGGCAGATACGGACACTCTCATTGAAAATTTTAGATAAAGGGCAAAAAGAACGTAAATGTCAATTTAGAAGAACTTTGTACGGTGAAGTTTTATACAGATTGCTGTGAAAACCTAAATATTTAGTAATCAAACAGTGAATATAATGTGCAGTATTCATCTCTTTAAAAACTATTTACTTTATTTTCAATTAATTTATTCAATTTTAATTGCATGCGAAATCGCAACCTTTATTAAGCGGAAACCTGTGTTCAATGGAAAAAAATCTCGTACCCTTGCGATTCCGTTAAAGGCAGGTTTTACTGTATTTTTTTTCATCAAATGAAGACGACATCGCAGCTATAAATGACTATTTTGCCAGGACTCCAGTATAGCTTTGTGCCAGGAATGTGTACGAGGTGCATGTACGGTTAAGTAGTAGTAGTGGAAAACTTCGTGGCAGAAATCTGGAACAAAGTGTGTACCTAACAGTCTGAGTGCGTATTGTGTCTGATTTTTTCAGTTTTGCCATCGTTTCAAATTGTGAGTGTAGTGTAATAGGAGGGGTTAGAGAGCAGCGGTTCAGAAATACATAAGTCATGGACCCAACCCCCCTTCCTCCGGGTATCTTGGTGTGTGCCGTGGCCACCCATTTATAGCAGCAGAAACTACAGCCATCCATCCATCGAGAATATTTCTCGAACAATGGAGGGCATTCTATCCAGCACTAGTGAATTCGATGGGGATGGCAATGCAATTTACTTGACTGCAAAGGGACTAAAACAATGTTTTACACTCCTATCGAGAGATGACACCACAAGTACAATTTTTGTCAAAGCGTAACGACATTACTATTGTAGTCTATCAACGTCGCAATGGTGCTCTTGCGCGTTAATTTAATTGAAAATATTTTTTTGAGCAATTAATTTACATAATTTTTTTCTCATAACTCTACAATCGGTCCAGGCACCCTCAATTCGGAATCACTAGGTTAAAGAAAACGAAATTTTCTGACGGGATAAAGAAATTTAAAATCATTGGAGAAAGAGCGTGGAGCTTTAAGGACACAATGTTGAAAAATAATATGCAATTTGACTGAAACAATATTTTAAATACCCTTTTTTACCTTACTCATCAAACGACCCTCGTACTTGTGCACATGAGAGAAATTTTGCTTGGAGGATCAGTCTGGGCTTGATAGATGTATTAAAGACATCATATATGGTGAAAGTTTATTTAACGGCAACTGTGCCATCTATTTTTGTCCTACCGACGGAAAGTCAAATACTTGTTAGATGCTCTAATGAACGTCTGCTGTCCTACGGAAGACGACTTGTACGTGTACGTCTCGGGTCATTTGTCTGGTTCAGTTCAGTTAGTGTAAGGGTTCGAATTCGAGTGCCGATTCCCCCTCGGGCATTTTGATGAGCGCAATAACGAACATGTCTCACGACGGTGGATATTTTAACATTGATGATACACTAAATTCATAACATTTCGAATTTGAGAAATAAAGTAATATAGGGAAATTTTTTAACTCAAAAGTACTTTTTTTGGTATTCTGAGTTGAAAAACTCAGAGAATGAAAAGAAAATTCGAAATTCGCTAACAATTAATACCCCGCGCTGCCCGGGTTCTCTTCAATTAATGAGAGGATTGAAAAAGTGACAAACGATTATAAAGGCATATAGTAAACTATTATACATATGCTGACAGGATTAAAATAATGCAACCCATTGTAAAGGCACATGTATGTCTGAAACGCCTTGTTAGGGGGAACCACGGTAACCAAAGTAAACATTCCGAAAGTGATTGTTGAAACCATTGTTGCCCGACAGTTTTTCGCCCTTTTTGGACAAACTTTCAATGTTGCCTATCGTTCAATCAAGACCCCTGTTTGGTATATATGCAAAATTTAGCGAAGAACGATCTGAAATTGCAGATTTGTATAGAGAACATACACACAGAAAATCAATTTTATATATATATGGATATATACCATAATCAATATAGCACAGAAAATTTTGGAAATATTATCCCATTCAAAATTCTAGTCAAGGGGGAAAAAAATTCCCATAAATTATTTAGTCATTTTTCGGGGGAGAAAAGATTTTTCACGAAATTTATAGCTGAATTTTCATTATTATTTTTTTTTTGTGCCATAAAGACCCAGTTTTTTACGCTTCTCCTATTTCGCAAGATATAAATTCCTGTGAAAAATGCACTATATTTTTTCCAGATGCATTTCTCTGGCAGGATCAGTTGCAGTTGATTGACATCATGGCTATCGATTGCGAAAATTGAGAGAGAGAGAGAGTTTGTGCCGTGTTGGAGATTGAATGCTTGTCAGAGAAATCATCGAAAAAATCGGGGTATAGGAAGCTTTAGGAGAGTCGATTCTCATACGGAGAAAGAGCATAGAGATTAGAAAATTACTGGTAGTCATCGACAGATACAGGGTGTCCTGTAAGTGCTAGCACGGACCTTTATCTCATCAACCGTCCGTCGTAGAGGTATGATTCCAGTTTAAAAAATACTCAAAAGGCGTTCACAAATTACCCGGTATCAGTTTTAAGAGTGAAAAATACAGCATGTCACAAAATGAAAACAAAATCTAAATTTTTAAAGAATTTTTTTCTCTCCAGTTGGCATCAGGATAGACACGGCAACATCTTTCTAGCGCACCAAACTCTCGGTGAGTATAAAACAGTCTGCCGTTCGGAATCGGCAATAAATTGTAGGTCCCGGTCTAATCAGCCCTCGCGTGCAGAAAAATGGTCAAACAACTTTCCAGTCGGGTTCCGGGAGCACACGAGGACCGTATAAAAAGAGTTTTTTTTTTCTTATTTTAATAATTAAACAACCCCTTGAAAAATGAATGGCATATCTGAGTACAACATGCTATTTGTGGAAATTTTTTCTAATTCGAAGTATACCTCTATGATCAACGATTCGTGAGTAAAATGCCATACCCCACCGTTTCCTATGCCCCCTGTGTATAAACCATTGGTTCCCAACTAGGGGTGCGAGAGAGTATTTTTGGGGTTGCGAGATGGAAAAACATAACATGTTGACTGATCATTCAGGAAAATTATGATAAAAACGGAATTTTTCAATTCCTAAAAAAACAAAATATGAATCATTCAAATATTTTGGCACCTTATCTTCTGACTTCTACTCGTAGAAATGTGCCATACGTATTTTGCGTTGTAAAAGTTTCTTTTTCGATTAGCGATCGGATGTTTCGGTTGAGGAAAAAATATCATTATTTACATAAACCAGAGGTTTCTCAGACTGTTTCCCCACCCACGGCACCCCCTTATCCTAATTAACGTTTATTTATCCACGGCTCCTCTGATCAGTTTAACAAAAAGAATCTCTTCGAAAAAAAAAATCTTTGTCACGTCGCCACTACACAGCACCCCTGACAAAGATTGACGGCGCACGCAGTTTGAGAGAACCCCCGATTGAAACTATATTTCGTGGTTTGTTTACATTGGTACCACGTATTATCAACATGTTGCGCTTAGATTTGACACTGTCCGAACACACGTGATTCGAGAAAAACGAAAAAAAAATTTAGTCAAGTATCAAAGAACCATTATGCTGTAGTTGTTGGAGCTGGAATCAATATATAAGTTGAGAGCTATTCAATGAGAATATTTTTTTCCATATCCTAAAATAACATTAAAAAACAGCGCTTTTTTTTTAGTTTCGTTTTCGAAGTGGTTTCTAAAAAAACTGAAGATAGAATTAAACCGAAACTAAAATTAAATATAATTTCAACCATAGCCGAAAAGACATTAACTAATAAGTAAAAGAATGCGTACAAAATTAAATATAGATAATTTGTACAATGAAATTGCAGAAAAGAAAAAAAAACTAGAATTTTCTTACACATAAAAAATGTATTATCCAAGGGGTTGCGTGCGGGTAGGAAGAAAGGTTGGGAACCACCACTACCACTACAGTCGAATCCCGTTATAACAAATACAACGCCACAACAGGCAAACCGCCCAACGAGGTGGCTGACTTAAGAACATCATGGATCCCCGAGCCCCTACCTACTACTGCTACACCACACATGCACCCCCCCCCTCGCGGAACCCCCCAACGAATCGGTACATGTGGGAATGTGCGTGTACGTGTAGTGCAACCTGACGTAAAGTTTGTTCCTGTGTAATGCTTGTTATGTGTAGTGCTCTCATCTGCCCCCAGTTTTTTACTAACTATGAGTGATGCCGCTGTGGTGGTCGAGTGGTTATAGTGCCGGACTCGTGATGCGAGGATCCGGGTTCGAACCCCACAGTGGTGGTCGGCTGAAGTTGGTTTTCTGTGGTTCCCAACTTCAAGGCGCAAATGCGAGCCGATCTCCCCGTTAAAAAGTCTCGCCACAGAGAGCAACAGTCCTACAACGGTAAATCATTCAAGCATAACACTTCACTCATAGTTAGAAAAAACTGGGGGCAGATGACAGCACTACACATAACAAGCATTACACATAAACAAACTTTACGTCAGGTTGCACTACACATACACGCACATTCCCGCATGTACCGATTCGTTGGGGGTTCGTTGGGGGGTTCCGCGGTGCATATGTGGTGTAGCAGTAGTAGGTAGGGCCTCCAAAAAATGGCTCGGGGATCCATGATGTTCTTAAGTCAGCCACCTCGTTGGGCAATTTGCCTGTTGTGGTGTTGTATTTGTATTGTATTGTATTAACAATTTCAAGTGTCATGGTTGAATGATTTACTGTTGTAGGACTGTTGCTCTCTGTGGCGAGACTTTTTAACGGGGAGATCGGCTCGCATTTGCGCCTTGAAGTTGGGAACCACAGAAAACCAACTTCAGCCGACCACCACTGTGGGGTTCGAACCCGGATCCTCGCATCACGAGTCCGGCATTATAACCACTCGACCACCACAGCGGCAACTGTGGTGGTCGAGCTCCAGGTATAACGAACTCCAAGAGACCGGAGAAATCACTTCGTTATATAAAGGAATTTCAAGTTTTTGCATTGTTCCTATGTAAACTTATCTGGTGGATTAGAGAAATGTCCGTTAAAACGAGATTTTCGCTATAACGGTATTTGTTAAAACAGGATTCGACTGTACTTAACCGAACATGCACCTCGTATACACATTCCTCTACGGAATTTCTAAGGAATCGGCACATGCCGGAGAGTGTGTGTTCTGGGTGTATGCTTGGCCCTAACGTATTTATGTTGTCGAGTTGCGCTTGTTTCGTGTTCGTACTGTGTATCTGACTCCCATTCTCTGAAGTAAAGGTGGAGATGCTCGGATTTTCGTGTTTTCTCACCAGTATCGTGTTCTATAGGCCTGCCTGCTCTCTCTCTGCGGGGAGACTTTTTCAAATGGGAGACCGGCTCGCATTCGTCCATCATGTCCACGCTGCATCAGTTTATACCAGTTGAGCACCACTAGTATACATTGATAAAAATACATTAGGACGGGATTGCACTATAAAAGTTTGATAAAAGTCCTTTTATGAAACTTGAAAAATGCCACCAATAAGATTATTGGTTACATTCTAGAAAATGCGGTTAATGATCATTGATCGCGCGGTAGCAAAATGCGGTAGCATTTTTCTAGTTTCATAAGACTTTTATGAAACTTTTATAGTCTAATCCCGGCCTTAAACATATTGCATCATATTTATGTTGTAATTAGAATGCAAATGGCACATAAAAATTTCGGGGACGTGCCTGAGATATAATGATCATGGATTTCCGTATTTTCCTAAAGGGATTTGATTTCCCCCCAATTAAGAATAAAAAATATAAACGACTTCTCGGCCATTGTCCTTATCCTTATAGAAAATTTACTGAACTTTATTCTTGTAAAATATGTAAATTAAAAAAAAAATTTTCAATTTATTTTCCGTGGTAATAGGAAATCAGGAAATGGGTGAGTTTGTTGAACTAATGGGGGATTCGGTTCATCCGCGACATTTTCTTCTTCTTTGCTGAAGACTTAACAGAAAATGTATTATTATAGTAATTTTTATTTCCCGTGAGAGAGCATTTACTTTTAGGAATTTTTTACTTTAGAGGTTATTTCGTTTTGACAGAGAATTAATTATGGCGGATTTTTTATGGTGGGGGATATAAATCGAGGAAGGAGGAAAATTCATCATAAGGAATATCCATTTTTAAATTCTGGAAATACACTGTTTTTAATGCCGTCGCTAGTTGGTGCGAAGTGTAACCAACATTACTTTAAAAATTTGTGACTTTCTCTCCTTCAAACTGAGCACAACTCAATGTCTAGCGCCATCTATTGGAAATTTTCTACCCAGTGCGTTGTGCCGGAAGTGTAATTGTGAGTACCCCAACAGTCTGGGTGCTTATCAAGTGTTGCGTTTGATTCTTCAGTGCTTCTACTACTAAACCAGCTCGTCCATATTCCTCTGCGGAACTTCTAACGAATTGGTATATGTTGGAATGTGTGTGTATGTACAGTGAACCTTCCGTGAAGTTTGTTTCTGTGTAATATTTGTTATGTATAGTGCTGCCATCTGCAATTAAATTTTTTAAACTATGGGTTTTTTCTCAACTCATAGTGATTGAAGTGTAATGAATGAATAATTATACCGTTGTGTAGGCCTGTTGCTCTCTGCGGCGAGATCGGCTCGCATTCACGCCTCGAAGTTGAGAACCGCGGCGACGGTGAGGTTTGAAATATGCCGATTCTTCAGTGCTGCCATCTATATTTCAGAACTGAAATGAGAGACGTATAATGATTCAATTTGTAGGTCTGTTCTCTGTGGCGAGAATCTTAAAGAGGGGAGAACGGCCGGCATTCGCACCTCGAAGTTCGGAATCACAGGAAACCAACTTCAGTCGACCACCACTGTGGTGACAATGGGGTTCGAACCTGTGACCTCGAGATGCGAGTCCGTCAGTATGATCATTCGACTACAACAGCGACGAAATTTGCGACTGTTTTTCTTTTCAAACTGAGCGCAAGTCAGGTCTATCGCCATCTATGGGCAATTTACAACCTAGTGAATTGTGCCGGAAGTGTAAGTGCGTCTACCTAGGAGTCTGAGTGCGTATCTACTGTTGCGTCTGATGAAGTGAAGTGATGACCTGTTGCTCTCTGTGGCGAGACATTTTAAAGGGTAGATCGGCTCACATTTGCGCCTCGAGGTTGCGAACCACAGAAAACCAACTTCAGCCGACGGTGGGGCTCGAACCCGGGAGAATTTGTGACTAGCTAAAGTTCATCAATAATATTTTAAAATACCGGGTAATAAATATAAAATGCAAGTTGTGGGATTAACAGCTTATTTCTTAACTTTCCTGTTGTCCGTACATTGCGATGTCGGCATTGGCGGATAAAGTACTATTAGTGAAGTTGTTTTACTTCAGCCACGGATCACCGTCTGAAGCTTCACGAATGTTTCGAACACAAAAGAGATTGAAGTAAGGTTGTGGTTCAGAATTCTGTGCTGCAGCGCTCCCTGTCGACAAAATTTTGAACGAAGTATTTTTTCCGTACCGAAAAAAAACCTTCATTGTTGGGGTTTTTTTTTTTTTGCAAAAAACTCATTCAAAAAATATGCCAATCCCTGATATGTTTATGAATTTTAAACGATTCACGAATTTCTGGGACACCCTATAGATTAATTCTATCAAAGTATGCGTAAACATGCGTTAACACATGTATTAACAGGATAGACCAAATATTTATGACACGCATTTTTATAAACTAATATCAAAGCAACCACTTTCCGTATGAGAATGCGCCGTGGAGTAATTTGACTCTGGTTAGTGTGGTCAGACGTATAGGATCTTCCAGACGGTAATGTGACACGTTATGTGTTCAGAAATGTCTGGAAGTGTTGAGAGAGAGAGAGAGAGAGAGAGAGTATGATCAAGACTTTCACAAGTTCGTCTTCACTTTTGTCCCTCCAATTCCTAGACATGAAGTTGGAGTACATTTGAACTCGGTGTTAACATGTCCGCCATCCACCGTCCAGCAGCCGTCGAAAGCATTGTGGCACGATTTGTCCGTTATTGATTAGATACCTTCGATAACCTTCCAGTATCTCGTTATGTCACTTCGATACCAGGACTGCTGTGAAATACGTCTCACCGTGAAAATTCACCGAGAACAATTCTGTGCCTCGCGATTCATCGAAAGGAAAATTCACATTGGTATTACTTTGCCATCGGAAGATCGAGTGAATGAGCGATCGAATCAGTGAGCGAGAAAGTCGTGAATCACTCACTTGTTCACTCATTCGTTTTTTAACTGAATATCGATCCTAACTTTGTCTCACTAATTCTTTCATTCACTCGATCGTCAACGCTCTCACTGACTAATTTACTCACTCACTTGCTTACAAACTTGTTCACTCGTTCGCTCCATCATTAGCTTACTCAACTCGCCTTATACGTACTCGCTGTCTTACTCTCACTCCTCTCTCTCTCTCACTGTCTCATTCACGTTCCTCTACTCACTATTTCCTACACTTTTTTATTCACTCTCTCGCCGCACAAACTCATCAACGGCCACTAATATTTAACTGCACATGTATATCCACGTATACATTTCTCTACGACATTTCTAACAAATTGATACAGGCCGAACGTGTGTTCCGAGGGTAAGCGTGGCCCCAACGTACTGTCCGTCAACGTGTTGTCCGAATCGTAATGGCATGTTCTTGCTCTGGTGCTGAAATGTGCCTTCCAATATACCGCCAACGTCTGCCGCTCCTTCTTACAGGCATTAAGAAACAAACGACACTCAATAGTGAACCCCAATTCACCAATTCATTCAGTCCAGTTAGTCCGTTTCCCCGAAATTCTTAAAATATATTAGAGCTTAAAAATTGGAATTGATCTTGAAAGAGACATCGTTGATTTGTGCGTAAATGGCAATAACATCATCTCTGACCATTTCGAACACAAAATATTAACTAAAATAAATATTTCTCATACATTTTATTTCCATGTTACGGAAGATCCAACGCAGACTAAAAATATTTTCCAGGCCAGACACTCGGTGATTGTTTATCATCATAACTCTATCGATTCGTCACATATGCGCTCCTTATATAACATTTTAATACGTAAGAAATAAAAGCAATGGCACGGAAAGTCCCGCAAAAAATACAATATATTTCAAGACTAATAATCTTTAGGGCCGAGAAAGAACTCGTATATGTATGAGAGCCCAGACGGAAGGCGTTTTTCCGCCGTCCGTCCACAACTCCCGGCCATTTGCTTTCACTCTGTTGCAAAATATTTCCATTAAGAAGCTTCCCTAAAAGCATAATACTAAAAGGAGGCCAGACATTACGCGATTCGACTTTCTCTCTTCTCCATCTTAAGATGTATGTGGCCCGTTGTGTGTGTTGAAAGGGGCTTCCTCTCCTCTATTTTTCCACAATCCCATGCGTACGTCCAAGTATCTAATAGTCCAGAGTTTGAGGCTTCAGAGGCGGATTTATGGTTTATAGCCGCCTTTTCTCTCATTCTAGTATAATTTTCTGGGCTACTCACATTCCTCGAATTTTGCCGCAATTGGTTGTTTCTCGTTTAGCTCCCCGTCCCTGTCTCTTTTGGTTCCTCACTGACCTGGTCCGTTGCTCTCTCGGTCATTATTCTGGTCAATCATATGCTTGCAGACTGTTTTTGCACTCATCTACTTGCACGATGTTTTTTTGTCATTAACAATGCTTTCACACTGTTTTTCCCTCGCAATGCTTAAATACTCTTTTTTTATCACTCACATGCTTTCACACTCTTTTTGTCACACACATGTTTGCACACTGTTGTTTTTGTCACTTCATATGCTTGCACACTGTTGGTTTTGTCACTATATGCTTGCACACTGTTGGTTTTGTCACTCTATATGCTTGCACACTGGTTTTTTCTCACAATTCTTACACACTTTTTCGTCACTCCGTATGCTTGCACAGTGTTTTTCTTGTCACTCATATGCTTGCAGGTGTTTTTCTTGTCACTCACATGCTTGCACACTGTTTTTCATTCAAAATGCTTGCACACTTTTTTCATTCAAAATGCGTGCACACTTTTTTCATTGAAAATGCTTGCACACTGTTTTTTCATTGAAAAAAAGCTTGCTCACGGTTATAATCCCTCACAATTCTGCACACGGTTATGATCCCTCACACAATGCTGCACACTGTTATAATCCCTCACAATGCTGCACACTGTTATAATCCCTCACAATGCTGCACACTGTTATAATCCCTCACAATGCTGCACACTGTTATAATCCCTCACAATGCTGCACACTGTTATAATCCCTCACAATGCTTGCACATTGTTTTCGTCACTCCATATGCTTGCACACGCTCTAGGCCGATCTTTTGATCACCGCGACGGAAATGGTTTCTCACTATCTAGGCCACTTTTTTGGTCGATAACTGACCTGGTTCACTGGCCCCTACGTCACTCTTCTAGTCAATCACATCCTTGCAAACTCTCTAGGTCGCTAACTGACCTTGTCTCTTCCTCTCTAAGTAACTCTTTTGATCACTTGCATGCTTACATACCGTCTAGATCACTATCTTAATCACTCACTGACCTTCTATATAAAACGCTCCAAATTACTATTTTGATCACTCACTAACCTGTACTTTGCCCTCTAGATCATTCTTTTGGTCACTCAGATGCTTGAAAATTCTCTAGGTCCATCACTGACCTGATTCCTTGTTCTTTAAGTCACTCTTTTCGTTATTGACTGACCCTTACTATCTAGATAATTCTTTTTGTCACTCGCATGGTTGCAAACGGTTTAGATCACATTTTTAATCACTCACTGACCTGGTTCCTTGCTATATGGATCACTTTTTCGATTCCTCGCATGCTTGAAAACTTTCTAGGTCACTCACTAACCTCGTCCTTGGTCTTTACGCCACATCTTCTAGTCAATCACATGTTTGCAAACTCGCTACGTCACTCTTCCGATTACCCATTCATCTGGTCCCATGGTCTCTACGTCACTCTTATGGTCATTCACATAATTTTGAAATTGCTAGATCACTCGTTTGGCCACTCACTGAATTAGCCCCTCGCTCTCTGGTCAGAGGTGGGTTTATGGTTATTCGCCTTGTGAGCAATACAAGTCTTGCCGCTCTTCCCCTATTCTACTATAGTAATTGACCTCTCATTCTTAAAAATTTGCCTCCCTGGGCTAGGGTCCGCTTAGCCATTCTGTGAGTACGCCTCTGTGCGTCTGTGGTCAAACGTATCAGAGGCATTTACACAGAATCTCAGAGACAAACATTCTTTTTCTTTCGAATATATGGCCCCCTCCAGAAATAAATAAAGTACACTATCGAAACCTAGTGTCCGGAAAATTCACCGAATGGAAAATTCATCGCTGGGAAAATTCACCAACAAGCAATTCACCGACATCAGTTCGACATAAGTGAATGAACGACAGAATAAATGATCGCGTGAGCAAGTGAGTGAAGTGACGAGTGAGTGAATGAATGAGCGAAACCAGCCTGTCAGTAGAGCTAGCTCATTCATTCATTCACAAGTTCACTTAGCCAATCACTGGGTAGCTCATTCTATCACTCACTCACTAGGTCGCTCATTATATCACTCACTCACTAGGTCACTCACTTACTTCGTCACTCACTAGGTCACTCACTTACTTCGTCACTCACTAGGTCACTCACTTACTTCGTCACTCACTAGGTCACTCACTTACTTCGTCACTCACTAGGTCACTCACTTACTTCGTCACTCACTATGTCGCTGATCACTCTCCCAATAGGCCGGTCACTCACTTGATCTCTAAGTGACTCATTTACTAACTAGGTCGCTTACTTTGTCATTTATTCATTGGCCACTCATTCTATCATCAACTCACTAGGTCGCTTACTCTGTTATACGCTCAATTAAATGGTCACTGACTTTGTCACTTACTAAGTCGCTCCCACTGTCACTCTCTCACTCACTAGTTTGATCACTTACCAACACTAACCACTCTGCTACTCACTAACTACTGTATTATTTACTGATTCACTCAATTGGCCATTCCACGCTCACTTACTGGCTCACTGACTTTTGTCGAACTGTTGTCAGTGCATTTTCCCAGCGGCGAATTTCCCGTGGATGAATTTTCGGTCGATGAATTTTCTTAGCGATGGACTTTCCTAGTGGTTAATTGCATGGCGGTGAATTTTCCGTGAATCATCAATTCGTCTTGAAAAATCTCATGGGTAATATATTCTGTGAATTTAATTACCATTATTATTTTATGAACGTCGTGTACTGCTGGGGTATGTACACACACACACACACACACACACAATACTGCCCGTACTTGACGTGAAATGTATCGGAAATATATATCAGATAGCGATTGTCGGGTTGGAAGTTCCTCATTGAAATCTCTACTGAATATCAATTCCACTTGAGCTACCGAATCTTCAAATATTAGAATAATTTTCAAAGTGACTTGAAAACCACATGGAAATCACGAATATGCGCATGTTAGTTAACTTCAATCTGCGACTTCGAATTAACCAAGCTCGAACTGGATCACCAGCTAATTATAAAAAGATATGAAACGTATGAAACTATCTTAATGGTCTTAATTTTTATTTATGCACTCATTGTTATAAAATTTCAACATTCCAACGCCATTCGTGGTTTATCACTGCGTCAATCACATAGAAATTTATAAATGCGAGTGATGTCATTTGAATATTTCGAATATCTTATTGATACAAGACAGTAACGGCGAGAGCTAGAGTTTTGCTTCTGTTTTCATTCTCGAACGCACACTCTGAAATATCTATACCTCGAATTTCGTTCGTATTCGTTGATATTTACGACTGCCTGGGTCTCGTATATCGGCAAAGCCATTTTTTCCACCACCCTGTACATTTATACTTACTCCCATAGTTTCCTATAGATCTTTCCCAGGGTGAGATCAATATACAGGGTGTTTCAAAAAGAATCATCCGATTTAAAAAAAATCTCAACTATTCAGTTTTTAATGCGTTTTGATCGAATAATGTATAGGTAGAAAGAGGGAAATCTCGAGTTTCTCACGCAGTTACCGACAGGTAGCGCTAACGCTCTTCCTTCTGCCGCCACTTCAATGCTTGCCAAGATTGGCACTTCCCACAGTTGGAAACCGATTCGGATGACTTCATTTTGTAGCAGGACGGGGTACCATCACGCTTGGACGTTCGAGAATTTTCGAGCAATCGCATTCCTAAACGATGCATCTGCCGTACGGGACCTGACGATTCAGTTAAACATCACGGGCTTCCAAGATCACCGGACCTCACAGTGTGTGATTTCTTCTTGTAGGAGTTTATACGTAAAAGACTACCTACGTTTATGTGCCTCCCCTTCCAGCTACATTAGCCAAACTAAAGATACGCATAACAGCAGCAAAACATGAAAGCATGCTCGTAAATGTTCGGGACGTATTCGACTACCGTATAGACATATGCCGTGCATCCCAAGGTGGACATATTGAGAACCTTTAATTTGATTTGTAAAGAAACTTTATGATTAGCCATGTAATATATATAAAATTAATCTTAAGTGTCTATACTCAATATTTTTTGTAATATACGCATTTCAAATCGGGTGATTCTTTTTGAAACACCCTGTATAATATCCGATATTCATCATACCCCCAGCCAGTATTATTAATATGTAGATTCGAATCTAACACTCACTCGAATTATCCCGGTGCGAATACACGCTAGATTGGATACAAACTTCGAATATAATCGAAATATATAAATTGAATTTTCCAAGATCATTCCGAATACACAGTCAGGTCGGTGTTGTTACAAATACGATTATTTAATACTCGGATAGTTCCTGATTCAATTTCCGACTAATAAAGACGTTTCCAGATGCACGTATAACATACATTTTTCAACGACCATCTCGACCTACATCTGCAATACTGTAAAGGAGGACTTCAGAGGTCTTATTTCGTGCAGTAGCGTCCCTTGAAATACATTTCCAGAGGACTTCAAAGAAAGGATTTCTCTCTCCTAGAGACATTTTCAAATGGCTTTTAAAACTTATATACCACGACTACTCCCCTAATTATAATTTCGAACATTAATTTCGGACTCTAGTCTCAGTCGCTATTCATTGAGTATACTTGTATAAATGAGAGATACTGTATGTATACGTCTCTGCGATAGGGAAAACCTTCGTCTCTCGACACTGTAAAGATATACACAGAAACAGAATTATCCTCTTGAAACCTTGCTAATTGCTCTAGTTAACTTATTACTTAACGGGCTTGTTGTCCTACAGTGCTATTCTCTACACATCTTCAGCCCGAAATTCCATGATTAAGAGCTATTTCAAGCTCAAAATATTTCAGTACTAAATGATGTTTAAGTCAACTATAATTCGTTAAAGGTGATATTGCCCAGTATATTCACATTTTCCACTGGATGTCAGCCATCTCTAGTTGTTGTAATGTTATAAAGATTTTATTGGTATTTTTTCAAGGGTAATCTAGAGTTAAGAGACATTCGATATTTTTTCCCACTTCAGATATTCCTAGAACGTAAACATTGCTTTTTTGTCCAAAAACTTGCTACCATAATTTCAAAGCCACGCAGTATACCAGTGGAGTGCACAAGCTCCGGCCCACGAAAGCTTTTCTGGTAGAACAGTATCGATGCATACAACACGGTAAATGAGTAGGCTGATCTTTAATAAAAATACAGAAAATGTATATCCATACTGGATGTCACCGTCGCAAAAAATCGCAAGTACCCAATTTGAGCCAAAATTGTCCAACACAGGGAAAGATGCCAATAACAGCCAAAATTGTTGTCAAAAGCAGTTACTAATTAGAGCTAAAAAATATTTCAAAGACTAATTACAGTCAGAAAATTGTCAAAGGCTAATTACAGCCATGAAATTGTCAGAGGCAAGCAAAGGTCAAAATAACACCCAAAATTAGTCTCAAAGGCAAGCAGAGTTGCTAGTAACGCGTATCTGACCCGGAGACTAAAAATGTTGTGTGTGCACCCCCTGCTCTTCACTAATATTCATCATCAGCAGACAATAATCATAATAATGGCAACAATAATCAACACTGCTTAATTTACTATAAGTTTAAATTTAACACTCATTTGAATTATTCCAGTGAGAATGCACAGAAGTAGTACGAAAACATACTGAATTGAATAAAAATTTTGAATGTAATCGAAATATATGAATTGCATTTTCTCCAAGATCATTCAGAATACATCCATCCGGGTCTTGTTTTTACAAACATGATAATTCAACACTATGCAGTTTCTGATGGATCAGTTTCTTGTCGTTAAATTTTCCGGTGATAATGTATATAAGTTATTTTTCGGTGAGTTTTTTTTTCTCAGGGAGAATTTGTTCCTAACGAATTTTTTAATGGATCTGTTTTTTGTTCAATGAATTGTTTCTCTGTGAGTTTTACATTCAGGGAGTTTTTTGGCGTGATTTTTCCGTAAATTCACTGTTTAAGGTGTCACATACCTCTTCATAGTTCTCAGCCACCTCGTTGGGCATTTTGCCTGTTGTGGTGTTGGATTTGTATTTGTGTATTTGTTAATTTTAACAATGGGAAAAAAGTTTATGTATCATTAAAATTACTATTTAACCATCGATTTATTAGAATTTTTCCATATATTTTTGATTGAATATGCTATCCTACGCTGGTATAAATTTTCGCATATGCCTAATACTTAATGTTTTTAAAAATTTTCAAATAAATTCATTAAAAACAGGTTGTGCGCATGATAAAATGGAATGAAATCAATAAAACCATACAGTATTGAAATTAAAATGAAGAAAGTGGTTCATTTCATAAAATAAGTTGAAAGATTTCAGATCTCTTCATAAATATTTCCTTTATAAAAAAATAAATTTACTTTTTTTTCAATTTTTTTTAAATTTTAAATAAGAATGAGTCAATGGAATTTCAATCTTTTCGTTCATTTTATGAAATGAACCGTTTTCTTCATTTTAATGTCAGTATTGTATGGTTACACTGATGTCATGTCATTTTATCATGCGCGCAAGCTGTTTTTAATGTATTTTTTTGAAAATTTTTAAAAAATAAAGTATTTGAGATATGTGAAATTTTATACCAGTATATATAGGGTGATTATAAAAAAACTATCCCGACATATGGGCCCCTAACTATCATACCATTCACAGAAACTGAATGAAATTTTGGCATAAGGTATTTTGATGTATGCGCTCAAGAATGATATGGAAAACAACAGTGTCACTCTAACAGTTACGGTTACAGTGAGAAAATTTCGAAAATATCAAATGGCAACACCAATTTTTTTGTATTGGAATGCGATCTCCATACTGAAAAACACTAAATAGCGTTGGAATGGCACCTGTAGCACGAAAATCCCCGGAGCTAGGCAAGGAAAAAGTAAAAAGGACTTTGCCGTGCACCAGAGCATTAATGTTCGTTTCATTCGTCACACCGTTCCTTCGGCTGAGATCCCAGCCTGATTAGTCCTCTCCAAGGTCATGTGGAAAATTTGTGAAACACAATAAAATGCTTTATTTTATGCTGCTTCTCTGTCCTTGTTGGTTGTCCTCACTTTTAGCCTATCTACCGCCGGTGATTTTCATGCTACAGTTGCCGTTCGAACGCTATTTAGTGTTTTTCAGTATGGAGATCGCATTCCAATACAAAAAACTTGGTGTTGCCATTTGATATTTTCGAAATTTTCTCACTGTAACCGTAACTGTTAGAGTGACACTGTTGTTTTCCATATCATTCTTGAGCGCATACATCAAAATACCTTATGCCAAAATTTCATTCAGTTTCTGTGAATGGTATGATAGTTACGGGCCCATATGTCGGGATAGTTTTTTTATAATCACCCCGTATGTAGGATAGCATATTTAATCAAAAACATATGAAAAAAGATTTTTAATAAATCAATGGTTAAATAATATTTGTAATGATACTTTAATTTTTTCCTATGTTAAGAATATGTGAGCCCTTAAAAATAAAAAGTACCATATTACCACTAATATCGTTTCACGAACATTCTAGAACATAGTTACTATTTCAAGGTTTTAAAAGAACATGATTGCTTCAAAAGTCTCTTTAGGTCGTAGAAACCGTTTTACAGAATCCGTAAGGGCATGAAAATTGCGAAATGCTGCCCTCGAGAGAATTTTTTTTATATTACACCCACTACTTCACTTTTCGTAAATTTTTCTCAATACTTTTTTGAATAATTCGTTATAATTATGAACATTCCAGTTTTTTTTTTGACGATTAAAAAAATTATCAAATTTTTTTGTTATTTAAATATTCCTAATTCAATTAATTACGTCGTTTCTTCTCTCTTTTAAAATTCGTGGATTTCGGAGATACCTCGTAAACACATTTCTAATGAATTTCCTTTTTTTTCCCTCATTATATTAAAAATAAAAATTTATGAAATTATTTTTTTTTCAATTACTGAATTTTGTTTTTCAATTTAATAACTTTTAGTTCAGAATGAAAATATACCTAGATTTTCTACGTAAATTTTAAATTCTCAAATAATATCGGGATTTTTTCTTAGTTTTTACTTTGAAACCATGTGATTTTTTCATGTATATTTTAGAGCAAGACATGGCCTACTTTTTCCAAATTCGGGATTTAATTTTAGAATACCATATTTATTATACACTGGATGATCAAAAGTTTCCGAACGCACAAAAAAAAATACAAAATCCTGCAACTGCGGCAAAAAAAAACCCCTGAAATTTTTCATTCATGTAAAGCAAAACATTAGTTTATGGATACTTTTAATCATATATTCATACACTATACAGGCTGTCACAAATTGTTTGCACAGTGGTTGTCTCAGTAGTCATTGATTTTTGAAACATACTTTCAATTACAAAAACTTTTCCAATGACGTGCAGTTTACTTAAAACCTCAAAATTTATTTCAAGGTTCGTATACCTGACAAAATAAAGAAATTATCTTTTTATACAGTCCCTGTGTGTGCTCAAAAACTGAATTAGAAGAAAGTTGTTGCCTTGTATCTACTGATGCCAAAAAAAAAAAATCCATATTTTTAAGTGCAATATTCACTGAGATATTCGAATTGAAAATAAACGGCGGAAATTTGGGAAAAAACAGTTCTGAATGCTGGTAAAACGAGTTTTCCACATTTAGACGGTGGTGACATTTTGGTCCATACTGCTCCTGAAGCAAATTTTCGGATGTTAAGTAACTGCACGTCATTTTAGTCAAAGGTTACTGAGATATCCTCCGTTCAAATAATTTGGGACAGCCTATATAGCCATAAGCAGTTCAGAGATTTTTACGAATTTATCGAAAAATACTCGATTAATTATTCTAAAATATTTGTCATGCAAACCTTATGCTTGTACTCACAATTTCCAGTGAAAATCTAGCCACCAGTATATTTAGGAGAACGAACAAAGAATAAATAAGAAAAAAATGTTTTCGATCAACTCCGTATCAGAAAAAGCTGCAAATTATTCGTAACTTTCACAAAATATTTTGCTTGCTGTTGTCAATGTTTGTGTGCATTTTCGTGAAAATTACTTATATATTCACACAGATATAAATGTTTCTTCTAAAAATTCGAATTTTCATCGCATGTTATTCACTAATATCAAGTAGTTTTCAACAAAATTTTACGAAACTTACAGAAAACATGGCAACGAAAACATTACACATTGTACTGAAATTGAATCCATTGAACATTTAATGAGATATGAATAATAAAAGGAAATAATTCTCAAGCACGCATGCACGAAAGATATCAATTTATTTTCTTCAATAGTTGCATAAAATAAATTGAAAATTTAATTTTCACAAAAGTTGCTGCATATACAATGCCACCCCCCTCTTTTATGGCCAAACTTTTATTTCTTGTGTAATAGACATATGCATTTTAAACAAATACAAATACAACGCCACAACAGGCAAATTGCCCAACGAGGTGGCTGCATCATGGATCCCCGAGCCCCTACCTACTACTGCTACACCACACCCCCCCCCCCGCGGAACCCCCCAACAAATCATTACATGCGGAAATGTGCGTGTACGTGTAGTGCAACCTGACGTAAAGTTGTGTTTCTCTGTAATGCTTGTTATGTGTAGTGCTGCCACCAGTTTTTCAAACTATGAGTGAAGTGTTATGATTGAATGATTTACCGTTGTAGGACTGTTGCTCTCTGTGGCGAGACTTTTTAACGGGGAGATCGGCTCGCATTTGCGCCTTGAAGTTGGGAACCACAGAAAACCAACTTCAGCCGACCACCACTGTGGGGTTCGAACCCGGATCCTCGCATCACGAGTCCGGCACTATAACCACTCGACCACCACAGCGGCAAATTGCACACAATTGGCAATTGCCACAGCGGCAAATAAACCATTGATTAGCGGCCACCTCTCTTTTAACGGACAAATTTTTTTGTCCCTTCATTGTCCGCAAAAGGGAGATCCTATTGTAATTGGCAATCAAATTGTAGAAAATAAAATTGGTGTCTTTCACGCGTACGTATTTCAAAAATATATTTCCTTCTAACCCATTGGAATAATTTGACGCCCTCAGGTTGCCGTGCGATTTTTTGGTATATAAATCATATAACGTCCTTGGGGCGTCGCACAGCTTGTATGTATGTATATGTCCCCAACCATGCTCCTATGAGACTTGAATCTGGTTAATCATTCAATTCTATAAGGGTATTTAAATATGGCATCTCATTAAGTTAATGCTCATATCTCATAACGTTTTTAATGATTTCATTTTCAGTCTCAGTGTAATGTAGTTTTACGTTGTCAATGTTTCTGTAAGTTTCGTAAAATTTGATGGAAAACTACTTGTTATCAGGAAAAAAATTCGAATTTTTGGAAGAAACATTTATATCTCCGTGAATATGCGGGAAATTTCCATAACAATGCATACAAATACTGGCAATGGCGAGAGAAATATTTTGTAAAAGTTACAAATCATTTCCAGCATTTTCTGATACAGAGTTGATTGAAAACATTTTTTTTCTCATTAAATTTTCTGTCACTTCCCTAAATATACGGGCGACTAAATTTCACTGAAAATTGTGGGTACAAGCATAGTGTTGACACGACCAAAATTTCATAACAATTTATCAAGAATTTCTCTATGAATTTGAAAAATATCGAACTCCGAAGTGGCCACTAACTTATGGCTATACAGTGTAGTTTTTATTGCTCTATATAAATTTAATAATAAATGAGAAAAATCTATTAAATTGCTGGAGTTGGGCTGAACTTTTCAGAAAGCATTTCACTATAAGATTTAGAAAAAGGACGTTTAATTCCGATCGTTATCGTGAGTTATTGTTCTCTATCTAGCCTTATATAATAATTTTCGTTTTTTTAATGGGCCGTAAACCCCCAGTCACTGTAGCCTCTCCCGAAGTTGTGTAATTTTAGAAGCTATAAAGTGAAATTCTTTGGAAATTGGTCGCACGTATTTTTTGAGAAGTCTTTTGCTCTCATCTTATAGACGAAAGTATCTCAAGAACCACCATTAATAGGGAATATAATGGCCACCTAAGTTCCGCATTCCACAAGCTTTTAGTACTCATGATAAATGATTTCAATACCATACCGAAATAATTTTCAAAAAAATAGATGAAAATGTAATTATTTATTAAATACGTGAGAACTCTTGTATTGAGGTGAGAACTATGCGTTGACATATGAAATAGCATATGCAATCTAAAATATGTGTACTAAATTTTAAATAAATTAAATGGTTAAACAATATCTTTATTGCTATTTCTGCTACAGAAAAGTTTCAAAAGGTACGAGAACCCTTGAATAAAGCATAATAAAATTGGTTTCATTTACTGCTTATGATCATTAAAATTTGATACTTTACGACAAAATGTAGTCATTTCTATGCAGATTGTTCAGTTTAATCAATTCTGCTAAAGAGAAAATATTAATCATATGCTCCAGGGGAAAAAAGAAAAAACAAACCTTGCAAACAAAATCGAAATAATTTGAAACACATTTGAAAAAACACAAATAAATTGCAACAAACATGAAAAGGTTAAAATAAATTGTGAAAAAAATGTGCTGAACACAATAAAGAACGAAACTGGAAAAAACTGGAATTAATGGAGAAAAATGTGGAAAGTTCTAAAAAATTAGGGAAATGACGCAATATGCAATACATAAATTATCTGTAAAATGTATAAATAGTAAATAATTGACAAATAACTCATAAAGGAATTCATATTTTCCCTTCATACACGATAAATGTAGAAGCACTTTCTATTCATTATAACCTCACAAAAAATGTAAATTATTCAGCTAATAATAATTACATATTATTAATATTCCCAATCGAAATCACCTACCATCACACCCAAATTAAAAAATAAATACCCACTAAAATTTATGTAAAACATATTCATAAGATGCGTTCATTCTGAACAACCCCTGGTTTATTATTTCACGGAAAAATATATTCTCTTTTTATAAGGTTAATGATAATCTGTTTAATGATAGGGTTATTATGATCGACGTTCGCAAAGCGTAAATTTAAACTTTTTTTTCAGCGTGTGATTTGAACTGTGCAAAATGAAATTTTCTTCTCTTTCGGAAATATTCACAGAATTTCGATGAATGTATCTCTTGCCTCGCGCTTCCTAAATAAGTTCAACTGGGAAAATAGACTGAAAAAAAATCAAAATATTGAAAAAATAGTTGAAAAAAATTGGAATTGATTGGAAAAAATTTAATGAAAACACAAGAAAATAAATCAGAAAGAACTGAAATAAATTGGAAAAAAATTTAGATGTTATAAAATTATAGAAATAACGCTATATATGGTTTACAAATAGCAAGTAATTGATATATAAATCAAGCATTACATTATAAAAGTTTTAGAAAACATCTTTTATAAAACTTGAAAAATATAGCCGATACGCGTATTGGTTACATTAGAGCGAACGTAACCAATTAGCTTATTTGTTGTTTCTTTCAAGTTTTTAAAAAAATCATATCAATCTTTTATAATGTAATCCCGGCCTTACACACGATAGAGAGAGAATTCAGATATATTTCCTCTCTTCATACACGAAGATAATAATAATTACAGTATACACGAAGATTGATACATAAATAACAATAATTATAAAATAATTACTATTCCCAATATTCCTAACCGAAATTACCTGCCGCCACACAAATAAAAGAACAAAGTTACTAAAATTTATGTAAAATATATTCATAAAATGCGTTCACATTCCGAACAAACCCTCGTTTATGTTTATTACTTCACAGGAAAACATATTCCCTTTTTCAGTAGTTAGTGGTAATCTTTTTAATGATGGGGGGGGGGGTTATTATGACCGACGTTCGCATAGCGTAAATTTAAACTTTTTTCCATCGTAAAATTTGAGTATTATAAAATAAATTTCTTGTCTGCCGGAAATATTCATAGAATTTTGATGAATTTATATCTTCCCTCGAGCTTCCTAAATAATTTTAACTGGAAAAATATAAACTACATGGTGATTATACTTAATGTTCCAACTCCAAGTAGCTTCTCCTCAAAAGCTGCCTGTCCGAATGCAGCCAAATTTTTAGCATATCTAATGAGACCATGGGAGTGAGATTTAGGAAATAAAAAAAAGTTCAATTTTCAACCACTAGATAAAAAAAGTGGAGCATTTTTATTGTATTTTACACTTCGCCCATGGTCCATATAACGTATATACAGTACCAAATTTCAAGGGAATACCTTTACCAGAAAGGGCGCAATATAGGTCTGAGTAGTTTCAGTATACCGACACTGCTCAGACTAATGTAGCGCCAGTTCTGGAGGACGCATTCCATTAAAACTTGGTATGTACGCTATATATGGTCCATGGTGAGGGGGGGGGGGGAAGTTCAACCTTCAACCACCATGGATAAGTGGTCATAGACCAAACTTCTTTTTGTTTCATAAATCTCTCTCCCATGGTCTCATTGAGATATCCAAAAAATTTAGCTATATTCAGATAAGCAGTTTTTAAGGAAAAACTACTCACAGAAGTAAGAGAATAAAAAAAAAACAAAAAAAACTTCACGTCAGGTTTCACTACACGTACACGCACATTCCCGCATGTACCGATTCATTGGGGGTTCCGCGGGGGGTTGCGGGCGGGTTGCATGTGTGGTGTAGCAGTAGTAGGTAGGGCTCGTAGGTAGGGTAAAAAAAGGGTTCGGGGATCCATGATGTTCTTAAGTCAGCCACCTCGGTGGGCAATTTGCCTGTTGTGGCGTTGTATTTGTATTTGTATTTGTATTTGTAAGGGAACTTTAATTATAATCACCCTGTACATTACGGTCTTGAAAGTGTCTCGTCAAGGGGACGTTTGAATCGTTTCCAAAAAATATAAGATGAGGTCAAAGCTAGTTGAATATTCAATCAACTAGTTCCATTGTGTCTCCAGTGCTATCTATACATTTCTCTTTCCCTTCGGTCTCTTCATTGATTCTCTCTCTCGGTTATCTATGCCATTCTATGGCAGGGAATAAATTTTCTATCTTATACATATATGTATATATATATTCCCACGGACGTTAACGGAGCCGTCACAAAAGCGCCACACGTCGTTCGCAAAAACGCAATTACCAGGAGGCGATCCAATATCGAATAACTGCTAAAGAGAGAAAGAGCCATAAACCTGCCAAAGAGAGAGGTGTATAAACATGGTCTGGAACTTATAGGTGAACGGTTTTTTCGGTGAAAAATGGAAAAGATGCTGATGATGATGCTCTCCGTTATCAGCGACATTAGTTATTGGAAGTGTGAAGGTGGAATATAAATGGAATGCTTTTTATTTTTACTACATCCACTAGAGATCAAAATAGAAATTTGAATATTTTAAATATCTTGATGTGTATGAACTTTCTCTCCCGGAGGTACTATTATATTGCTAACAAAGAAATTGGGGATGTTTTAATTGCATTTCTCTTTCGCTCAGTAATTTGCATATTATTTTATTTCCGAGATGTTCGTGCGTTTAAATGTTTACTTCTATTCTCTCGTGAAATTGAGGTTTCAACGTGAAGGGGGTGTTTCTAAAGCTAAAAATTATTTACACTGGTAAGATAACACGAGATTATTATTGTTATTTATTTTCAATTTTGTTCTTTTTTTTAGATTTACAAATATATTCGGATATTGTTTTGATGGATATTTGTGTTCTGGATGGAGAAAAAGAAAGAAAAACGAAGCTTGTCAGAGCAGGAATTGAATGGAATTTTAATTGAAAAATAAACTTCAAATAAATTTTGAAAAGAAAATATAATGAATAAATTTAGTTAAAAAAAAGTGAAAATAATTTGAATGAATTAAATCAAATCTGAAGGGATTGAATTAATTTAAAAAAGAGTTTAAATAAATTATGAGAATTAGAGAGGCGACTAATTGGAAAAAAGATAATAAGTTGCAATAGACTTTGGAAATAAAGTAAAATAAATTGGAAAAGAATGTGAAAAACCATTAACTCATGCCCTCTCCCTCGTAGCCTCTCATATGATGCATAAATAAGAAATAACAGACAAATAACGCATGAAAGAAGTTAGGATCACGATATTCAACTTTTATAGAAATGAATTTATAGAGCAAATACTTTCTTTGTACACGATAAAAGTGAAGGCACTTTCCATTCATTAAACAATATCAAATATTCATTCAATATCATTGTTATCAATATTTCCCATCGAAATCACCTGCCATCACACAAATTAAAAAGAAAAAAAATTTAAAATTTATGTAAAATTTATTCATCAGATGCGTTCATTTAAAATAAACCCACATTCACGTCATTTCACGGGGAAATATATTCTATTCTCTTCTTGAAAAGTTAATGATAATCTTTTTAATGATGGGGGTTATTATGACCGACGTTCGCATAGTTCAAATTTAAACGTTTTTATCGAAATTTAAAAAAAGCCTAAAATAAAATCCGGTAAAATAAAACTCTTCTCCTTGGGAAATATTATTCACAGAACTTCAAAGAATCTATTTCCTCCCTCGCGCTTCCTAAATAAGTTAAACTGGAGAAAATACAAACTGCATTACTGCCTTCAAAGTGTCGTAAAGGAGGTTTGAATCGTTTCCAAAAAAAATATAAGACGAGGTCAAAGCTAGTTGAATATTCAATCAACTAGTTTCATTGTGTCTCCAGTGCTATATCTATACACCTCTCTCGCTCTCTCCTTCGGTCGCCATTGGTTCTCTCTCTCTCGGTTATCTACGCCATCCTATGCCAGTGAATAAATTTTCCAGCTTATACATATATGTATATATATTTCCATGGACGTTAACGGAGCCGTCACAAAAGCGCCACACAGCGTTCGCAAAAACGCAATTACCAGGAGGCGATCCAATATCGAATAACTACTAAAGAGGAAGAGGGAGAGAGCCATAAACCTGCCAAAGAGAGAGGTGTATAAACATGGTTCAGGAACTTATGGGTGAACGGTTTTTCTAGTTTTTTGATGAAAAAAATGGAAAAGATGCTGATGATGATGATGCTCTCTGTTAACACCGACATTAGTTATCGGAAGTGTAAGATGTAATGTAAAAATGAAATATATTTTTTGCTTAGATTAAATATACTTGAAATCAATACATAATTAGAAATTAATGTACAGGGTCTTTATAATTGAAATTCCACTTTGAAATGAGCATAAAAAGAAAACTACTGGACAAAATGTTATCAAACTTGGTAATAGTTTACAGGAGGTTATGGAATTCAATTTTCCACACAAAAAAAAAAAAGTTCAAAAACTCGCTACCAGCGGGGAATGGCGCTGTAAGCAATATCGTTAAACGAAATAAGATATGAAGACCAAATAAGAGCATATCGATTTAAAATGTTTTTTATTGTTTCTAAAACCTAAAACGGAACTGTCTGTGGGGTTATGCAAAATCGCAATTGCTACATGGCAGAAGGAATGCAAATTAGCATTATGCAAATGCGCTTCACACGTCATTTGATTTTTCGACTATAAAATTTAGCCTCCTCGTCAGAGCTCTGATTGTTACGAGTCGACGATGTCTGTATCCATGCAAGACATGTCTTATTTCGTTTAAAAATATTGCGTACAGCACCATTCCCCGCTGGTGATGAGTTTTTGAACTTTTATTTTTAATTGAATCCCATGACCTACTGCAAACTATTACCGAGTTTGATAACATTTCATCCAGTAGTTTTCCTTTTATGGCCATTTCAAAGTGGAACTTCAATTATAATGACCCTGTAGTTTAAATATTCCGATGTGTATGAACGAAGATACTATATTCCTAATAAGGAAATTTAGGATGTGTTAATTGAATTTCTTTTTCCCTAATTTACATATTATTTATTTGTCGCTTTTAAATATTTACTTCTATTCTCTCTTGAAATCGAGGTTTTATGATGAATGCTATTTTTTATGCTAAAAATTATTTACTCAGCAAGATGCTACGAGACTCCATTGTTTAAATTTATTTTGAATTCCTTTCTGTAGTGTTTTTTGAAATTGTGAAATAAATTTTCTGTTCGGAATTGATTTGACTTGGTATTAGTGGTCTGGATGGAGAGAGAATAAAAACGAAGTTTTACGGGAAAAAGTAATTGTTAGAGCTATATGAAAAACAAACATGAAATAAATTAATAAATTTTATTAAAAATTTTAATCATTTTGAAGAAATTGAATGAATTTGAAAAAAAAATTGAACTACATTATAGAGATTGAAGTAAATTCGAACAAATTCGAATAAATTTGAGAAAATTGAAATTCATTTGAAGAAATGGAATGAATGTAAAAAATAAAATACATTTCAAAAAATTTATTTAATTTGAAAAAATTTAAATGCATTGAAAAATCAAACAAATTAAATAATTTAAAATTAGAATTGATTGGAAAAAAATGTAATGAACACAAGAAGAAAATAAATCAGAAAAAAACTGAAATAAATTGGAAAAAAATTTAGATGTTATAAAATTATAGAAATAATACTATACATAGTTTACAAATAGCAAGTAATTGATATATAAATCAAGCATTACATTATAAAAGTTTTAGATAACAGCTTTTATAAAACTTTAAAAATATAGCCAATACGCGTATTGGTTACATTAGAGCGAACGTAACCAACAAATTTATTGTTATAAGCAATATCTTATGTATTTATTGCAATAAGTTAAAAACACGTATGAATAATGAATTTGAAAAAGAAATTTTTTTTCGAAAAATCTAGCAAATTAGAGAAATGTGAAAATCATAAACGAAACACGTATGGCAAAAAAGAAACTAAAATTTAAAAGAAAAAACAGAAAATAAATCAAATAAGTATGGAAAAATTAGGGGTTGAAGGGAAACGAGTCTGAAAAACTATTAGAATAAGTTTTCAAAAAATGTATGGAAACAGCAACTAGACAAGATTTAAGAAAAAATTAAAATTAAATTATAATTAAAATTATAATGTAAAGTTAAGAAATAAATTAATAAATACAAGTTAAGAAAAATTTAAATAAATTGCAGCGGAAAAAATATGAAGAAGGAATGTGAAAAATTGAATCGGAACATAAAAATTCTGTGCAATATATAAGTATTCGTGTATGTTTTGCAGAAAACCGAAATATATGTAAAAAACTAAATTTGAAACAAGAAAAATGGAAAGAAGGTGAACAAACTGGATTAAATTTAGAAAAATAAATGAATATCAAGAAAATATATAAAGAATTATGAAAAATAAACAAATATTTAAAAATATACAAAAATGGAAACAGTTATAACAAATATATATTCAAATATGCAATTATAACAAGTATTAAAAACACAGAAACAAATATAACGAAATTATGAAAAAAAAAATAAAAATACGAATAAAAAATTTGAAAAAAAATAGAAATATAAACAAAATTATGGAACAACGTGGAAACACGTCAATCACAAATAAAACACGTATTTCATTAGAAAAATTTAAGTTCAACATCAATATATTGCATTTTGGGCCTTTTTCACTTCTTATTATAGCATCTATGCATTTGTGTGCAGCCGATTTTCATACATACTTTTTCCAATACGATTTAAACATTATAAATTTTCTTGGATACCAAAATCCAGAGATTGTAAATATACATAAATGCACACATTTTCTCTCTCTCTCTATATATATATATATATACAGAGTCGAATCCCGTTTTAACGAATACCGTTACAGCGATAATCTCGTTTTAACGAACACTTTTCTAATTCCCCAGATAAATTTACAAAAAACAACGCGAAAACTTGCAATTCCTTTATAACGACATTTCATTATAACGAAGTGATTTCTCTGGTCTCTTGGAGTTATAACGGGATTCGGCTGTATATATATGCAGTGTATTAGGATAAAATACAAGAGGATATACAGTATATATATACATTAAATTTCTTTTTTAATCAAAAACCTGGTACAGTCAACGCCAGTGAAAAAACAGAGAGCTGACATTTTAATCTCAAGTTAATATTGATAAAACTCTTTCCAGATGTACATTTATTGTTACATAACATTTGAATATTACGGAATGTTTATGAGAGTCATCAATATATATACAGTGGGGAGCGAAACGTCCGCGTAGAAACTTTGAAAATTCATAAAAACCGGGAAAATAATCGAAGTAAAAAACGGTTTGCAGGGTTACCATCGTTAGGTCACGGGAATTTTTTTGACAGGAAAAAAAAGCTCAAGAAACAGCCGATAGGTGACGCTGGTACGAGCGGTACGGTCCCGGATGTATCGATCCGGTCCATCCAATCTGTCGGAACCAAAATATGCGATCCGCCGAGAGGTGTCATGTATACATCGGGACCTGCTGCACTCTGCCGTTGCTGGATTTGTGACTCGCCTGCAATGTGTTATCCCCCGTGGTGGTGGTCATGTGGAACACATTCTGTCCCACAGGGTTTAATAATTGGCCCACTATGTTTCAACCTATACATAAACGACTTTCCATATCCACTAAGAGGATCCATTGCGCTTTATGCTGATGACGCTGTAGTAATGTGCTAGGACAGACATAACTATAAAGCTCTTAAGGACCTCCAGAACACAATCTACGCTATAGAGAACTGATGCGAAGAGAACAGAATAGTTCTCAACTCTTCAAAGTGCCAGTTTGTATGGTTCAAAAATCGTCATAGCTACTTCAGAGGCTATAATCACCGTAAATGACACTGACTCTACTGCACAGGCATCCGTAAAATACTTAGGTGTCTAGTTGGATACAGAAATTTATGTTCAGAAAGCATCTAGAGGAAACTATCAGGAAGGCAAATGCGGCTACTAACATGCTATACAAAATATGCTTCCCCAGAAGCAAGCTGTCATATTGCAACTGAATTCTCCTTTATAAGGCGGCTGTTCGTCCAATTCTTCTCCACGCATGTTCTGGATCGACCTATGTCAGGAAGGCTAACATGCACGTACTTGAAGTATTCCAAAACAAGTTCCTCAGAAGGATCACCGAGTCTCCATATTGTATTCGAAACAAAGACATTAGGAGGGATTCTAAGGTTACAACTATCTTCAATTACGTGAAAAAGCTGTGCCGAAAACAATTTAAGAGCAACAGAGAATCCACATACTCGCGTATTAGAAACATCTCAACCTATAGATATGATAATGTGGTTAAATACGCGAGGCCAAAGAACATTCTCTGCAGGGACTGCCTGAATCTTGCTAATTAACTGAATATGATTCTTTATTTTGTCTTTTATGTGACTTGTAGGTGGCTTATTATTTCTAATTTCATTATGGTATACGTACATAAAACATGTAACGTGTAAAAAACCCCCCACAGAGGTGGAAAAGAAAGAAGGAGGGGGGGGGGGAAAAATGCATATGTATATATGTATAAACATAAAACTTTGCACGAATTGGAATCTGTAAATACCATTTGATTTAAATTGATTGTTTCTTTTCATATTATTCTGAATTGTATGTAGAAACATTGATTTCTGCAAATATTGTATATATAAACTGCATGGGTTGTAAAAGCTGCAATGTCGGCTTAGGATTTGCAATACTAGAGCATTAGGTTTTTATTTGAAAAATTGCAAATCACTGTTTTTAAAGAAATAAAGTATCATATAATATAAATTTATAATAGAATTTTTTTGACATAAGTACATTACGCATGCATGAAGAGATTTATTTGTTTATAAGATAAATCAAATTTGCGGGTAGAAATACCAGCATAAAGACTGCAGAGTCTAAGAGTGTTAATCAGAAACCAACTGACAATTGTTAGGGTTTGTGTTTTCTTCGAAATTCATCTAGAGATTTTTATTTTCCCCCACCAAACTGAGTGATTGTTATTGGGCTCGTGTGTTTCGAGATTGCTCATGTTGTAATGGCCGTGTTGACTCTGTGCAAAGAATTTGCCGAAAGTGTAGTTGTCTCTTTTTTCCCGGACTTTATAATATTCTGCCTTTTTTTTTCTTCTTACACACACACACACTTCTCTACACACAATTTTTACCCTTCACAGTCGTTTACTGGCACTTCCTAAGCGTGGTAATGGAGTCTTCTTCGGTGCCACCGACAAACCGTGATATTCAGATTCAGATGTGAAACACATGCTGCTGCAATAAACGATTTGGAGACATTCTGTTCGTTATTTGCGTATATTTCATTTGACTTGTGTACGTCAGTGCCACCTATCGGCTGTTTTCTGAGGGGTTTTTTTTTTGCTGTCTTAAAAAAAATTCCCGTGACCTAGCGATGGTAACAACGCTGAGAACGGTTTTTTATTTCGGTTATTTTTCCTGTTTTTATGAATTTTTGATGTTTCTACGGACATTGTTGCCCACCCTGTATAAAATGTTAATTCAGATTTCGAAAGTGTGGATCACTTTGTTTTTAAATTATCTTTTAATTTTTAATTAAACAGAAGTTTCAGACATTTTCGTGGATTTTTTAAATATTTATTTGATTCAAGAGCATGAAATGTTCGAAATTGTAAAATATTATTATTAATGTTTCTACGGACTTTTTCGCTCACCCTGTACTTATATTTTAGGCAGATTCCGTCATTTGAACATATATATATATATATTATCTGTCGAATATTTATTTCGGATGATATCTGTCAAGTTCCAGTAGCGTTTACTGGACCAAAAAAGAGCGATGGTGGAATCATTGTCTTCATATTCTATGGCGTTGCTCGTTCGAACATATCATGCCATCAAGTTATTTATATCCGAAAACGGGAATGTTATCTTTTGTCTTTATGGATATTTACAACATGAGCATCGGATGAGGGATGTTTCTATTAACTGTGCTGAGAACAGAGCTTTCCAAAGATAATACTTTATCTTAATTACGCGCATATCCAGAGAGAGAGAGAGTATAGTTATTACTTCCTGGAAATAAATAGATTCCGAAAATATTTGTTCAAACATATTTACGAATAGATTTGGTACTTTTGAGACGTGGTAAAATTTAATATCAGTCTTTGATTTGGATCTTGATAAATGTAAAAGTTACTTTAAACAGGATTATTATTGAATAAAATACAATGTATATATGAATTGTATATATGAAATATATATATAGAGAGAGAGAGGAAGTTTTAAAATTTCCACAATAAAATTTCTATAGAATCGGGAATCGAAAGGAATAAATTCAGGAATAATTTCTGTTCAATGTTTTCTCACAGGGTCTTGTTTTTGTGAAAATAGCCATTCATTTTGGGAAAAATGAGTAATTTTTGGAAAGCAAAACAATCTCACATTATTATTTCCTAAAAAAAATGCAATGTCAAATTTATGGTTTTGAAAAATTAGCATTTTGTGATGGGTCCGAATTTCAGACCCAGAATTATGTGAAGTTTTCGAAAAACGGACCCAAATTTCTGCTGTACACACCGCCGAAATTTAATTTAAAATTTAGTACTTTTAGAATTCAAAGTGTAATTTTATAACTTGGAATATCCTTTAAACACATTTTTGAACATTCATATCCTTAAAACACTAAATATTTAAAAAATCCACCCCCCCCAAAAAAAAATCGTTTCTAGAACTTCTATGAAACCGGAGATGTAAAGGAATGAATCGAATTTTAAATTTAGTATTTTAAGAATTCCAAATAAAATTTTACAATTTGGAATGTCTTTAAAAAAATTTTAAACATTCCATACCCTCGAAAAATTTTTTTTTTAATGTTTAAAAAACATTTTCTGAAACTTCTGAGGAATCGACGATAGAAAAGAATAAATCGAATTTCAAATTTAGAATTTGTAGAATTCAAAATATTATTTTAAAATTTTTAAAATACATTTAAATACAAATTTCAAACACTTCATGCTCTTGAATCAAATAAATATTTAAAACAAACCCACAAAAACAGCCGTTTCTGAAACTTCTATTTAATCAGGAATCGAAAGGAATAAATCGAATGTAAAATTTAGTATTTTAAAATTCAAAGCAATTTTTAAAAAAAATTGGTCCACACTTTCAAAATCTGAATTAACATTTTATACAGGGTGGGCAAAAAAGTCCATATAGTAACATTAAAAATTCATAAAAACCGGAAAAATAACCGAAATATAAAACGGTTTGCATGGTTAGCATCGCTAGGTCACGGGATTATTTTGACAGGAAAAAAAATAACTAAAAAAAAACAGCCGATAGGTAGCGCTGACGTACACAGGTCAAAGAAAAGATACTCAAATGACGAACAGAATGCCCCCAAACCGTTTATTACAGCACTATGCGTTCCACATGACCACCACCACAGGGGATAACACATTGCAAGTCGAGTCACAAATCCAACGACGGCAGAGTGCGGAAGGTCCACGTACACGGTTTACAACGGTGAGCTGATTGTGGATTAGGAGCGCTAGTTCATATAACCGTCTCATTTGTATATTTCCACCGAAATCGCTCGTACCAGCACCATCTTTCGGCGGTTTTTTTATTTTTTCCTGTTTCAAAAAAATTCCCGTGACCTAGCGATGCTAACCCTGCATACCATTTTTTATTTCGATATTTTTACGGTTTTTATTCATGTTTAAATTTTGCACGGACTTTTTGTCCACCCTGTACCTTTTAAAACACATAAATATTAAAAATTCTCCAAAAAAAACTTACATGGAATCAGAGATCAGAAGGAAAAAAATCAAATTTTGAAAAGTTAGAATTAATGAAACTCAATGTAATATCTTGAAACTTTGAGTAGCCTTTAAATATTTAAACAACGTAACTTAAATAAAAACTCCCAGAAAATAGTAAACTATTTAAAAATCATCGAAAAATTCGTTTCCAAAAACTTACTAATTAAATCCCATTATCCGATTTCAGTTATTAGCCAAAAAAAAAATCAAATAATAAAATCCAATTTTTAACGGAACCAATTTTCTTCTTTAAACTGCGTTCAACTAATTTAACCGATCCTAGAGAAATTGTTGAAACAAAATTAGCTTTTTTTTCAAATAAAAATTTGTGATTTTCCATTTCTTATTTTATAATTTTGCTTCTCTTTTACAAATGAAACAATCAACTTCTCACGTGTAATGAATGCTAATTGTATTATGTGGAATCGTAATGATAATTTAAAAAATGAAAAAATGTACGGTGTAAGTGATTGTTGATTCAATAAATTAATTTAATTACCGCGAAACTAATAACCAGATTTGATTGAATTTATATAAATTTGCATATTAATGATAGTGGATGAATTTCCGTAGATGAATTATTTGAAATGATAAAGCAGAATGGTTGTTGTTAATGTGAATAGAATGTTGCAAAAGCCAATTCAAAAAAAAAATTATTCACACGGTTTTTTGCATTGCTTGTGTCATTTCATTACTCTATGATTCAATTCTTTGTATTTTAATTGGATTTAATGCAATTTTCTAACTCGGAGACGGGACTAGGTTCCAATTTACCGTCAAAGAAATCTCGCTGCAGTTCCACAACATTCCAAAAAGTTCATTGACTGCCTTTACTGGTAATTTAAAATATAGATGGCAGTGCCTCAAATGAAATTGCGTATGGCAATAGACCTGAGTTGCGCTCGGTTTGAAGAAAAAGAAAGAAAAGAAGAAAAGAACACGATAATTGTTGTAAAGCGTTTCGGTCAAGTGGCCGTTGGCCGCCAACGGCCACTTGGCGGAAACGCTCAACAACATACTGACATAACATAAAAATTCACGCATTTCTTTACTTCAGAAAATGGACGACAGATGGCAGCATGGACACGAAACAAGCGCAACTCGATGACATACGTTACGGCCACACACACTCAGGACACACATTCCGGCATGTGCCGATTCGTTAGAAATTCAATAGAAAATTGTGTAGGAGGTTCATGTACTGTTAAAAGTAGTAATAGCTCCTGAAATAAGTGAGGTAAACTGAGACCAGGAAATTGGGAGTAAGTAGCACCATTCATGACTTGTAAAATTCAATTAGTTCCCGGAAACGGTCTCTTGCGGTATTTTATAATTAGTAGGATATCTGCATATGCAAGGTTACAAGGACCGTGCGTGCGTGCGTGCCCTTTACAATTCGACAATTTCTAAAAGTGCAAGTTGGCCTAATATCGATATTGTGGTGCCAATTTCTTCTTTTCGAATAGCTTTATCTGACATTTTAATATCAATTATGGCAAATCTTTTGTTGAAGTAGGAATTAAGAAGTTCACACTTCCCCGTGTTTCCACTGTACTGAGGAAACTGGAACCCAATGCGTCAGCACTAACTCAATGTTTCTCAACCTTTCTGGAACGAAGGACCAATAAAATATCTGAAACAATTTCACGGATCACTTGTATCCTGTACCACGGGACATTCCTGTAATTCTGGTTGCTCGTATTTTTTTATACATTTGTCCCGTTTTTTCAACGATGCTTATTTAAATTTCCAATTTTATTAGAGCGTTTTCATGATACAGTATGTAAATTATATTATGATAAGTATGGCAAAAAATATGGATATTCATCTCACATATATTGTCAGGTTCAACTTTTCCCCACAGTTTTTCAGCAATTTCAACAAAAATTGGTGATTGTACCTAATTCCGGCAACATTTTGATGATAATTGGTTATGTCCCGTATGTTATATTCCATTAAAGATAAAAAAAATGACCGTATTTTTTTTGATATTTTACTGTGATTTGTAGCAGACCTTTATCCCCCCCTCTCTTCAGCAATTTCAGAATTCATTAGCAAATTTCACTAAAGGCAGAAGGATCGCAATTTCTTCGATGTTGTATGGTGAACCATTTAAGTGTGAATGTACAATTTTTATTTTAATCCATATGGATAGCACTAATATCAGTGTTATAATGTTAGAATAATTTTTCATTCAGTGAGAATTAAATTATCGAGTCTGCTTGCGGACCACCCATGACATCGTCGCGGACCCTAGGTTGAGAAACGCTGCGTTAACCCCTCCCCACATTTTCTCAAATTTCACATATCCCTTCTCATTTTTATATTGCGGGTTTTCTACATCCCAAATTCATTAATTAACGTTGTGAGTTTTCTGCATATCAATGTTGTGAATTAGCTTTTTATACCAGAAAAATAAAATGTTTGGACTTTTTATGGTTTAAATGAATTTTTTTCCCCTTTGGTTTAAACTTCTTTCATTAATGAACCATTGTTTTATGACTGATTTTAAAGCACAATCATCGTCAGGATCCACTTTCCTAATTAAGGGAGGAAGAGGAGCCAATGCTCTGTTAAAAACTAAAACTAATCTTGAAAATGTGTGATTATATACTTCTCTTCTGTAGCTAATATAAACTTCAACCATAATCTGTTACTGCAAGCAATAATAATTGGCAAAGTGTTTTTTTAATGCAATTTTAAAGTTTCTGTCCACCCTGTATAACACGTAAATTTCATTTATGTTTCCGGATAGATCTCATTAACCCGTTTATGCCCACACATAATGCGCTTTAAATTCCATTCTAATATTGGGATATTTTATTGAAATTTCCTCAGTTAAGAACATTTCAAGTGTTATTTTTTAAATACATCAACACAGAAAGTATGGCACTGGATGACGTTCCCCAAAATTCAGCAATGCAAAATATGATGGCAAATTCGAAAAAAAAAAGAGTGAAGTGATAATTGAATTATGTTAGTTATTCAAATTAAACTCCAATTTCAGTAAGCAATTCACCAGTATCATTTCCATGAAAATAGCAGTATAATGTCGATAATATAAACAAAAAAAGTACCCAGTAGATAATAAAATAAACCAAATTCAAGAGTTCGTTTCTAAAGCATAAATGTCTTTCCGAAAATTTTTTCGATAAAAATCTCTGAGTGGGATTGTTATCCACACGTGTCAAAATATACAACATCTAGCTGCAAGGCTAAAATATTATACAAAGCCAAATCCACCCTGTACTCAAATGAGTACAGTACAAATACAAATACAACGCCACAACAGACAAAATGTCCAACGACGTGGCTGGTAAAAAGATGCCCATAAAAATATGGATGTAAATATAAATGTAAAGTAGGTGCAAATTTTTTGAGAGACGTATTCGCGTTGATAGTACACACACCCTCAACATATTTTTTTCTCTATATCCTCTAGTGATGACAGACATCGATATCGATGTAACTCAACTGTGTAGATCGTGGAATAAAAATTGTAACGAAAAGTCTAAATTACAGTACAGAAAAAAAAAAGAATCCCATAACAAACTGTAATACAGTGTCTGAATATATTACATACTTCATAAAGCAATTTACACCGATAGCAACTGCACCAACAGAAACATAAACATCAAAAGTCTTGCAGTTCCCCCCCACCCACTCATAATTCATCAAAAAATCCCCCCCCCCTCCCATAATACAACAACAAAGCCTTTTCTACATTTCAAAAGAGTATTTCAACTAATAATCAGTATTATTTTAGAAATACACCCACACATTATTGCGCGGAAAATTCTATGCATCTATTCAACGACATGGAAGCGCATTAATGATTCTCTTTAACAGACCACCTCCATTTCAAGAGAAAAATGTGTGTATTCAGATGCGTACGCGACCTTTTCCCGATCGATAACAATCCCGAATATCCATAATTTTCTTTTACGACGAACACTGGTGCTTACAAATGAAACCGCCCACAAAATAAAACTGAGGAAAAGTATCAATAATTAATACTCAAAACAAAGGTAACCTTTAACATTATACGTATATTTTTAGGTTTACAGAGAGGTTTATACACACACACCGGCTATTAAATAATTCAATGTTTACGACATTTTATGGCGGGCCTCATTCTTTGAAGGGCATTGAGTTTATTAACGCTAAAATAACATATTTCGGAAACCCTCCCCCCCTACTCCCGTACGAAAAGCTGTAACTACGAGATAAGTATATACTTAATGAATATTATATTAATGTGCAAAGTAGTGGAAACAACCGAAAGATGTTATAAATCATCGTGAGATGTGTTTTGGAGCCCTTCCTCGTAAGACGGCTGAGCTGGAAAATGGAGGCTTTCGGGTCGACAGCGAGTACATCTCCCGAGATGTTAATTCAATTTATGATTTGTGTGAAGGCTTTGTCACGTGAAATTGCCTCTTTGTTAATTGAGGATTTGTTTTCCGTTCAGATTCTCGTTCCTATTTGAGGTGTATTTTTGGAATTTTTCTTTACACCAGAATTTTAAACTAATTTCATTAAGGTTCAGACGTTCCACAATCTTTTAGCGTTTTTCTTATAAGGTTTTCGATGTGATTTAGAGTGAATTATTCACGCATTTACAGTTTTGTACAAGCATTTTCTCGCGTTTTTATGAGGTTTTACTACAGAGGGTTCTAAAAATTTGTAAAAAGCTTAAAAATTCAAATAAAAATTGCAGGAATTTGTATATTTGAATGCGAAAAAGTTATTCCACGAAAAGAGTTTTTTTTTTTTTTGCTACAGGAAAATAAAACTAGTTCAAGGTTTTGTCGATAGAGCGACCTTCATGAAAGAAAATCACTGAAAATATGCAAGTCAGAGTCCTATAAAATGCCGGGTGTTTCTGAACTTTCTTGTTGCTTTCATAAGGTGTTGATTGTGATGTTGGCATTGGCGGATGAAGCAGTATTTCTCATAGCAGCCGGAACCTAAAGGCAGAGGTCAGTTGAGCCTCCCACCTTCCAATAAAGTTTGTAAGGATAGCTGAGGCACTCCCCAATAATTTCTAAAAAAACAATGTGATCCACCCTCCCTCTCCCGTGTACGTGCTTAAGTCCCGCATATATGGGACGATCGGCAACTTTCAGCCCCCCCCCTCCAATGTTTTCTTCATGTCGGCACCTCTGCTACTGAAGTGGTTTTACATCGGCAGCGAATCGCTGGCTGAAGTTGCACTAACGTTTCCGACACAGACAAGATCGAGGAAACGTTCAGGTCTAATTACGCATGCCCTACTAGTTGTAGCGCCCTCTGTCGACAAAAAATTTGAACTAAATTACTTTTCTGCACCAAAGAAAACCTCTCTTCGTGAGAATAACTTTTCCGCAAACTATATTTGAAATATTCAGACTCCTTCAATTCTTACACATTTTTAAACTATTATTTACGAATTTATGGGACACCATATTGTTTTGTAACTTTAAATCGGTGGTGCCACCTATCGGTGAATTTATTCACTATTTTTTTTTCATTAAATAGTGATTCTTCATTATCTGAAGTTCCTGTTGTCCAAAATTTGGTGTAATCCGGAAATGATGAATGTCTTCTATAGTCCACTTCGATTCTACTGGTACAGTAGATTCCGCTTGTCGGAATCACGAAATGTTATCAGATAGTATAACTCGATATTCGGCATTACCACTTCCGCAAAGTACGGAATGGGCTTATAAAATAACATGGGAAAAATAACATTTATAGTAATCAGGATTGCGGTTTATGTTATCAGTTTTTTTTTAACATTTTGAAGCTAAGTGTGATCAAGACTTATTTTTTTGCCTATATGTTATCGATGTCTAGCTTCAAGGAGTTCAAAATATGCACCCGTGGGGCAGTAATAAATTGATTAACAGAGTGTGACATGGTTCCACGAGTCAGAATGTACCGTAGTTGCTTTCATTGCATATACACTCAAACCTGTTTTTGTGCGGTTTATGAAAATTTCAATCAAATTAGAACATAACTGACGAAGTTATCAATAAAAAAAATTAGTAGGTTTGATCGGCCATTTAATTTTTTTCGATTTTTGATACTTCATCACATCGTTACCACATGGCATCGGCGGAGGTTTTAATACTTTCAGTGAAAATGATCTTGTCGAAATGATTCAGGATGAAACCGTAAGGGATGATAACATTATAAATTACGCAACAGATGTTACTGATGGGCAAGAAGAACCCGATTATATGACAGCAGATAAAATCTATGCAGGACTCCAACCTTGCAGTAAATTAGAAGGTCATTTTCTTGCAATCGATGCCAATTCTGAAAGAACTTCAAAATTCCAAAAGGAGCTTCAATCTTGTATATCTGGCTACCGACACATATACAAGCGTCTAGTGAAACAATAGTCGTCGCAAAAACTGATCACCGACTATTGGGTAACTGAAAAAAAAAGTCAACTCTAAACGAGTGCGAGGTAGTATCTTCAAGTGACGAAAGTGATTTTGAACCAGTTTACCACAAGAAAATTCGCGTATTGTCAGACTACGACTTAGTTCTGTAGTGGGTTGGTAAGATCCGGAGTTAGAGATGGGAAAAGAGTTCAGGGTACATGGGTTCGTACCCGCCTCCAGATAATTACACTTTTTGCCGCTGTGGTGGTTATAGTGACGGACTCGCGATGCGAGGATCCGGGTTCGAACCCCACAGTGGTGGTCGGCTGAAGTTGGTTTTCTGTGGTTCCCAACTTCAAGGCGCAAATGCAAGCCGATCTCCCCGTTAAAAAGTCTCGCCACAGAGAGCAACAGTCCTACAACGATAAATCATTCAATCATAACACTTCACTCATAGTTCGAAAAACTGGTGGCAGATGGCAGCACTACACATAACAAGCATTACAGAGAAACACAAAAAAACTTCACGTCAGGTTTCACTACACGTACACGCATGTACCGATTCGTTGGGGGTTCCGGGGAGGGCGGGGTGCATGTGTGGTGTAGCAGTAGTAGGTAGGGCCTCCAAAAAATGGCTCGGGGATCCAGGATGTTCTTAAGTCAGCCACCTCGTTGGGCAATTTGCCTGTTGTGGCGTTGTATTTGTATTTGAAGGATAATGGTTATACATTTTGAACAGTTTTGTACGTGTAAAATAAGTACATATGTAAATAAAATATTTAAAAATGTTCTCATGTGTATTTTCTAAATCAGGTTCCAAAAGGTTTGGCGAGATTTCAAGTAGCTGCCCAGCCTCGTGTCTTGATTTCGTTTAAAAAAGCAACTTCCAGTTATTTCTTAAGATTTTGAGTTATTTTCTACGTGAGACATTTTTTATGCCGTCCCTATCCACCGAACAAAAACAGGTTTGAGTGTACATAATTACTGCTAAGAAACAATATTGCCGTAAAAAGAATGTGGTTTGAATTCTGCGAGCTGTTACTTTGAACAGTGTGTCCGGAAAATGACTACCACCACTACTACTACTATTACTACACCGTGCATAATTGTAAAATGGTAAAATGGCATTGATTGGTACACCGTAATGAATCGGTGAGTGATTTTTGTGTGCATCTCATAGCTCCAGATTTATGTATGTTTGTTGTTCAGTAATTACTAAGGCGCAGTTCCGGGTTGTGGTGCTGCAGGGAGTTTTTCTTTAAAGGGTTGTTAATAAATGGAATAACTTACCCCCAGGGGTCGTGAATTCTAACACAATTGACACAGTTATAAAGAAGTACGGTAAACATAGTGGGATAAATCGAGAAGCTATCCATACTTGGGTAAGACAACCATAATCTTTTTTTATGTGCAGTGTATTATATATTATTAATTATTATTTTTGGTGATCTATGTTTTTGCATTGGTAATCTGTATTTTGGTCATATTTGACATCCATAATTTTTATGGACATAATTCCTTCAGCCACCTCGTTGGGAAAATTGCCTGTTGCGGCCTTTGTATTTGTATCTGTAAAGCTTCATCGGTGATTCGTGGCTGAAGTAAGACACAACTTCACCAATAGTACTTTATCAACTAATGTCAACATCACAATCGCGAACATAAAACATTATGTTCACGGCAGCAACAGGAAAATTCATAAATTAGCTACTAATCGGACTACTCCCTGAATTTTTTATATATGACTGATTTGCATAATTCTACTGATTTAATTTTGTGCATCGTCCCCTATCGACAAAAATTTGAACTACTTTTTTTTCCTGCACCAAATGAAATACCTTTTCCTGAGGATAACTTATTCGCTAACCGCATTCAAATGCATTGGATGCATTGATTGCAATGAGCACAAATTTTGACCTATTTTTTGACACGGTTAATGAGCGACGATTCGCATTGTGAGGGGGAAAAAGGTGAGCTTTGTTTATTTGTTCTAACGTTATTGCAACAGAGCTGGCGGTTTTTCGCTCTCATTTTCTGTAGAATTGGGTGTAATATTCTCCCCTGCAGTCCCCGGTCTGTGTGCCGCACTCGAAAAATTAACTCACGTGCGAGGCGAGCGTGCCTGTTTACGATATGAACGGTCACGCTCGTACTGCTCGCTGTATTTTAGAAATACAGTCAAACCTCGTTAGTGCGCCACCCGGTTAACACGTCATTCCACTTACCGGGTCACTTTTTGGAACTCCCAATTGTAATTGGCACAGCTATGGCTTACTCCGTTTAACGAGTCACTCCGCTTACTAAGTCATATTTTTGCTCTCCCAAGAATGACTCATTAACGAGGTTTGACTGTATATGACGTCAATATTTGTTATGGACATCTTTTTCTAAGCCACCTCGTGGTTTGCCTGTTGTGGCCTTGTATTTGTATTTGAAACTAGATGCAGCATTGTAGCCACGCGTACGTACGGGTGCTTGAGTATATATTTTTTTGTTAATTCTGCTTGTATGGAGAAAACCATGGGGTGATCGCATTACTGAACATGACTTTGAGGGGTTACCTCACGAACAGGACCTAGCATTTGCCGAAGAGATTGTGTTTTCCCTGGCGAAGACCACGGCACTGGAAGTGCATGATTATGCCATTCGAGAACTAGTGATAAGACATGTGTAGGAGTTAACCGTAGATGAACTGAGGGATCTCCTTCACACGCAACAGCGAGAGTTTATGGTCGGCATCTCGTCTGAGGAAGAGAGAAACTGTGAGAAGTTCCTCGCATTTAATTGCTCGCTTTGCAACAGCGAAGCGAATGAATCTGCCCAACGACAATGCAATTTCTCATTTCCGTGAAATTCTAAAAAGGGGGCAAAAGCAAGTGTCATTCGATAGGTTATTTAAGAGATAAGTTTACAAACAAGAGAGAGCCCGTAAATCGTTCTATACGAGAGTCTCATCCTCTCTCTCTCGCCGTTTAGAGCAAGCTAATTTGTAAACGTTATCGTATTGCATTATGTATATTTATGGCGTTATATTATATTCTATATATATTTTATAGCAGTATTTTTTTTTATTGTGTTGCATTATTGAATTAATGCTATTTTTATTGGTTGTTTTTATGTGAATGAATGATTGAGGAAAGAATTATCTCTGAATTTCTATTATTTCATATAAAAAAGTCTGATTCAATATACAGTGGAACTTCCGTTAACGAGCTTAATTCGTTCCGCCAACGTGGTCTTTATCCGAATAGCTCGTTATTCGAATCAAACTTCCCCATAGGAACTAATGGAAACTCGGATAATCCGTTCCACAATTATTCATTCGGATAAAAATGACTAATAGAAACGGCATTCAATCACAATAATAATAATACATAATACAATAAAATATACGTAATATAAACAACACTATAAATAAACATGCAATACGATAATGTTTACGAATTAACTTACTCTAAACGACCAGCGCGAGGAGAACTATCGTTTAGGACGATTTACAGGCTCGCTGTTGTTAGCAAACATTCTTTTTGCTTGACTTTCGAAAAGAAACTTATCCAATGACACTTGCTTTTGCCACTTTTTTAGTATTTCTGGGCAATGGTAAATAACGGTGTTCGTTGAGAGA